>NC_090436.1:242563366-243167866 GCF_031143425.1 Pleurodeles waltl
CCTAGGCCTAGACTAAACACACATACAGGCCACTTTTGAGATTATGAATGGTGTTCTGTGTGTACGTACCACTGAGTTGTTTGACTCTGTGCTCGCTGTTGTCCTTCATAGGCACCGTCCGCTGGGACATGTGAGGAGATGGTGGCATCCTCCGGTGTACCCACCATTGGTGGACCTGTCGACAATGGAGGAAAGACATGTGATAATCACATACAGGCTTGACCGTGACACAATCCAGGAACTGTGTACCCAGTTGGAGCCAGACCTGATGTCAGCTATCCGCCATCCCACAGGAATCCCCCCTCAAGTGCAGGTGCTCTCAGTGCTCCATTTCAAACAACAGTAGCCATAGCATCAGGGATGTCCCAGCCTATGTTTTCCAACGTGTTGTCCAGAGTGTTGTCTGCCCCGCTGAAACACATGTGGAGCTACATCGTTTTCCCTCAGGTGGAGGATTTGCCTACAGTGAAAGGTGATTTCTATGCCCTGGGACATATCCTCAACATCATAGGTGCCATTGATGGGACACATGTGGCTTTGGTACCCCACCACAGGAGTGAACAGGTGTACAGAAACCGAAAGAGTTATCATTCGATGAATGTACAGATGGAATGTTTGGCAGACCAGTACATCTCCCATGTGAATGCCAAGTTCCCTGGCTCAGTGCATGATGCCTACATCCTGCGGAATAGCAGCACCCCTTATGTGATGGGTCAACTCCAGAGGCACCGTGTGTGGCTATTAGGTGAGCACCTGGAAGCAAGTCAGTGGGAATGGTTGTGTGGGTCTGGGGATATCCCTACAGGTTAGTGTGTGTCTAACAGTTGTCCCTCGCCATTTGCAGGTGACTCTGGTTACCCCAACCTGTCATGGCTACTGACGCCAGTGAGGAATCCCAGGACAAGGGCAGAGGAACACTACAATGAGGGCCCTGGGCGAACTAGGAGGGTTATTGAGCGGACCTTCGGCCTCCTGAAGGACACGTTCAGGTGCCTCCATATGATAGGTGGATCCCTATTCTACTCACTAAAGAAGGTGTGCCAGATGATCGTGGCCTGCTGTATGCTTCACAACTTGGCTTTGCGACAACAGGTGCCTTTTTTGCAGGAGGATGGTCCAGATGGTGGTGTTGTTGCAGCTGTGGAGCCTGTGGACAGTGAAGACGAGGAAGCAGAAGAAGAAGACATGGACAACAGGGACTCAGTGATTCAGCAATATTTCCAGTGAAACACAGGTAAGAATACAAACCTGCCTACTACATGTACTTAAACACTACTACCTCTCTACTGTCTGTCGTTTTCACCCAATGTATGGTCACTGAGTTGTCACTTTCCCTTACGATTTCACAGATGTGGGTCCCATAGTGTGACATCTGCTTTGATTCGTCATGGACTAGAGCTGTGTGACATAGGTATGTTGACATTACAAATGAAAGAGCTTTTTGCCACAGTGACTGCTAATACAGTATTCCAAAATCACAGACTGACTCCAGATTGTTTTGTGCTTTAAGGGTGTTTATTTAAGTGCTCAATATTGGAGGGGGTAGCAAAATGGTGAGGGTTGATGGTGGAGGAATGTCCATGGCAGAGTCCAGTCTATTAGTCACACAGGTGCATTGCCCTAATGGGCATATGAAGTGGAGCTGGGGCAGTTTAAGGATGGACAGGGTGACAAAGTGGGACAGTAGGATGACAAATCAGGGTGGTCTAATTTCTTGGCGGGGGGCATCGTTCTCTGTCTTTGTCCTGGATCTCAGGGACCGTTTGCAAGGTGGTTCTCCCTCTGCAGGGGGTGGAGTGCTGGTGTGGTGGTCCTGTGGCGGTGCCTCCTGTCCACTAGCACCGGCGGAGGTGGTGGGCAGTTCATCGTCCATGCTAGTGTCAGGGGCCCCTTGTAGTGCCACAGTGTCCCTCCTGGTGTTGAGTACTTCCTTCAGCACCCCTACGATGGTGCTCAGGGTGGATATGATGGCTCTGAGTTCCTCCCTGAAGCCCAAATACTGTTCCTCCTGCAGGCACTGGGTCTCCTGAAACTTGTGAAAACAAGAGAGGGACTGGGAGAATTGTGGTCCAGTGTACGATCTCCCTGAACATGAACCTCTAGATAAACTGGGTACACTGTTCCAAAAGATCTACACTCAGGGGCAAGAGGAGTCAGTACTTAGCAGGAGAGCCCTCAAGCATCTACTAGGATGCTAGGCATCATCATTGGGCTGTCTCCTTGTCAGACCGGCACTGCAATGTCTGGCGGACCACCCCACATATAGTGGTGGCACTCAACCGGAGATGGTATGGCAGATCCAATTGGGTCTGCAGTACGTACTGACAAAAAGGGGAGGAGAGTGGAAGATAGGTTAAAATTGGCTCTGAGCCCCCGGCATCATAATTTAATCACTCAAAATGAAGATCAGGCCAAGATTTAACAACAAATGAAGGAGTTATTAAAGCTGAATAATGTCCCACTCAACTCCTAAAAAGTAAAAGGAAAGGTGGAGTACCCTATCCTAATACAGCGTGGTCAACATGTTTCGTGCCTCTGTGGTCAGAAATTGATCCTATGGCGCTTCATCAGGACCAAGAACTATAACTTCTCCTATTAATAACAAATAGTAAGTGCTAAAAAGGTCACTTACTGGACGTAGACTATTCGTCACTGTCAGTTGGTCGGTAAGTCGCCCATCCCACGTGGTGAAAGGGCATCCTAGGGACACGTAAACCTCAAACCAAAGAAGAGTTCATTGACATCTTCCTTCGATCCAGCAGTCACACCTACCCCGTCTCCTGAAACTTGGCCAGTACCGCTGCCATCGTCTCCTAGCAGTGGTGGTAGGCTCCCATGATGTTGGAGAGAGTCTCATGGAGAGTGGGTTCCCTGGGCCTGTCTGCACCCTGTTGCACAGCAGCCCTCCCAGTTCCCCTGTGTTCCTGGGCCTCCGTCCCCTGGACCGTGTGCCCACTACCACTGCCCCCAGGTCCCTGTTGTTGTTGGGGTGGTGGGTTATCCTGGTGGGTTACATCTGTGTGTGGCATGGTGTGCAATGGGTGGGTGACCGTGTACCCCCGTGCTTGCATTCCTGTGTGGGACCTTGTGTGATGGTGGTTTAGGGGGGTGTATGGGTATGTGCAGTGGGCATGCTTTAGTGATGGGTGTCCATGCTTTGTTGTTGCATGCAGGGCTTGGTGTTAGGATGTGTGGTTTGTGATGTCGGAACATTTGTGAGGAGTTAGAGTGATGGGGATGAGGGTGAGGGTGAGGGTGGGGGTATGTGCTGGCATGCAGGTAGGGTGGGGGATGTAATAGTTAAGATTTGACTTACCAGAGTCCATTCCTCCACCTACTCCTGCGAGGCCCTCAGGCTACAGAATCGCCAAGACCTGCTCCTCCCATGTTGTTAGTTGTGGGGGAGGAGGTGGGTGTCCGCCGCCAGTCCGCTGAACTGCCATGCGGTGTCTTGAGACCACGGAACGCACCTTCCCCTGTAGGTCGTTCCACCTCTTCCTGATGTCCTCCCGATTTCTTGGGTGCTGTCCCACTGTGTTGACCCTGTCCACTATTCTTCACCATAGCTCCATCTTCCTAGCTATGGAGGTGTACTGCACCTGTGCTCCGAGTAGCTGTGGCTCTACCCGGACGATTTCCTCCACCATGACCCTGAGCTCCTCCTCCGAGAACCTGGGGTGTCTTTGCCGTGCCATGGGGTGGTGTAGGTGATGTGTGGGGTGGTGTGTGGGGTGATAAGTGTGCTGATATGTATTGGTGTGTAGTGTGAGGTGCTTAAATGTTATGTGGGTGATGGTGTTGTGTGCCTGTGGATGCTGGTATTGTTGATGGTGGTGTCTCTCTCTGGCCTTCTCTCAGTAATTGTTGTCGTAGGGGTTTATGGGTGATGTGGGTGTGTGTTTTATATTGTAATGGGTGTGTGGGAGTGGTGTGTGTATGTGTATCAGGTGTGTGTATTTCGACTTGTCCAATGTGGTAGTGTTTTGTTTATGTGTTTGTATTTTGAGCGCAGCGGTGTATACCGCCAATGGAATACCGCGGTTGAAAGACCGCCACATGGATTCGTGGGTTGTGATAGTGTGGGCGTATTTCTGTTGGCGTGACGGTGGAGGTTTTTTTTCGCCAATTTATCACTGACCTTTGGTGTGGCGGACTTGTGTGGGTGTCTGAATTTTTGCGGATTCCGTGCTGTGGGTCATAATAGCTGTGGCGGATTTTCACTGCGGCAGCGGTGTGTTGGCGGTCTTCTGCACGGCGGTAAGCGGCTTTTACCGCCAATGTTGTAATGACCGTCTTAGTCTGTCTAAATGGGCTGCAGTGTTGCACTCCCTCGCCTTGCATGTGCCCTGTATGCCACCATTTCCCTGACCAAGTTGTCTATGGAAGAGGTGAGGTTTGCCATGTTTGCATTCGTAGCAGTGAACTGGTTGTCCACATGAGCAAAACCCTGGGAGAGTGTGTTCTGCAGTCTGGTCAGGTTACGATTCATCAACCGCATGTTTTGCAGCCGGTGACTTTGCAGTAAGGATGCCTCCAGTCCCAACAATTGTTCGTTGGTGACATCCTCCTCACTCGCTGACTGCATTGGGCGTTGCCGTCTACGTACAGAGCCAGCTGACCTATGTGGTCGACTCTTCCTATTCATTGGCCCCGGTGTCACGTTGGCTGCCTCTAAACCCAGATCAGGATCATCCATTTCCTCTGGTGCATGTTGGACGGGTGGTGTTATCATGCACTCCCCAGCAGTTTCTGTGGCAGCCTCCTCTTGTGTGTGTGTGGCTGGTTCATCTCCCTGCACAGTGGCGCTGTTGGTGGCTTCTTGTGGGAGACCTGTGTGCACACAAGAACAGGGAGACCACAAAAAGGGGACGACGACAGAAGAAAGACATGTTCAGTGCATGCATTACCGCTACCGTTGGCGGTCACGACAGACACACAAGCCCCCTGCACTACGCCGCGCTCTTGGGCTCCACTGTTCAATTCCTGGGAAATGACCTACTAGGCTATGGATGACATCTGCACACATGGATGAAACAGTGGCGGCATGACTAGGTGTACTTGGCACTCTACAGAGGTATTGTGGGGTGCCACATGGCCTGCCTTACGGAGGGACCTTGCCTACGGAACTCGCCCTGGCCGAGGGAAACCCAGAGCCCACCTCCCCCACCCAGACACCTCCACTGCACGCAAAATCAGCAGAATGAGAGTGTACTCACCCCCTTGTGGCTGCTGTGATGCCCTCAAGCGCCCATCCAACTCCGGGTACGCCACCGCCAGGATCCTGAACATCAGGGAAGTCATCCCCAGCTGAGCCTCTGCCGTCTTCTTGCTCCAGCGGTGAATGTCCTCCCATGTGGGTGCTCCGTCTGTGGTAGACCCCCAGGGTCCGGACGTCCTTGGCGATGGCACGCCAAATATCTTTTTTCTGGTGGGCGCTGACCTACATGATTTGTACAGGGGGAAGAGAAAGTTATTACCAACTGCACCGTCAAAGTGATTGGCCCCCATCCCTATCCTTGCCATGTGGCACATGCACTCACTGTTGTTTCATGCATGCTGCACTATCTCCCCTTCTTTCTTACATCCACACCTCTCCAACAGGCATAGCCGATACAGGATGCTCCCAGTGTACTTACCTTTTTGTCTGGAGGACCGTAGAGTAGCGTGTACTGGGGGAGGACCCCATCCACGATTTTCTCCAACTACTCCGATGTGAAGGCGGGGGCCCTTTCCCCAGACACTCGAGCCATTGTCTCTTCCAGACCGAGGTGACAGCAGCACTTGCAGTTTAAGTCCTCTCCTGTCGAAGATCAGGAATCGAGTGATTGAACAGATAGAAAATGGTGGTCATGTCCGCGGCGGTGCATACAGTCACCGCCGGCGTATATCGTCATTGGCTCCTGGGACCCATAGGGTCCAATGTTAACCAATGCAGCATTGCACTGCGGTCTTCGACCGCCTACCGCAACGGTGTACAAAGCCAGCGCAGTTACCTCACATCCCATTGTCCCACTTTACAGGTAAGGCAGCCGCCATTTCAGGGGCCCACATGGCTTCATTTTCAACTGCGTCACACATACCTAGGCCTAGACTAAACACACATACAGGCCACTTTTGAGATTATGAATGGTGTTCTGTGTGTACGTACCACTGAGTTGTTTGACTCTGTGCTCGCTGTTGTCCTTCATAGGCACCGTCCGCTGGGACATGTGAGGAGATGGTGGCATCCTCCGGTGTACCCACCATTGGTGGACCTGTCGACAATGGAGGAAAGACATGTGATAATCACATACAGGCTTGACCGTGACACAATCCAGGAACTGTGTACCCAGTTGGAGCCAGACCTGATGTCAGCTATCCGCCATCCCACAGGAATCCCCCCTCAAGTGCAGGTGCTCTCAGTGCTCCATTTCAAACAACAGTAGCCATAGCATCAGGGATGTCCCAGCCTATGTTTTCCAACGTGTTGTCCAGAGTGTTGTCTGCCCTGCTGAAACACATGTGGAGCTACATCGTTTTCCCTCAGGTGGAGGATTTGCCTACAGTGAAAGGTGATTTCTATGCCCTGGGACATATCCTCAACATCATAGGTGCCATTGATGGGACACATGTGGCTTTGGTACCCCACCACAGGAGTGAACAGGTGTACAGAAACCGAAAGAGTTATCATTCGATGAATGTACAGATGGAATGTTTGGCAGACCAGTACATCTCCCATGTGAATGCCAAGTTCCCTGGCTCAGTGCATGATGCCTACATCCTGCGGAATAGCAGCACCCCTTATGTGATGGGTCAACTCCAGAGGCACCGTGTGTGGCTATTAGGTGAGCACCTGGAAGCAAGTCAGTGGGAATGGTTGTGTGGGTCTGGGGATATCCCTACAGGTTAGTGTGTGTCTAACAGTTGTCCCTCGCCATTTGCAGGTGACTCTGGTTACCCCAACCTGTCATGGCTACTGACGCCAGTGAGGAATCCCAGGACAAGGGCAGAGGAACACTACAATGAGGGCCCTGGGCGAACTAGGAGGGTTATTGAGCGGACCTTCGGCCTCCTGAAGGACACGTTCAGGTGCCTCCATATGATAGGTGGATCCCTATTCTACTCACTAAAGAAGGTGTGCCAGATGATCGTGGCCTGCTGTATGCTTCACAACTTGGCTTTGCGACAACAGGTGCCTTTTTTGCAGGAGGATGGTCCAGATGGTGGTGTTGTTGCAGCTGTGGAGCCTGTGGACAGTGAAGGCGAGGAAGCAGAAGAAGAAGACATGGACAACAGGGACTCAGTGATTCAGCAATATTTCCAGTGAAACACAGGTAAGAATACAAACCTGCCTACTACATGTACTTAAACACTACTACCTCTCTACTGTCTGTCGTTTTCACCCAATGTATGGTCACTGAGTTGTCACTTTCCCTTACGATTTCACAGATGTGGGTCCCATAGTGTGACATCTGCTTTGATTCGTCATGGACTAGAGCTGTGTGACATAGGTATGTTGACATTACAAATGAAAGAGCTTTTTGCCACAGTGACTGCTAATACAGTATTCCAAAATCACAGACTGACTCCAGATTGTTTTGTGCTTTAAGGGTGTTTATTTAAGTGCTCAATATTGGAGGGGGTAGCAAAATGGTGAGGGTTGATGGTGGAGGAATGTCCATGGCAGAGTCCAGTCTATTAGTCACACAGGTGCATTGCCCTAATGGGCATATGAAGTGGAGCTGGGGCAGTTTAAGGATGGACAGGGTGACAAAGTGGGACAGTAGGATGACAAATCAGGGTGGTCTAATTTCTTGGCGGGGGGCATCGTTCTCTGTCTTTGTCCTGGATCTCAGGGACCGTTTGCAAGGTGGTTCTCCCTCTGCAGGGGGTGGAGTGCTGGTGTGGTGGTCCTGTGGCGGTGCCTCCTGTCCACTAGCACCGGCGGAGGTGGTGGGCAGTTCATCGTCCATGCTAGTGTCAGGGGCCCCTTGTAGTGCCACAGTGTCCCTCCTGGTGTTGAGTACTTCCTTCAGCACCCCTACGATGGTGCTCAGGGTGGATATGATGGCTCTGAGTTCCTCCCTGAAGCCCGAATACTGTTCCTCCTGCAGGCACTGGGTCTCCTGAAACTTGTGAAAACAAGAGAGGGACTGGGAGAATTGTGGTCCAGTGTACGATCTCCCTGAACATGAACCTCTAGATAAACTGAGTACACTGTTCCAAAAGATCTACACTCAGGGGCAAGAGGAGTCAGTACTTAGCAGGAGAGCCCTCAAGCATCTACTAGGATGCTAGGCATCATCATTGGGCTGTCTCCTTGTCAGACCGGCACTGCAATGTCTGGCGGACCACCCCACACATAGTGGTGGCACTCAACCGGAGATGGTATGGCAGATCCAATTGGGTCTGCAGTACGTACTGACAAAAAGGGGAGGAGAGTGGAAGATAGGTTAAAATTGGCTCTGAGCCCCCGGCATCATAATTTAATCACTCAAAATGAAGATCAGGCCAAGATTTAACAACAAATGAAGGAGTTATTAAAGCTGAATAATGTCCCACTCAACTCCTAAAAAGTAAAAGGAAAGGTGGAGTACCCTATCCTAATACAGCGTGGTCAACATGTTTCGTGCCTCTGTGGTCAGAAATTGATCCTATGGCGCTTCATCAGGACCAAGAACTATAACTTCTCCTATTAATAACAAATAGTAAGTGCTAAAAAGGTCACTTACTGGACGTAGACTATTCGTCACTGTCAGTTGGTCGGTAAGTCGCCCATCCCACGTGGTGAAAGGGCATCCTAGGGACACGTAAACCTCAAACCAAAGAAGAGTTCATTGACATCTTCCTTCGATCCAGCAGTCACACCTACCCCGTCTCCTGAAACTTGGCCAGTACCGCTGCCATCGTCTCCTAGCAGTGGTGGTAGGCTCCCATGATGTTGGAGAGAGTCTCATGGAGAGTGGGTTCCCTGGGCCTGTCTGCACCCTGTTGCACAGCAGCCCTCCCAGTTCCCCTGTGTTCCTGGGCCTCCGTCCCCTGGACCGTGTGCCCACTACCACTGCCCCCAGGTCCCTGTTGTTGTTGGGGTGGTGGGTTATCCTGGTGGGTTACATCTGTGTGTGGCATGGTGTGCAATGGGTGGGTGACCGTGTACCCCCGTGCTTGCATTCCTGTGTGGGACCTTGTGTGATGGTGGTTTAGGGGGGTGTATGGGTATGTGCAGTGGGCATGCTTTAGTGATGGGTGTCCATGCTTTGTTGTTGCATGCAGGGCTTGGTGTTAGGATGTGTGGTTTGTGATGTCGGAACATTTGTGAGGAGTTAGAGTGATGGGGATGAGGGTGAGGGTGAGGGTGGGGGTATGTGCTGGCATGCAGGTAGGGTGGGGGATGTAATAGTTAAGATTTGACTTACCAGAGTCCATTCCTCCACCTACTCCTGCGAGGCCCTCAGGCTACAGAATCGCCAAGACCTGCTCCTCCCATGTTGTTAGTTGTGGGGGAGGAGGTGGGTGTCCGCCGCCAGTCCGCTGAACTGCCATGCGGTGTCTTGAGACCACGGAACGCACCTTCCCCTGTAGGTCGTTCCACCTCTTCCTGATGTCCTCCCGATTTCTTGGGTGCTGTCCCACTGTGTTGACCCTGTCCACTATTCTTCACCATAGCTCCATCTTCCTAGCTATGGAGGTGTACTGCACCTGTGCTCCGAGTAGCTGTGGCTCTACCCGGACGATTTCCTCCACCATGACCCTGAGCTCCTCCTCCGAGAACCTGGGGTGTCTTTGCCGTGCCATGGGGTGGTGTAGGTGATGTGTGGGGTGGTGTGTGGGGTGATAAGTGTGCTGATATGTATTGGTGTGTAGTGTGAGGTGCTTAAATGTTATGTGGGTGATGGTGTTGTGTGCCTGTGGATGCTGGTATTGTTGATGGTGGTGTCTCTCTCTGGCCTTCTCTCAGTAATTGTTGTCGTAGGGGTTTATGGGTGATGTGGGTGTGTGTTTTATATTGTAATGGGTGTGTGGGAGTGGTGTGTGTATGTGTATCAGGTGTGTGTATTTCGACTTGTCCAATGTGGTAGTGTTTTGTTTATGTGTTTGTATTTTGAGCGCAGCGGTGTATACCGCCAATGGAATACCGCGGTTGAAAGACCGCCACATGGATTCGTGGGTTGTGATAGTGTGGGCGTATTTCTGTTGGCGTGACGGTGGAGGTTTTTTTTCGCCAATTTATCACTGACCTTTGGTGTGGCGGACTTGTGTGGGTGTCTGAATTTTGGCGGATTCCGTGCTGTGGGTCATAATAGCTGTGGCGGATTTCCGCTGCTGCAGCGGTGTGTTGGCGGTCTTCTGCACGGCGGTAAGCGGCTTTTACCGCCAATGTTGTAATGACCGTCTTGGTCTGTCTAAATGGGCTGCAGTGTTGCACTCCCTGCGCCTTGCATGTGCCCTGTATGCCACCATTTCCCTGACCAAGTTGTCTATGGAAGAGGTGAGGTTTGCCATGTTTGCATTCGTAGCAGTGAACTGGTTGTCCACATGAGCAAAACCCTGGGAGAGTGTGTTCTGCAGTCTGGTCAGGTTACGATTCATCAACCGCATGTTTTGCAGCCGGTGACTTTGCAGTAAGGATGCCTCCAGTCCCAACAATTGTTCGTTGGTGACATCCTCCTCACTCGCTGACTGCATTGGGCGTTGCCGTCTACGTACAGAGCCAGCTGACCTATGTGGTCGACTCTTCCTATTCATTGGCCCCGGTGTCACGTTGGCTGCCTCTAAACCCAGATCAGGATCATCCATTTCCTCTGGTGCATGTTGGACGGGTGGTGTTATCATGCACTCCCCAGCAGTTTCTGTGGCAGCCTCCTCTTGTGTGTGTGTGGCTGGTTCATCTCCCTGCACAGTGGCGCTGTTGGTGGCTTCTTGTGGGAGACCTGTGGGACACAGGGGAAACTCTGTCAGTGCCTCACATATGTTTGATGCCTCAGAATAAAAATGTCTGTATATTTGGACTACTGTACTACATAATCCACTGTTCTATAGGTTGCAAAATTGGAATGGAGCTAATCTGAAGGTGCATGTTCATGTGTACTGTGGTTGTGTGCATGGTGTAAATACGTTAATTTTGGTACTTACTTTTGGATGTTCCTGGAGCTGAACTGTCAAGGTCTCCAATGCGAAGTACTGCCTTCGGCTCCAGAGTGGTCTCCACCATGGTTTCGATGGCTGTAGGGGGTGGTACTGTAGATGGGCCTCCTCCAGTGCCATTCATCTCCCTCATACGCTCAGCCACCCTTTCCTTGGTCCTGGAGCGGAGGTTGTACCACCTTTTTGCGCACCTCATCTATTGTGCGGTGGCTGACTCCAATTGCATTAATTTTGGTGAGGATGTCTTGCCATATTTTTTTCTTTTGGCTGTCAGGGACACTCATTGCTGCCTTTCCAAACAACACATCATGGTGCAGGCAGCACTCCTCAGTTGGCACCTCCAACTCCTTCTCTGAAAACTTTAGTTTTCTTTTCCTGCCAGCACTGGGTGTCTCCTCGTCCTGAGATGCCATTCTTGCAGTAGCTCCTCTCACCTGGGTTTTGGCTGGGTAGGCTCCTCCCTGTCCCATGGGGGTACTTCCTGGTTCTGATGTCATCACTCAGAACCAGGAAGTGGGTTGTTCAACATTTTATTTGCACCTGCGTGCAATTTGCGAGTCAGTCGCAATTTGCGACTCTGGACCACACCCTTGTGCAATTTGCAACCTCGCAAATTGCGAAGTCGCAAATAGTGACTTCCCAAATTGCGAGGTCGCAAATTGCGGTACGACTCCGCACCGAATCGCTATTTGGTTTAGCGATTTTTACGTTCATCTCATTTTGTGAGTCGGAAATATCGATTCGCAAAGAGTTGCTATTTCCGACTCGCTAACCTTTTTGTTCCTACATCTGGCCCTTTGTCCCTTATCTCTCTACTGTTATCAGGAATATACAAACAACAATGCCTAGAATTAATCATTCTACAGACTCCACCAACCTTCGCTAAAAGAATGTCTAAAGCAAGACGATTTTGAAGAGTCATAGCTCTTTCAGCAGCTAACTCAATTTCTCTCAGGACTATGGCCCCTGAAACATTTGTCAGCATGTTATCCACAATAGTAGACAACTCTTGAATCTTTATCAAATTCAGAATTACTCCGACTGAAGGAATCACTGCTCCAAATACATCTCCCACTACACCAGAAGAGGACTCCCTCCTCTGTCTCATATGATGCAATTCAGTCACTTTCTGAAACTTTTTCAAAACCTCCATTTGATAAATCTTTGTGAAAACTATCCCCAAATAACATGTCCCATACCATCCTCCTGGAAACGGTAATAAGCATTAAGACCACAAAAATAGTAAATCCCGGGAATTGCAGTGTCCTGTCCATTCAACATAAACGTCCATTTCCTCTGAAATAAAAACACATGCCTACATTCACTCGTTCCCACAAATAAACTATCAGTGCACGATTTAGGCCTATTTATACAAAGTTTCCCTATGTGTTGCGCATCTAATGCAAATTTTCCTTGCCTTTTAATAGCACTATAAGCATAATCATTCATGTAAGTCCTTTTCTCTAAGCCTTTTTCTAGTTTCTCCTTTATTGCCTTTCTCCTGTCATCTGTGTGATCTAAGAAGCTTTTCTCTAAAGGTGTAAGCAAGCATGTCAGATTATTGCCGTGCAAAAGTTGTGCCAAACGTCAATGTAGGTAAAGAGAAACCTCTAACTATTACTATGTCATTATTCCTAGCTACTCTACTCCAATACCTAATTGTAGGAAGAAACAAAAACACAACATCATAATTTGAGTAAAAGTACTGAATGTACTCCTGGTTATAAAATCTTGTTAGTAGCAGACTACAACTTATTACATAAGTTAATGGCAAGCTAAGGTAGGAAATTCCTTCCTCGACTGATGAAGGAATCTGCGTACACACATAACAATTTTTCACATCCATCGTTTCAATGTACTCACTCAACAAGTGTTAGAAGAAAGTTCTCCTTGCGCATTAGTATCGCTATGCAAATATTTCTCATCTAACCTAAACTTTTGTATTACCGTTAGTGCAGTAGTCACCTCAAAAGTAGTATGGTTGGCTTCACTCTTATCAAGAACAGAGATACCCACAACCAACACCACAAACAAAATTCAAATCAGGTTATCAATTTCTCTTCTGGTTACTTTCAAAATGTCTTTCTCAAAAATGATTCTCTCAGATTGTTTCAACAGTTCAGTTCATCAGCTTCCTTCAAGTGCCAAAATACTGACCCGGAATGTCTCTATCAAAACAAAAAGACAAAAAATCTTGCTGCCATTCATTCGTAGTTGCACACACCCATTCAGGACCTGCGTAACTTCGACTTGCTATTCTCTTTCTTTTCAATTTTTGATCACCATTCAGTTCTCCCTCACTTAGATCTTCTCTCCTTGTGGTATCTACTTCCTCTTCTATGGTTGTCTCAGCAACCACATATTTTCTTCTTTCAACTTGCGACTCCAGCCACTTATCTCCCTTCAGTGGACCCTTTGTCAGTGTTCTCTTCAGAGTCGAACTTGAACCTTCTCCTTGTTCTGTGGTGTTCTCTCTTGACGGGCCTGCAGTCAGTTCAGGAGAAGTCAGAACACAATGACTTTGATCCACCTCAACTCCATTCCCCTCTGGGTCTAGCAATTGCTCTGTTTGTCTCTCAAGATCGTCTGCTTCTGGGAAAGCCCTCCTCTGACTAGGGTCTCCTGTTGCCTCAATTGAGATAGGCTCTACATCACCCTCCTAGAGGTCTTCTCCTTCATCTCTTACAGGAGTGACTGAACCATCCTCAACTGGCTCAGATCCGGTCTCAGTTCCCCTTTGTTCTCTTTCCGGTTCTGAGACTTGTCTCGCTGTTGTTGGTACTCTCAACAACTCTTCTTTATGATCCAGTGGACATGCCACTTTCTTCGTGTGACTTGCATGAATCAAGTTCGGAATTCCAGCACACTTCACAGCTGTGGTAGTTTTCAGAACTACCTGATAAGATCCCTTCCAACGAGGCTACAAACACATTTTCCTGTTTCTGGACACACCCCAGTCTCCAGCTCTCAGGTTGTGCCCTGAGTAATTGATCAGTGGCAGTTTGGTGGCTTCCACATGGTGAGAGAAAGAGCGAACCACATCAGCCAGACCTTTGTAGTAATCCAACACCATATCATCTGTAATGTTGACAAGTGCATTTGCAGGCACCGCTAGCAAACTCATTGCTCTGCCCATGAATATCTCATGCGGCAACAATCCTGTTTTCCTGTCGGCTGTGTTTCTCATTGACATCAACACTAAAGGCAATGCATCAGGCCATTTCAAATTTGTGGATGCACACATCTTTTAAACTCTTCACTTCAATGTACCATTCATCTGTTCCACTAGTCCTGATGCTTCCGGGCGGTAACTACAATGCAACTTCTGCTCAATGTTTAATGCTGCACACAGTAATTTAATTACTTAATTGTTGAACTGACTTCCCCTATCTGATTCTAAAGAGATCGGAAATTGGAAATGCAGTATCAGTTCCCTAAGCAGTAGTTCACTACTGTGAGACTATTGTTTCTCCTTGTAGGGTAAGCTTCAATCCAGTTACTAAAGATGCAAACAATCACCAAAACATATCTCAAACCTCCACACACAGGCATCTCAATAAAATCTATCTGCATTCTGCTGAATGGACCTCCCGCTCTTCCAGTGTGGCTCAAGTTAACCATTGTCCCTTTCCCTGCGTTTAGTTGTTGGCAAATGACACATCGAAGGCACACTGCTTCAGCAACTTGTCTAAAATTGGGTTGAACCAATCATGTTTCAACAAACTAATCATTGCATCCCTCCCAATATGTGCTTGACCATGATAGTACCTCGCCATTTGAGACAACAGACTATTTGGAAAAACCAATTGACCCTCTTCTGAAACCCACAATTCATCTTGTCTTTGCACACATTTCATTTTGCTCCATGAACGCTTTTCCTCCCTGTCAACATTATTCTGCAATGTTTTGAATTCTTCTAAAGTGTCAATTATTTTCAATACATAGCTTGTACAAGTTTCATCTTCTTCAGATAACAGTTCCCACTTGTCTTTTAACGATATACAGTTCAATGCGCAAAACCTTGCGACTTGATACACATCATCATTTCCCAATGGCACAAAGTCCTGCAATTTCAGATGTGCACTGCATTGCACCACAGGAATCTTTTCAGGCATTTGAATAGCATGTAACAATTCTTTAATTTGCTTACTTTTTCTCACTAGTGAACCAGAAGAGGTCATGAAACCTCTCTGTGACCACAACTGGCCAAATCATGCACTATTCCAAATCCAAACCGGCTATTCATATAGATTATTACTTTCATCTGAGCAGAAACATGGCACGCTCTAGTAAGGGCTACCAGTTTCGCTACTTGGGCAGAATACACTCCTCAAAGTCAAAGAAGCTTCCAAAGTACCAGTAATTGTGCACACAGCATATCCTGCTGTCAGTGTCCCTGTATTGTCTCTCATGCAAGAACCATCAACAAAGATAATTTGTTAATTTTCTTACAGTCGGGTATCTCTAATGTCAGGTCTCAGTTTTGTGCACAAGTCAGTTACAGCAAGACAATCATGCTCAACATCTTCCATCTTTTCAATTTTGACATTTTCATTTGTAAGTATGGTTGCCGGGTTCAGCACTGTACATCTTTCAATGACACATTTGGTGACTCTAGAATACTTGTTTCATATCTGGTCAACTTTGCATCAGTCAAATATTGGGTATTCATTTTTGTAAGTAGAATCTCAATAGAGTGAGGGACCATTATAATCAGGGGCTGTCCCATCACAATGCCTTCACACTCTGTAAGGCTTTGACCAACTGCTGCAACTGCGCGCAAACAACCTGGCAAGGCTGCTGCAACTGGGTCCAAAGTAGCTGAAAAATATGCTACTGGGCGGTTTACACCTCCATGGACCTGTGTCAAGACAGATAAAGAACATGCATCATGCTCATGACAGAACAATGTGAAAGGTTTCGTGTAGTCAGGCATACCCAAAACTGAAGCCCTGCACAGACTCTCTCTCAATATGGTGAACGTTTTCATTTCAGCGTGGTCTAACACTATGGGATCCATGACTTCTTTATGAGTCAGCTTCTGCAATGGTCTCAAAATGACTTAAAAATTTAGAATCCATTGGCGACAATAGCCTACCACCCCTAAAATCATCTTGACATCTCTCTGTGTGGTATGGGAATTTATCTGCAATATTGTTGTAATCCTTTCTCTGGATATCTTTCTTGAACCTTTCTCAATCTGATAACCCAAATATTTCACTACCTTCTGACAATATTGCAATTTAAGTGGAGACACTTTGTGACCATTCTTTCCCAAATGGTTTAACAGGGCAATTGCATCATACTTGCACTTGTCCCTTGTTTTGGACGCAATCAGCAAGTCATCAATGTACTGCATCAAGGTCAATTGGGAAGGCAATTCCAACGACTCCAAATTCTTTTTCAAGATCTGATTGAATATGGAAGGTGACTCTGAAAACCCTTGATGAATTCTGCACCAGCAATAAGCTCGGTCCAGGAATTTGAAACAAAAGAGAAATTGACTATTCTCACAAGGAGGCACAGAAAAGAAGGCTTGTGACAAATCGATGACAGTGAACCATTCGGCATCACATGGAATCTGAAACATTATCACAGCTGGATTTGGCACCATGGGGCAGCATTTGACCACAATCTCATTTATTTTTCTCAAATCCTGAACAATTCAAACTTTCCCACAGGGCTTTTTCAAACCCATTATCGGTGAATAACATGGACTGCTCAATACTTCCTTCAGAACCCCTTGCTTTGCAAAGTCTGAAATTATCTGGGCTACTTTCATAAGGACATCTTGTAGCATGTAATACTGTATAAGTTGAGGAAAAACTGCATTCGGCTTCACAGTAACTTTAACTGGCTTAACTTCCTTTATTAGACCTACTCATCCCACACTTTCTCCTTAACCGTTCCCTGCAAATCAGGATGAGGCTCGGGAAAAATTCAGTCAGAGGGTATTCCTCATTTGTAGTTTCACACTCTATCTCTGGGGTTTGGCCATCTTCATAATCACTGTTCGTCTGGATCTCAATTCCCTCATTTGAACAAGTTATCAAAGTTATCAAACACCTCGTTTTACACAGCAAGTCTCTTCCCAGTAGGGATACCGGACTTGAATCACAGACTACAAATTTGTGCAATCTCTGAAAGTTGCCAATCTCAACTTGAACTGGATCTGTAATCGGGTTTGTCATATACTGGTTTGCTACACCCACAACCTAAACTGTTCTACCTGAAAGGGGAAAATTTGGAACTTTGGCACTTCTCACTGTAGAGCGTGTAGCTCCCATGTCAACCAAGAATGAGACTCTGTGACCCATAACCTTTCCCTTCAATTAGGGACTTATTTGATCTACTTCTAAGGAAGTTGCAAGCGCACACAGCTCCTCATCTGAATTGTCTCTCGTCCACTCATCATTTATTCCATTCTCACTGTGTAATGGGAATTGGTGCACTGTGTCACTACTTTGTTTATGCCTCTGACCTGCGACCTGTTGAAAAAGCATCATCTGTTACTGTTCCATCGGCGCTTGAGGTATTTGGATTTGCTGTCTAGGTACCATGGGAACCTGCTGTTGCATCAGGTGCAACTGCGACATTTGTGCACGTGGCATTTGCACCTGCTGCATGGGCTGAATATTTTGCACTTGATTCACATTGTTCTGAAAATTTGGATTAGGACCTCTCACTCTCGGTCCTCTCACATTCTGGAATGAATTGATGTCATTACTCTGCTGAACGACACCTTCCTGCACCATCATGGGACACTCCTGTTTCCAATGTCCAATGGCTCCGCAAATATGACATTCCAATAACTTCTTAATTCCCTGCACATCATTCTGAACCACTACAGGACTTAAGTCTGGGCCACGATTCATATTTTCTCCATGACCTCTACCTCTTATCTGGGGCTGAAACATCATGTTTTCCTGCTGCTGCGGGAACTGCTGTGGAAAATTCCCTTGCACTCCTGTTTGAGCTGCTTTAATCTGCATCACCATTGCCTTCTCTTTCAGCTTTTTCTGCTTCAACTTAGTCTCATCACTACAGTATTTTGCATACTGCAACACCTCATCAATCTGCTTTGCTTGCCAACAAATCAAATGGCTCTTAATCAACTGGCTAATTTCAGGTCTCAATCCCTCTACAAATCTGAACACAAATTGGAGCATGTCTTTCTCTTCAATTGTCTCTGTACCACTGTAATGTTTGAATGCCTGCAACAATCTCTCATAATACACATGTATCGACTCCTTTGCTTCCTGAGCTGTCTTGTCAATCCTCTGCCAATCAATATGCTTGGCCGAAATTCTTGTTTTCAAAAACTCAATCACCTAATAGTAATATTTCATTTCCTCAGGAGATGGTGCACCTGTATTCTTGTCTCTGTCCGGTTCATTTGTTGGCCAATCTACACTCCTCTTACACTCGATCCATAGATCAGTTGGAACTCTAGTAATGTGTTTAAGTCCTCCCATAGTCTGTCTGCTGATACCACTCTACTGGCTTTTCATTCAATTTTGGATAATCATTTGTAAATGACAGAATGTCACTTCTGCTCCATGGGACATGAACACAATTCCCCCCTAGAATCTCTCTCATTGGTGGGGGCGTGGCCTGGCCGCCGGGGAGCGGCTGAGGCTGACGTGGAAGACTGGGGCCGCGCGGGCAGGCCCGACGCCGACTTTTGCCCGCGCGCGCTGCTTGCGTGCGAGGAGAGGGGGAGAGCTGAGGCCGCTCCAGGCAAGAGTGCAGTGCCGGGAGCGAGAGAGTGACTGGGGGCCTGTTCGGCGGCTATATCGGGCTGCGGGCCCCCCCCCGGTGGATATCACGGCTCCTGCTCCCTGGGCCCCCCTGGGCTCCTGTTGCCCTGTGGCTGAGGGACTTGGCTGGGCCTCGCGGCCCTCAGGACTTCCGGCTGGCCTGTGCAGCTGGCGGGGACTGGGCCTGGACGGCCTGGAGGCGCGCGGAGAGCATACCTGCTGTGGAGAGCTGCCCAGCCCTGTGAGGAGGAGATTAGCTGGAGGAGGGTGACGACCTGGGGCACCCAGTTTTGGTGAGTGGACGGCTGGAGAAGACTGCGGCTCGGATTTGCGGTGCTCCCCTGAGGTTGCTCCTGGGGAGACCGCCATACTATATTGGAAGTCCTGAACTACACCGTCTGGAAGGCCTGATTGGACTCTAGTGCAGGTGGCTGGACAGGGAGGAAGAAGGCCCGGGGTTGGTGCTGCGGATCATGATTGTGGAGGTCTCCTGGAGGTTTGGGGCAGTGGAATACCCTGTTTCTTGGGACGCAGGGTTTGACTGGGGGCCTGGCCCCCCCATGCTGCGCGTATCCCCATGATGTTGGTGGTGCCGGCGGAGTACCCTGTGGCGTAGTCTGGCCTGATCTGAGAGGTGCTGTGAGGTGGGCCGGGTCACCTGGAAGCTGTCTGGTGGCCCTACAGGGTGAGCCGGGCTGCTAGTAGAGTGATTATCGGAGATGGGGGCCCGCTGTCTTTGGTCTTTATCCCAGCGTCGGCGCAAGCTGAGACTGCACGTGTTATATTGAACGATGGGCAAGGCAGACCAACGGCAAGCAAAACTCACCTTCGAGGGGGGGAAAAAGAGGAGTGCTGTTCCCGCCTCCCAGCCTGGAGATGCCGAGATTGGAGAAGAGAAATCCAGAGATGACTGTGCGGTCCATGTTCTTAGAGCTTAAGACCAGCTTGGCTGGCATTGATGCCAAGCTGGACCATGTGACAGAGCGGCTTGACCGCATTAGAGCCCGGGTTGATAACCATGACACCAGGTTTGAGGTTCTGGAGTCACGCACGTCAGAAATGGAAGATGCGCGCAGGGGTGACAGAGAACAGATTGCACAAATGGAACGTCTCCTAGAGGTGATACGGAATAAAAATGAGGACTTGGAGGCGCAGTCCCGCCGTAATAACATATGCATCGTGGGGCTGCCGGAGGCAACCGATATGGGTCGTATGGAAGACTTTGTGGAGAGTATGTTGCAGGAGCTGTTTGCTGGCGAGCTCTCACGGATGCTGGTGGTTGAGAGGGCGCATTGTTCCTTGGGGCCTCGGCCCCCGCCGGGAACACCTCTGCGTCCAATTATTGCGAGTCTATTGAACTATAGAGATCGGGATGCTGTCCTTCGACTGGCAAGGGAGAGAAGGCCTCTAGTATACAAGAATTTTGAAATAAACTTTTTTCCTGATTATACACTGGTGTGCAGGCCCAGAGGCGGGCCTTTCTGCCGTCTAAACGTTTGCTGAGCCAGGCTGGAGTTGGGTTTGCCCTGCTATATCCGGCCAGACTGAGGGTGCACGAGGGCAAGGTGCTGTATTCCGCGGACCCAAAGCAGGCGGCCAAGTTTGCCAGACGATTACCAAGACAGTTGGGGGCTGCGGGATCTGGGGGGCCGGGTGCGGGGGACGCCACCCTAAGTGACAATGACTAACCGGCTTTGTATGGCATAAAGTACTGTTTGGGGCTGCAGGTGTGCGCGGGTCTGCTCCGTGTACGGTTCGCCTGATGTATAGTTTGCTGCTTGGCCCAAGGGCCCCTCTTCCCTAGAATGTTCTGGGTGGAGAGCTGTTAGGCCGGCTGCTGCCCCTAGGATGAGTCCTGTTACTTTTTGCACGTTTGTGGTCCTTAGCAGATACACAGTACAACTAGGTTTAGGCCCTGGGAGAGAGAGATTCTTATAGCTGGTAGAGAATTATTTAACTGCATCAGCAATAAAGGATTACAGACAAGTGTGGACAGATTTTATAGACAGAGAGGCTGTTCAGAGGGATTCATTGAAGTGCAAACTTGAAGCTAGGACGTAAGACATTGTTACATTTATAATGGGATTGATTGATGACAAGATGTCAGCGTGAGGATAACAGGGAAATTGACTAGTATTGCATGTTATAGAAAGTTCTTCTGTGGCTGTGAGTCCTCTGCAAGTGTATTAGGCAGATGAATTCTGTTAGATCAGGCAAAATGTGCAACTAACAAGAAGAGCAGGGGGACCCTTACCTGTGGAAATGTTAGCACAGATGCTATGGGAATGTTGTAGGCTTGTGATCGTGGTATATCTCTACTACAGGGCACAGGTTTAGCAATTTGGAGGGTTGGAGAGGGAAGTTGCTTTTTTGTCATGCAGATATGAGCCACCTAAGTGCCTTTCAGTTATTATGCCATGTGCTATTTTCTCATTCATAGAGAGTCTGGGAAAACAACTTTGGAGAAGCTACGTGGAGAGATCAGGAATCTGAAGACTGTCCCTTAATTACACATGTTGTAAATAATGTTCAGGAGACCAAGGACAGCATACTTCCCAGAGTTTCTGTGGGACCTAAACCCTGTGTTGCAAGTTACACAGTGTGATGGGAGAAGAATAAAGAATGTGATGGCATGATCCAAAAGGTGTTACCTGATCAAGATGTGCAGTATTAACTAGGACTTTCACCAATTATTAGTAGGGCAGATTCTTTTGGACTTTGAGAGGTACAGACCTCTGACTTTCCCCTTTAATTTCCAATGTTGTGTTGAGTGTGGCCTAACCTTACACTTAAATCTCTAAGAATACTCTTGACCGAGTTTCTGAAATGCTGCCCCTTTCCATTTGTTCCCCTTTCCTAATTACATTTTCATTTTTCCAAATTCGTTTTGTCCAGATTTGCTCCTCACTTTTGCCCTTTTGTTTTTTGGTTAAGTTCTCATTTTTGATAGTTTAGGTTTTAGAAAACGTATTCAAATGCACTTAGTCTATTTTAGTCAGATGATTTCACTTGCACTAATGTGTAAGAGAATTGACCAGCTTCCATTTTCAGAACATCAGATCTTATGATTGACATTTTGTATTGTGGTTACTGAGGTTTGTCTCATGTTAACTCAACTAAATTTCTTCAGAAGATTTGACTATCCTATAGTAATTTTGTGTCTTTGTGTATTCTTGAGAATTGTTTACATTAACCAAAGTGTTAATTTGTAACACAACCCTTTCACTTTATTTCCGATTTGGGTTTTCTGTGTGTGGTCAAATAGGTTGCACTGTCAATTAAATATTGATTGATTTTGTTTTGATTCCCTAGCTACCCCCTTTGCACAGACTGCAAGGTCATTGGCCTCGAATTAGAGCACATAAAATGCTTCATTACCTCCAAGTCAGTTACCCTTGCATCAGTATGAATTAGTTTCAACTGGAAAGAGGTAAAATTTGAGTGAAGACTTTTGAGCTCCATGGCTACCATTCTCATGGTCTGCTCTACAGTCTTCACAGCTGTCTTGATGGATTTTAGTTCCTTCAGGGTAGTTGATTCCATTGCTGAAAAAGGAACTGGTGGTTGTTTTGCTACTGCCTTCAAAAAGAGAAGTTGTCGAAGAGCTTTTGTAGTGGGCTTTGCTACCCTCCCTGTGCTAAAGAGGGCTATGTCAATGTGAGAGGGCCACCTCTGTATATTAAATGGTAAGCTACAGGTCTGTGGAGTGCGGGCAGTGCTGTGAAAGGGCCAAACAGTGAGAGGCAGTAAACAGGGACGCCTAGCCAAATCCAAAATGGCAACTGGTACAGTGAATGGGCCTCCTTCCCACAAAAAAGGGAGTAAGTAGAGCGGGAGTTGCCAGGTGGCTGTACAAGGAGGAGGTTTGCTAGATAAGTAGATGTGTCACAGGAGGTGCAGTAGCTGAAGCCATATTCATTGGGCCAGATGGATGGAACAGAAATATGAGATGTTTCCAAATCCAAGATGGCCACCAGGATGGAGAATGTCTCCTGAGAGACAGGTGGGATAAGGTGGGATAAGGTAGTCAGGCAGCTTGCGGGGGCACACTTTCCCATCAGCAGCACGGACAGCTGATAGCCCTCGCCAAACCCACATTTATGGACAGGGAAAGATATAACAGTATTGATATTTGATTGTTTACTGAAAATTTGCATTCATTAGCTCTCAATTTCTGTATAAGTCCTAATTGCACAAGCAATCATAATACATTACTACATACTATTTGATTGAGCAAATGACTAAAGAAAAGATCATATGACACAACTGGGGACACTGAGGTTGAGAGAACCAATGGACCAACCATCAGATGGTCTACAGTAATTCCTAACCAGTTTTTAATGGGACTTTATTATCACAGAATCAGAAGGATGTTATGATCTGCCTAGATGATATGGCAAATGGCAGTGTAATTAAACAGGCATTTGATGGAATACATAGAACTATCAGAATGGTGTTATCATGCACAATGCATATAAAAAGGGGCAATTAAAATGGCTGCTTCAATCAGGTGTGTCCACATAAACATAAAAACACAAGGGTGGCACTTGCAAAAAAAAGACATAGGTGGAATTATAAAAGAGTTATCTTAACCAGGAAAGATGCCATCAGAGAGGAGGCAATGGGATACCGTTGTATATAATATATACTGTATATCGATATAGATAAATATTGATGTTTAGGTGCCAATCCTAACAAACGTTCTGATGGTGGCTGTTGTGGCTGTTGGGAATAACTTACTAAAAACATGGTCTGACTCTATTATCATTCGGACATCTTAAAAAGGAGGTAGGTTAGACCCAAAATGTATCTCTCAATATCTCTCCCTACAAGACTCTTTAATTAAGATGATAGGCAGAGTCCAACTTTCAAGACTACAGACATGGACAGATAATAATGCTATTCTATTTGATGTGCAATTTGACTTCTGGATAGGACTGGGCACATAGGATCATTTTTTATATTTGCATTTACTAAATATTAAATATACCATGGCCTAGGCTGGGGCCATGCACTTTGTGTTTGTGGACCTTAGCCGTACTTTAGATTGAGTTAATCTTTCTAAGTTTTCCATTATGCTAACAATGGGGGTAGAAGCTACCTTAGTACACTTTTTAAGAAAAGTATACATGCATGCCTCGGCAAACGTGCATTCTGGCTTGAATGGCAAATTATCAGATTCATTTAGGATATGGACAATGGTGGGAAAGCGATGCATCATTGCTCCTTTCTTGTTTATTTTATATCTTAATGATTAAGAAATGTTTCTAGTTTAATTTTATTTATTTACTTTGCTTCTTTAGAGATATTTCTAAAGCACAAACATGAACCAATGGTATTTGAGTGCTGTACAAGCATTTTAAGTATACAAATACAAAAAGAAACAGAGAACAAAAGCCTAATAAAAGTCAAGAGGGCAAAGCTGCAAATTATATTGAAGGGTGAGTTAAGAAAGAAAAGTGTTTTATAGTAGGGCTTTCACCTCTTTCTTGAAAGAGGCAATAGAGGGGCTTAGCCTGATCTCTGGAGGAAGAGAGTTCCAAATTTACTGAGCTGTGTCAGTGAATGAGTGGTTGTAGGTTTTCTTCTTTTTGATTTTTGCAGGCTTCTTTTTGAATTTCAGTGGCTTCAGTAGCAGAGAACGAGAACTATGAGATGATCTACTGCCAGCAAAACCTGAAGTTTCTGGGAGAGGTAGGCAGGGGTATTGTGGTGAAGTGATTTGTGTGTCATACAGACTACTTTAAGCAGAATACGATCCTCATGCAGTAGCCAATTTAAGGTGCAGATTTATACTTTTGTCCGCAAACCTGCGTTAGCGCAGGTTTGCGGCTATTAGTATAGCGCCAGCTAGCGCTATTCAAGAAATGGCACTAGCTGGTGCTAAGGCCCTGTTAGCATCCTTTGAAAGGACACTAACAGGACCTGGGAGGCGTAGGGGGAACCGGGGCTTGTGCGCCAAATTATGGTGCTGCACTGTTTAGAGGAAAAAAGTTGCCTCTAGGCAGTGTAGCGCCATTTTCTGGTGCCCAAGCCCCAGGGACATGGCTCCTGCCTTAGTAAAGACTGGAGCCATGTCCACCTCCCCAATGGCCATGCCAGGGGACAAATGTCCCCTGGTCATGGCCAATGTGGCCAGCGCCGTGCAGGGGGCTCAAAGTCAGGGCCCCCGAGCAGCACTGGACCAAAAAAAGAAAATACTCCCCTGTACTTACCTTCGGATGGGTCCCCCATCCATAGGTGACCTCCTGCGGTGGGTAGGGGTGGGTGGGGGTGTCCCTGGGAACATGTAAGGGTACCTGTGGGCAGATTTCCATGGTCTCTGACCATGGAAATCTGCCCACAGGTCCCCTTATGCCTGCCCAGACCCAGGCATTAAATAATGGCACTAAGCAAGCTTAATGCCATTATTTAAGGCCCCCATCCTCCCGTGCTGGGTTTTAGCACGGAATAACTATGGAGCAAAGGCCATATCGTCCTTTTCTGGACGGAACGCCTACCTTGCATGTCATTGACGCAAGGTAGGTATTCCACTCCAGAAAACAACGTAAACTCCATTACTTTGGTGCTAGGCGTGTCTAATGCCTAAGTATAAATATGGAGTTAGGTTTGCGCTGAATTAGCGTAAAAACATTGACGCTAATTCAATCCAAGTATAAATATGTGTAGGAAAGTACAATCTTTCCTGGCATGTTACCCCCATTTTTCACATGTATGTAAGTTTGTTTTTGCCTGTCTTACTGGGATCCTGCTAGCCAGGACTCCAGTGCTCATAGTTTGTGGCCTGAATGTGTGTATCTGTGTAGTGACTAACTGTGTCACTGAGGCTCTGCTAACCAGAACCTCAGTGCTTATGCTCTCTCTGCCCTTAAAATTGTCACTATAGGCTACTAATCATTTTCACCAATTCTAATTGGCACACTAGAACACCCTTATAATTCCCTAGTATATGGTACCTAGGTACCCAGGGTGTTGGGGTTCCAGGAGATCACTATGGGCTGCAGCATTTCCTTTGCCACCCATAGGGAGCTCAGACAAATCTTACACAGGACTGCCGCTGCAGCTTGAGTGAAATAACGCACATGTTATTTCACAGCCATTTTACACTGCACTTAAGTAACTTATTAGTCACCTATATATCTAACCTTCACTAAGTGAAGTTTAGGTGCAAAGTTATTAAGTATGAGGGCACCCTGGCACTAGCCAAGGTGCCCCCACATAGTTCGGGGCAACACCATTACACGCTTGCAGTACATATAGGTCAATACCTATATGTAGCTTCACAATAGTAACTCCGAATATGCCCATGTAAGGTGTCTAAGATCATGGAATTCTCCACCCCATGCCACATCTGGTATTGGGATGCCAATCCCATGCATCCCTGGGGCTCCACTATGGACCCAGGGTACTGCCAAACCAGCTTGCTGGGGTTTTCTCTGCCGCTACCGCTGCTGCCACCCCATAGATAGGGTTCTGCCCTCCTGGGGTCTGGGCAGACCAGTCCCAGGAAGGCAGAACAAAGGATTTCCTCTGAGAGAGGGTGTTACACCCTCTCCCTTTGGAAATAGGTGTTAAGGGCTGGGGAGGAGTAGCCTCTCCCAGCCTCTGGAAATGCTTTGAAGGGCACAGATGGTGCCCTCCTTGAATAAGCCAGTCTACACCGGTTCAGGGAACCCCCAGTTCCTGCTCTGGTGCGAAACTGGACAAAGGAAAGGGGAGTGACCACTCCCCTGTCCATGTCCCCTGTCCATCACCACCCCAGGGGTGGTGCCCAGAGCTCCTCCAGTGTGTCCCAGGCCTCTGCCATCTTGAATCCAGAGGTGTGAGGGCACAATGGAGGCCTCTGAGTGGCCAGTGCCAGCAGGTGACGTCAGAGACTCCTCATAGTAGGTGCTTACCTCACTAGGTGTCCAATCCTCCTCTGAGGGCTATTTAGGGTCGCTCCTGTGGGCTTTTCCTCAGATTATGACTTGCAAGAATCCACCAGAGTTCCTCTGCACCTCTCTCTTCAATTTCTGCCAAGGATCGACCGCTGACTGCTCAAGGACGCCTGTAAAACTGCAACAAAGTATCAAGAAGACTACCAGGGACATTGTAGTGCCTAATCCTGGTGGCTTTCTTGACTGTTTCCTGGTGGTGCATGCTCTGAGGGCTGTCTGCCTTCACCCTGCACTGGAAGCCATGAAGAAATCTACTGTGGGTTGGCGGAATCTTCCCCCTGCTCCAGCAGGCACCAAACTTCAGCGTCACTGGTACTCTGGGACTCCTCTCATCCTGACGAGCATGGCCCCTGGGACACATCTGGTGGACCCAAGTGACCTAGACTGTCCAGTGGTCCATCTGTCCAAATGTGGAGGAGGTAAGTCCTTGCCTCCCCTCTCCGGACAGTAATCCTGTGCACCTCGTGAACTGCAGCTGCTAGGGCTTCTATGCACTTTTGCAAGGAATCCTTTATGCACAGCCAAGCCCAGGTCCCCAGCACTCCGTCCTGCATTGCTCAACTCTCTGAGTTGACCTCCGGCTTTGTGGGACCATCTTTTGTAGTGTTGAGATGACCACCATGTTCAGTATTCTTGAACCCGTGTTCAAGGACTTCTGTGGGTGTTACCTTCTTGTGCATGGGGTCTCTGTATTGCTGAGGGCCCCCTCTGTCTCTTCTCCCAATTGGTGACCTCCTGGTCTTTCCTGGGCCTGGGCAGCACCCTTTTTCTTCCACTGCAATCTTTGCAGCTAGCAAGGCTTGTTTGCGGACATTCTCCAAGGAAGCAACTCTGCTTCCTCCAGCACTCCATGGGACATCTTCTGCATGAAGGAGAAGTTCCTAGCACCTTTTGTTGTTGCAGAATCTGCAGCTTCTTCCACCCAGAGGCAGCCATTTTGCACCTTCATCCGGGATTTATTGGACTCCTGCCCCCCCCAGGACACTTTCACGACTCTTGGACTTGGTCCCCTTCCTTTTCAGGTCCTCAGGTCCAGGAATCCATCTGCAGTGCTTTGCAGTCTGCTGTGGTCTTTGCAGCATCCTCTATCACGAGTTTAGTGTGTTTCTGGGGAAGTAGTAGAATTTACTCCTACTTTTCAGGGTCTTGGGGTGGGGTATCTTGGACACCCTTAGTGTTTTCTTACACCCCCAGTGACCCTCTACACACTACACTAGTCTAGGGGTCCATTCATGGTTCGCATTCCACTTTCTTAGTGTATGGTTTGTGTTGCCCCTAGGCCTATTGCATCCTATTGTATTCAACAGTGTTTGCACTCATTGCTGACTGTTTTTCTTACCTGATTTTGGTTTGTGTGTATATTTTGTGTATTTTACTTACCTCCTAAGGGAGTATATCCTCTGAGATATTTTTGGCACATTGTCACTAAAATAAAGTACCTTTATTTTTAGTAACTCTGAGTATTGTGTTTCTTGTGATATAGTACAATATGATATAAGTGGTATAGTAGGAGCTTTGCATGTTTCCTAGTTCAGCCTAAGCTGCTCTGCTATAGCTACCTCTATCGGCCTAAGCTACTAGAACACTACTAGTCTACTAATAAGGGATAACTGGACCTGGCAGAAGGTGTAAGTACCATCAGGTACCCACCATAAGCCAGGCAAGCCTCTTACAATATGGGCCTAAATATTTAAAGGAGGAAGTGCTATGGTGCCTTTTCCTAGATCCTGTGATGAGACAAGCCGCAGCATTAAGAGAGGCCCTGAGTGGAGTGGTCCTGATTTTAACTAACCCTGTGAGGCTTGCACTCCCATATTCCAGTCTAGAGATCACCAGGGCTTGAAAAGTCATGTTGAAGTCAGCAAGATGGAGGAAAGGCTTTACCTTTCTTAGGGAGTTATTATGGAAGAGATTCCCTCTAGTCATATCGTTGATGTGGGCCAGCATGTTTTGATTTTTTCTAAGGTGATCCCAAGGAATTTTGTAGTTAATGACCAAGAACGTTTAGATTAACGCGGTCAGGTGTTTGAGCCAATCTGTATCCACAGTGGTACACTTAGGAGGAGAGATAAGTAGAAATTAATTTTTCTGTGCATTCAGTTTGAGATGGTTTAAGGTCAGCCAGTACTGAGTTTTCAACAAAGCGTCACTGAGTGTTTGACATCTAGAGAGGATAATTCCATTTGGAGTTGAGTATCATCAGCATATGTGTAATATGAGATGTTAGAGAGCTTAAGGATTTCGGACAGTGGTTCCATGTACAGATTGGATAAAGTGAGAGAAAGAGTGGAGACTTCAGGACCCAAATTGCAACTGGGGTTGAATTGGATAGGTTCTGGTTTACTTTGATTCTTTGTGTTCTGTTGTGCAGAGAGGAAGAGAACCAATTAAACAGTGTTCCTCAAAGACCCATCAGGCTTTCTAATAGAACAAGCAGGTGGCTGTGGTTCACACTGGGAAAATGCTGATGAGATATCAAGAGGTATCAGCAGGCACAAGTAATTACGGTCTAGAGTCTGTAGGTCTTCATCCAAAATGTGGACTATAGCTGTTTTCAGACTGTGGCCTTGTCTGAACCCAGATTGATAATTATCAAGAAGGTAGAACTGTTCGATTTGTTGGCTTATTTTAATGTGAACACATTTCTCAAAGAGCTTTGTAAGTAAGGAAGTATTAGAAATCGGTTGAAAGTTTTTGGGGTTGGTATGATCAACATTTGGTTAGGAGTAACTTAAGCAGATTTTAGGCAGTGTGGAATGGAGCTTTGCGTTAGCGAGGCGTTCACTATCTTGGTCCACAGGGAGAGGTGTGAATTGAATCACTTCTTTGGGAAGTCTACAGTGGAGAGGGTCACTGCAATGGACGGAAGGTTTTAAGGAAGATAGAGTTAATATGCTGTCAACTTCATCAAGGATCTTGAATTCATACCCCAGGCTTAATTTTTGGGTTTGCTAAGAGAGTTATAGGCAATAGCCATGGAATTAACTGATGGAAGAAGGTGATCTGAACTGATCAAGAGCTCTGAAGAAGTCTTTAATTCCTTTTAAATCTTTCTAATCTTCATCTTAAAGATTAACCATTTCCCTCTGACACCCTTCTTTTTTTCCAACAAGCGTAGAAGTGTTTGATTTGATAAAATAGCTCCCCAAACTTTTAGTAGAGTTTTCTGTTACATCTTGTACTTTGTCTGAAGCATCTACACCATTTTCTTTTTTAAGCACCTCTACAGAGGCGAGAGAGTGTGCAATGTGCTTTACCACCATAAGCACTTCATTTAATGTGAGGTTGTCTTTTTGCCAAAGATCATCTTTGATCTTCTCTATATTGCACCGTAACATTAATTGATCTTCTAGCTTAATTTGCTCTTCTAGCAATCCCTTGAATTTACAAGTAACAACTCACTTATGCAAGTCTGTGATGTAAGATTCAACCAAATCTCGTGATCTTTGCATACGTCTACCAAAGTGATAGCGCTCCAAAACGGTACTCACGTTTAGTAGATAAGGTTTGTCTAACTGGCCAGACACACTTCAAAATCAATTAAATTATCGCCCTCACAGTTACTCAAGTCTGGCAAGTGTTAAAAAACTTCTTGGCCTTCCGATCCTAAATAATGAAGAAATAAAGATGTTTTCCTCCTAGCATTCAGTGAAACACCACACACACATGCATAATGTAGAAATACCTTTTTCCATTAAGCCCACCTAATGGGTAGGTCTCCTGGATTTCACAAAAAGAAAGGTGGGGACGTAACAGTTTGCATGTTTGGAAGAAAGTGAAACATAAGTGAGCAAACTAACTCTAAAAGTGTATTGCAATGTGTTGTCTTTTCACTTTGACACCCAAATATATATGTATACATAGAAGAGAAATTCATACACAAAGTCTATTTAACTTGATGTATGTCGTTAAAACAGGAAACACTGTAAAATTTTGAAAGTGTGCACATCACCAAGAAAAAGACATACAGCCTGTGTAGTATTGTTGTGCATAAAAATGACTTCAAACATTTGAGGAAAAAGTTTCTTTTTTCCCAAAGTTTTACAAGTGAAAAGAGTGATGCACTTCAATTTTAGGTGTGCGCATCACCATAGCAGTAAACAACTAGTAGGTGGTGCTTCATTATAAGATGTGTGCTTCACCTTAATTATTTAGTTGAAGTTGCAGCGCATCAATTTTAGGTGTCAGCATCATCATGGGAGTGCTTAACGTTTTGCAGAATCTATAATTAAATAGTAGTCTTTCAATTTAAGGTGTGCGCTTCACCGTAATAATTTACTCGAAGTTGCAGCATTGCAGAGTGTTAGTTTGATGCGATTTAATATAAGGTGTGCGCATCACCATAGTGGAGCAGTAAACACACAGTGAGAGGTGTGCGTGTCACCGCAATCGTGCCAGTGTTTAAACCAAGGAGTCTTTGACTTTTTAGTGTTAAGTGGCATAAAGCATTATGAGTTGCTAATGAGACGTAAACCTTGAGGCAGTGATTTCCGAGCGCCCCGCGTAATGCGCACTGCGTTACCAAGGAGATGTGAGGCTGATAGGCACAAGGAGAAGTCTTGAGGCAGGTTGGGCACCATAGCTTCAGCAGTGTTCTCAAAGCATTTCATGTAATGTGGCCTGGTTTACCAAGGAGATGTGAGGTTGGGAACTTGAGCTGGCAACTGTCACTGAGAGGCAGCATGAGGTATCCAAAGGGAATAAGGAGGAAGGCTGGCCACTTATAAAGTCATAAGCGGGCAAGAGCGAGGCCAGGTAACGGCCACTCACAACTGTAAAATGATACAATAAAAAAATAAAGATTGCAATACATTGCAAAAGGATTACAGCCCACCATATGCTAGTAATTAAAAATTCAGACTGTTCTAGTAGTCAGAGGTTAAATCCATGTTGAGACATTTCTTCCAGTGAAGGGGTTGTGAGCTATCAATCTTTCTAGATAAAATAAGCAATGGTACAGGAACCCCCTGATTCTTTTCCACAATTGTCGCCAGTGTGAAAAGGTACAATTCCCGAGATGTTTGAATAACAGAGTTTTTTGAGGTCTTCAATGCAGTAGAAACGTCCCATCCATGTCAACTGCAAAACATCAAATGAGTAACTAAGTTCTAAATTTTTCTAGCATCTGTCTCATAGTTCTAAGAACTATATATTTCCAACATTACTATTTAAAGAGGCAGGCTGTCATATTCTATACAGCCAGGATACCACAAGTAGCTCCTTAGTAATCTCAGTTGCTTGAGGTGAAAAGAGGACTGATCATGCCTCCAGATCCTTTCAGCTGTTGTCAGTCTTCTCCTCTTATCATTCAGGTGCTCATTGAACCAAGGTCTATCATTTTTGCAGGTGACTCTATTTAGTTGTTAAGTTGCTATTGAGTCAATAATGCCTGACACACTATTGTAGTGTTCTGTGAGATCATGTACATTGACCATACCTGTTGGCTGCGGGAGGTCTATTTTTCACAGTTCTCATAGAGCCACACACTTTATGTGAGGGAAGTCCCTGATCAGTTGTCTTGGTTTCACAAGCTGGCCTTACCTTTTAAGATGTGATTTATATATGTATAAGATGATGTAGTGGTGGTCGGGCTAGTCACGTGGATTGGTAGAATCTAAAACTCATGCTTTCTCTCTTGCCATTATCAGTTCTAGAATGGTACTTTTGTTGTGTGTGAGACTATCGCAGGATTCTATGAGGTTGAGATCGGATAGGAACATTTTAAGAGTTAAGCTGGGGGTTGTTAGGATCATTCCAGTGCAGGTTGAAGTCTCCTAAGAAAATGTAATTTGAGTGTTGAGAGGAGTGTATTGCAATTGTTTTCATAATTTGCTCAGTGAATGATTGGTTCTTCCCAGGAGGGTGATTGAATATGTGGAGTTTGCAAAGTGCTCTGCCTTCAATGGAAATATAAAAATTTAAGGGCTAGCTGTCCCTCACAGTTGCTCAATCCTGGTTTGCCACAGTGAACTAGGTATAACCTACCTGAAGGATTTGATTAGACTAACTACTTTTATTATGGCACTCAATATGGTGCATAGTTCACATGGAGACTGTTATGTCTCAGTTGGCACCTCCCAAGATTCTTAGGCCCATTAGTAGGAATAAGTTGAACCAACCATGGTTCACTAGTGAATTGAAGGCTCTCCAAAGGAAATGCTGTCAATTGGAGGGACGGTGGAAACTAAATCCTGGCCCAGAGGAAAGGGAGCTACTCAAGTCTACCTTTAAAATTTATAGAGCGGCCCGTTTTAAGGCCAAGTCTGCCTTTTATACGGTTAAGGTTCAGGAGGCTTTGAATGTTCAGAGAGAGATATTTAAGGTGATCAGGGAATTATCTACTCCCTCTAGGCCACCTGATCTAGTAAATACACAAGAGTACTGTGACAAGGTAGCAAAGCATTTTTGAGAACAAGATCCTTTGCTCTTATGCTAACTTTCCCCCTCTTGATGACAGTTGGGAGTTAATTCCCTGCACCTCTCCTGATCCGTTAGCTAGTGAATTAACTCTGTCTGATTTTCCTTGTCCGTCTCTTGATGATCTTAGCAAACAAATCTTGAATATGAAGTCTGGCTCCCCTTTAGATCCATGTCCTCCTTCAGTGATTCAGATGGTCCCTGACCATATAGCTCGGATTCTAATTCCGATTTTTCAGGAAATTCTTAAATCTGGATGTTATCCTTCTAGATGTAAGGAGACCATAGTAGTTCCTGTAAAGAAGAAACCACTTGGAGACGTGCAGGACCTTGAGAATTTATGGCCAATGTCGCTCCTTCAGTTCTTTGCCAAGATCTTGGTGAAAATCATGAACAAGGCACTAGCGGATTTTCTTGGGGAAGTGGAAGCTTTAGATCCGTCACAGCATGGCTTCAGGAAAGCTCATAGTACTGAAACGGCCCTGATCTCCTCCACCGATTCTATTCGTAGACTTGTGGATGAGGGACAAGGTGCCACTCTAGTTTTACTAGATTTATCTGCAGTCTTTGATACTATTTCTTCCCAGATTTTGACAGCCCGTCTCTATCAAGTAGGCGTCAGAGATAGGGCCTTGAAATTGTTAGAATCTTTTTTAACTAACAGATGGACTACGGTAAGATGTGGTAACTTGGATTCCACACCTTACCTCCTTCCTTGTGGGACTCCACAGGGTTCCTCATTGAGCCCTACTTTGCTCAATATCTATTTTGCCCCGCTGGCCAACTTGATTCGTTCTTTTGGCTTTATCCCCTCTTCATATGCAGATGACACACAGCTTATTATCCCAGTTAATCAAAACTGGGAGGAGGTAGCAGACCGTTTTAACCTTTGTATGAAGGAGGTTAGCAACTGGATGGGGTCTAGCTGGTTGAAATTGAATGCTTCTAAGACTGAAATTCTCTGTTTTGGATCTGGTGTTAAATACTGGAATCCACGTTGGTGGCCATCAAACTGTGGTTCTCTTCCTACCCCTTCTAATGTTAGCAAAAATCTGGGTGTTATGTTTGACAATCAACTGTCCTTCAAATATCAGGTAAACCACATGGTCAAAAGTGGTTTATGGTTTATTAAAATGTTAAGGAAAGTTTTTCCTTTTCTCAGGCATAAATGGAGAGTTGCCGCCACTTTAGCTTTGGTAATATCTAAAATGGATTATTGCAATGCTCTGTTTCTCAATTTAGATAAAGGCCTTCTTAATAGGCTACAGCTGATTCAGAATTCAGCCGCCAGAGCAGTTCTTAATCTTTCACGTTGGACCTCTGTTAGAAGTAGTCTCAGACAACTGCACTGGCTTCCGGTGGCTCAGCCGATTATTTTTAAATCCCTTCGCTTGTCTTTCAAAGCTGTGCATGGTCAAGGTTCTAAATATCTGTCCGCTAAATTAGGCTGGTATAAACCTAAGAGGCATCTTAAATCATTGTCAGCCTTTACTGTTGCGGCAGCCAAGTGCTGGAATTCCCTCCCTCTCAATATCAGGGCTGAAACCTGTTATTTACGGTTTAGGAAGTTGATTAAAACTTGGCTCTTTCCTAACTAATCTTTTCTTTTTTGTCCTTCTCTGGGTTGGGGCTTTCTTATGAGTGTAGTGACGTTTTTACCTATGTTAGAGCTTTGATGCTCTTTGTGAGCCTGAATGCGCTTTATAAATATATTTACATACATACATACATACATACAGCATGGGAGTTTCCTTTTTGTTTTTCAGCCTCAGGAGCTGTGGAAAAGCTTCCCCAGCTGCCCAAGGCATTTTTTTATTCAATGTAATGACAATTGCGTGCATGTCACGCTGATGTCATAACATTGAAAGTGAAATGAGACGATTTTGCAGGGCTATCTCTGCTCCCCCGAGCACCAAAGCACACAGGGGAGGTATTGTTGGAAAAGGAAGAATCTCCCCTTTCCAATGGTACTTTTTCCAAGTGGATCCCTGCTTGGAGGGTGATCCCAAAGCAGAGATCCGCTTCACTAGACACCAGAGATTTCTTTGTGGAGCGGGGAGCAGTCCCTGAGGCAAGGGCAGCTCCCCATTATGGGGTGATTATTTTAACTGTTTTCTGCCCCCCCCCCAGGCAGAGTGGCCTTATTTGTAGGTCAATCTGCCCCTGAGGGTGCAGAATACCATTTGGCATCACAGATTACTTACTTTTATTTGTAGGGGTGGGAACTGCGCAGCATGAGCATAGCTATGCCCCCGCCCCCAGCCAAAATGGGAAATAGTCTTTCTGCCCCTCCGTGGGGCAGTTGGGGGCAAGAGACGCTGCCCATTATGGGGGAATTATTGTGCTCATTTTCTGCCCCCCACGGAGACAAACCAGCCATATTTATATGCCGATCTGTGCCTTTTCAATGGTACCTTTGCCAAATGGATCCATGCTTAGGAATCACCCAAGAAGGGCGATCCTCAAGCCGGGATCTACTCCACTAGACACAAGGGATTTCATTGTGTAGCGGTTAGCAGTCCCTTAGGCAAGGGCTGCTCCCACATGTGGGGTGACTATTTTGTCCTTTTTCTGTCCCCTTGGAGGGCATATTGGACTTATTTTTAGTCTAGAGTCTGTAGGTCTTCATCCAAAATGTGGACTATAGCTGTTTTCAGACTGTGGCCTTGTCTGAACCCAGATTGATAATTATCAAGAAGGTAGAACTGTTCGATTTGTTGGCTTATTTTAATGTGAACACATTTCTCAAAGAGCTTTGTAAGTAAGGAAGTATTAGAAATCGGTTGAAAGTTTTTGGGGTTGGTATGATCAACATTTGGTTAGGAGTAACTTAAGCAGATTTTAGGCAGTGTGGAATGGAGCTTTGCGTTAGCGAGGCGTTCACTATCTTGGTCCACAGGGAGAGGTGTGAATTGAATCACTTCTTTGGGAAGTCTACAGTGGAGAGGGTCACTGCAATGGACGGAAGGTTTTAAGGAAGATAGAGTTAATATGCTGTCAACTTCATCAAGGATCTTGAATTCATACCCCAGGCTTAATTTTTGGGTTTGCTAAGAGAGTTATAGGCAATAGCCATGGAATTAACTGATGGAAGAAGGTGATCTGAACTGATCAAGAGCTCTGAAGAAGTCTTTAATTCCTTTTAAATCTTTCTAATCTTCATCTTAAAGATTAACCATTTCCCTCTGACACCCTTCTTTTTTTCCAACAAGCGTAGAAGTGTTTGATTTGATAAAATAGCTCCCCAAACTTTTAGTAGAGTTTTCTGTTACATCTTGTACTTTGTCTGAAGCATCTACACCATTTTCTTTTTTAAGCACCTCTACAGAGGCGAGAGAGTGTGCAATGTGCTTTACCACCATAAGCACTTCATTTAATGTGAGGTTGTCTTTTTGCCAAAGATCATCTTTGATCTTCTCTATATTGCACCGTAACATTAATTGATCTTCTAGCTTAATTTGCTCTTCTAGCAATCCCTTGAATTTACAAGTAACAACTCACTTATGCAAGTCTGTGATGTAAGATTCAACCAAATCTCGTGATCTTTGCATACGTCTACCAAAGTGATAGCGCTCCAAAATGGTACTCACGTTTAGTAGATAAGGTTTGTCTAACTGGCCAGACACACTTCAAAATCAATTAAATTATCGCCCTCACAGTTACTCAAGTCTGGCAAGTGTTAAAAAACTTCTTGGCCTTCCGATCCTAAATAATGAAGAAATAAAGATGTTTTCCTCCTAGCATTCAGTGAAACACCACACACACATGCATAATGTAGAAATACCTTTTTCCATTAAGCCCACCTAATGGGTAGGTCTCCTGGATTTCACAAAAAGAAAGGTGGGGACGTAACAGTTTGCATGTTTTGAAGAAGGTGAAACATAAGTGAGCAAACTAACTCTAAAAGTGTATTGCAATGTGTTGTCTTTTCACTTTGACACCCAAATATATATGTATACATAGAAGAGAAATTCATACACAAAGTCTATTTAACTTGATGTATGTCGTTAAAACAGGAAACACTGTAAAATTTTGAAAGTGTGCACATCACCAAGAAAAAGACATACAGCCTGTGTAGTATTGTTGTGCATAAAAATGACTTCAAACATTTGAGGAAAAAGTTTCTTTTTCCCCAAAGTTTTACAAGTGAAAAGAGTGATGCACTTCAATTTTAGGTGTGCGCATCACCATAGCAGTAAACAACTAGTAGGTGGTGCTTCATTATAAGATGTGCGCTTCACCTTAATTATTTAGTTGAAGTTGCAGCGCATCAATTTTAGGTGTCAGCATCATCATGGGAGTGCTTAACGTTTTGCAGAATCTATAATTAAATAGTAGTCTTTCAATTTAAGGTGTGCGCTTCACCGTAATAATTTACTCGAAGTTGCAGCATTGCAGAGTGTTAGTTTGATGCGATTTAATATAAGGTGTGCGCATCACCATAGTGGAGCAGTAAACACACAGTGAGAGGTGTGCGTGTCACTGCAATCGTGCCAGTGTTTAAACCAAGGAGTCTTTGACTTTTTAGTGTTAAGTGGCATAAAGCATTATGAGTTGCTAATGAGACGTAAACCTTGAGGCAGTGATTTCCGAGCGCCCCGCGTAATGCGCACTGCGTTACCAAGGAGATGTGAGGCTGATAGGCACAAGGAGAAGTCTTGAGGCAGGTTGGGCACCATAGCTTCAGCAGTGTTCTCAAAGCATTTCATGTAATGTGGCCTGGTTTACCAAGGAGATGTGAGGTTGGGAACTTGAGCTGGCAACTGTCACTGAGAGGCAGCATGAGGTATCCAAAGGGAATAAGGAGGAAGGCTGGCCACTTATAAAGTCATAAGCGGGCAAGAGCGAGGCCAGGTAACGGCCACTCACAACTGTAAAATGATACAATAAAAAAATAAAGATTGCAATACCTTGCAAAAGGATTACAGCCCACCATATGCTAGTAATTAAAAATTCAGACTGTTCTAGTAGTCAGAGGTTAAATCCATGTTGAGACATTTCTTCCAGTGAAGGGGTTGTGAGCTATCAATCTTTCTAGATAAAATAAGCAATGGTACAGGAACCCCCTGATTCTTTTCCACAATTGTCGCCAGTGTGAAAAGGTACAATTCCCGAGATGTTTGAATAACAGAGTTTTTTTAGGTCTTCAATGCAGTAGAAACGTCCCATCCATGTCAACTGCAAAACATCAAATGAGTAACTAAGTTCTACATTTTTCTAGCATCTGTCTCATAGTTCTAAGAACTATATATTTCCAACATTACTATTTAAAGAGGCAGGCTGTCATATTCTATACAGCCAGGATACCACAAGTAGCTCCTTAGTAATCTCAGTTGCTTGAGGTGAAAAGAGGACTGATCATGCCTCCAGATCCTTTCAGCTGTTGTCAGTCTTCTCCTCTTATCATTCAGGTGCTCATTGAACCAAGGTCTATCATTTTTGCAGGTGACTCTATTTAGTTGTTAAGTTGCTATTGAGTCAATAATGCCTGACACACTATTGTAGTGTTCTGTGAGATCATGTACATTGACCATACCTGTTGGCTGCGGGAGGTCTATTTTTCACAGTTCTCATAGAGCCACACACTTTATGTGAGGGAAGTCCCTGATCAGTTGTCTTGGTTTCACAAGTTGGCCTTACCTTTTAAGATGTGATTTATATATGTATAAGATGATGTAGTGGTGGTCGGGCTAGTCACGTGGATTGGTAGAATCTAAAACTCATGCTTTCTCTCTTGCCATTATCAGTTCTAGAATGGTACTTTTGTTGTGTGTGAGACTATCGCAGGATTCTATGAGGTTGAGATCGGATAGGAACATTTTAAGAGTTAAGCTGGGGGTTGTTAGGATCATTCCAGTGCAGGTTGAAGTCTTCTAAGAAAATGTAATTTGAGTGTTGAGAGGAGTGTATTGCAATTGTTTTCATAATTTGCTCAGTGAATGATTGGTTCTTCCCAGGAGGGTGATTGAATATGTGGAGTTTGCAAAGTGCTCTGCCTTCAATGGAAATATCAAAATTTAAGGGCTAGCTGTCCCTCACAGTTGCTCAATCCTGGTTTGCCACAGTGAACTAGGTATAACCTACCTGAAGGATTTGATTAGACTAACTACTTTTATTATGGCACTCAATATGGTGCATAGTTCACATGGAGACTGTTATGTCTCAGTTGGCACCTCCCAAGATTCTTAGGCCCATTAGTAGGAATAAGTTGAACCAACCATGGTTCACTAGTGAATTGAAGGCTCTCCAAAGGAAATGCTGTCAATTGGAGGGACGGTGGAAACTAAATCCTGGCCCAGAGGAAAGGGAGCTACTCAAGTCTACCTTTAAAATTTATAGAGCGGCCCGTTTTAAGGCCAAGTCTGCCTTTTATACGGTTAAGGTTCAGGAGGCTTTGAATGTTCAGAGAGAGATATTTAAGGTGATCAGGGAATTATCTACTCCCTCTAAGCCACCTGATCTAGTAAATACACAAGAGTACTGTGACAAGGTAGCAAAGCATTTTTGAGAACAAGATCCTTTGCTCTTATGCTAACTTTCCCCCTCTTGATGACAGTTGGGAGTTAATTCCCTGCACCTCTCCTGATCCGTTAGCTAGTGAATTAACTCTGTCTGATTTTCCTTGTCCGTCTCTTGATGATCTTAGCAAACAAATCTTGAATATGAAGTCTGGCTCCCCTTTAGATCCATGTCCTCCTTCAGTGATTCAGATGGTCCCTGACCATATAGCTCGGATTCTAATTCCGATTTTTCAGGAAATTCTTAAATCTGGATGTTATCCTTCTAGATGTAAGGAGACCATAGTAGTTCCTGTAAAGAAGAAACCACTTGGAGACGTGCAGGACCTTGAGAATTTATGGCCAATGTCGCTCCTTCAGTTCTTTGCCAAGATCTTGGTGAAAATCATGAACAAGGCACTAGCGGATTTTCTTGGGGAAGTGGAAGCTTTAGATCCGTCACAGCATGGCTTCAGGAAAGCTCATAGTACTGAAACGGCCCTGATCTCCTCCACCGATTCTATTTGTAGACTTGTGGATGAGGGACAAGGTGCCATTCTAGTTTTACTAGATTTATCTGCAGTCTTTGATACTATTTCTTCCCAGATTTTGACAGCCCGTCTCTATCAAGTAGGCGTCAGAGATAGGGCCTTGAAATTGTTAGAATCTTTTTTAACTAACAGATGGACTACGGTAAGATGTGGTAACTTGGATTCCACACCTTACCTCCTTCCTTGTGGGACTCCACAGGGTTCCTCATTGAGCCCTACTTTGCTCAATATCTATTTTGCCCCGCTGGCCAACTTGATTCGTTCTTTTGGCTTTATCCCCTCTTCATATGCAGATGACACACAGCTTATTATCCCAGTTAATCAAAACTGGGAGGAGGTAGCAGACCGTTTTAACCTTTGTATGAAGGAGGTTAGCAACTGGATGGGGTCTAGCTGGTTGAAATTGAATGCTTCTAAGACTGAAATTCTCTGTTTTGGATCTGGTGTTAAATACTGGAATCCACGTTGGTGGCCATCAAACTGTGGTTCTCTTCCTACCCCTTCTAATGTTAGCAAAAATCTGGGTGTTATGTTTGACAATCAACTGTCCTTCAAATATCAGGTAAACCACATGGTCAAAAGTGGTTTATGGTTTATTAAAATGTTAAGGAAAGTTTTTCCTTTTCTCAGGCATAAATGGAGAGTTGCCGCCACTTTAGCTTTGGTAATATCTAAAATGGATTATTGCAATGCTCTGTTTCTCAATTTAGATAAAGGCCTTCTTAATAGGCTACAGCTGATTCAGAATTCAGCCGCCAGAGCAGTTCTTAATCTTTCACGTTGGACCTCTGTTAGAAGTAGTCTCAGACAACTGCACTGGCTTCCGGTGGCTCAGCCGATTATTTTTCAATCCCTTCGCTTGTCTTTCAAAGCTGTGCATTGTCAAGGTTCTAAATATCTGTCCGCTAAATTAGGCTGGTATAAACCTAAGAGGCATCTTAAATCATTGTCAGCCTTTACTGTTGCGGCAGCCAAGTGCTGGAATTCCCTCCCTCTCAATATCAGGGCTGAAACCTGTTATTTACGGTTTAGGAAGTTGATTAAAACTTGGCTCTTTCCTAACTAATCTTTTCTTTTTTGTCCTTCTCTGGGTTGGGGCTTTCTTATGAGTGTAGTGACGTTTTTACCTATGTTAGAGCTTTGATGCTCTTTGTGAGCCTGAATGCGCTTTATAAATATATTTACATACATACATACATACATACAGCATGGGAGTTTCCTTTTTGTTTTTCAGCCTCAGGAGCTGTGGAAAAGCTTCCCCAGCTGCCCAAGGCATTTTTTTATTCAATGTAATGACAATTGTGTGCATGTCACGCTGATGTCATAACATTGAAAGTGAAATGAGACGATTTTGCAGGGCTATCTCAGCTCCCCCGAGCACCAAAGCACACAGGAGAGGTATTGTTGGAAAAGGAAGAATCTCCCCTTTCCAATGGTACTTTTTCCAAGTGGATCCCTGCTTGGAGGGTGATCCCAAAGCAGAGATTCGCTTCACTAGACACCAGAGATTTCTTTGTGGAGCGGGGAGCAGTCCCTGAGGCAAGGGCAGCTCCCCGTTATGGGGTGATTATTTTAACTGTTTTCTGCCCCCCCCCCCAGGCAGAGTGGCCTTATTTGTAGGTCAATCTGCCCCTGAGGGTGCAGAATACCATTTGGCATCACAGATTACTTACTTTTATTTGTAGGGGTGGGAACTGCGCAGCATGAGCATAGCTATGCCCCCGCCCCCAGCCAAAAAGGGAAATAGTCTTTCTGCCCCTCCGTGGGGCAGTTGGGGGCAAGAGACGCTGCCCATTATGGGGGAATTATTGTGCTCATTTTCTGCCCCCCACGGAGACAAACCAGCCATATTTATATGCCGATCTGTGCCTTTTCAATGGTACCTTTGCCAAATGGATCCATGCTTAGGAATCACCCAAGAAGGGCGATCCTCAAGCCGGGATCTACTCCACTAGACACAAGGGATTTCATTGTGTAGCGGTTAGCAGTCCCTTAGGCAAGGGCTGCTCCCACGTGTGGGGTGACTATTTTGGCCTTTTTCTGTCCCCTTGGAGGGCATATTGGACTTATTTTTAGACCAAACTGTCCCCCTGGGAGGGAGGGAAAAATGCCCCTAGACACCAGGGATTTAAAAAAATATATTTTGGGGAGTGGCCCGAGGCAAGGGCTTCTCCCCATTATGGGGTGATTATTTTGGCTGTTGTCTGCCTCCGGGGGCAGATTGGCCTAATTGTTAGGGCAATCTGACCCTGGGGGGCAGAATACCATTAGACACCAGAGATTACTTTTTTTTTCATTTGTAGGGATGGGAGCTGCTCAGCATGGGCACGGCCATGACCATGCCCCCGCCACACCCAAAAAGTGACACAATCTTTCTGCCCCTCTTGGGGGGATTCAGAGTTCTATCTAGTTTTCAGAAATGTATAGCTTTCCATGATCCACAATGGTTTTTACACCTTTTTACACCACAAACTGAAAGGAGGTTGAAAGCACAAAAAATAGGAAAAACAGGCTATCACCCAGTAAAATGCAAAAGTTAAACATTTTGGTTTTCTGAATCATCTGCCTCGTCCTGAAAGTTTGGAAGATGATAAATTTCCGCAACAAAAGCAGACAATTTCTTCTGCCGCACTTTTTTCACATTTTTCCCAAAACAAACCAAAATGTATCCATATTTTGGCTAATTTCTATGTCCTCTCCAACAGAATCCACAAACCTGGGCACCTTTCGAATCCCAAGGACATTGGAAAAAAGCACACAAATTTGGCATGTATAGCTTATGTGGATGAAACATTATGGAGGCTGAAGCACAACTACCCCAAATATCCAAAAAGGGCTTAGCCATACAATGGGCCTCATTACGGCCCTGTCGGCCGGCGGTAAGCTGACTGTAACACCGCCAACAGGCTGGCGGTGTTCCACCAGCTATTATGACCGTGGCGCATTAGCCACGGCCATACTGCCGGCCCCTCCAACATACCGCCAGGCTTCCACCTGGTGGTCATAATCCCCAAGGCAGCGGTGCAAGCACTGCTGCCCTGGGGATTATGAGTCCCCAGCCGCCATGGAAAGCATGCAACCGCTGCACATCACATTGCCGCCAGCTCTTTTACGAGCCGGCTGCAATGTTCATGTGACTTTTCCGCTGGGCCAGCAAACGGAAACACTGTTGCAGTCCGTTGGCCCAGCGGAAAAGTCAAAATAGGGAGCCAGATATACCGCCAGCAGTAATGAGGGCCTATATTATTATATCATTGTAAATAAGTAATAGTATAGTAATAATATATACTACATAGTTATTGTTAGAAAAGTTGCACCCAGTGGAGGACTCTACTTGTTTCAAGCTTTTTATGGCAGCCAGTAAGGATAAGGAAAATGTTGATTATCCATTAAGATTTTAAAGTTTATTAGCGATTACGTATATTTTATTGACTTTTAAATATTCTAAAGAGCTGAACATAATGTATAATAAGTATTAGTATTGTTTTTATTAATAACTCTTTTATGGTTTATGATAAACTGAAGAAAGATATATTAACTGACTTATTAGCGGTGTTTGATATGATTTTTCATGTTATTATGATCAAAAGTTTGTACCAGTTAGGCCTTGCCTCTAAAGCCCTTTCACACAGACAGAACTCAGTCAGTCATTCTTCCCCCATTTAAATTTACCTCTGTGGCTGTCCCCTGTAGTGTCTTTGAGATTTCCTCTCTTAGTCCATCTTTATTTGACATCTACATGGCTCCTCTTGCAGGAATTGCCAGAGAAAAGGGTTTTGAAATTGTATCTTATGTATATGGCAACTGATAATTCAAACTGCAGATAATGGAAAAACAACTAGATGGAGGTTTGTGGACTGTTTGAATATGTTGCCACTAAGATGAGGAAGAACTGTCTCAAGTTAAATGAGGAAAATACATTCTCCTTTTGGTAAAGCTACTTCCATCTTGTCTAACAACTGGTGGGCAGGCAATTTAGCAATGCCCACAGTGAGATGAAAGCTGCCAAGAATCTGGATATCGTCACTGATGACACTCTCTCCATGAAAGATCAAATTACATCTGTCTGTGGAACATGTTAAGGCCCAGATTTAAGAGGGCCTAGCACCTCCTCACACCACATTTGTGTAATTGTTTATGACACTAATGTGGCCTAACAAGGCCAAATTCACTGCACCATGTTTGCAAAGTTGCTCAATGCGTGCATTGTGCCACATTGTAACCCCTTTCACTGCATTATGCTTGCACCAGGCATACTGTTTGCAAGGGGGGGGTGTCCCCCGTTAGGGGGACCTAAAAAATGGCACAGTGGAATGCTACAGATTCCACTGCAACATTTTTCATGGCTATTTTTAACTTCTGCATAGAGCAGGCATTGAAAGGAGGCATGCCATTACTTTCAATGGTCCCCTATGTACACTGCAGGATTACCTCTAAAATTCCTTCTTGCCAGGTTTATGGCTCCGTAGCAGACAATTTGAGGTCGCGAGGTCTTTGTAGGACACACTAGGAAATCCTGTTTTATTTCTGTTTGGCCCTTGGCTAAGCCTTGGATTACATACAAGAGCAAAAGGTCACATTATGGTAGATATATGGTGTATCTGTCTTCCCTTGATGGTGGAATGTGATATCCTAAATGAGCTCAAGGTGGGCTGTGGCCAGGGTATACACAGGCTGAAGCCAGTGGGGGGTACACTGGATCAAAGGCTGCACATCTGAGTACTGCTCCTCTCTGGCCTGTGGGAAAAAGGGCCTCAAGAGAACCTATTGAAGTATGCTGCCAACTCTCTGTACTGCCCCTAAACAGGCTGGTGCCCAAGCACCTCCTGAGCTGCAGAGGAGCCATCAGCTTAATCACAAGATGAGGACTTTTTGGCTATAGCAACACACAATAGCTGCCAGAGGTGATGCAACAGAAATTTCAGTACTGTCCCTCATGCCACGGTGATCATCTATGCATGACATTTTATGCATTATGTTAATCAAAGTACTAATAGTTTCATTGTAAGGTGATACACTGAGAAGCCGTATTAATGTGCATTCACCTTAGACTAGTTATCTAAACCTATGTATTATAAAGATTAAATTACATGTTTGAAGAATTAATCTGTCATTATGTTATATTTTAGAGAACAAAATAATAGGCTGCATTAAAATGATATCAGATTTCTGATGAAAAGTGTTTTACATTTGTATGCTAAATTAGTGAAATGTAGTTCTGCACCACATTAATGGCAATGTATTATTATGTATAAAATTACTATAACATGAATGCTAACAAAAGTTTATTGATGCTAAATTTACAGTTTGCATAGTAAAAATGTGTTTTATTTGAATGTATTAATGTGCTGCTTTAATTCACTTAATTCACTTCCATTAGCAAGTGAGGCTTGCTAGGCCCTGTATTCATGACTGTGCAGAAAATGCCTAGTCATCTTGTTAATGTGAACCTTTCTTCCAGATTTCGTTCCCATGAGAATCTAGTTTGGTAATAGTTGTCTGTTGTTTTACACATAGGGGGTCATTACAACTTTGGCGGGCGGCCGTAACCGCCGGGCGGCCGCCAATGCAGCCGCACTCCCGTGGTGCCCATTTGGACATCCCCGCTGGGATGTCCCCGCAGTTGCACCCGTCGCGCTTTTCACTGTCTGCATAGCAGACAGAGAAAAGCCACATGGGGCCCTGTCAGGGGGCCCCACGACTCCCTGTACTGCCAGCCTTTTCCTGGCGGTTCATACGGTCAGAAAAAGGCTGGCGGTCGGGGACTCGTAATCCCCAGGCAGATTATCACCGCCGGGGCAAAAGTGGCGTAATACCACCGGCCCCGGCGGTGCGACCATGGCAGAAGCGGAATAGGCCAGGAAGCACCTCCAGCCTGTTGGCGGTGCTTCCGGCATTTTAGCCCTGGCGGTCTCGGACCGCCAGGGTCAATATGACCCCCATAGTCTTGGAAGTCGTACTTGAGAATGGAACATTTAGGACTTTGGACTGACATATACAAATGTTGCAGTGTTGAAGGAAGAGTACAGATGGACACTGTCCTCATGAGAAACCTGACATACCACACCAATGTTTCGAATCGGAGTTGCAATATCTATTTTATATTGGATGTTACCCCTGTGGACTGTTGGACTGGCTAATTATCTGCCCTATGAGCCTCAATATACTGATCACCAGCTGGACTTTTGTCAGAAGAAGAACAGTAGATGCAGTAGAGGAGCTGCCCTTTCCCAGCTCTCTGCCCCATCTCATTCTTCTTGCTGAACCCCTTGGACTCTGATAGGTATTGTTCTCTCTGAGAGGTATTGCCCCTTTTGAAATCCCTTGCTGAGACTTAGGGATATTTCTCCTGACCCAAAGAAGAAGACTTCTGAATGGTGCTTCGGAAATGCTGATGCATTCCCTTTTCATTTACTTTTTGCCCATTTTAGTTAGTGACTTGTTGCCCGAGATTACATTTTTTCCAAATCTTTTTTATCCTTTTTGACTTTTGCCTGCATGCTAATCCCTGATTGCTTAACTGGGGGTTTTGCTTGCCCAAACTAAGCTGAACCTTGATGATCTGAAATGCCTTCAGCTTATTAAAACTGAGCAATGCTTGTTTTGAGTACATCAGGTAATTATGCTGATGTTCCTATTGTATTTGTAGCATGCCTAGTTCTGCTAATATTATTTTGCCTGAACTTGTTTCGTCACCTTGGTCAACCCTTGGTGATACTGTGGGCCTCATTGATGAGGTTTTGGCACAGGGCAATGCCGCAAGGATTCTTTCTGCGCTGCCCTGTGTGAAAAGAAAAGGGCAGGAATGCGCCATATCTATAAGATGCAACACATTCCTGTCCTTTTCCCATGTGCTGGCGCACAATGGGCTGCCATGCTCCAAAGCAGGCAACCTTGCACCATGCTGCAAATGTGTCTGTGTTGCAGGGATTATTGTTTTGTGTAGCAAGAGACACCTTCCTGCACATAAATAATCATGAGATGCATTTTCCTCTTTCTTTGTGTGCTGATGAATGCAGAAGTAAAGGTTTCTCCTCGCTGAGACTCCCTTACGCCTCCACTGGGGAGGCATAGGCTTTTGACACATTCCCAGGTTTACAAAATGTCATGAATCTGGGAATCTGTCAAAAGCCATGGGTGTTACGTAGGAACACCCACTGTAATGCCCATGGCATGCCTCCCTATCGCAGGATGAGGCAAATCAGCGACTTTCACTTCGTTGCCTCAGTCCATATCTTAAGGCCATGAAAAATCCTGCAAGGTGACTTTACGTGGCCTTGTAGATATGGCCCTGCAGTGTCTGCCACTGAATTGTCTCTAAAATTGACATTCTGGTACTGCACATGGGCTTATAAATAAGCCCCTGTATCTTTATAACTTTGTCTTGAGGATTGTCTACATGACTTTGAGTCTTAGCTTGTAATAAAACTTTATTCTCGACTGGAGTTTTCCTTTTATGGCCACATTGGTCATACTGTGTAATTGAATTTGCTTGTGTTGAAATTTGTTGTCTTGTTCTCCACACACCTATGCTGGGTCCAAAGATCAGTTGACCTCTTCGGGCATTGACACATGCAAAGGAAGAAATGCTCCAGAAGAGCTTAGAGGTTTCTTTCAACACCATAGCTCTACGGCCTACTTTCTGAGACAATCATCCAAGCCAAGCTCATCCTACAGCATGCTCCAGTGATAAAGTCCTATATTACCCTTGCCCCTACAGCTGCTTCTTTCGGCCAGCTGCTCTGACCCCTCGTACCCCTCACTTTCCTTCTCTGCCTACTTTCCCTGCAGTTCTCTTCCTCAAATCACCTGCCACTCCTTCAGACCAAAACATATATACAGTCATCCATTTCCTCCAAATGATAAACATAGGTCCTCATTACGACGTTGGCAATATTTTCCGGGGTGACAGCCGCCAACATACCACCGTGGAGGTGAACATCCGCCTACCAGATTATGACACACACACACAAAAGCAACAGAAACCAGCCACAACCACAAATCCGCCAGACCCAACAAACGCAAAAAACGAGTGCCCATACTGTTACGCCAGCAAAACAACACCCCGATATAATAATGACCCAAGAATCACCACTGCAGACATTCAACGGTGATAAACCAATGGCGGTGCACACCGCTGCGGCGAAAATGGCCACCTAAAACCAAAACAAGCCAATATTGGCCAGTCCAAAAAACCCACATCTGATACAAATACACACACCCACCAATAACATTATAAAACACCCCCACATCACCCACAATCCTTTGCAAACACAAGAAGACAGCTACACCTTGCCTGGCCAATCCCAGAGATAACTGCACACACACCACAACCACCCATTCATATGTCACATACCCCACCACATCACACAACACCCTCTGCACAACACACAAACACACAACACCCATGTCCACACAAAGGCACCCCCAGTTCACTGATGAGGAGTTGCGGGCGATGGTGGAGGAAATAATCTAGGTAGAGCAACAGCTGTTTGGAGCACAAGTACAGCACATCTCCATTGCCAGGAAGATGGAGCTAATGCGGAGGATCGTGAACAGTGTGAACTCCATGGGACAATATCCACGCACAAGGGACGATATTAGGAAGAGGTGGAACAACCTACGAGAGTGAGGTGCATTCAATTGCAGCAAGGCATCAGCTCGCCATCAGGAGGACTGGCGGTGGACTCCCATCTCCTCCCCCACAGTTAACAGCATGGGTGGAGAATGTCTTGGCAATACTGCATCCTGAAGGCCACTAAGGGGAACAAGAGTGGCACTCTGATCCCCCCCTCCCAAGTCCACACCTCCACCCCCTACGCAGAAGGGCAAGGACCTGCCCCCTCCTAGCCCCAACCCCCCTCCGAAGAAACCCCCTCACCTCCCCTGCCCCGAGGTCCTTTTTGTACATATATATATATATTTATATGTATCTCTTTTTACAATTGAGGTCACTGTTCCCACCTCATTACAGTGGTTGGACAACAGGCATGTGTCCTGGCTTTCTTTGCTCCTGGGTTATGTTGCTGTTGATTTACTCTGCAGATTGTTCTGGGTGTGTGGCATTTGTGTTTGGTGTGCTTTGTGTGTGCTTTGTGTGTGTGTGTCACTCTCCCCTCTCTCCCTTGTGTGCTAGGCAGCTGTACTCACCGTCGTCGTCTTTGTCGGTGTTGGTGCTCCTGGACAGCCATCACGTGGTACAGCATCGGAAAGACTTCCAGTTTGGGTTCCATGATGGCCGCGGACTCCTCTGTGTCCCTGGAGGTGAATGTCTCCTTTTATATGATGCGTTTTCGCCAGGCTTTTGGTGGTGATGCAAATGCCCCGGAAATCTTGGCAGTCTGCTTTGTCATAATATGTTAAGTGGATCCTTGTCTTCTGCCAGCCAGTAGGTGGCTACCGCCGTGGTCAGGGGCCATACTGCACTGGCAGTTGGGGTGGTACATTGGCTGTGTATGGGAGGGATCATCGACATGGTCATAATTTGGCGGTCATTACCACCACCCTGGCGACGGTACTACCACCATCGCCGACTAGCCGGTCACCTGACCACCAATATCATAATGAGGGCCATAGTCTTTCTATCTGTTCTTCTTTTAACGCCATTGTTTTTTATGTTAATGTGGCCAAACAAGGCTGAAATCCCCACACCTCATTTACAGGGTGGCGCAATGCATAATGCATAATGTGGCACAGAGGGTTACAGAGTGACGCACGCATAATGTAGGCAAAAGGGGCGTTCCCCAGTTAGGGGAGCCAGAAGAAATGGCGTAAGGAAATCTATGAGATTGCCTCACGCCACTTTTTTACCCCACTTTTTTTTTGTGTTGTAATTTTTTTTTATTATTATTATTATTATTATTATTATTATTTCGTAGCACAGGTCATGTACAGAAAGTAAATAAACAAAATTCCTCCCTTTTTTGGGGATACACTATCTTTACAGTCTTCAATCGTTGTATGCAAATATATCAAACAAAAACGTGCCTTGTACCAGCGTTAATATTCACATTTGAGAACCAGTATTATTAGCATAGTGGTCTCATGTCACATAACAATCAAAATATATCAACCCGGAGAGTGCTTGAACTTCATCAATAGAGGGTATACAGCCATAGGTGTTGAATATACCTATGTCATAGATTAACTGTATTACAGTACTAGTATGTTAATGGGTGCCATTAGCGAATGTTTAGTATAGTAATCTCTCCGTAACATGGTCTAAATCTCTAACAGAGATGGGTAATTGTGTGGTTATTTGTGTCTATCTCTAGTAGTAGCCCTTCGTTAATGAGTTCAGGGATTCACAAGGGGGGCAGTTTTACGGGGAGGGTGAGAAAGACTCAATGGGTACTGATATGGAGATAATAAATGTGAGTGATTTCCATTGAAGGAAAGTTGATCGAAGATATTCGTGTTGTGCTATTCTAATGTGTGGGGAGACGATTTGCGGTATGCATTAGAATGTTGATAATAAGATGATCTATCGCTAAGGATGGGGATCCACCCATGATTAAGGGGTATTCAACATAGTTGGATGAGTAATACTTGAGAGAGTGAAAGTAAGGAAAGGTAGGTAAGGAGGGTGTCTGTTATGTCCCTTAGATTTCAAATCAGGAGGCCAGCCCACCAGCCCTTGGAGTCACTCTGAGTTCTGGGTTGGAGTGATGCAGGTCCAGAACTTCTCATTCCAAGGCAAGAGGACAGCAGACAGTTGGTCAGCACAGCAAAGCAGCGGTCCAGCAGAGTGAGGTCCCGCAGAGTGGCAGTCCTGCAGCAGCACAGCAGTCCTTCTCCCCGGTAGAGTATCCAAGGTCTAGAAGTGTACTGAAGAGGTGGCGTCTGAGGTCTAGTTCTTATACCCAGTGGTGCCTTTAATGTGGGGAAGACTTCAAAGAAATGCCTTTGAAGTGCACAGCCATCCTGCCATCCCTGCCTTGGGTCCAGAATAACTACAGGAGGTATGCAGCCCTTTGTGTGGGGACTGGGCACAAACTATTCAGATGTAAGTGAGGCAGTGTCCAGCTCCTCCCTCCCATCCAGCTCAGGGTGGCCCATAAAGTAACCGATTGCCCATCAAAACATACCAAAGCTCCCATTGTGTGTGGCTATCTAGGAGGAAAACATAAAGCCCACTTGTCAACTACATCCAATCATGTGACCAGTGGCAGTTTTCTAAAAGTGGCATTTTTGGAATTGTAATTTTAAATCAAACTTCAACATAAGTTAGGATTTTAAATGTTGATCAAAGACATCAAACTTGAAAGGGTATCTCTTCCCATTTGGAAACTATGCCTATAAAGTGTAATAAGGTAATTCCAATGTGAAACTATGGGAGAGATATGTCTTGCAGTGGTGAAAAACAAATGTAAGTGTTTTTCACCAACAGATCAAGTAAAACTAAAAAGTATATGTCCTGCTCTCTAAATACATTACACCCTAGCTTCTGAGCTGTCACGGGCCTATCCTAAGGGTGATTTGTTTGTATTAAAAGTTAAAGTTTGGGCCTGGCAAAAGGTTTATTTTGATAGGGTGAAATGGCAGATCAAAACTGCTCACACAGACTCTGAAATGGCAGGCTTGAGACATGTTTAAAGAGCTACATAAGTGGATAGCATAATCAGTGCTGCAGGCCCAGTAGTAGCATTTAATTTGCAGGCCCTTGGCAGAGGGAGTGCACTTTACTAGGGACTTACAAGTACATTTAATATGCCAATTTGGTATATGCTGTTACCATGTTCTTAGGGAAAGAGCATAAGCACTTTAGCACTGGTCAGCAGTGGTAAGGTGTGCATAATCCTTTGGCCAGCAAAAACAAAGTGAGCAGAAACAGGAAGTCTGAAGGCAAAAGGTTTGGTGATACCAAGCCAAGAATGCAAGGTCGAAGAGCAATAGTCTGTCCAGAAGAGTCAGGAGAGAGACCCTCCAGATGGGACTACAATCAACACAGTTTGGTTGTGACAAACTTAGGTCTCATCAGTAAGGTACAGTTTGAGTCCAACAGCACAGTGAGCAAGGGAACCACATCTGGGAATATCCATCATACTTCGGGCATGAACTGCAACAAAAACAAATTGATGGATGGAATGCTGATGGAATGCTTAAAATAATCTCAGCCACTGGTAATTGTTCGTGCCACAACCCAGTCCATCATTTGTCACCCATCGTGCCTCATGCAAATCAGTACATACTGCTCCTCATGGGAACAGTGTGTCTCAATGTGCCAGGTGAGGCCCCCTCCAGAAGGGAATACAAGCATACTTAACTGATGAGCCCTTGGGTTGCTTGTGCTCCGGTTTAGATAGGAACTTGCCTGGCAGTCTGGGCTGAACTGTTCCTATTTGAGCAGAGCCACAACTGATTTGCATATGGGTGGGCCCAATCTGAGGTGGCATTGTGTGCAAACTAACAATAGACTAAAAAGCAGTCCCTAAGTCAATATCTGTAGCTGATTTAATTCAAGCATTCCATCAATCACTTTTGTGTATACTACTATGAGTGTAGGATACAGCACATTAACCTAGGCATATTGGCATTGCCAGTGATTGGTAATTCCTGCCTCACATGAGCCATTCAAAAACCTTAATTGATTGGTATAGCTGTATTTTATCAGTTGGAGTTTCAGTGAAACTATCTCCTATGCAACATTCATTAATGCTAAATGTTCAAGACCAACCCTTACTGCACAGCATGATACATTTTTATGTCTGACTACAGACATCAGCCGAAGCTTATCTCATACATGCATCCCAACAAACCCGATTCAGGCGAGAGACTCACGATTCTGTAAGCCAAGAATAGCTTTATTTTAGCTGTCTCCCACCTGAAATTGCCTCTGCTTCAGTAGAAATCAATAGGGAAAATGCATTCTTCCTATTATTTTGACAATACCTCCCACATTCCTGTTCTAAACTTATTATCGACAAGCACAAATAAACCAAAAGTGGGCTTTGGTGGAGCCCGGTACAATCATTGGCTTATTTGAGTCAATTTCAACCACTGTACACCATCCTGTGACCCTTTGCATTACTTAGTTGTGTGTTTTGCATTTTGGGTAACACACAGAAAATCTACATTAATTCATGAAAGGCCCTGTTTCACTCACAGCGAAAATTGTATTAATTTAGAAATGCTTTTAAATGCCTTAAAAAAACAGCATATTTGTTGAAACATGTTTTCAAATGTCTTGATTATTTAACCTAACAGGGTATAAATGTCTGACTTTATTAAAATCATGTTTCTACTGCTTTTAAAGGGAGTTCTAGCAATAACCTGTAGTACTGCACCCTTCATTTCCAAACAGAGGGATCAATAGAGGGAGCGATAGTACTATTCTGTTACTTACCAGTAATCTTCATTACCCCGATTAGGAGTCCTCTCCATCCCAGTCCTCCCTATTGCACCTTGTCTGACTCTGCTTGGTAACATACAGGACGAGGTAGGTGGGGAGGATAAAGAAAATAGAAGAAGGACTTCAGTGTTACTACTGTCGGGTGGAGAACAAGCCTCAATTGTTAGGACTGGGACAAGAAGAACCCCATGAGGGGGTAATGCTCCTCGTCTTTAGAGAAACTTCTTGCGAGGACGCAGCTTCAAGGGGGTGTTTAGGGTGTTCCACCCAACTAATAAATATATTCTGTAGTAACTAATTGGGTACAGATGCTTTAACCCTTTCACTGCCAGGCCTTTTCCACCTCAGGTGCCAGGTCATGTTTTTGCTATTTGGGGCAGGTTGCGCTTAGGCCTTCACAACTTGTTTTCTACGTAAGCTACCCACACCAAATTTGCATCCTTTTTTTCCAACATCCTAGGGATTCTAGAGATACCCAGAGTTCCCCTGGAGGAGACCAAGAAATTAGCAAAAATACAGCTCAAATTTAGGGTTTCTTAAATTGGGAAAAAAGGGCTGCAGAAGAAAGCTTGTGGGTTTTTCCCTGAAAATAGCATCAACAAAGGGCACTTACAATGACCTGGAGTAGTGACCAACAGTGAAAGGGTGTGTAGCAAGGTGAAGGTGTTACATGTTATGACTAGGTAGTCTTACAGTGGAATACTGACACAATACCCAGTAGCGGACCTTAGATTCACTCTCAGCAAACCCTAGCTCAGTCCTGGTAGTGGGGCAAAGAGTAGTCGGGCTACAAAGAGGAACATGTGTAAAGCATTTCACATTACCAACATAAACGCTAATGACATGACAGGAATCTGACATCAATTTAGAAAAACAGATTAGATTTTATTCTTAATTTAGACATCAAAATGAACTTTGTAGCTTTTGCACAACCGGAGTTGTGGATTTTTAAGTTTTTGTTTTTTTGGAAAGAATGAGAAAAGGGTGCTGCAGAAGAAATCATGTGGTTTATTCCCCTGAAATGGCACCACCAAAGGGTTTGCAGTGCTAAAATAAGCATATTCCCAGCTTTCAGGAACATGCAGACTTGAATCAGAAAACCACATTTTTCAACACACTTTTGGCATTTTATTGGGACATACACCATTTTTACTATTATTTGTGCTTTCAGCCTCCTTCCAGTTAGTGACATAAATGGATGTAAAATCAATGCTGGATCCCAGACAGATAAACATTTCTGAAAAGTAGACAAAATTCTGAATTCAGCAAGGGGTCATTTGTGTATATCCTTCAAGGGTTTCCTACAGAATTTAACAGCTGAAATAAAAATAAAATTGAAATTGAGTTGAAAAAAACAGCCATTTCTGTCTACATTTTCTTCTATAACTTTTTCCAGCTATGGCAGATTTTTGAAAGCAGAATACATTTGCTGTACTCTTCTGGGTCTGTGGATATATAGGGCTTGTAGGTTCATCAAGAACCCTAGGTACCCAGAGCCAATAAATGAGCTGCACCTTGCAATGGGTTTTCATTGTATACCGGGTGTACAGCAATTCATTTGCTTAAATATAAAGAGTGAAAAATAGGTAACAAGGAAGCCTTTGTATTTCCAAAATGGGCACAAGATAAGGTGTTGGGAAGCAGTGGTTATTTGCACATATCTGAATTCGCGGTCCCCATACTAGCATGTGAATTACAGGGCATTTCTCAAATAGATGTCTTTTTCATACACTGTATTACATTTGGAAGGAAAAATGTAGAGAAGGGGCAATAACTTTTGTTCTTCTAGTCTGTGTTCCCCCAAGTCTCCCGATAAAAATGGTACCTCACTTGCGTGGGTAGGCCTAATGCCCGTGACAGGAAACGCAACATGGACACATCACATTTTTACATTGAAATCTGATGGTTTTTTTGGAAAGTGTCTAGCTGTGGATTTTGGCCTCTAGCTCAGCCAGCACATAGAGAAATCTACCAAATCTGTGCATTTTTTAAAACTAAACAACTAGGAGAATCCAGGATGGGGTGACTTGTGGGGCTCTCACCACGTTCTGTTACCCAGAATCCTTTGCAAACCTCAAAATCTGGCAAAAAAAACACTTTTTCCTCACATTTCACGATAGACTGTTCTGGAATCTGAGAAGAACCACAAATTTTCTTCCACCCAGCATTCCCCGAAGTCTCCCAATAAAAATGGTACCTCAATTGTATGGGTAAGCCTAGTGCCTGCGACAGGAAATGCCCCAAAACACAACGTGGGCACATCACATTTTCCCAAAGAAAACTGACCTGTTTTTTGCAAAGTGCTTAGCAGTGGAGTTTGGCATCTAGCTCATGTGGCACCTAGGAAAACCTATCATACCTAGAAATTTCTGAAAACTAGACACCTAGAGGAACCCAGGATGGGTTAACTTGTGTTGGTCTCACCAGGATCTGTTTCCCAGAATCCTAGACAAACCTCAAAATTTGGCAAAAAAACACTTTTTCTTCAAATTTCGGTGCTGAAAAGTTCTGGAATCTGAGGGGAGCCATAAGCCTCTACCCAGCATTCTCCCCGGTCTTCCGATAAAAATGGTACCTCACTTGTGTGGGTAGGCCTAGTGCCCGCGACAGGAAATGCCCCAAAACACTATGTGGATCAAAATTATCAATGACAAAACTACCTGTTTTTGCTGGGGGGGAGGGTGCACCTGCGTTTTTGGTCCTGGGCTCAGCAGCCATCTAGGGAAATGTTAGAAATACGGTCTTTGGTTGACAGTCAGGTTACCCCCTGTTCAAGCAAGGGCCCTCATTCTAGTCATGGTAAAAGAGAATCACCCTCAGCTAACCCCTGCTTACCCCCTTGGTAGCTTGGCAGAGCAGTAGGCTTAACTTCAGAGTGCTAGGTGTAAAGTATTTGTACCAACACACACAGTAACTTAATGAAAACACTACAAAATTATACAACATCAGTTTAAAAAATAGGAAATGTTTATCTAAACAAAACAAGACCAAAACAACAAAAAATCTGACATACACAAGACAAGTTATGAATTTTTAAAGATTAACCCCTAGGGTGCCTTGGACGAGGTCACCTCGTCCTACACCCGGGAACTGTGGGGAGCGCTCCCCCCATGTGCACCCCACCCATCCCCCAAGGCAGTTATGGAAGGGGAAGCCCTTTCCCTTCCACCCCCAACCCCCACCACCCCCCTGTGACGTCAGCACTCGAGCATGCGCTGATTTGTCACAGGGCCTCCTCCCATCGTGCTGGAGAAATGCTTTGCTTTTCTCTTCTGATCACGTGGGGGAGGCCGAGAGAGGCTTCAAAGGCAAGCAATCCGGCTGACAAAAACGCCCACTAGACACCAGGGGTTTTGTTTTTTATTTCTGAAAGTGGCATAAGGGAGCGACCCCTTGGGCAAGGGTCGCTCCCAGGGGGGGCATTTTTTTGGAAGGCCTTTTCTGCCCCCCTAGGGGCAGATCGGCCTATTATTAGGCCGATCTGCCCCCAGGGGGGGCAGAAACATCCAGGCACCAGGGATCATTTTTTTTCCCTTTTTGTTTTGTTTTGTTTTTTAGGAGGTGGGGAGCTAATTATATTTAGGCCATTTCTGCCCCCCCTGGGGGCAGATTGGCCTATTTTTATGAGGCCAATCTGCCCCCAAGGGGGACAGAAACCACCAGACACCAGGGAGTTTTTTTTTTTTTAAGTGAATTTCACGCAAGGGGAGCGACCCCTTAGGCAAGGGTCGTTCTCCTGGGGGGCACATTTATTTTAGGCCAATTCTGCCCCCCTGGGGGGCAGATCAACCTATTTTGATTAGGCCAATCTGCCCCCAAGGGGGGCAGAAACCACTAGGCACTGGGGATTTTTTGTTTTTTTTGTTTTACAGATGGGGAGCAACCCCTTGGACAAGGGTCGCTCCCCTGAGGGGCAAATTGTATTTAGACCGTTTCTGCCCCCCTTGAGGGCAGATCGGCCGATTTTAGGTCAATCTGCCCCAAAGGGGGCAGAAACCACTAGGCACCGGGGATTTTTTTTTTCTTTTGCGCCAATGTCACGCAGGGGGAGCGACCCCGTAGGCAAGGGTCGCTCCTGGGGAGGGTTGGGGGGGCAAATTTATTTTAGGCCATTTCTGCCCCCCCTGGGCGCAGATCGGCCCATTGTTATTAGGCCGATCTGCCCCCAGGGGGGGCAGAAACCTCTAGGCACTAGCGCAAATGTTTTTTTGGGTGTTTTTTTTTTTGTTTCGTTTTTTTAGAGATGGGGAGCGACCCATTAGGCAAGGGTCGCTCCCCTGGAGGGGCAAATTGTATTTAGACCATTTCTGCCCCCTTGGGGGCAGATCAGCCGATTTTAGGTCAATCTGCCCCCAAGGAGGCAGAAACCACTAGGCACCGAGGATTTTTTTTTGCGCCAATGTCACGCAAGGGGAGCGACTCCGTAGGCAAGGGTCGCTCCCAGGGAGGGGGTGGGGGGGCAAATTTATTTTAGGCCATTTCTGCCCCCCTGGGGCCGGCTGAGCTAGAGGCCAAAATCCACAGGTAGGCACTTTGCAAAAAACACCTCCGTTTTCTGTGAAAAAATGTGATGTGTCCACGTTGTGTTTTAGGCCATTTCCTTTCATTGGCACTAGGCCTACCCACACAAGTGAGGTACCATTTTTATCGGGAGACTTGGGGGAACACTGGGTGGAAGGAAATTTGTGGCTGCTCTCAGATTCCAGAACTTTCTGTCACCGAAATGAGAGGAAAAAGTGATTTTTTGGCCAAATTTTGAGGTTTGCAAAGGATTCTGGGTAACAGAACCTGGTCAGAGCCCCACAAGTCACCCCATCTTGGATTCCCCTAGGTCTCTAGTTTTCAAAAATATGCTGGTTTGCTAGGTTTCCCCAGGTGCCGGCTGAGGTAGAGGCCAAAATCCACAGACAGGCACTGTTTTCTGTGAAAAAATGTGCTGTGTCCACGTTGTGTTTTGGGCCATTTCCTTTCGTGGGTGCTAGGCCTACCCACACAAGTGAGGTACCATTTTTATCGGGAGACTTGGGGGAAAGCTGGGTGGAAGGAAATTTGTGGCTCCTCTGAGATTCCAGAACTTTCTGTCACCGAAATGTGAGGAAAACGTGTTTTTTTAGCCACATTTTGAGGTTTGCAAAGGATTCTGGGTAACAGAACCTGGTCAGAATCCAACAAGTCACCCCATCTTGGATTCCCCTAGGTCTCTAGTTTTCAACAATGCACAGGTTTGGTAGGTTTCCCTAGGTGTCGGCTGAGTTAGAAGCCAAAATCTACAGGTAGGCACGTTTGCAAAAAACACCTCTGTTTTCTTTCAAAAAATGTGATGTGTCCACGTTGTGTTTTGGGGCATTTCCTGTCATGGGCGCTAGGCCTACCCACACAAGTGAGGTATCATTTTTATCGGGAGACTTGGGGGAACGCTCGGTAGAAGGAAATTTGTGGCTCCTCTGAGATTCCAGAACTTTCTGTCACCGGAATGTGAGGAAAACGAGTTTTTTTAGCCAAAGTTTGAGGTTTGCAAAGGATTCTGGGTAACAGAACCTGGTCAGAGCCCCACAAGTCAACCCATCTTCGATTCCCCTAGGTCTCTAGTTTTTAAAAATGCACAGGTTTGGTAGGTTTCCCTAGGTGCCGGCTGAGCTAGAGGCCAAAATCTATAGGTAGGCACTTTGCAAAAAACACCTCTGTTTTCTTTAAAGAAAATGTGATGTGTCCATGTTGTGTTTTGGGGCATTTCCTGTCACGAGCGCTAGGCCTATCCACACAAGTGAGGTATCATTTTTATTAGGAGACTTGGGGAATGCTGGGTGGAAGGAAATTTGTGGCTCCTCTCAGATTCCAGAACTTTCTGTCACCGAAATGTGAGGAAAACTTGTTTTTTTAGCCAAATTTTGAGGTTTGCAAAGGTTTCTGGGTATCAGAACCTGGTCAGAGCCCCACAAGTCACCCCATCTGTGATTCCCCTAGGTCTCTAGTTTTAGAAAATGCACAGGTTTGGTAGGTTTCCCTAGGTGCCGGCTGAGCTAGAGGCCAAAATCTACAGGTAGGCACTTTGCAAAAAACACCTTTGTTTTCTGTCAAAAATTGTGATGTGTCCACGTTGTGTTTTGGGGCATTTCCTATCGCGGGCGCCAGGCCTACCCACACAAGTGAGGTATCATTTTTATCTGGAGACTTGGGGGAACGCCTGGTGGAAGGAAATTTGTAGCTCCTCTCAGATTGCAGAACTTTCTGTCACCGAAATGAGAGGAAAATGTGTTTTTTTAGCCAAATTTTGAGGTTTGCAAAGGATTCTGGGTAACAGAACCTGGTCAGAGCCCCACAAGTCACCCCATCTTGGATTCCCCTAGGTCTCTAGTTTTAAAAAATGCACAGGTTTGGTAGGTTTCTGAGCTAGAGGCCAAAATCTACAGGTAGGCACTTTGCAAAAAACACCTCTGTTTTCTGTCAAAAAATGTGATGTGTCCACGTTGTGTTTTGGGGCATTTCCTGTCGCGGGCGCTAGGCCTACCCACACAAGTGAGGTATCATTTTTATCGGGAGACTTGGGGGAATATAGAATAGCAAAACAAGTTGTCTTTCTCTACATTTTTTCCTTCCAAATATAAGAGAGTGTGTAAAAAAGCCTTAAGGAATGCCCTGTAATTCACATGCTAGTATGGTCACCCCGGAATTCAGAGATGTGCAAATAACCACTGCTCCTCATCACCTTATCTTGTGCCCATTTTGGAAATACAAAGTTTTTCTTGATAGCTATTTTTCACTCTTTATATTTCAGCAAATGAATTGCTGCATACCCGGTATAGAATGAAAACTCACTGCAGGGTGCAGCTCATTTATTTGCTCTGGGTACCTAGGGTTCTTGATGAACCTACAAGCCCTATATATCCACGCAACCAGGAGAGTCCAGCAGATGTAACGGTATATTGCTTTAAAAAATCTGACATTGCAGAAAAAAAGTTACAGAGTAAAACGTAGAGAAAAATTGCTGTTTTTTTACCTAAATTTCAATATTTTTCTTTTTCAGTTGTTATTTTCTGTAAGAAACCCTTGTAGGATCTACACAAATTACCCCTTGCTGAATTCAGAATTTTGTCTACTTTTCAGAACTGTTTAGGTTTCTGGGATCCAGCTTTGGTTTCATGCCCATTTCTGTCACTGACTGGAAGGAGGCTGAAAGCACAAAAAATCGTAAAAATGGGGAATGTCCCATTAAAATGACAAATTTGTGTTGAAAAATTGGGTTTTCTGATTCAAGTCTGCCTGTTCCTGAAAGCTGGGAAGCTGGTGATTTTAGCACCATAAGCCCTTTGTTGATGCCATTTTCAGGGCAAAAATCACAAGCCTTCTTCTGCAGCCACTTTTTCCCATTTTTTTGAAAAAAACAAAATTTTCACTGTATTTTGGCTAATTTCTTGGCCTCCTTCAGGGCAAACCGCAAAGTCTGGGTACCTCTAGAATTCCTAGGATGTTGGAAAAAAAGGACGCAAATTTGGCTTGGCTAGCTTATGTGGACAAAAAGTTATGAGGGCCTTAGCGCGAACTGCCCCAAATAGCCAAAAGAAGGCCTGGCACAGGAGGGGGAAAAGGCCTGGCAGCGAAGGGGTTAAACTAAAAAATAGCGCTTAGAAGCACAAAATGCTTCGATGAGGTGTTAGCACGGCATCATGACGGAGTCGTTCCCAACAATCCGACAGCTGCGGCGCCGGATACGGAGTCGCGTAGATCCCCAAGTACAGTACCTTTGGTGAAGAGTGAAAACAAGCTGATGCGCGCAGTAGGGATGGTGGCGTCTGTGCGAAACGTTGAATACGTGCACTTTGAGCGGCGACGGTCACGACGTGGTGCAGCAACTTCCACGGAGTCACGGACTTTAACGGGGTTGCAGCGGCGTTGGGCCTGCGAAGGTCGTCACATTCCAGCGAAGATCACGGAGTCCGTTGCAGGCGGCGTCACTGGATTCAGCAGCGGCGTCGGTCCGAAGTCGTCCGAAGTCGATTTCCTTAGTTTTCCACCAGCTTTCCTTTCAAGGGCCCAGGGACTGGATAGGGCATCACTTGTCAGAGCAGGAGTCTCTCCAGAGACTCCAAGTGCTGGCAGAGAGAAGTCTTTGCTGTACCTGAGACTTCAAACAACAGGAGGCAAGCTCTAAATCAAGCCCTTGAAGAATTCTTCACAAGATGGAAGGCACACAAAGTCCAGTCTTTGCCCTCTTACTCTGGCAGAAGCAGCAACTGCAGGATAGCTCCACAAAGCACAGTCACAGGTGGGGCAGCTCTTCTTCATCAGCTCTTCACCAGGTAGAGGTTCCTCTTGATGTCCAGAAGTGATCTAAAGTCTGTGGTTTTGAGTGCCCTTCTTATACCCAATTTCCCCTTTGAAGTAGGCCTACTTCAAAGTAAAGTCTCTTTTGAATGTGAAATCCTGCCTTGCCCAGGCCAGGTCCCAGACACTCACCAGGGGGTCGGAGACTGTATTGTGTGAGGACAGGCACAGCCCTTTCAGGTGTAAGTGACCATCCCTCCCCTCCCTCCTAGCACAGATTGCTCATCAGGAAATGCAGAATACACCCCAACTCCTTTTGTGTCACTGTCTAGTGTGAGGTGCAACCAGCTCAACTGTCAAACAGACCGAGACAGGGAATCCACAAACAGGCAGAGGCCCGGAAATGGTATTAGCAAGAAAATGCTCACTTTCTAAAAGTGGCATTTTCAAACACACAATCTTAAAATCAACTTTACTAAAAGATGTATTTTTAAATTGTAAGCTCAGAGACCCCAAATTCCACATGTCCATCACTCCTAAAGGGAATCTACACTTTAATCAGATTTAAAGGTAGCCCCCATGTTAACCTATGAGAGGGACAGGCCTTGCAACAGTGAAAAAGGAATTTAGCAATATTTCACTATCAGGACATATAAAACACATTACTATGGGGGTGATTCCTACCCTGGCGGTCATAGACCGCCAGGGCAGGGGACGGAGGAAGCACCGCCAACAGGCTGGCGGTGCTTCTGGGGCCATTCTGACCGCGGCGGTAAAGCCACGGTCAGAAAAGGGAAACCAGCGGTTTCCCGCCGGTTTCCCGCCGGTTTCCCGCTGCCCCAGGGAATCCTCCACGGCGGCGCTGCAAGCAGCGCCGCCATGGGGATTCCGACCCCCTTCCCGACATCCTGTTTCTGGCGGTTTTCACCGCCAGAAACAGGATGGCGGGAACGGGTGTCCTGGGGCCCCTGGGGGCCCCTGCAGTGCCCATGCCACTGGCATGGGCACTGCAGGGGCCCCCTAACAGGGCCCCATTAAGATTTTCAGTGTCTGCTTGGCAGACACTGAAAATCGCGACGGGTGCATCTGCACCCGTCGCACACCAGCAACTCCGCCGGCTCCATTCGGAGCCGGCTTCCTCGTTGCTGGGGCTTTCCCGCTGGGCGGGCGGGCTTTTGGCGGTCGCCCGCCAGCCCAGCGGGAAAGTCAGAATGACCGCCACCGCGGTACGGTCTTCTGGCGGTTCCCGCTAAGCGGGCGGCTTCCGCCGCCCGCGGGGGTCAGAATGACCCCCTATATGTCCTACCACAACCATACACTGCACCCTGCTCTTGGGGCTACCTAGGGCCTACCTTAGGGGTGCCTTACATGTAAGAAAAGGGAAGGTTTAGGCCTGGCAAGTGGGTACACTTGCCAAGTCGAATTTACAGTTAAAACTGCACACACAGACACTGCAGTGGCAGGTTTGAGACAAGATTACAGAGCTACTTATGTGGGTGGCACAACCAGTGCTGCAAGCCCATCAGTAGCATTTTATTTACAGGCCCTGGCACCTCTAGTGTACTTTGCCAGGGACTTACTACTAAATCAAATATGCCAATCATGGTTAAACCAATCACATATAATTTACACAGAGAGCATATGCACTTTAGCACTGGTTAGCAGTGGTAAAGTGTTCAGAGTTCAAAAGTCAACAGCAACAGGTCAGAATAAATAGGAGACAGGAGGCAAAAAGACTGGGGATGACCCTGCATGAGCAAAAAAGTCCCACACAACCCCCTACCAGCCTAAAGCCAGGGAAGAACAATCAATACCTTGATGTACTTCCCTGATTGGGGCGCTAGAACAAGGACCCAGGCCCACAACGGCAGGGGCATGTTCCAGTTCTACGCCTTCCTGACTCCAGTTAGATCCCGCTGTCCATACTCTCATGGCCCACTAAGCTAACCCATGGGGAACCATTCTCCACATCTGCAGATACCATCTGTGCAGCACGTAACTTTACTTTGCTCACAGATGTATCCCAATGGGCAGATAGTACCACCAGGGCCAACACAGTGGTGTTGCCCACTCCACCCCTGGGGTGTGACTCCGGTCCCCCTCCCAGGGGCAACTCTGTCGACCAGGACAGCAAGCCACAGTGACCCATGACAACTGTCAGGGATGAGAGCCCGACCTCAGGCTTCTCCAACAACTGTGACTGTGGAGAGTGGGGGGCGGTAGCCCCAGGTGCTTGGCACCCTTTGACCACTGTCCCTTTCACCAGGTCAGGGATAACAACCTGACCCTGGTCCTCCCTTCTGGGGCTCTGTACCCTCCCTGCAGGAGCGGCACCCCCAGAGTCCAAAATTGTCAGGGTGGTTGTAGAAGCAGTCCTGCACAATTCTCTCACCAGTGCAGGGATGTTAACCTGCAACTGGTCCTCCAACCTGGGGTCTGTACCTTCAGGTTGGATTAGGGCCAGGGGTGAGGCTTCCCTCCCCCTGCCCTCCCTTCTGGGGTCCTGTACCCCCCAACTAGGAGTGCTCCCCCAGAAGACAACATGGTAGGGACAATGTTAGCAGTAGCCCCTTCCTCCAGGTCAGGGGGGACACCCTGAACCTGGCCTTCCAATCCAGGGTCTGTACCTTTAGATTGCAGTGGGGTAAGGGGTGAGTCTCTCTCTCCCCTGCCCCTACTCTCAGGGTTCTGCACCCCCCCGTCAGGGAGAGTACCCCTTGAAATCACACCAGGGGGTGGTGATTGGGCAAACCGCCCACCCCTTTAGGTCAGGGTTTACCCCCTGCACCTGATCCTCCAGTCCCTGGCCTGTACCTTCAGACTGGACCACTGCCTGGCAACCCAGGACTTCCTGGGGGGCATACCTACCCCCGAACAGGTCAGGGTGTACCCTCTGAACCTGGTCATCCAACCCAGAGTCACCACCCTGCGGTTGAACCACTGCCTGGCGCACCAGGACGTCCTTGGGAGGACACCTACCCCTCATCAGGTCAGAGTTTACCCCCCTGAACCTGACCATTCAACGCAGAGTCACCACCCTGCGTTTGAACCATTGCCTGGCGCACCAGGACTTCCAGGGGGGCACACTTACCCCCCTCAAGGGACACACCATCCCCAACGGCCATGCAAGAGTCTGGCTGGCGCAGGTCTCCTGACCTCTGCCCATCTGACAGAGCCTGGATTCCCCCCAACCCAGAAATGGTCTCACCAAGGTCATTCCTGGGGGCTCTGCTCTCAGAGCTGACCCCTGACCATCCAGGTTCTCCACTGGGATACGCAACCCCCTCTCAACCCTCTGTCTGGACTTCTGCCCCCCCTCACTAGGAGTGGTACTGCCAGACACCAGAACTGGTGGGATGCTGGCTACAGCCACCCCCCCCCCCAAGTTCTCTTGACACTGTGGGGTCTCCCTCAACAGATGGCCCTATGGTACAGGCTAGGCTCCCCTCCTGGTGGTCCCTCATGGAACCCTCCAGGACCTGGGACCAGATCTTGGGCACCTTGGGCCTCAACCCATCCCCATTCCCCATTCCCTCTCCCCTGACACTGGACATGGGGTCCCTCACCCATCCCACTACACTGGGACCTACCTGGGACACTACAATCCTTCCCTACCTCACATGGTTGGGAAATACCTAGACCACTTCTCTCTGGAGCACCCCCAAATGCCTCTCCAGACTCTCTGATACTCACCCAGAAGTCTGCCTCCATTGTAAGCGCCCTTAGGTCAGAGAACTCACACTCCAACTGGTGTTGGCGTAGCTCTGGAAAATAAGGATTAGATATATGCTCTCCAGCAATTACATCACACAGCCCCTCACATGAATTAACCAAAATACCCTTCACCCAACCATCCAGTGACTCTGGTTTGAAAAAGCACCCCACATCACCCTCTTGAGACTGGTGAGACAGTACCTGACTGTTCCTGACACTCAACTCCCACTCTTCTGGGATGTCTTCACACTCCATAACCAGGATTTCTCCCTGGGGGGAACCCCTCTCCCTGTCACTCTCACCTAAAGTCAGTAGAGTGTCCCTCCCACCAGTAGGAACTTGACTCCCCATGCCAGTTCCCCAATCCACCTTAGGGACCCTGTGCATTACTGGAGCTACCTCATACCCCTGAACCTCCAGGTGTGTGTTAACTCCCACCTTCAAGTAGGGAACCACATCTCTGGGCATGTGCACTTCTTCAGCAGCACTGAATATAACATTGTTGCTGCCACCATTCCAGCTGGACTCAGCCCTCATGACTTCCAGCTCCTTCGTTTTGAGCTTATAGGCCTAAATACTCTTTTTGATCTCTAAGTCCCTCCTCCTTTCTTCCAACTCCTTCTCCCTTTGCATCCTCAACTCCTTGAACCTCAACCAGTGAGCCGTCTCTGCCTGTCTGTCCTGTAACTCTTCAGGAGTCAGACCCTTGGATGACACCCTGCTACCCCTTCTGGGGACCCTCCCCCCAGGCGTAACAGGTACCTCCACTACACCACTGTGTTTCCTTTGCACTTCCCCAACCACATTCTCCTCCTCTGTGTGCCCTCCAGCCTTCTTGACTGTCACCCAGGCACTCTGTGCCTTTTGCAGCTCCCCCTCCCTGGTGGAGCTCTCCGTGGGACAGTCAAGATCTTTAAGGAACTGTTTCAATTGAGAAACTGAGTACTCCTTCAGTTTCTCTATTTAAAACACAGCTCCAGCTGTTGCATCTCCAGATTGAGACATGATGGTCACAAGTACAAAGTTCCAAAGGCAGAAAATAAGTTCCCAATGAATTAAAAAGAATCAGTCAAGTGATCAGCAAAATCATGGAATTAGAACAAAAAGGAGTTCTTAAGAGAAAAAGCAAAAGATCACCAAACAAGTAGTATGTGGTCACGTAGTGGTCTGCACTCAAAATAGTAGTGTACACTTAATCACTGCATGTCAAGTACAAATGCAAGTCCGAATCCCACCGCTGCCACCAATGTTAGAAATGGGGTCTTTGGTTGACAGTCAGGTTACCCCCTGTTCAAGCAAGGACCCTCAATCTAGTCAGGGTAAAAGAGAATCACCCTCAGCTAACCCCTGCTTACCCCCTTGGTAGCTTGGCAGAGCAGTAGGCTTAACTTCAGAGCGCTAGGTGTAAAGTATTTGTACCAACACATACAGTAACTTAATGAAAACACTACAAAATGACACAACACCTACCAAACCCAAACATTTCTGAAAACTAGACACCCGAGGGAGTCCAGGGAGGTGTGACTTGTGTGGATCCCCCAGTGTTTTATTATTCAGAATCCTCAGCAAACTTCCAATTTAGCTAAAAATCAAATTTTTCCCACATTTCTGTGTGGGATCACCACATCAGCACAAATTTCCTACCACCCAATGTTCCCCTCAGTCTCTCGGTAACAATTAGACCTCACTTGTGTAGGTGGGCTAAGTGCCTGTGACAGGGAAGTGCCAAAAACATGACGAAAATGAGGAGGGACCAAAACGGGCCCAAAAGTGCAGTTTGAAAAAAAACGTTTTTAGGCTGACAAGTTGGACATAATTTTTATTGGTATAGATGCAATAGTGCTGGGTGGTAGGAATTTTGTGGATTCCTGCAGATTCCGGAAAATTTAATCAGAAAAATGTGGGAAAAATGTGTGATTTCAAGCAAAGTTGGAGGTTTGCAGGGCATTGTGGGTAAGAAAATGATGCAGGTGCATGTGAAGCACACCACCCTGGACTCACCCAGATGTTTAGTTTTCAGATGTGTCTAGGTCTTGTTGATTTTTTTAGATAATAACTTTCCAAAGTCCAAAAAGTGCAGCCTTCACCATTCCAAGTGGGTTGATTTTGAAAGTTAGACAAGCTCTCATGGCCCACATGTAAAACCAAAACCCAAACTAATCAAATGTCCTCTTGCTTTCCATGGGATAAGATGTTTTAGTGTGCGGGACAGAGCTGAAAGACTGTTACCCCCTTCAGTTAGGACAGGGCCATAACCATGTCCATACTGGTTGGTAGCCACCACTCCACTATTTGTTTTTTAATGCCCTGGCATCTAACAGGCTTTCTGCCCCACCTCCCGCCCCCAGGGAGTGGATCGGGGTAATTGCCCCATCTGCCCACTAGTGGCCACTTCCCTGGTCTCTGGTGGGCTTTCTTCCCCCCTTGGGGGCTGATGGGCCTTACAAAAATAACCCCCCAGAGGAGTGGCCCTTGCCTAAGGTGTCACTTCCTTGTGTGAAATTGGCACAAAAAAAGAAAATAGGTCAATCTACCCCCAAAATGGCCTAAATATAAAATTGCGCCCCAGAGGAGCGACCCTTGCCTATGGGGTCACTCCTCATCTGTAAAAAACAAAAACAAATGCTGGGTGGTTTCTGCCCCCCTTGGGGAGCAGATCGGCCTAATTAATATAGGCCGATCTGCCCCCGGGAGGCAGAAAAGGCCTAATAATAAATTGCCCCCTGGGGAGTGACCCTTGCCTAAGGGGTTGATCCCCTTATAAACATAAACAAACAAAAAAACATCCCTGGTGTCTAATGGTTTCTGCCCCCCCGGGGGCAGATCATCCTAATTGATATAGGCTGATCTGCCCCAGGAGTGGCAGAAATGGCCTCATAAAAAATCCCCCCCCCCTTGCGGAGCAACCATTGCCAAAGGGGTCACTCCCCTTATACAAATTAAAAAAAAAAAAACTCCTGGATGTCTAGTGGCGTTCCTGCAGCACACTCGCTATGCGATTGTGCTGCAGGAATGCTCAGAGAGATATGAAAAGGAAAGGAAAAGCCTTTCCTTTCCTTTTCATGTTTCTCTGACCTCCCCGCCCCTGTACCGAGGAGAAACTAATCTGAGAAACTAATCTGTTTCTCCTTGGATGGGAAATTCCACGCTGATGTCATCAGACCTCACTGGGGTAGGGGCACGGGTGTGGGGGTGGAAAGGGAAGTGATTCCCCTTAGATCTCTGCCCAAGGGAGTGGGCCTGGTCCAGGACATTTGGGTTATGCTGGAACCCGAGCTGTGCAGCCTAGGACGTTACCATTACGTCCTTGACACCCAAAGGTTAAGTCCGGTACAGTGATGTGTATGTCGGATTTTAATTGGGATTTTTACATACAAGCACACTCAGGTCTCTGTTTAAAGGTCTCACAAAATGGTATTTTACAAAATATTGAGGGCCTCATTTACAAGGATTGACGCATCGCTGTGTTGTGGCAGCTGTGAGTCAAAATTACTTGCGCTGCGTGAAGACAGCTTGCGACACCATGGATGCGCCATATTTAAAATATAGCTGACCATGGCTCAAGGTCCCAGGATGTGTTAGAAATACTGACACATCAGAGGGAAGGATGCTGCAACGCATCCTCCCAAAAAAGCGATGCATTGCTGAAGTTGGGCTTAGAACTAGCGCAACTTCAGCAATGCATCAAAAACACATAGCCAATGTGTCAGTTCTAACTTGACGCAAGTAGCTTTATGTGTGGATACCAATGTCATAGAGTATGAAATGGTGGAAAACTCACCTTTTACTCTATTACATTGGTTCCTAATGTAAAGTATGTGTGATATATTAAGTGACACTGTCATGTGAGTGGATGCAAGTATGCACAGTAATGTAAAGTGGAAATTAATGTGTTACCTATCTTATGGGTGCAATTGCCTGTTGTGCTTTGGAATACGCTTGACTGGACTTGGGGACCCATTCCTATAAGGAGATGTGACAAACCTGGCCTGTATCTTCCATGGAGTACATATTGTCACATTGCATTTGCTGCAGTGGATGTTGATATTGCAGGTGCCATGGTGCCAGGTTGGTCACGCGGTCCTTCAACATGATTGTTAGATGTATAGGCCTACTACTAGTTGAGGGGATGCATTTTTTAAGTTACTACTGTGTGTAAAGTGACTGGTGAGACTGCTATCAAAAAGTCACTGCGCCATTTCTCACGCCTGGGTTAAAGAGGCGTAGGAATTTTTATGCATTCCAGCCTGAAAGTGATGCATCTCAAAGATGCACCACACATTGGAAAACTTGTAAATATCACTGCATCAGTCCTAAGTGAGCTTTTACAAAGGAACACGTATCCTGAATCCATTGTAAACTGCATGGGGCAGCCGATTCCAGCACAAGCATTTTTTGAAGCATGCCATCAAAAGCTGACGCATTGGGTCCAATGTGTCGTTTTGTAAATATGGGGCAACATATAGCAGGGCACACACCGCAGATGCATCAAAAACATGATACTACAGTAGCACAAACTCCTTGTAAATTTGCCCTTGCATTTTCAGTACCCCTCACAATCCACATATTCCTCTCCGTTTCTACTGCTCCTTAAGCCCCCGTCATGCCCTGCTTCTCATATAATGTATTTTGGGGAAATCTGAAGCTCTCACCCCTTCAATCTTACTAACCAAGCTATGCCCCTGACCTCTTGCAATGACCTCAAGTGCAGCACCCTTTCTGCTCATTTTAGAGGGACCCAAATAAATGGCCTTTGGCAGCAGAAATAGGATAGAGCAGATAAACAAATCACTGTCAGGAAAGGATATGCAGTGGTCTATTATCATCAACATAAACTCCATGGGGTTTATTTACAAGCAGCTTGCACTGCTACTGTGTCACTTTTTGTGATGCTCTGGTGGCACAGGCTGCAGGCCCATATGTACAAGGCTTCACAAAGCCACTCTGCATGGCTTTTCATGGCCTTGTAGATATGGAGTAAGGCTACACAGTGCAAGTCACTGCATTACCTTACTTTGCGTCAAAAAGGCAGTCCATGGGTGTTGCAATGGGTGTTCCCATGCAACACCCATGGATTTTGAAGCATTACCAGATTTACAAGATTTTGGAAACCTGGGAAAGCGTCAAAAGCCTACGCCTCCGCAAGGGAGGCGTAAGGGAGGTGCAAAGAGGAGAAATATCCTTATTTCTCTTCATTTTTCCTCTTTCTGTGTGCTGCATTCTGCAGCACACGTAGTAAGAGGAAATTGCCTCCAGTCATTGTTTTTGTTCCGGGAGGTGTCCCTTCCTGCACAAATACAATCATTCCTGCAATGCAATCCATGGTGCAAGGTTGCCTGTGTTGGTGCATGGCAGCCAACTGTGCGCCAACGCAGTGAGAAAAGACAGGAATGTGCCACATCTTATAGGCACATTCCTGCCCTTTTATCTTTTGACGGCGGGCAGAGCAGCATGAATTCTTGCAATGCTGCCATGTGCTAAAACCTTGAAAATGAGGCCCTACGTTGTTAACATGTGACAATAACTGATTGTAATATTAGAAAATTTGACGTTTGCTGCTCCATGTACAAATAAAATGTGGCAGTATTACTGAGCGATGGTACAAATATGGCTATGGGCTCCAGATTACTGAGTGACATTAAAAGGTTAACGATACACAAATGCCTTCTGAGGTGACAGTGAACATCTAAATATGCATTTACATTTGCACCCTGAAACTCTAGAGTATCGGGGCCGATGTACACCATTACATAGAAAACTTGGATGAATGGGCACATTTAAATTATCAAACTTTATTCTAAATGCACGCTCAGATTTGCACGCTGGTTATTTGTGCATGTTGAGACTTTTACAGTTAGCAAATCTGGAGTGATACTCACTATTTCGGAGTAGAAATCTGAACAAGCCTTCTAGATGAATAGGTCATTGTGCAAACATAAACATGCAATAAGGATTACTAAGCACTTCCGCAAATGTAAATAACCACTAATTATTGATTAATGGAGTACATCTAAACATGCAACCTAGCAGAAAAAGTGATGCTGAAAATCTGATCATGCAATAAAGGCTAATTTATGTGGTAAATCTCAACATGCAAAGTGGTGGTAAAAGTCACCCTTGGCATATGGTGGGCATTACTGGCATTTACAAACTGAATGCACGCTTGTAAAAATGGCACCCACCGTTGGTGTAATTTTTGCACTGGATAATGCTGGTAATATTATCGTTCCCTCTATTAGACTGTTAGTGATAACCCCTGAGTAGTTGTGGTCATGACAAAGTTACCTGAGCTCATACATACATGCCAACAGACCGAATTATTTTGATGTTTTCTTAATAACTTTGGTGCTGTATTGTGGATTAGCACAAAACAAAAAGGTGGGGAGGTCAAACTCTGTAAATTCCCTTCTTATTTCCCAAAAGTCATTTTGCACTACGATACAGATAACTGGCTGAATGGAATTACACCAAACCGGACACAAAGCTAAAACTTTGCTCAGGGGTTGTGTTTTTATTGGTGTAAATCCATCCATCCAGTCGTTTTTGAGAAATTAAAGTTGAAGGAGCATTACTATGGAGGTGCTAGCATCACCAGACTGGTAAACTACCACAGGCTACTCCCACCCTCCAAGTACATTACTGGGCACAAGTTTCACTGGCTCAAAGGGCTCACCTGAGTAGGAGTTAGAAGTGCTTGCCTGGTACGCTACCAAAGATGGCAAGTTTCATGGTCTCCGGGACGTGGATGTGGAAGTGCTAGTACTGCCTGCTGATACACCACCAAGGGGTGTAAGCTACATGGGCTCAAGGGGCTGGATTTAGAGGAGTTAGTACTTCCTTCCAAGTACATAACCGAGGGATAAAAACTTCACAGGTTCAAGTGGCCTAGCTTTGATGGTATTAGTACCACAGACAAAGTACATCTCTATGGAGTGCAAGCTTCATGTGGCCTGGTTGCAAAGGTGATAGTAGCACCCGCCCGATACATCACCAGTCAAGCTTCACAGGCTCAAGGAGCCCTGCTGTGAATGGGCTAGTACTGCCTTGTGCACCACCGGTGCATGAAAGCTTCAAGGGCTCAAGGTGCCAGGCTGCGGAGGCACCAATACCACCCAGCCAGCACACCACCACTGGGTGCAAACTCCATGAACTAAAGAGGCCCAGCTGTTGATGCACTACTACCACCCAGTTGGTACACCACCACCAAGTGCAAGCTTCAGAGGCTCAAAGGACCCTCCTACAGAGCAGGTAGTACTTCTTGACAAGTACACCACCAAGCATGAGGGAATATCCTTTATGGACTGAAGGGTATTTATTTCACTGTACATGGCCCTGCAGCTGATCCTTGCTGATCCTTGCTGTATGTGGTTGAAGGCTGCAAATGAAGATATTGGATGCCTACCAAGGTGGGGTTCAGGGCCATACAAGATGCCAGGCCCTGAAGTCTACCCCTCCTGTCTGTGGCCAAAGGATGTCTGCAGTGGGAGTGAAATGGTCACTGAGGTTGGTGTGCAGGGTGAGCTCCTGCACTTCGCCCATGCAGTGTACAACATTGAGACCATTGGTCTCACCCACAGTGTAAACAATCAAAAGCTTTACACTGTGGATGTTATATGCCTATGAAGGATAAGTTGCATGTACTGGCAAGAGTCCCCCCACTGCTCTTTACTGCCTGCTCAACACAGTTGGTGCTCAGGGCCTGGCCTGCGAGGGCCTGTGATCTACACCCATCAAGTACAGTGGAAGAAAGTGCATAGTGCTGATTAGCTTTTGGCAAAGGACTACACGCTTATGACCATACATATTACATCACTTATGCCATCTTAAATGACAACAATGATGACAACACTGATGCCATCTCATACAACATCACTGACAATTTCACTGCTGAAATCGCCCATGATACTGCTGTAGCCAGCCACCTCTGAATAAAGCTTAAGGTTGCATGAGCCAAGGATTACCCTCCTGTGGAGGGCTGGGTGTGTGGCCATGTTTTACAGTCAAAAGCCAATACTATGGCTAAAGACATTGTAAAGTAGGGGTTCATTAGTTGTGGGCAGTTGGGTGCGGGACTTCAGTGAAAATCATGCTTCACTACTCAAGACAAGGATGTTCACTGTAAGGGTGAGACAGTAAGAGATGGCTTAGCTCATGGTGGAGTTGCAAGCGTTTCCCTAAGCATGACAAAGGCCACTCTTGATTAACGTTTATATTACTGGCAACTCTTAACATTTTTATAACACTATTTCTACTGCCTTCTGAGACTTAAGTCAGTAAGTTCATTGAACCCTGCGTGCATCTATCTATGCACTCACACATTAATCATTTCAAGCAATCACAATTGAATCTAGTCACCCATCAAGGTACTCACACATTCAACATTCTTTTGTCTACTAACTCACGTTCTTTATATGCATCTATGCCGGCTGTTGTTTACTTATTAATTCCTCCATGCAACCATCCATTCAACGGTTGTCCAAGTGTCACAGTGACCCACTCACCTTTTAATAGCACTAAATACACTTGTCAAACAATGAAAAATCATTTTCACCTGTTAAAAGATCTGGCATATTTGATTTGTTAATGCTTGTTCACAATATACAGTATTCTTCCTCCTATTCAGGGAATCTATTTCCTTTTAAGGATAAAATAAAAGAGAAGCAGCTTTACCACAATTGTATGTTTTTTATAAGTTGTTTAATAATTACTTACGACTCAATTCAACTCGATGGATGTGTTAGAGGATGTATTAAGTGACTTCTTTACTGTCTAGACCAGGAGACGAAGTATTGATTTATCTTCACGTTGGAAGATAATTTCTTTTTGTAAAGTTATTATGTTGTATCCAAGATGTGTAGAGAAGTCTGTAGGGAAATTATTTGAGCAGCGGTGGCACGCCCGGGGACTGGCATTTCATTTAAAGCACGCCAGCTTTTCTGATTGAATTTTTTTTTTGTTTAAATAGGAACAGGATTTATGTACGCAGATGGACCTGTTTTATTAAGTTATCACAGTTGATACTGAGGATAAAGCTTTGTAAACCCTTATTCTGAAATAAATGGAGGGCTCGAGAAGGACGTGCATGCAATCAATAGTTGACATTTTATGTGCAATAAGAAATGTGTCCTTTTTATCTCTGCAGGCATTATGGTTGTAAACAAATTTGCGTCGCTTTTGTGCAATAAGTGTTAACATGCACCCTCTTTTGTTATGTGTCTGAGTCACCCTCTGTGTAGCTTTTAAGTGGCCTTCCATCCTCCTAAGCAAAGGTGAACCTTTTGTATGTTTTCTTTGCTCCCTAGAAGGGCGGTCCATCACTGAAGTTCTATCCTACGAAGAAGCAGCGTGCAAATCAGATTCTCTGGCTTGGTTGTTTGGTAGCTTCCAACTCAAAGGCATCCTCTCCCAGGCCATCCCCAAAAAGTGAACAAGGTCTCTAGTCTCTAGAATAAGCTATTTCCTACGCAATAGGGTAACTGTCTAGGGTGGCCAGGAACATACGATGTCACTGTGCTCACACTAAATGAGTAAAAAAATTGTGATACTGGAGACTGTCTGAGGTTGCAGTGTCTTGATTGAAGATGGAATGTTTTGAGAGAATGGAGCTGGCCATGCACAAAAATGACACCAGCTCAGCGAAACCAAGAGCTGACCTTTCATGACCAAGATAATGTGTATGCTAGCCCAATGGGAGAGGCACTACAAGATCTAAAAACAAGCACAATCCAGCTGAGCAGGACCAAAGGACTGCAACAAGGGCATGGGGCATGCAGGTGAGGCTCAGTGGTACCTGCAGAGCCTGGTGAGTTTACTCTTCTGCACTGGCCTTGGCCAAAGTGCTCTGCCCACTATGGCTTTGCTCTTGAAACGGTGGCCCTCGTTGAGGTGGAAGCATGAGAGAGGGGTACAACTCGCCCTTCCTTAGTTGATGAGAACAACCCTGATAAATGCCTGGCATCCAATAAGTGACTAAAGGTGGTCCAATAAAACTCAAAACTCAAGGTCACCCCTCAGCTAAGGCCTACGGATATCGTATGCTCATCATGTTTACTTTGAATCCAGTTTCATTGGAACCAAGTCCCTATGAAATTTAATTCCAAAGTTAATGTCCATTCAAGATTGAGTGCCTTCCAGGCCCTAAACATTGTGTTCCTCTATATGCAAAGATACCTTCTGTCATTTAAACCTCCTTGACACATATGGGCTAGTGAATTAACGTGTATCTTTCACTGCTAACTGTGAGGCACAAGTCCCAGCATATACACTTTGGGGCGTGTCAGCTCAGAATTACCACTGGTCAGTGCCAGGCAAAATATATGTGTTCTCTATCCCATTCCTATTATTGCTTATCTGAACCTGGAAGATCTACGGTACCCAATTAGGCTTTGAACTGAACCTGTGAAATGCCCATTGCATGTGTCAGAACCACTATTTCACAAATCTTTGATATTGGTATCCATTTGGATGGGTTTTGGGGGCAATCATTACAGGCATGAGCAAGCCTACCGAGCAACCATGACAAACCACAGGGCAGATTTAAGAGGCCCTTGTAACATCTAACAACACATTAGGTCATTTTTTTGTACAATAATGTGGCATTAGATGGCGAAAAACGCTGCACAAGATTTACAAAGCATGCATTGCACCACTTCAAACCCTTAACGCTATAGCATGCATGCGCCATGCATAATGTATGCAAAGGGGGCGTAACCCCATTAGGGGGGGGTCGAACAAATGGCGCAAAGAAATCTAAAAGATTTCTTTGCGTAATTTTTTTAGGGACTTTTAGCGCCTGCTCAGAGCAGGCGTTAACAAGAGGCACGCCATTACTCATAATGGGCCTCAATGGGCTTTGCAGGATTAGCATCAACATTTTTTACACTAATCCTGCAAAGCTCCAAACTAGCGTAAAAGGTTTTGCCACTACTCTAACTACAGACATGGTGCGCCCTATCTTAGATACGTCACACATATGGTGGGGTTAGAGAGGGCGCTAGAGGGCCAAGAAAAGTGGCAAGAAAAGTGGTGCTGAATTGTGTACAGCGCCACTTTTCTTAAATCTGGCCCCACAGCTTTGTTTTGCTTTCTAGGACATAATTAAAGAACATTGTGTTCTTCAGGGATCCAACAGCAGCCAAGTGTTTTGAGCCATTGTGTTTACCATTGGTGGGAGCATTCAGCAAAACTGAATTGCTTAACTGTTACAGTTGCTAATTGGCGTATATACATATCTATATATCTATATCTATTTCTATAAATCTCTATCCATATAACACAGTGGCGACTGCCGCTGCATAGATATAGTTAAGTCAGAGTTTCCTCAGGAAGAGCATTTTTTATTTTCTTAATAACTTTGGCACCATTTTACAAATGTAAATGAAACTTTCCAAAAAAAAACTTCATCCACCATGGCTTTGTCATGGAAAATTCTGCACTGATCCATCAAGGAGGGGGGCAGACAAAAGGGGGTGGCCTCAAAAGTGTGACTTCTAATGTTATTTCCCATTGGAAAATGTGCCCTCCAATATAGAAAAAATGGCTGCAAGGAATTATACCAAATTTGTAAAAAAGTTAAAACTTTACTCAGAAATGTGTTTTTTGTAATTTGGTGTTATTCAGTTCAAGCATTCACAGAATTAGTGTTAAAAGAGGAGCTTGGGTTGGACATGAAGAGCTTAAAAAATGAAAGGCCACTTATCGGGGCAGGGTGGGCACACCCCAACCACAAGGGCCTTGTTGGAGGTTGGGGGGCATCTCAAAGTTAATTAAAAAATATATATAGCCTGGGTTGCTGGTATTGAGATACCAGCACCCGTTACAGTGGTCTCAGTGTGAAACCTCCTGTGGTATCGCAGTACCATAAACTTTTTCAGAAAATGACAGGGACCTGGTCACAAGCTGCCCTCTGACACCAAATAACATAGTAGAGGCCATAGGATGTGCACAGTGGTGGTTGGCCACCTGTGGTAGGTTGGGAGCATGGTCACCCCATTGCTGAAGGCTGTGCACAAGAGGGTTTGGGTGGTGTTCTGGCATGCTGAAGGCCCTGCACAGCAGGGGTTGGACATTCCTGGGAGCTGGGCATACATAGCAGAGGTAGGCTGCTCCTCTGTTGTTTGGGCGCAGGCTTCCCAAAGGTCTTGGGCGTATGCTAAACTTTGAATGTGATAAAAAAAACACAGAAAATTGAAGAAAATCCAAAGATTAAAGTGACATTTTTCGTTGTAAAGGCATGCCTAGTAAAGGCATGTGTGGAAATGTAATGCATGTTTGTAGCATGCCACCTCCACCATGAAAACAGAAGTACCCTGACCCCCACCCTTAAAAACTACTCCAATAACCCCCACCCACCCTGAGCCCTAAAACTGACCCCCACCCCCAAAAATAAAACAACCCAACCCCTAAAAACAAAACTACCCCAACCCTGTCAACCTGCCCCTAAAAACACAAGTACCCGACCCCCCACCTTTAAAAACTACCCTGATACCCCCCACCCACCCTAAGCCCTAAAACCAACCCCGACCCCTAAAAAATAAAACTACCCATTAAATAAAAACTAAATTACACCGACACCTCCACCCGCCCCTAAAAACCTGACCCCCTACCCACCCTAAACACACAATTACTAAGACCCCCACTCCTAAATACCTGCCCCTGCCCTAAATACATTACCCCGACCCCCCACCCCAATCCTAATTACCTCTAAATACAAAATTACCCCTACCCCCCACACCCACCCCTAAAAACCGACCCCCCCACCTTCCCTGAATACAAAATTACCCCAACCCCCCACCCGCCCCTAAAAACACGACCCCCCACCTGCCCTAAATACAAAATTACCTCCAACTCCCACTCCTAAAAACCCACCCCCACCCTAAATACAAAATTCCGCAACCCCCCACCCCTATCCCTAAAAACCTGACCCCCCACCCGCCCTAAATACAAAATTACCCCAACCTCCACCCTTAAAAACCAGCTCCAACCCACCCTCAAAACATAATTACCCAAGCCCCCGAATACAAAATTACTCTGACCTCCCCAACCTGCCCGTAAAAACCTGACCCCCACCTGCCCTAAATACAAAATTACCCTGCCCCCAAAAACCTGACCCACCCGTCCTAAATACAAAATTACTCCGACCCTCCACCCCTAAAAACAAAATAACCCGACTACCCACCCCTGCCCTAAAAACCATAGTACCAACCCCCCCCTTAAAAAAATTAAATAAACTAACCACCCCAACCCCTTCAACCCCCCGCCCCACCCCTAAAAACTACCCCCAACCCTGCCCCAGCCCCACTTACCTGACTGCGTCCTCTCCCGATGGATCTTCCTTATTCTCTGCCTTAACCACGCATGTGCGTTGTTCAGCACACGCGTGGTTAAGGCAGAGATAAAGGTCTGCGTTGTTCAGGTAAGCGTTGTTCCACTTGCGTGAATAACACAGGTGTGGTTCCAGACGTGTTGTTCCGGATCTTTCCCCCCTGGAGGCATTTATTTGTTAGGTGGGTGAATACCTGTAAAAGGAGGTGACATAAAGCAAATGTGTGTGAGTTGAGAGGCGTATGAGGATTTATAGAAAGGAGCGAACATGCAGTGCTGATATTTTTTTAGACAGTTCTCATGTGCCATTTCTGTTTGTTACATTGGTAACACACAATGTTGATATTCTCAATAGAGGCTACAAGCTTTGAGTCCTAGTCTTCCCTTTTAATATTCTATGAGGTTGGCCTACGCCCCTAAGATAATTACCTAGTTGACATGGGTGGAGGATATCCTTTATATTTAATTCACAGTACGTAAATGCAAAACTGCGGGGAATTGCACCATTTGCATTGGTTTCACATGCACCTGCCCGGGTTAAAAAAGACGCACTGCCCTGCTGTACAAAAATTCCTAGTTCTGTGCAGTGAGCCATGCACTGAATGAGGAATTCTGGTGCTGACCAAAATGCAGGACCGAAAGTTCCTTAAAGTTAATTACACTAGCTGACACCCGATGGTGCTATTTAAATCATATTTTTCTCAGCAAGAGAACTTGTGTGTGATGGTGTTCTGCTAGGGTGTGCGAAGTACCCTGCAGACGAGCACGGTGCACACACTTCCCTGCTGGTAAAGTTGCTTAGATGAGCACCGTCTGAGGATCGGGCATTGGTGACTGACCCCTCATAATGCTTCTAAAAGTAACATTTTTTTGGTTTTGTGTATTTTTTTGGTCCACTAATCAGAAAATCAACCTCAGTTCTGCTCTGTAGCAAATGGTGCTTGACTCAAAATTCACCACAATTCACCACAATATTTTGCCCAACCCGATGCTGCCTCCTATAGTGAATGTATTTAAAAAAGAGTCTGTCCCCTGCAAGTAATTCCTTTTGGTTCCCTCATTCGGGTTGGGGAAACACATAAAGGTAAAATTTGCTCCACGAACCCACCAAGTTTAATCTAGAATTCTGTGTAAAATACAACTGAAGCTTGGATGGTAGGAACATACCTGTGACAAGTAGGAATGGAGACCAGTGCAATGATGACAACTTGTATGATATATAGATTGTTGCTGTTAATTATTTTCTATGTTAACATAGATGGGCTTACGAATCAGTGTGAATACTACTTTTGAAATTGGGCAGGACATCGAAAACCATGTAAATACCGTACTTCTGTGTCGTTTCACTGCTTCATTCCCTAAGACATGTATCTATTCAGTAAAACCACATTTGCCAACCAATACAATATTTAAGAATACAAACAGATAAGATAATCAAATGCGCAATAAAAGCAAGAGAAGGTATGGAGTGAGGCAAGCAATTGTTCTTTGAGGAGAGCGTGGATTTTAATAGGGTAGCAGCGGATCGTCACAAACAAACTCCGTGCATCAGGCATAGCTACACAAGAGTGGAAGTATTTTTATTATGAAAAGTGTCAAAAGGCTGATTGGTAAACAAAAATGTTAGTATCGGTGCAGATTATGGAATTTTCTTTCACGGACATGTGAAGAAAGTTGCTCGTTTCACACCCACTCAGCTAATCCATATGCAAAACTACACCAAAAAGAATCAAATTCTCCTCTTGATTGCTGTGGGGGTGCTCTGCACCCCAGACAGGCAGTACTATTGTTGGAGCTTTAGGGGTGGACATAAGCTTAACACTCGTGCAGCCCACCCACACCCCATATTTTTATTTTCTAAAACAAAAAATATATACATCCATGGATCTATGATGTCTAGTTGGCTTTCTGCATGCTCGCCCACCCAGCTCAGAGGGAAGAATTGTGGCAAACACCCCAATCAATCCCCAGGAGACAGAAATACTTTTGGGCCTGTTCTGGGGTGATGGCACAGTCTGATGCCTGGGTAGACAGCTATTACCCTTTCTTTCACCCTTTTTTTCCGTATTGTCTAGCTTTCTGCTCCTGAGGGGGTAAATTGGGGGTAAACTCCCTTATTCATCTCCCAGGTGACACTGAAAGATTTTTGTGCCTGGGGAGGGGGTGAGCACAGACCTATGCCCAGGGGAATACTGCCTCGAAACTGTAATGCAAAAATATTGTGTGGTCTGGTGGATTTTCTGCCTTCCTGGGGAAGCTATGGAGGTGGGGGACAATGTAGGATATTACTTCGCAACACCAGCAAAGATCATGTATCTCCTGTGCGCTACATAAACTTTAAACCATGCTGATCTGCTCTTGAATTTGGCTCCTGTGGCAAACTCTATGTTGTGATGTTGACCTAGGATTAAAACAGCAATAACATCAAACCCTTCTTAAGTGAAAATAAAATGTAGTGAACCAGAGTCAAATATATGTAATGAACACATAGGGGGATTCACTTTCTCGCTGTCAGTTAATTTGTTAACACTGTGAATGACTAGAACTTTACCCTTCATGTTAGCATTGCTGTCTTCACCTCACTGGTTGTGGAATCAACTCACTGGCTGTGGAATCAGTAAGTTGAGTCACTTCGAACTTAGGGCTCTGCTTACCAGCCTGAAACACTATGGCGAAGTGACATTTCCTTCCTAACACAGGCCTTGCATGCCTTTATATGACCCCTGAAGGAGGCTGAATGAAGTAAACTGGCAAAATGTAGCAATTTATTTTTATAATTATGCTTACTGTTTCTGGCAGGATCTGGTTTGCTTTTTTCACTACTTGCACTGCGCATTTCACCTACTGACTCAGGTCTTTGCTAGCAAGTACCCATAAATCAGAGCGCTCAATAGCCATTGCTGATACAATAGTTTCTTCTAGGGGCGGATTACCCATCACCCAAAGACATTCTTTGATTCACTTACTATTTGTGTTAACCACGAGTTGATCTCTGAGCAGGTCATCTGAGGCTGCCCCCAAAATTGCAAGTTGCTAGGCGCCACAGTTCTATCAAAACCTCATCAAACTCTCATGTTTTTGTTCATGGTATATAAATGGTTTCTTCTCAGGCTGCACTCATACATGGCTCGAAGCACTTCTCCAATATGGCTAAAATCTCCACAAGGTAGATCGCTTTAGTCCCTTCACCCTCTGCAGGAGCAGCTTAGGTTAAAGAACAAAAAAAGGATTTTGACAGACCCAATGTGGCAAATATATTGCATGCACTCCATGGGCACCTTATCTGTATCCAAGGCAAAAGGGTAAGGTAAAAATGTATGTTTCTATCTCTTCGAAGGAAAAGTTAAGTTACTTTTATGCTGCAAGTAGTTTCGGGGGGCTTTAACCTACATAGCTATAGAAATGTGAGAAATAATAGAGTACGATTCAAAATTCAGAAAATAAGAATGTGAAGCCAATAATGTCAATGTCTACTTCAGAGAATTCATGAAAACTAATGTGTGTGCATTGCAGACATTGTGTACTCCCAGATAAAAGTCATAAATAAGGCACCTCGGTTTAATACCTTCATTCGGTAATGCTGATCTGTGTGTACTGCAGAAATTACTATGAGCTTGGTGGTCCCCCCGAACGTATTACAATGTTCTCGCCAGGCTGACTGGCAGGAATATCGTAGTACATGGTTTCTGCCTGGCTGCCCAGCGGGAACATGACATTGGTCTCAGTTCCCTTAAGGAAGCAGAGGCCAATACCATAGCACACAGCACCCTCAGAATGTGCGCTGCCTTCATTCCGATGGTGCTGGGCAAGGGGACCCCACCATGAGAAAGCTGGTGGAAAGATGAGTTGTAAAAAGCCAGGCCGGCTCTGAACTCAGCGCCGCCCTGGCTGAGTACAACTCAGACTGTCGTCAGACCGTCAGCAACCACGTCAGCAACCAGAGACAGCGGTCCCCTGGCAGGTCCACCCACTAGGGTTGTAATGTGGCAGTCGGACCACCACAGTTGCGGCGGTCCAACTGCAAGATGAGCAGTCTGTGGACTTGTAGCCTTGCAATGAGGCCCTAACTATTGTGGTATATTAGAACCACTGTCTTATTAACATGTGCATCGCAGAAATGACAAGTAATGTAGTGTAATGCAAAGCGAATTCAAGTAATGCTAGAGTAAGTTATTGCTAACCTGGCTTAACAAGTTAACAAATGTACGTCACATGTGAGAGCACTCACAAGCACTATGTTTTAAAGATAATGCCTAAGCTGTCTTCGAAATTTAATGCATGCCCATTGCAGATGAAAGAGCACATAAACTACAAATTGAAAGCTAATTAACATTAATCGTAGAGCCCCAAAAAGATGGAGTTAAAACATTTCTAGACTGGATCACTCTACAGATCAGTAGGTGAATGAATGCATAAAAACTATTCTAAAAATAATAACCCAGTGGCTCAAACTCATTTGCAGCAAGTCTGAGTACTCAACTGACTCAACTGATAGGAGTCCAGCAAGAGGAATTAAACAAGTAATCATTATCCCAAATGTTATGGAGGCGGTAAAAACCGAACAAAAGTGTAAGTACTTAGCTCACAAACTGCAAAAACTCAAGGAGGCCTTATTATTAACACGGCGGCCTTATTATGATCTCCATAGCATATTATGGGATCGTGATACGGTGGGCAGGATATCCGTCACGTCTGTGACAGAGTAGTCCTGCCTCAAGATCTAAATCAGGCCCATAATCCTCAGTCTCTGGGTCAAAACCCAACCATTAGACCACAAGTTAATGCCATAGAAGAGACAAATTTGCCACCAGTTGCCACCCCTGTCATGTGAATTTTGGGGAAGATTAGTGAGAAAGAAAATAGATTTTATTAATTGTGAGACATTTTGAAACAAAGTGTTTCATGGTTAATATACCATATACACATTCATATCACCCTGTCAAGATTGGAGTTTGCTATATCCACTTTGAAAGGATGATATACATAAATGACTGCTGGACCCAGTTTGTGAGCCACCACTGAATCTCCAAGAGTAGTATTGGTGGAAGGAAAGACTGACCGGTTGGAGAAACTCTAACTTGTGTGGCTAAAGCAAAAAATGAGTATAGAATTACCAATTGTTGTAAATTCTTTGTAAATTAAAATAATTTTCTTTGAAAGATTTTCTTATTCAGCTGGTTGATATACGAGAGGAATCTTGCAGAATAAGAACCACAACCTTGCAAATGGCTCCATCCCTGAAAGAATTTGCGCCCCCTTCATCTTCAAGTTGGGATTTGGAGATCTCTATAAGCAGGTGGCACACTTGTTCTAGGAATCGCCGCCAGGGCCCCTGTACTGAAGACTGAAGGAAGCTGCTCTGCTTGGTAATAGGTAAACAAGGGACCCATCCATTGAGAGAGATACCATTAATTTCACAGTTCATTAAAGTTTGATGTCACTGAAAAATACTTATGAACTATAAAAAAAATCTTTTGGTTCATGTTTAGGGCCTTGGAGAAAACTTCAAACTTGCTGTTTGTCATGGTTAAATCATAAACTAAATGACTGAACCAAACAACCAGTATGTTTATGTTGGACCTGGCAGCTCTTGGTGTGGTTTCCCTGTACTTTTTTTGCTTCTGACCTCCTCTTTTTGGATCCTGTGCTGTAATTCATTTTTGCTGGTTTTGATACTTTGGACACTTTACCACTGCTAACCAGTGCTAACGTGCAAGTGCTCTCTGTCTAAAAGATATTGGTAATTGGTTTTCCATGATTGACTCATTTGATTTACTGGTAAGTCCCTAGTATAGTGCACCATGTGTGCCCAGGGCCTGTAAATCTAATGCTACAATTGAGCCTGCAGCACTGATTGTGCCACTCACATCAGTAGCCCTGTAAACATGTCTCAGACCTGCCACTGCAGTGCCTGTGTGTGCAGTTGTAAACTGCCATTTTGACCTGGCAAGGGTACCCACCTGCCAGGCCCAAACCATCCCTTTTGCTACATGCAAGTCATCCGTAAGATAGGCCCTAGGTAGCTCCATGGGCAGGCTGCATATCCTGATGATTCTTCCTGGGCTACAGTAGGAGGGAGGAGCTGTCACCTGCACTTGAAAGGGCTGTGCCTGCCCTCACACAATACAGACTCTAACCCGCTAGGGTATGTCTGGGGCAGGCCAAGGAAGAGGCAGGGTCTTGCCTTTGAAGTTTGCCTACTTCAAAGGCAGAAATGCATATCAATATTGGACTGCTGACCACACAATTTTAGATTACTTCTGGATCAAGAGGAACCTCTGCCAGGAGAAGAGCTTGATGCTTGAGGGGAGCCTGCCACTCTGCCTGTTGCTTTGCTGTGCTGGCCTGCTGCTGCTGCTTCTGCCTGAAGAGGGCAAGGACTGGACTTTGCTTTCTGAAAACCTGCTTGTGAAGTTTCTCCCAGGGCTTGGGCTGAGCTTGCCTCCTGTTCTGAAGTCTCAGGGACATCAAAGACTTCCTCTTCCAGTGCCTGGGCTCTTCCGCTGAGAGTCCTGACTTGCCAAGTGGTGTCAAACGCAGTCACTGGGCCCTTAGAAGTGGACGTTGGTAACATGCAGGGGAAAATTCATGCACCGCTATGTGCGCGTCAGAAAATCAACGCAGTGCCTGTCCCATGGCTGAAAATTGGACGCAGCGCCTGCCTCGCAGCTGGAGAATCAACACCGCCCCTGTTCTCAATGTAGACCCTTCACACAGCGTGTCAGAATTTTCCATGCATCGACCCTGGGCCTCAAAATCTTCAACATCACTGCACGGACCTGAGGCTGCATTTCCGAAAGTCAATGCATCCCTTCCCTGCGAGGAAAGAATCAATGCATAGCTTACCCGGTAGAGAAAGAATCCACGCACAGCCTCACTTGCGAGTGAGGACTCAACAAATTGCTTGCTTTTCCAATGCACGCTCACCCGTGCAGCTTTATTTTTGACGTATGCCAGGTACTTTGTGCTAAAACAATGCATCCATTGATTTCCATGGATTATGACTCTTTTTACTTTAAAAATGTATATCTTTGCTTGTGTATGTTGAATTTTTATCGTTTTGGTCTTGTTTGATTTAGATAAATATTAGCTATTTTTCTAAACCAGCATGGAGTCCTTTTGTGGTGGTTTCACTGTGTTACTGTGTGTGTTTGTACAAATACTTTACACATTGCCTCTGAGATGAGCCTGACTGCTTGTGCCAAGCTACCAAGGGGGTGAGCAGAGTTTATCTGAGCTGTGTATCTCCCTTACTTTGACTAGAGTGAGGGTCCCTACTTGGATAGGGTGTAAACTGACTGCCAAATAGAGACCACATTTCTAACAGTGCATATAAGTGTCAGTATACCGATAGATATATACCCACAAAAGACTTGTCATATCAGGACCACTGCTGCACATACACTTAGCAGATCAAAAACTATCCTTGTAATCCAAGAGTCCAAGGTACAAGCGACACACTTACTGGGGACCCACTGATGACCTTATCTGGTATGTAGGGTGGTTTATTTCATGATGCAGAATGACTGTACCTCAATTAGATGACCTTGTACCTGCTCAGTTGCTAAGGAATACTCCTTACTCTGAATGGAAAAGTGGTCTCCCTGAAGCCAGGTGCTTTAATTATTCTGCAAAAACTTGGACTGAATGAAGGATGACACAGTAAACAGATGTGCTGGAACTCAAATTTGTGTCCATGATGTTAAACACAGTACTCAGTTCTGGGTGCAATTATGTGATTGATACCCAATTTACATCAAATCGATCTCGAAGATTGTTGGACCTGGCCCTTTTACAGGGTCATTCCCCAGACTTTTTGCTTTTTGCCTCCTTATTTTTCTGACCTTTGTTGGCTGACGTTTTGACTCTGAGCACTTTTTACTGCTAACCAGTGCTAAAGTGCTTGTGCTATCTCTTACAAATTTGGTATGATTGGATTATACCTGATTGGCATATTTAATTTATCTATAAGTCCCTTGTAAAGTGATATCCCTATGCTCAGGGCCTGTAAATTAAATGCTACTAAGGGGCCTGCCGCGCTGCTTGCGCAACCCACTGAAGCAGCCTGTCAAACCTATCTAAGGCCTGCTAGCGCAGGGCCTGTGTGCGCAGTTTCCTGCCACAGGGACCTGGCATCTAAATTTACTTGCCATGCCCAGAACTCCCCTTTTACTACATGTAAGTCACCCCTAAGGTACGCCCTAGCTAGCCCTTTGGGCAGGGTGCCATGTATGTAGAAGGAAGGACATGTGCCATGTTGCGTAGCCTGTCCTGGTAGTGACAAACAGCCTAACTTGGTGTCTCACTGCTGTGAGTGCTGCCTCCTCATAGGATTGCATTGGAGATGCCCTGCCTTATGTGTAAGGGTTATTGTCTGATTTATGAGGGGTAGCGTAGGCATGTTTGGCATGATAGTGGTGAGAAATGCTGCTTACTGGGGTAGGTGTATTTTTTTATTACTATCACAGAAATGCCACTTCTAGAAAGTGCGCATTTATCTGTGGTTATGACTTTGGTGTTTTGCAGCTTGTCTCAAATCAACGTCTGGGCAGACTGACATTTGGGGCTTTGTGCATACTTCTCAGACAGCCTGAACACAGGGAGGGTGGAGGTGACACAGAGGTGCATCTACATATTGTAAAGCCTTCCTGGTCTGAGAGAAGGGAGAGGCGGGGCACACCTGCTTTTGTAAAGACTGTGCCCTGGCCTCACACAATAGGGTAGTTAATCCCCCACTGATGTTTGGAGCCTGTGCTGAAAGGAGAGAGGGGGCACTCCCAGAACCAGTTGTAACTGGCTGGAAACTCCTCTCCCTACCATTGTAAAACACTGTAAGAACTGACTATAAGTACAGGGGAATTTTCCCCACAACTTGAACATTCTTGGAACTGGAAACTGGAAACTGGACACAGAACGCTGATGAATGGACTCACCAGGAAACCACCTTGGACTGCTGATGTTGTGCTGACCTGTGACCTGCCTGGTCACTAGGAGGAACTGCCACCATCTGCACCCCTTGTGCTAGTCTGTAGTGGGGCCCACCAGCCCTGTGCTCCTTTGGCTCCTGATTGCTCCCAGGGGCAGGGTGCTGTGCCCCTGACCCCTGCACCGATCTCTCCAGCTTTTTCTTAGCTCTTTGTAAAAGTGCTCACCCCTAAAAATTGCTGCAGAAGATCATCACCGCAGCCCGGGCCTCAGATTGGCCTTAGCGCTTTCAAAATGCTTTATTTCTGCCCCCAGAAATCACCGCCGCAGCCCGGACTTACTGAAGTGCCCTCGTGCTTTGGAGGAACACTTCTCGGCCGTTTTTTAAATCACCGCCGCAGCCCGGATTGCTGGGCTCCACTTAGCGCGAGATCCGCGCTAATCCAAGTGCCCCCGGTGCACGAAGATACCTTAACTGGAGCAGGCGTGCTCCTAACGGCACCCCCGGGGCACGGTCCGCTCCTAGGAGCGTCCCCGGGGCACCAGCCGCCTCCTCCTTCTGTGGAAGCGTCCCGGCGGCCTGGAACAGCTTCCAGCACTCGTGCACCGCTTCGGTGTGAGCGAGTGTCTCATCGGGCCCCCGGAGGGGTCCAAGCTCACCAGACTCGACCAGCAGGACACAGGGTAGGCGCGGGGAGCACCCCTTCTCCAGTCTCTGCCCCAGGAGCAGGACGTTCCTTTTTCTCCACGCCGACTTCGGGAAGGAAGACCTCGCCAGAGGTCCCTTCCCATTTTCAACCTGCAATTGTTGCTTGGCCACGCCCGGACCCCAACCCACGGACAGGGTGTGAGGAGGCCGAGGCAGGCCCCCACCACGAGGGAGGCCCCCCGTTTTGCACACAGGAGCGCCGGGGGCTCGTGCTCGTTTCTAGGCACTGGAAGTGCCTCTTCCCCCAGCAAGCAGGTACTCTTTAGGAAAGCTAGGCTCTAGGAACTTAATACAGACTTGTGGATGTTGTTATTTCCTACCTGTTTATTGGTTCTACATATATGTGCTAATGTTTCTTTTATGGGCATGTCTAGCTGATATGTATTTATATGACTTGTGGTATATTCTCTAATGTTCCTTTTAGGGGTATTTAGGAATTGTTAATGACAAGTGCATACATCTTTTACTATAATTCCTTACTACTGCTTATGTTGCAGAATCCTGAGTACTTACATGTTCTAATGTGACAACAGCATATTCCTGCAGAGTATTAGTAACTTGTGTAACATTCTGACAACTGCTAAGGTAGCAGGGTATTATTCATGTGTAATGTTGGTCTAATTATGTTTTGTGCAATACAGATTACTTTTACATAGCTCAGTGTTGTGTTTACTTTGTGGTGTACATTTTGCGTCACGTGTGTTGTGTGTGTTGTACAAACGCTTTACACATTGCCTCCAGGTTAAGCCTGACTGCTCGTGCCAAGTTACCAAGGGGGTGAGCAGGGGTTATCTTGTACGTGTAACTCCCTAGCCCTGACTAGAGTAGGTAAGTTCTGCCTGGCTGAGGTGCAACCCTAGCCAACCAGAAACCTCATTTCTAACAAGGATGATTTCGGTTACAGCTCCTCTGAGTTCTGTGGATGAGAGGAAACCACTCAAAAACAGCAGTGGTAAAAAAATAAATACATAAATAAATAAAACTATTCCTTCTTTGCATAATTGTCTGTTTATACAATTTGATCCCGCAGAGACCACTGCATTTTCTGATTTTTAAAAGCCATCAACTGAGGGGAGAAGGATTTTAAAGATATACTCATGCCTAGAAAAGTCATGGCCCTTGAACCCTAGGTGTTTAGGGATAGTCAAAATAACTAGCATTTTTTTTTTTACTTTACTTTATAGTCTACAAGTGGTAACTGAAAAGACACTCCGGTGTTGTTGCTCGTACAAACAAGATATACTTTTATTTCCAAGTTCAAGTTATACATCCAACCCTGGCAGGCTCTTCCACCAACTGCCCACCGACCGCTCCCAACGTTCTGGCCCCTTCATCACATCACTAGGCAACGACTTGTTGCCACATTCTACTACAATACAACACATCTCCCCCTTTACCCATAAAACAAAATAACATATAGCCTACATCTGTGCCTAAATGAATTACACTACAATACACATTTAAAAGGAAGAGAAATAAAAAAAAAATACAACTTAACAAACTAATAACCTACAAATAAATAAACTAACCCTACTTAATTATGATTATGTATCATCCTCTACATGTATCCCCTAATACATACACCCCTTATTTTTATTTTGTATAAGACTTCTCATGTTACATAGTCATTCAAACGCACAGGTCCTCTCACCAATCTTCTTTCCCCACCTTCCTCTTTGTTCACTTCTCCACACTTACCACCATTCCTCATAACACTCCATTTCCGCAACTCTGCTTCATTGCATTTCGTTATCTTACTCGCATTCCACCTTCTTCCATCCTCCAGCTCCACACTATAGTCATTCACCTTCACCACATGCTTAGGTGTCGACCATTTAGACAAACCCTTTTTTTGTTTTTTCCCACACCCTAGTCCTCACCCAATCACCGATTTCCAACTTTTCTCTCCTCCAACCTTCCTTGTTCCTCTAATCGTACGCTTCCTGTTTTTCCCTCACTCGCCTCAACACTTCTTTCTCATCCACCTTACCTCTTCCTGCTTTGCCCATCCACCCTGGCACTGCTTTGGTACATGGCTTCCTACCTTTTAACAAAATAAATGGGGTCTTCAATGTGAGGGAATGCGGGGTAGTGCGGTAACTCCACAAAATATTCTTTATTTCCTTCCTCCAGTTCAGACCATTTTGCACAGACAATTGTGTATTCTCACTCAGCACCCTGTTGAATCTTTCTACCAATCCATTCTCCCTGGGATGTGCTACAGCTGTTCTAATGTGTCTTACCCCACACCCTTCCACGTAATCACCAAACTCACTAGATGTAAACTGTGGACCATTGTCCGTCACAACCACCTCTGGATAACCCTCTCTCCTCCACACCTGTTCGCAAAACTCTATTATCACACTTGACCTTACGTCCTTCACAACACTTACCTCAGGCCACTTGCAATGATAATCTACCATTACTACGACAAAAACCTTGCCCTCCGTGCCTAACAAAAAAAGGAACACATATGTCCATCCCCACCTTCTGCCAAGGTTTGTCCAGGAATGGAAATGGAACCACTGGTGTCTTTTCCCCCACATGGGATTTATCACTGCATGCACACTCCACACAGTTCCTGACAAACCTCTCTACATCTCGGTCCATCCCCGGCCACCAAAAATCTTCCCTCATCTTCCTTTTCATTCCCGACAAGCCACCGTGACCCTCATGCAATATTCCCAGTAATCTCCCTCTCAACTTGTGCGGAACAATCAACCTGTTACCACGCCTCAACAAACCATTCAGATTAGACAATTCTGACCATACACTCTTGAAGTTCGCTGCCTGATTAGTATGATCTTCCAACTTGGACCAATGCATTCCCAAATTTTCCTTCAACGCTTGCAACTCCGCATCCTCACCCATTGACTCTCGCCACAGTTCCTCATTAATCACAATAGTCCCTACATCTTGGATGCTCACGACCATCCATTCTTCTTAATTTTCGTCCACATGACTCTCAATTGGCAGCCTGGATAAGCAATCCGCGTTCACGTTCTTCACCCCCGGCACATAACTCATCACAAAATCATATTCCTGCAGATTGTATACCCTTCTCGCTATTCTGGAAGATGCTCAACATGCACCCTTCGTTGCAAACATATCGATTAACGGTTTATGGTCTGTCCTCAGTTCAAATTTCCTTCCCCATACATAGTTCCTAAAGTACTTAACACCCCACCAACAGGCAAGGGCTTCTTTTTCAATAGCGGAGTATGTCGCTTCTGCTCTCTTCAATGTCCTTGAAGCAAATGCTACTACACGTTCCTTTCCTTTGTGTGACTGTATCAGCACTGCTCCCAGACCATGCATACTCGCATCAGTAGATACAATAGTATGATCACCAGCTACAAAAGGTTTCAGTTCTACTGCATTGATGGTACACTGCTTTAAAGCAGAATACGTTTGTTGGCACTCCTTAGACCATTCAAATTTTATATTTTTTTCATCATGGAATGCAATAGTTGAGCAACATCAGCAACATTCTTCACAAATTTTGCATAATATTCTGCTAAACCTAAAAAGGATCTTAGCTGTTCTTTGTTCGAAGGGTTCGGTGCTTTTTCAATCGCTTCCAGTAAGTTCGTTTTTGGTGTTATACCATCCCCGATACCGTATGACCCAAATACTCAACACTTCTGCATTCAAATTTACACTTCTTAATTTCTACCGTTAATCCTGCCTCCTCTAATACGGAACACACCTTCCTCATTACCACATTATGTTCCTCCACGTTTCCTGCCCACACCAACACATCATCTTGGAAGAATTTTACATTTACAATTTCTCCTAACAAACTTTGCATAATTCTCTGGAACACCGCCGAAGCTGATGCCAATCCAAACGGCATGCATATAAATCTGAATGCCCCTTCCGGAGTTATGAAAGATGTTAGATGTCTTGAATCTGGATGTAGCATGATTTGGTGGTATGCATTTGATAGGTCAAGGGTAGAAAAAATCTTGCCACCCTCGATACTAGCCAGCAATTCGTTTATGTTTGGTATCGGGTGCCTATTTATCCAAATGTTTTCATTAAGATCCCTTAAGTCCACACACATACGAATTTTGCCATTTGGTTTGCGTGCCAAAACCACAGGACTCAGCCATTCCGAAGATTCTACTTCTTCTATTACTCCCATTTCCAACAACATTTTCAACTCACTTCTCAAAGCTTCGTTTAACACTACAGGAACGCACCTCACTTTATGCACCTTGGGTCCTTTCTTCAGTATGATTTTAGGTTGGAATCTTCTCAAGCACCCTAATTTCTCACCAAACAACATAGGGAATTCCAGCTTCCACTTGTCTGACTTCTCATCTTCACCCTCCACAGCTAACACTTGCTGTTCCGCATTCAGATTTAGTATGACTCCCAAAGTTTTCTGTTCGTCCCAACCTAATAAACACTTTCCACTTTCAACCACATAAATATCACTTGAGATCCTTTTCCGTTTGAATTCTATCTCTCCTCGGAAGTAACCAATTACAGGTATTTTGTTTCCTCCATAACCCATCAGATTCACTTTAGCTTCAGCCAATTTCACTTCACCTATTCTTGTCCATGTCCCTTTATCAATTAACGTATGCAGGGAACATGAATCCGCCCACATACTCACCGGTATTCCATTCAATCTCACCACACATTTTGGTGGTCTGTAGTCATTGTTTCCCAGCATCAACACATCACCATCTTCAGCTGTACTATCTAAGGCTACACCTTGCAGCATCAGCACCTCCACTCGTTCATCTCTCCCCACCCCCACAACAAAGTTCCGTCACACAAACAGTTTACAGTCTTCTTATCACCTTCTTTCTTTTGACTACAAACTTTGGAAAAATGTCCTATTTTGTTACATTTGAAACATTTGGGCCCGTATTTATACTTTTTTTAGCGCCGCATTTGCGCCGCTTTTTGACGCAAAACGGCGCAAACCTACAAAATACAATGGTATGGACGCAAATGCGGCGCTAAAAAAGTATAAATACGGGCCTTGGTGTTCCTGGCTGGACAGTTCGTCGCAAATGCTAAATGTTTTATGCTACCACATCTGTAACATTTTCTTTTTCCAGCCTTCGCACTATTGCTTCCACACTTGATTTTGTCTACTTCCAGGACAGTTATGCTGTTTTCATCCACACTATTTTTTTTCTCCAATTCCCTGATGTATTTAGACGTTGCTTCTATACGTCTTGCTGCAGACAACGCCTCATCTAACGATGGGTCCCTTAGTGATAATAACTTTTCCTGTTTTTTCCTATCCTTAGTATGGCTTATTAACTGATCACGTATTATCTCTTCGTGCAAATCCTTAAATCTACACGTGTTGGCCAGTGATCGTAGTGCACATACATACTGATCAATTGTTTCACTTGGCGATTGGGTTCTCGAAAAAAATCTATGACGTTCTACAACTATACTCCATTTTCTGCAATAATGCTCTTCTAATGCCGTCATGGTTCTTACATAAATGTCATTATTCTCATCCTCTTCATCTGAGCCATCACCAGTTACCTCCAACACCTCGTTACTGGGTAGTACTTTCAATACCTTTCTCCCCTAAACACTTAAATTATGTTTAAGTAAAGCTAATTTTCTTTTAGCAGTAAAAATTGGCCCCACCCAGCGCTTCCAAGTATGTTTCGAATGCCTCACGCCAATCCTTCCAAGGTACACTAGGCTCACCCGGCATACTAAAAAATGTTGGGGGTGGCACTATCGACTACATGTTTCTCACCTCACTTCTTTAACTTATTTACTTTTTTAACACGTTTAAAATTAGTCCTTATTTACTTTTTTAACACGTTTAAAATGAGTCCACACCTTTTTTCCTGAGAGAAAAAAAAACAAAGTTTCTGTTCTTGTTACATACTGTTCATTGTCTCTAATATATGACTATATATAGTATATGGTTATACACCAATCCTTCCTTCTTCTGCCCCCTCTCAGGAAAACAATGTCCAAAGGCATTTAAAAGTCACTCACTTCAGATTTTTTTTTTTAGTTCAACAGTTTCCCTTTCCCCCAACCCGTCGGTTTGTCCATTGACGGGCTGGTATGAAAGTAATTACTTGATGTGCCGAACGATGTTTACTTCCTTCTTTCCATGACCCGTAATCCGCTTGCGTGTGACTACGCAAGTGTCTTTGCCGTCTTGTACTCCCGTTGCCCTTGGAGACGCTGGACGCGGTACGCTCACGTGCCTACGCCAATCTTGTACTTCCGTTGCCCTAGGAGACGCTGGACGAGTACGCTCAGAGCCTACCCCAACGCACGTGAAAACAACAACATCCGCGCACACTCTCGTGGGGGTCGCAACCAGCACAGCGTAGCCGTGCGACCCAACCAACGGTCATTCAAAAGTTTAACGGAATTACAAAAGGTAGACAAATATAATCTTATTCTCTACCTGCACGTTTCTGTACTCTGTACTTGTCAGCGATTAGGCATTTCTCCGTTTGTCCAAACTGCTCTGCTCTCTTTTGTAAACGAGCCACATCCTCCTCACCATACCTTCAGAGGACCGAGTTTTACGCTTTAAGAAGGCGTTTGGGACGATTAAAATGTTTTTTTTATTTTTTATTCTGTCCTTTAACACGACCGGTTCGCATTGGCCCACTGCCCAAACAGAGTCCAAGTTGGTCGTACACATACACAAGGTCCTCTTCACTACGACGCTTCTGCGGCAAGCTTATCTGCACCACCAGGGTTGGTTTATCCTCGTCGCCACTGAAAAGACACTCCGGTGTCGTTGCTCGTACAAACAAGATATACTTTTATTTCCAAGTTCAAGTTATACATCCAACCCTGGCAGGCTCTTCCACCAACTGCCCACCGACCGCTCCCAACGTTCTGGCCCCTTCATCACATCACAAGGCAACGACTTGTTGCCACATTCTACTACAATACAACAGTAACGGCCAGACTTAAACCATGAATTAAGCTGGGCGCAGTACAGATCACTGACTATTTTACATGTGCAAAAAATGCTGCTTACAGGTGCGCATCACAAAATTACTCTAGGCATACCGCCTTACAAAACTAAAACCTCACTGTACAATTTAGTCACTTACAATTCCTATCTCCACCCCTAAATTCCTGCCCCGCAAATATCTTGCAAAAATGGCTCATTTCTCTACTCACGTTTCTCTTTGCCATATCTATAGCTACTGGCTTGCTAGGGCATCTCCAACACCTCCTTAGAATAAACTCATTCCAAGCCACAAAACACCCTGACCACTGAGCTTTGTGTTCCTTCAAGTCCTGTTTCATAGCTCACAGTAGCGCCAAACCTTTCTCCACCACCATGTCAATTTCTTCCAAAATGCAGGCAAACCTTTCTGTGTATTAACTTATACAATTTGGGCAAAAGCTCCTTACACCTCATACCCCCTTTACCATGTCACACTAGTGAAAAAGTGTTAGTGCCAAAACCGAGGTTTCAGCCCCAGCACTCTTCCCTGCTTCCCAGTCCGCCCATTTCCACTGGCGGCTGGTGAGATTTGAAAGTGGTGAGGTGTAAAAGTTAATCATAAGTGATCTGTCGTGAGCGAGCGTAGCAATCGAGCCTGACTGTCAGAAGGGGGGTTCACCCCCGTGAACATTTTGAAAAAAAGAGTGGGCAAATGGTGCATTTTTAAGTAAATCTGAAAACGCAAGAAGGTTAAAAAGACAACTGTGAAAGTGTAATTCTGTCATCAACAGAGAGATTTCATATGATAATGATGTAGGTAGCTGTTTATTCACTATAACCAAACCACAGAACAGTCTTTCAGATAACAATGCAGAGTGCCACACAGATTTCAATATTTATTGTTATATTTTTTCTTTACAGTGAAATCTACTGAGGAAACACAAGTTACTGTGATTTATTAGACAGAACACAATGAGACAACAAGGAATAAACATTGATAGTCAATAGGGCACCCTACAATGCCCTGTACGTCTCATTGGGGGGGGTGAAGAAATCTGATCACATCACCCCCATCCTGATTCTGGAACTCCATTAGCTCCTCTTGCTTGTCCACCACACCATCAAAAACAGCTACACCACTTACAAACATTGCAAATGATGCAGCTGTGTTTCATGACGTAGTGGTGGTCGCCCAGCAAAGCCATCATGACCTGCTGCAGTTGACAGACAGAACAATGTTTTCAAAAATTAAGCTGTACTTTGGAAACAATAGCAATTGAAATGAAGGTTGTATGAACCCACACAACTTATTGAGAGTGGTGCAGCTAAAACATAAAATGTAAATGTTAGACATATTGAGTTCAAGCATAGACCAGTGATTTCAGTGACTCAGATATGTGTACAGTATATGAGGAGCAACTGATCAGGTCACACACCACCAGCATTCAAGAACTGTTAGGATTAACAGTACATATAGTTTACTTTTTGTAGACAAATTCAGGCCTGTCTTTAATAGCTGCAAACTTCTCACTGACTTGAATATTAAAGTCTGGGATTCTCTTAACAAGGTCTCTCTCTAAAGAGAGCATTGCTAAAGCATTCAGTCTTTCCTCAATCATGGTGTCCCTGAGGAATGTCTTGATTTGGTCTAAAGTTGAAAAACATCATTCTGACTATGCTGTTGTCATAGGAGTAGTAATGACAATTTTTAGTAAAACCACAATCTCTATAAATATTTTGTCAAAATTAAGTTTCTGAATTAAGTTGAGCAAAGAAATGGCACCGGTGGCATCCAGATACACATGCATTGAGTACAGCACAGCTAACACAGTGCTTAGATCCTCTTTGTTGAGCATAGGATAAGCTTCCACAGTCTCATTCACTTCTTGCTCAGGGAAGGAACTATCATAGTTTGAAAAATGATCCCTTTGTAGTAATGTGGCACTCACTAAATGCTTTGTAAAAGAAAAACGTTCCTTTGCATGCACAACCATAGTGTCACATATCTCCTTTGTACTTGGGACCAGACTGCCGATGTTTCTACTGCGGTTTGAGAAAGTAGAATCGTTTGGCGACCTGCTATCTAAACTGCCAATCCCTTCTCTGACTTTGTTCATGCTAGTGACAAACTGACTAGTAGCTCTTTGCACAAAGACAGTATCTATTTCATGTTTTTGTAACTGATTGTAGAGTATGTCCACATGAGGCATTATTTCATGAAATAAAAACATAAAAAATGGAAACTCTCTGTCTTTTAGTGTTCTAGCAAAGCCACGGGCCTCATTCAAACTGTTGGATTTAAAATCAGGATTTGCTTCTATGGTGTCAAAACATTTCTCAAGATCAACCTTATACTGGAATATTAGGTTGATTGCACGTATGTGAAAGTTCCAGCGAGTTGGGGATCCCTTTGGAAGCCTTCTGGCCACAATTTTGTGAAGTACTTCCGTTCTTTTGGGGGAACGTGAGAAGAATGCTGCCATGCCACCTACATCCAAAAAAAGAATTTGTGCCTCAGAGATCTTTGCTACTTCTTGTTGCATTATAACATTAAGCTGGTGGGCATAACAGTGTACGTAATGGGCATTAGGGTACACATCTCTAATGCTTTTTTGTGCTCCACCAATAATTTCACTCATTACTTTAATACCATCATAGCTTTGTGCAATACGTTTTTGTTTTTGAGATACTCTGGAAAACGTAGTATAGCTGAAGTAATGGTTTCTGCACTAGAGTCTCTTAGACATGTGAAACAGTAGAACCTCTCCACAACTTGACTGTCATCATCAAAGTACTGAAATAATAATATGGACTGTGTTTTAGTGGCCACATCGGGGTATCATTAGCCTGAATAGCCACAAAGTCTGTGTCTTTCAACTGTTGGACAATATAGCCTCTAATAATCTCAAGCATACACTCAAGGAGTTCATTTTGTATCGTTTTAGAGCTGCCCTTAAAGACCTTAGCACTTGCTAAATGTGCTTCCATTTCAGTGTCTACATTTGCTATTAAATCTACCACGCCTCTAAATATGCCTGGATTAGAGAAACTTTCAGATTCATCATGCCCTCGTAAGGCCAGTTCGAAAGCACCACAGAAATTAATACAATCAATTATTTTTGACAGTATGGGCCTGACATACTTGTGGAGCGCCGCATTTGCGTCATTTTTTGACGCAAAAGCGACACAAACTTACAACATATAAATGAATTTTGTAAGTTTGTGCCGCTTTTGAGTAAAAAAATTACGCAAATGCAGCGCTGAAAAAGTATAAATCAAGCCCTATGTGTCTATTCCTATCAACTGCTTCATTGTGTTTCTGTATTGTTTTGCGGTATGCATCGCTTATGTGGGTCTGAATTGGTGTGACTCCCAACATTTCTAGTATGGTCACATTGAGTATGCATGCTTTTTATTTTATCTGACAAGTGCTTCAAGTATGTTACTCCTTTTTTTGTCTGAGGAATGTCACCACCAAACAGCAAGCAGGGGAAGCAGAACAGAGATTTTTTTGAAGTACTCACTGTAAGCAAATGTAGTGAAATATGTGTTTTTGACCACTGACTTTGTGATGTACCACTTTGCACCTGGATTAGCTGTCTAGTGTTCACCAGTTGCAGACTACATTTTGTATTCAGTTTAGCTGCCTATTGACTTTATTGTAGCATTAGACACTGCCATGTTAAAGCTGCTTGCAATTTTCCACATTGTCACTGTCTTGTTTACGTGCTCTTTCTCACCGAAGAGCTAGGGCATATTATCACTAAAGAGCTAGTACATAATATAGAGGAGTTAGTCAGTCAGCATGATAAGTACAGCAGGAAATGGTTTGACTTTGGGAGGGACGCCTTGGGATTTTTGCCAATTCCCAATGTGTTTCTTTCAAAGCTTACCTAAACTAGCCAGCATTTTTTTATATTTCTTCTTGATGGGAGGGTTTTTTCCAGAAAGCCCCTTCTCCCTCTCTTTAAGATATAAAAAGACCCAGTGCAACAGTGAGAGGGTGAGTGATCTCAGTCAGGGTTTTAGACGTTGAATGCCTGGTATCTGTCCCGTGAGGGTGGAGATCTCTTTCTCGCAGTTGAACGGGGTCATTGTCTGCGGCTGCTCAGGACCCTTCCACCCCCCCCTTACAGGAGGCCCTCACACACTGCACTCCATGCATTCATTCCCCATGCATCGTGCTCACAGTGTACTCACCTGTTGGTCTGGAGGCCCATACAGCATTCAGTACTGGGGTAGAACCCCATCCACCAATCTCTCCAACTCTGCAGCGGTGAAGGCAGGGGCCCTTTTCCCAGTGACTCGAGCCATGGTCGGTTCCAGACACAGGACACAGCAGAACTTGCAGTGTACTGTCACCGCTGGCATACATCACCATTGGCCACTGTAACCCATAGGGCCCAATCACGACCAATGAGGAGTTGCACGGCCGTACTCGACCACCTCCCGCAACGGCGCACAACGTCAGCGGAATTATCTAATTTCCACCTGTCCATCCACACAGGACAGACGGACGCCATTTTAGTGGAGGGCAGGCCATGGCACCTAATTATGTCACAGTACACACAGGCACCATTTGGGCCTATCCAACAACATACTGTTTCAGTCACAACATGCAATGCAGTGTACAGTTTGGTAATGTGGAATACTGACCAGCCGCTCCCCGTTTTGCCCCCTAGATTACAATCGCTGAGGATGAATAGGAGATGGAGACATCCCCCCGTGAACAGGCCCCTGGTGGACTTGGCAACAATGGAGGACAGGCACATTATCCTCACCTACAGACTTGTCAGGGCCACAATCACGGAGCTGTGTGCCCAGTTGGAGCCAGACCTGATATCTTCTATCCATCACCCCACTGGGATCCCCCCTCTTGTGCAAGTCCTATCTGTGCTACATTTCTTAGCAACTGGTTCTTTCCAAGTGACAGTGGGCTTGGCAGCAGGAATGTCACAGCCAATGTTCTCAATAGTGCTGACCAGAGTGTTGTCTGCCCTGATTAAACAAATGTGCAGCTACATTGTTTTCCACCAGGTTGAGGATTTGCCCCAGGTGAAAGCTGACTTCTATGCTATGGGACATATCCCCAACATTATTGAGGCTATTGATTGTACACATATTGCATTTGTCCCCCCTCCCCCCAGAGAAATGAACAGGTGTACAGAAATCTAAAGAGTTTTCACTCGATGAATGTGCAGATAGTGTGCCTGGCGGACCAGTACATCTCCCATGTCAATGCAAAGTATCCTGGGTCTGTGCATGATGCCTTTATCCTGAGAAATAGCAGCATCCCATATGTGATGGCTCAACTCCAGAGGCACCATGTGTGGCTAATAGGTGAGCCCATGGTTCCCACCTAGTATATGTTGGTGTATGGGTATGGTGTGGGCCCTAAGGGTTAGTGTTTGGATAACAGGTATCCCTCGATATTTGCAGGTGACTCTGGTTACCCCAACCTCTCATGGCTACTGACCCCTGTGAGGAATCCCAGGACAAGGGTAGAGGAACGTTACAATGAGGCACATGGGCGAACAAGAAGAAGAATCGAGAGGATATTCGGCCTCCTGAAGGCCAGGTTTCGGTGCCTCCATATAACAGGTTGATCCCTGTACTACTCACCCAAGAAGGTGTGCCAGATCATCGTGGCATGCTGTATGTTGCACAACCTGGCCTTGAGACGCCAGGTGCCTTTTCTGCAGGAGGATGAGGCTGGAGATGGGGGTGTGGCAGCAGTGGACCCTGTGGACAGTGATGAGGAGGAGGCAGAGGATGAGGACAACAGAACAACAATCATTCAACAGTACTTCCAGTGACACACAAGTAGGACACTGTAACTTCACCTTCCATTGACAGTTTTGTGTTGGACATTGTACATGGCAGGCTGTTTTTCACACTAATATGGCCAATTACTGAACCCTTTGGGATCTCTATTTGCATATATCTGTGCCCAACTCTGGCTCCTGGTGTGCTGACTGCAGCCAACTACAGGTCATACCAATGTATGCATTACTGTACAGTTGAATTGCAATGTTTACAGCTTGTTTAACGAATACATAGTTCAATCAATTGACAGACTCCACACTTGTAGTTTCATAATTTTGGTATGTTTTCCTTTCATTGCTGTGACTGTTTTTAAACGTGTGCTTTCAACATGCTATCCTCCTTTTAGGAACCTTGTTGTGAAATAATAATAAATGTCTTCTTTGAACTGAGAAGTGCATTCCAGAGATGTTTGTCAGCTCGGTCATTAGTGGAAGCAAAACAGCCAATCAACTTTTGTATACGAGGAGTTTGAGAATGTACGTCTGTATGTCTTCCCCCTGTCTCGGGCACTTTGTTGTAGTTTTAGATCTGGTCTTTCAGGTCCTAATTGCTTTACAATTAGTTTGTCTTCATGTCTCAGTCCAAAGAATGGCTTTACAAGTAGATGTTCTACTGTATTCATGGTGTCACACCAATATTAAAGTTACCTGTCAATAATCAAATACAATGTTTAAGGTTTGGTGCAGACACTCATATTTCTGTATAAAAACATATCTTGTTCATTATCGCAATACATCTCCAAGAGCTCCCCTTTGCACAACATGACTGTTACAAATATAGCCTTAAGGCCTGCTGCCTCTGTGTGCCATACTGGTTGATGAAGGCCCTGAAGCAGACATATATCTCGAGCTACAGGTGAGGGCCTTTAACTAGGCAAAGGATAGGGCCTTTAACAACATGTATAGCCAGAGGCAGCTGGGACATAGAGCTATTATTACATTTCATGGCATCCACTGAAGATAGGATGCTCTAAATTAAAAAGAGAGAAACAGAAAGACAAACATTGGAATGTTGGAGCAGAAGACTTACACCATCCATTATAGTCCCTGAGCCAATTCATTGTCTTCAATGGAACTCCCAATATCCCAATCCATCTTTTAATATTGGACGACAGTTTCATGCCTCAAATTGATACTGATGTGTACCCACCATGTACACCACATCCAAAGCCCTTAACTACAAACATAAAAATAATATAGCATCAGCTTCCTTACCTTAAACACTAGGGTTGCTGTGTTGTGGGGATGCAAGTGCAGCAAAGGAGGTTGGGTTGTTTACCCCCTTTTTCTTTGCCAAAAAATTAAGTAAAGTTTGTCCAGCTTTCCTAGATGCTGAAAATAAAAATAAAACATAATTTAGTAGCGGCAACCACCTCACCATAACAATCTTATTATAAGATTCTTATATTGATATACCTTGTAATACAGACAGCAATGTATGTATTCTGTCACATTACAGTCAGTGTCACTGTGTGTTTCAACTCAAACTAGCTAGTACTGTATGCTGTGTCACAGCAGCTGTGAATGTGCAGTGCAGCTACTAGGATAGTAGCTGCACTGCACACTCACAGCTGCTGTGACTGTATACATACCTGCGACCAAAGCACACCTGCGTGTAGGCTGCTAGCCCTTTGTTATGCCATAAAGTCACTGAGAGCGAGCACAGCAATGGGTTTGGGATTTTATTGAGTATCTCTTTGGAAAGAAAGACCGGAAAGCCAACACCTTCTCTCACAGGCGTATCTCACTTAGTAAGATTGGGGGATGTGAGCTTCAGATTTTCCAACAAAAGAGCACATGAGAGAGGCCCAAGGGGCAGTGGAAAGGGAGCGTAATGAGATTGGCTGGGGTACTAAGTATGCCAAAACACAATATTTTGTAAAATAACCAACATTTATGACGACTTTCAGAACAGAGGAAGAAAGTGTGTTTTTTGGTCTGTGTTTAAATCAAAATTCTTGATGAAGTCCGGCACACACTTCACCATGCCCGACTGAAAGCACCTATACCCAACTATCCACCAGAAAATACATTACGGGGTGGAACTGCCTCATCTTAATATTTTGAATAGTTGGGAAAGCCCCGAAGCCCTTTCAGACCAAGGGTGGTTGCTTGCCAGGCGCTGAACAGATAGAGAGTTGTAGCAAAGCAGATTGAGACCTTTGGTAACAATCAACCATGTGCTAATTCTTTGTGGAGTTCACCAAACTTACATTGCCTATTTGAATATAGAATTCACCCCTACAATGCATGCATGCACTGTCCAGACCAAAGTCTCGGGACTTGGGTGGCGGGGGCAGGCACCGAGATCTGGTGTCCCTGTAAGTCCAAGGCACTTGTGCAGTCTTAGACATTCGTTCCTTCTCTCGTTTTTGAAATGCCTTCTGGTAATTTGGCTCCCAACAAGTGAGCAGCACAGTATGTTATACTACTCCTGCAGCAGAATCACAATCTCCAAATTCAAGGCAACTTGGTGCATTATTTGATTTATTACACAAAATCGTAGTGTGCAGGAGATGTTCCTGCATGCAGGAAATAAGTGAGCATTTAGGCTTTGGGAAGGGGTTGGGTTTTACATTACTTTTCAATATGTATTGTATTCTTGTAAGAATGACTCTGAAATGCAGGACATTACTCTCATGCTTTTCATGAGATTTTGGGAGTGAGATTTCTGTATTATGGATTTTATTACAAAATGTCTCGGGCAGATGAATAACTTGCAGCTCGAGCCTCCATAGTGTCACTTATGGATTGAGTTTAACTGTAACCAGGTAATACCACTTAAGAGGAGCAGAAGCCTTCTGCTATCTGATCAAGGCACGGAAACCATCCAGGGGCTTTGTTGACAATAGAAGGTCTGCTCGTGGAACTGTGCTAGATTTGCGAGGTAACACTGTAACAGGCAGAATTTCTTACACCCCTCAGAATATTATACACCTGTAGGAGGCTGGCCTGTCTTATAGTGGGTACCTTGTGGTACTTACACCTAGTGCCAAGTCCAGTTATCCCTTATTAGTAGATTAGATGTGTTCAAGCAGCTTAGGCTGATAGAGGTAGCTATAGCAGAGCAGCTTAGGCTGAACTAGGAGACATGCAAAGCTCCTACTATACCACTTATATCATATAGCACTATATCATAAGAAAACACAATACTCAGAGTTACTAAAAATAAAGGTAATTTATTTTAGTGACAATATGTCAAAAGTATCTCAGAGGATATACTCCCTTAGGAGGTAAATAATATACACAAAATATATAGACACAATCCAAAATCAGGTAAGTAACAGTTATAAACGCAGTGCAAACAATGTAGAACACAATAGAATGCAGTAGGGAGAAATAGGCCTAGGGGCAACACAAACCATATACTCCAAAAGTGGAATGCGAACCACGAATGGACCCCAGGCCTAGTGTAGTGTGTAGCGGGTTGCTGGGAGTGTAAGAAAACACTAAGGGTGTCCAAGATACCCCACACCAAGACCCTGAAAAGTAGGAGTAAAGTTACCCTATTACCCCAGAAAGATAGTAAAGTCGAGATAAGGGATTCTGCAAGGACAACAACTGACTGCAAAACATTGAAGATGGATTCCTGGACCTGAGGACCTGTAAAGGAAGGGGACTAAGTCCAAGAGTCACGCAAGTGTCTAGGGGGGCAGGAGCCCACTAAACCACGGATAAAGGTGAAAAGTGGCTGCCTCTGGGTGGAAGAAGCCAAGGATTCTGCAACAACAGAAAGCGCCAGGAACTTCTCCTTTGGTTAGAAGATGTCCCACGGCGAGCTGGAGGAAGCAGAGTTGTTTCCATGAAGAAAGACCGCAAACAAGCCTTGCTAGCTGCAAGAGTCATGGTTGAGGATTTTGGGTGCTGCCAGGGCCCAGGAAGGGCCAGGAGGTTGCCACTTGGAGGAGGAGTCAGAGGGGGCGTTCAGCAACAAAGAGAGCCCACGCAGAAATATGCAGCACCCGCGGAAGCACCTGAACAGGCACTTAGAAGATCTGAGGACAGCGGTCAACTCAGAGTCACAAAAGAGGGTCCCACGATGTCCGAGTCCAACTCAGCGAGTTGGGCAATGCAGGATGGAGTCCTGGGGATCTGGGCTAGGCTGTGCACAAAGGAAGTCTTGCAAAAGTGCACCAAAGCCCGAGCAGCTGCAGTTCACACAGTACACAGGATTACTGTCTGGCGTGGGGAGGCAAGGACTTACCTCCACCATATTTGGACAGAAGGGCCACTGGACTGTCGAAGACTCTTGGACCCAGATCCTGTATTCCAGGGGCCACGCTCGTCAGGATGAGAGGGGACCCAGAGGACCGGTGATGCAGAGGGAAGATTCCCTGCATTGGCAGGGGGAAGATTCTGTCGACCCACTGGAGATTTCTTCTTGGCTTCCAGTGCAGGGTGTAGGCAGACAGTCCTCAGAACATGCACCACCAGGAAACAGTCGAGAAAGCCGGCAGGATGAGGCTCTACAATGTTGCTGGTGGTCTTCTTGCTACTTTGTTACGGTTATGCAGGCGTCCTGGAGCAGTCAGCTGTCGATCCGTGGCAGAAGTCGAAGAGGGAAGTGTAGAGGAACTCTGGTGAGCTCTTGCATTCATTATCTGGTGAGATACCCACAGGAGAGACCCTAAATAGCCCACAGAGGAGGATTGGCTACAGAGAAAGGTAAGCACCTATCAGGAGGGGTCTCTGACGTTACCTGCTGGCACTGGACACTCAGAGCTGTCCATTGTGCCCTCACGCCTCTGCATCCTATATGGCAGAGGTCTGGGACACACTAGAGGAGCTCTGAGCACCTCCCCTGGGAGATGCTGGTCAGGGGAGTGGTCACTCCCCTTTTCTTTGTCCAGTTTCGTGCCAGAGCAGGGCTGGGGGGATCCCTGAACCGGTGTACACTGGCTTATGCAAGGATGGCACCATCTGTGCCCTTCAAAGCATTTCCAGAGGTCAGGAGAGGCTATTCCTCCCAGGCCCTTCACACCTATTTCCAAAGGGAGTAACACCCTCTCTCAGAGACTAGGGTGCCCAGGCCCCAGGGGGGCAGAAACCTGTCTGAGGGGTTGGCAGCAGCGGTAGCTGCAGAGGAGACCCCAGAAAGTTAGTTTGGCAGTACCTGGGCTCTATGCTGGAGACCCGGAGATGCATGGAATTAGCACCCCAATATCAGAATGGTATTGGGGTGACAGTTCCGCGATCCTAGACATGTTACATGGCCAAGTTCGGAGTTACCATTGTGACGCTACATATAGGTGTTGACCTATATGTAGTGCACGCGTTTAATGGTGTCTCTGCACTCACAAAGTCCAGGGAATTTGCCCTGAACGATGTGGGGGCACCCTGGCTAGTGCCAGGGTGCCCACACACTAAGTAACTTTGCACCTAACCTTCACCAAGTGAGGGTTAGACACATAGATGACTTATAAGTTACTTAAGGGCAGTGTAAAATGGCTGTGAAATAACGTGGATGTTATTTCACTCTGGATGCAGTGGCAGTCCTGTGTAAAAATTGTCTGAGCTCCCTATGCGTGGCAAAAGAAATGCTGCAGCCCATAGGGATCTCCTGGAACCCCAATACCCTGGGTACCTAGGTACCATATACAAGGGAATTATAAGGTTGTTCCAGTGTGCCAATCAGAATTTGTAAAATTAGTCACTAGCCTGCAGTGACAATTTTAAAAGTAGCAAGAGCATAAACACTTGAGTTTCCGGTTAGCAGAGCCTCAGTCATACAGTTAGGCACCACACGGGGAACACATATAGGCCACAAACTTATGAGCACTGGGGTCCTGGCTAGCAGGATCCCAGTGACACATATCAAACATACTGACAACATAGGGTTTCCACTATGAGCACTGGGGCCCTGGCTAGCAGGATCCCAGTGAGAGTAAAAACATCCTGACATATACTCACAAACAGGCCAAAAGTGGGGGTAACAAGGCTTGAAAGAGGCTACCTTCCTACAACACCCCTCAGAATATTATGCCCGCAAAAGTTCTCCGTTAATCACAATTTCAATAAAGTTCACTGACATTAGAATGTTATTCTATGTGAACATATTACATAAATATGTTGAGTTTATGGAATATATTACATAGGTATCACAGAATTGTTTTTTTGTTACTAAATATGCATGTAAATGTTTATTGGTCTTTGGAGAATGTTAACACTTGCATTTCAAAGTGTGCCTATGGTGGCTGCTGGTAGGCCTCTAGCCATTTGTCAGGCAATAAACACACAGGCCATTATTTATACTTTTTTAGCGCTGCATTTGCGCCGCTTTTTAATGCAAAAGCGGCCCAAACGTACAAAATACAATTGTATTTTGTAAGTTTGTGCCGCTTTTGTGTCAAAAATGACGCAAATGCGGCGCTAAAAAAAGGATAAATATGGGCCACAGTGCTCACATAAGGGTTTTTAATGTGTCTTTATTAAAGAGCAACATCTCTATCTCAGAGGAAAGACAAACACCTCTTCTGAATAGTCAGGAAAGCCCATGCAGGAATGAATATTCAGATGAGGTGTTTGCCTTCCGGCCTGTCTCGACTCGAAAGCTCCGTGTTTGATCGTTGGTGAGTGAAGAGTAAATTCAGCCTCAGGTAGTGCGTGCCTGCTAAACGATTTCAGGGAAAAACAAACAGTGTGCCCCAAACAAAATACGGTACCACATGTTGAAGCAACTACACTCTTTTAACCACTTCGCTGCCAGGCCTTTTCCCCCTCCTGTGCCAGGCCTTTTTTTGCCTATTTGGGGCAGTTCGCGCTTAGGCCCGCATAACTTTTTGTCCACATAAGCTAACCAAGCCAAATTTGCGTCCTTTTTTTCCAACATCCTAGGGATTCTGGAGGTACCCAGACTTTGTGGGTTCCCCTGTAAGAGGCCAAGAAATTGGCCAAAATACAGGGAAAATTTTGTTTTTTTCAAAAAAATTGGAAAAAGTGGCTGCAGAAGAAGGCTTGTGGTTTTTCCCCTGAAAATGGCATCAACAAAGGGTTTGCAGTGCTAAACTCAGCAGCTTCCCAGCTTTCAGGAACAGGCAGACTTGAATCAGAAAACCCAATTTTTCAACACAATTTTGGCATTTTTCTGGGACATACCCCATTTTTGCAATTTTTTGTGCTTTCAGCCTCCTTCCAGTCAGTGACAGAAATGGGCATGAAACCAATGCTGGATCCCAGAAACCTAAACATTTCTGAAACCTAGACAAAATTCTGAATTCAGCAAGGGGTCATTTGTGTAGATCCTACAAGGGTTTCCTTCAGAAAATAACAACTGAAAAAGAAAAATATTGAAATTTAGGTGAAAAAAACATAAATGTTTCTCTACGTTTTACTCTGTAACTTTTCCCTGCAATGTCAGATTATCGAAAGCAATATACCGTTACGTCTGCTGGACTCCTCTGGTTGCGGGGATATATAGGGCTTGTAGGTTCATCAAGAACCCGAGGAACCCAGAGCCAATAAATGAGCTGCACCCTGACGTGCGTTTTCATTCTATAACGGGTATACAGCCATTCATTTGCTGAAATATAAAGAGTAAAAAATTGCTATCAAGAAAACCTTTGTATTTCCAAAAAGGGCACAAGATAAGGTGTTGAGGAGCAGTGGTTATTTGCACATCTCTGAATTCCGGGGTGACCATACTAGCATGTGAATTACAGGGCTTTTCTCAAATAGATGTCTTTTTTAAACACTCTCCTATATTTGGAAGGAAAAAATGTAGAGAAAGACAAGGGGCAATAACACTTGTTTTGCTAATCTATGTTCCCCCAAGTCTCCCGATAAAAATGATACCTCACTTGTGTGGGTAGGCCTAGCGCCCGCGACAGGAAACGCCCCAAAGCGCAACGTGGACACATCCAAATTTTTGGAAGACAACAGAGGTGTTTTTTGCGAAGTGCCTACCTGTAGATTTTGGCCTCTAGCTCAGCCGGCACCTAGGGAAACCTACCAAACCTGTGCATTTCTGAAAACTAGAGACCTAGGGGAATCCAAGGAGGGGTGACTTGCGGGGCTCGGACCAGGTTCTGTTACCCAGAATCCTTTGCAAACCTCAAAATTTGGCTAAAAAAACACATGTTCCTCACATTTCTGTGGCAGAAAGTTCTGGAATCTGAGAGGAGCTACAAATTTCCTTCCACCCAGCGTTCCCCCAAGTCTCCCGATAAAAATGATACCTCACTTGCGTGGGTAGGCCTAGCGCCGGCGACAGGAAACACCCCAAAGCGCAACGTGGACACATCCTAAATTTTGGAAAAAAACAGAGGTGTTTTTTGCGAAGTGCCTACCTGTAGATTTTGGCCTCTAGCTCAGCCGGCACCTAGGGAAACCTACCAAACCTGTGCATTTCTGAAAACTAGAGACCTAGGGGAATCCAAGGAGGGGTGACTTGCGGGGCTCGGACCAGGTTCTGTTACCCAGAATCCTTTGCAAACCTCAAAATTTGGCTAAAAAAACACATGTTCCTCACATTTCTGTGGCAGAAAGTTCTGGAATCTGAGAGGAGCTACAAATTTCCTTCCACCCAGCATTCCCCCAAGTCTCCCGATAAAAATGATACCTCACTTGCGTGGGTAGGCCTAGCGCCGGCGACAGGAAACACCCCAAAGCGCAACGTGGACACATCCTAAATTTTGGAAAAAAACAGAGGTGTTTTTTGCGAAGTGCCTACCTGTAGATTTTGGCCTCTAGCTCAGCCGGCACCTAGGGAAACCTACCAAACCTGTGCATTTCTGAAAACTAGAGACCTAGGGGAATCCAAGGAGGGGTGACTTGCGGGGCTCGGACCAGGTTCTGTTACCCAGAATGCTTTGCAAACCTCAAAATTTGGCTAAAAAAACACATGTTCCTCACATTTCTGTGGCAGAAAGTTCTGGAATCTGAGAGGAGCTACAAATTTCCTTCCACCCAGCGTTCCCCCAAGTCTCCCGATAAAAATGATACCTCACTTGCGTGGGTAGGCCTAGCGCCGGCGACAGGAAACACTACAAAGCGCAACGTGGACACATCCTAAATTTTGGAAAAAAACAGAGGTGTTTTTTGCGAAGTGCCTACCTGTAGATTTTGGCCTCTAGCTCAGCCGGCACCTAGGGAAACCTACCAAACCTGTGCATTTCTGAAAACTAGAGACCTAGGGGAATCCAAGGAGGGGTGACTTGCGGGGCTCGGACCAGGTTCTGTTCCCCAGAATCCTTTGCAAACCTCAAAATTTGGCTAAAAAAACACATGTTCCTCACATTTCTGTGGCAGAAAGTTCTGGAATCTGAGAGGAGCTACAAATTTCCTTCCACCCAGCGTTCCCCCAAGTCTCCCGATAAAAATGATACCTCACTTGCGTGGGTAGGCCTAGCGCCGGCGACAGGAAACACCCCAAAGCGCAGCGTGGACACATCCTAAATTTTGGAAAAAAACAGAGGTGTTTTTTGCGAAGTGCCTACCTGTAGATTTTGGCCTCTAGCTCAGCCGGCACCTAGGGAAACCTACCAAACCTGTGCATTTCTGAAAACTAGAGACCTAGGGGAATCCAAGGAGGGGTGACTTGCGGGGCTCAGACCAGGTTCTGTTACCCAGAATCCTTTGCAAACCTCAAAATTTGGCTAATAAAACACATGTTCCTCACATTTCGGTGACAGAAAGTTCTGGAATCTAAGAGGAGCCACAAATTTCCTTCCACCCAGCGTTCCCCCAAGTCTCCCGATAAAAATGATACCTCACTTGTGTGGGTAGGCCTAGCGCCCGCGACAGGAAATGGCCCAAAACACAACCTGGACACATCACATTTTTTAATAGAAAACAGGGCCTACCTGTGGATTTTGGCCTCTAGCTCAGCCGGCACCTGGGGAAACCTAGCAAACCAGCGCATTTTTGAAAACTAGAAACCCAGGGGAATCCAAGATGGGGTGAATTGTGGGGCTCTGACCAGGTTCTGTTACCCAGAATCCTTTGCAAACCTCAAATTTTGGCTAAAAAAACATGTTTTCCTCACATTTCAGTGACAGAAAGTTCTGGAATCTGAGAGGAGCCACAAATTTCCTTCCACCTAGCGTTCCCCCAAGTCTCCCGATAAAAATGATACCTCACTGGTGTGGGTAGGCCTAGCGCCCGCGACAGGAAATGGCCCAAAACACAACGTGGACACATCACATTTTTTCATAGAAAACAGTGCCTACCTGTGGATTTTGGCCTCTAGCTCAGCCGGGCCCAGGGGGGGCAGAAATGGCCTAAAATAAATTTGTCCCCCACCCCCCAACCCCCCTGCCCCCCCGGGAGCGACCCTTGCCTATGGGGTCGCCCCCCCCCTTGCGTGACATTGGTGCCAAAAAAAAAATCCCCGGTGCCTAGTGGTTTCTGCCCCCCTTGGGGGCAGATTGACCTACAATCGGCCAATCTGCCTCCAAGGGGGGCAGAAATGGTCTAAATACAATTTGCCCCCCAGGGGAGCGACCCTTGCCTAATGCGTCGCTCCCCATCTCTAAAAAAACAAACAAACAAAAACAAAACCCACACAAAAAAAAATTCGCCCTGGCGCCTAAAGGTTTCTGCCCCCCCCGGGGGCAGATCGGCCTAATACCAATAGGCCGATCTGCCCCCAGGGGGGCAGAAATGGCCTCAAATAAATTTGCCCCCCCACCCCCCCCGGGGAGCGACCCTTGCCTGCAAGGTCGCTCCCCTTGCGTGACGGCGCAAAAAAAAGATCCCTGGTGCCTAGTGGTTTCTGCCCCCATTGGGGGCAGATTGACCTACAATCGGCCAATCTGCCCCCAAAGGGGGCAGAAATGGTCTAAATACAATTTGCCCCCCAGGGGAGCGACCCTTGCCTAATGCGTCGCTCCCCATCTCTAAAAAAACAAACAAACAAAAAAAAAACCACAAAAAAACTATTTGCCCAGGCGCCTAGAGGTTTCTGCGCCCCTGTGGGCAGATCGGCCTAATACCAATAGGCCGATCTGCCCCCAGGGGGGGCAGAAATGGCCTAAAATAAATTTGCCCCCCTCACCCCCCCCCCCCGGGGAGCGACCCTTGCCTACAAGGTCGCTCCCCTTGCGTGACGGCGCAAAAAAAAGATCCCTGGTGCCTAGTGGTTTCTGCCCCCCTTGGGGGCAGATTGACCTAAAATCGGCCGATCTGCCCCCAAAGCGGGAAGAAATGGCCTAAATACAATTTGCCCCTCCAGGGGAGCGACCCTTGCCTAAGGGGACGCTCACCATCTGTAAAACACAACAACAACAAAAATCCCTGGTGCCTAGTGGTTTCTGCCCCCCGTGGGGGCAGATGGGCCTAATAAAAATAGGCTGATCTGCCCCCATGGGGGGCAGAAATGGCCTAAAATAAATTTGCCCCCCATGGGAACGACCCTTGCCTAAGGGGTCGCTCCCCTTACGTGAAAAACAAACAAACAAAAAAAACTCCCTGGTGTCTAGTGGTTTCTGCCCCCCTTGGGGGCAGATTGGCCTCATAAAAATAAGCCAATCTGCCCCCAAAGGGGGCAGAAATGGCCTAAATATAATTTCCCCCCTATGGGAGCGACCCTTGCCTAAGGGGTCGCATCCCACACCTAAAACACAAAAGAAAACAAATTAAAAAAAAAAAAAAAAAAAAGTATCCCTGGTGTCTAGAGGTTTCTGCCCCCCCTGGGGGCAGATCGGCCTATTATTAGGCCAATCTGCTCCCAGGGGGGGCAGAAAAGGCCTTAAAAAAAAATGACCCCCTGGGAGCGACCCTTGCCCAAGGGGTCGCTCCCTTCTGTCAATTTCATCTAAAAAAAAAAAAATCCCTGGTGTCTAGTGGGGTTTCAAAAGCCGGATTGCAAGCAATCCGGCTTTTGAAACGCTCGGAGAGACTTCAAAGGGAAGGAAATACATTTCCTTCCCTTTGAAGCCCCTCCGGGCCTCCCCCACGTGATCGAAAGAGAAATGCTGAGCATTTCTCTTTCGATCGCGCTGGAAGCTCTGCTTCCAGCGCGATGGGGGAGGTTGTGTGATTGTCAGCGCGCGCTCGCGCGCTGACGTCACAGGGGGGGTGGGGGGGGTCGGGGGTTGAAGGGGAAGGGATTCCCCGGTCAGCCCTGACCTAGGGGGGTGGGGGGGCGGCCCTCGGGAGGAGCGCTAGCGCTTCTCCCGAGGGCAGCATTGCGGACGTAATGGTTACGTCCATGGCGCCACACGGGCGCTGCCATGGACGTAACCATGACATCCGTGGCGGGGAAGGGGTTAAGCTCACCAACCTGATCACTACACATTGCTCTTGACAATGCAAAATGCCACACATAGATATTGTTTGATGTTACCAGAAGCTCCAGCCTGCATTAATGCCCATTCCCATCAGCAAAGGAACTACTGCAAGAGTAAATTGAAGAGATACGGAGTGGCTGTAAATGGATTAAAGTGGCCCGAGATGGCTTCAGGATTACACTGCCTCAGTATTCCGTGTTCGCATATTTAATTGCAGCAGCCGCATGTTTAACATGAGGGCTTAGGGCACCGGCTCGTTTTTAGTTACAAATTAGGCACTGGACAATATAAATTGAATTATTAGAGAGCTGAGCAAAACAACTGTCACTGTGACGAGTCGACTCTCCTGCCGGATATATTTCCAATTCCACATCAACAATTCAAGACTGCCCGCTGGCACCCCAAAACCACCCACCCGCACCTTCTCAAATGCCGCAGTTTCATTATATTGTTTGTGCGTGCCAGACACAGTCACCTTCTCACCTACATTTTACTTCTCAGGGTTTAAAGACGTGTCTGTATACTAGTGACAAATTACTCCTCCACTCGACTCCATTAGATAAGGGGATATCATAATTTGATTATTACACACAGCGCTCAGGAAAAATGACTCAAGCCTGGCCAGGCCAGTGGCCACACAGCACGAGGTTAGGTGTGCTCTCCGTCTCTTCCCCGCTCCCTTCTGCAAACGACAACACCCATGCAAGAAGAGGGGGGTGAGACAAGCTGGCTTACCAGCCCAGCAACTACAAATGGCCAATCACTACATGGCTTCTCAATAAGCCATTACAGTGATTGGTCATGCTTGAGAAGTACCTCACACACAGCACCAGAGGCCTGACCTAGGCCTAGCAACCCCTGACTCAGCCACTCCAAATGCTGTGCAGAGCAGCGCCAGGATTAGCTTGAGAAGGACAACTTGCCGATCATTCAGGAGACGGGGTTGCAGCTTTGATCAGCCCCCGCAGGCGGAGAGAGACCTTAGTACGCATGTCAGGTTGGACGGCTGCCTTTCTCCAGCCAGCCCGACATGCGCGCTAAGGCCTCTTTCTGCCTGCATTATTATGGGCTTAGGCAGGCAGGCTGTCTATCAATTTTGAAGCCCCACCCCCTTCAAAGTGCCAATAAATAGAAATCGCCTGTTGTTGAAGGTGACTGCCATGAGAGCTTTCTCAACTTTTTTTATTTCCAACAATATCTTCACATGAGGTAGTCGGGGTACGCAGCTGAAATATCAGGGGGCAATGCCCTAGCGCCCTAAGGCAGGAACTGCCACTGCCCATTTCACAAAGGAATGGCGAATGATCCAAACCACCAAGGCAGTGGTCAATGGGTTTGGAACCAAACCTGGAAAGAGAAAAGGGGGTCAGCATAATTGTGACAAATTAGACGTCCAATGATACCCTTTCACAGGACCTGACATAACTCTAAAAGAGATCCGATAACCATTTACCCAGAACCATGATTTACTCCCTTGATCAACCCTATATACCTGCCTCTGTCACCACCCCGATGCATAGAGAATGTGTGCCGAAGTCTGTACCAACTAAATCCTGCCCTGGAGGAGCATTTTTCAGAACTGCCAAAAATTGAAATCAGTGACGGGATCCCCCCCGCACATGAATGAAAACTGCCCCCCTTGGCTTAGGTAGGTGATCCCTATGTTTTTGACCCCATGTTACTGGGCAACAATCTTCTAGTTGATATGCTGGTAACAGGACTGTTCTCCCCATCGAAAACTGGTTAGCCTTCGTTCTATGCATACAATTTTCCACCCCAGCTGGACTAAAACTTACATCCTCCCGTAACAGCCCCTTGTTACCCCATTCCCCCAACAATTGTGACACTTGAAAGGCACCAAAAAAATCCACATAATCAGTGTGGAAAACAGAGTGGTTTCTCTTGCTGGTGAACAAACTTTACATGAAACACTTACAACTCTGTAACAAACCTGCCAAGTAAGGGGCCTCCTCTTCGGTCCTGCATGACCTTGGTCCCTGACCCAACTTTCCAACATCCTTTTGCCCAACCCCCTAGCTGACAGTGTGTAAGCCCAGAACAACTTTCCCATAAAGGCAATGTGCGCCAGTTTCCCCGTGATTGTGACCTGAGATAGGCCTTTCTCTGTCTACCACAAAATAATCTGCACCACATCTTCCACTCTCTTTTAGTCCCCCAATCTCAGGCAAGCCCGTGTACTTAGATATTTTGCCCAGGCCTGAGAGTATGCCTTATGAATGGACACAGCCAGGGACCATACCACTACCTGGAACATCCTCTGCCTCCTACTATCCATAATTCTGATGGCATGAGAGTCTTGTCCCTGTCCGCCTCCATGGCCAGTCCATGGAACCTCTGCCACACTGTACAAGACAAAATATACAAAATGTCATTGTTCACACCTGGTACATGCCTCACCTTAATCAGAATATCATGCCCCAAGCAGTCTAGCACAAATACCCACAGCAACTTTAGCACCTGAGTGTCCTTTGCTGATTGCCTATTGATCACCTTTACCACAGCAATATTGTCTGCTAAAAACAGCACCTTCCTGTGCTTCAACAAATCTCCTCACAAGGTGACCGCTACCATCAGGGGACACAGTTTGAGAAAAGTGATGCTTCATCCTCCCTGTTTCCAACTGTCTGACCTTTTCTCTCTGCACGATGTCCCTGCCAGTATAAGCTAAAACATACACCCCTTGAAGCATCTGAGTAAATCTGAACCTCACAGTCAATCTCCTGTGGTGCCATGATTGGGGTTTCTAGTTGGCAGAGGTATACACCCTAGTCCAAGTAGGGACCACAATCCTAGTCAGGGAAAGTCACAACACAACACAAATTATTCTGTGCTCACTCTCTGGTAGCTTGGTGCAGAGCAGGCTGGCTTTACTTAAAAGGCAATGTGTGAAGTATTTGTGCGATAACTCATACAGTAACACAGTGAAGACACGACTAAAATACACCACACAGGTTTAGAAAAATAGATAATATTTATCTGAATAAAATAAGGTCAAAACAACAAAAATCCAATTTACAAAGGCAAAGTTATGGGGCTATCATGGCATTGTTGACGGAGTCATTCCCAATAATCGGACACCACAGACACTGGTCACGGATCCCAAGACAGACTACCTTTGAAAACGAAGAAATAAAGATGTTGCATGGAGTCGTGGAGGATATGAGTCGCTGGAGCTGGTGCGGTGGCAGTCCCTTACAGCGTCTGGGGAGGTGAGGCGTCGCTTCCACAAGGTGAGGCAGGGGAGGCGAGGCATCGGTTCCATCTGGTTGCAGTGGGAGCTGGTGCGGTGTCTGTGGCGAGGCGTTGGCTCCTTGTGACCCGGCAGGTTGATGGAACCAGTCAGTCAAGATGTGATGTGTTGACTTCACAGTGTCGCGGTCGCACTGCAGGACGTCAGCGGCATTGTGGCAACATCTGACTTGTGTTGCAGGCTATGGTTGTTGTGTGCAGCGAGAACCACGGAGCAGGCAATGGTGTGGCGTTGGGCAGCTGCGGTAGTGTTGAAGTCGGTACTGGAGTTTCTGAAGCCGGTGAACTAACTAGAAGCTAGAATCTTCAAGCTGAAGCCTGTTGGTTCTGAGACTTCAGAACAGGAGGTAAGCTCAATCCAACCCTTGGAGAGCACTCAGAGGCCAGCAGGCAGCAGGGCAACAAGCAGGGAGCAGTCCATCTAAGCAAAGCAGTCCAGATGAGTACTTTGGGCAGCCAGGCAGTTCCTTTGACAGAGTTCAGGTGTAGATCCAGAAGTGTCTGATTTGGTGTGGTCAGAGACCCAGTATATATATACTGAAATGTGCATTTGAAGTGGCGGAATCTTCAAAAAGTGGTTCTAAAGTGCACAAGTTCCACTTTAGCCCAGTCCTGTCTGCCAGGATCCCTGTGGGATGTTAATAGTCCTTTGTGTGAGGGCGGGCCACTGGCCTTTGAAGTGTAAGAGAGATCACCTTCCTGCCCAGAGGGACCCATTCAGTATGCAGATGAATGCAAATGTGACTGAGGCCCATATTTATACTTTTTTAGCGCTGCATTTTAGCAGCTTTTTGATGCAAACATCGTACAAACTTATAAAATACAATTGTAGTTTGAAAGTTTGCCCTGCTTTTGCGTCAAAAAATGACACAAATGCAGAGCTAAAAAAGTATGAATATGGGCCTGAGTGTCCTGTGTTTATAGCTGTCTGGGTGGAATGCACAAGAGGCGCTGTCAGCCAGTACAGACCAGAGATGGATTGGAGACAGGCTGTAAGGCACAGATGCCAGTAAGTGCAGAGAAATGCCCACCTTCTAAAAGTGGCATTTCTAAAATAGTAATATTAAGGAAGCAGGATTTTCTGTTACCATTCTGGCCATACTAAACATGACAGGGCTACTCCTTCCAGATCAGAATCTACCACCCAAAAGCATATGATGGCAGTTTTAAGGCTAGTCTATGAAAAGAGCATGCCTCACAGTAGTGGAAAACGAATGTGTGACTTTGTCACCACCAGGACTTGCAAAACACATATGTACATGTACTGTGTTTAACTTACATAGCACACTGCCCGATAGGTTACCTAGGGCCTACCTTAGGGGTGATGTATATGTAGAAAAAGGGGAGTTTAAGGCTTGGCAAGGAGTTGTAAATGCCAAGTCAAGGTGGCAAGGTGACTTTAGATTTTCTGCCCAGTGACGGCGTGCTTCCCTGAGCACTTTGAGCATTTGTACCTAAATTTGCAATATTCCCTTGTAGTTCCAATAAGCCCCGTGGGTTCCACCTTGGCTTTTGGCTGCGGTACCCACTAATCCCTGGGTGGGATGGGCCATAAAGGGTCAGTAAACTATGGACAAGCCAATAACTGTGAAGGTTCTCTTTCGAAATTTTGCCTGGCCCATCATATCTTGCCATAGGTTAGGATCTATTTCCTCCCATTTTGCCTCTGGATCCAGGGCCATTTGTGCCTGGAATTTGTCATCTTAATGAGCCCAAGTATTTCCACCAAATTAAATTTAGGCATTACGTATGACATACATATATTTGTATAAAATTTCACTCTGCTCAGGATATTTTTCACACTGTACAATAGTGTAAATAAAAAATGCTGCCGTCAGTTTTCTATGGTCATTGGCACCCTTGGTCGTTTTGACAACTCGTATTCCTCTTCCTTGGAACCCTTCTTGGCCCTCAAATCTCTATGCAGGAGCTTAAACATTTCTACATACTCCCCTTTCCAAATTTTCTCTTCAGTGGACAACATAAGATGTGCCCCAGCAGCTTATTTACTCCCATGTCAGGGAGTTTCTGTATCTTTAACTCTTTACTTTCTTTACCCTCCGGCTCATCTGACTTTCTCTTCTCTCCAGTAGTGTCCTCGTCAAGCGCACCATGGGATGTGCCCTATTCACCCGACCGCTCCCCGGAGCTGACACTGTACGTTTCTCACCATCTGCTCACTTCACCTCCTTCTTTTGTGCTGTGACTGATGTCTGACACCCCCCCCATCTTCTGTCCCCACCCCTGTGCCCCTTACATATTTGCCCCTTTGTGACCTTGCCTCATCCTGCTCCCGCATGCACCCAGCACCCACTCCCATTCACACCATCACTGGGCCCACCCTTGTGGACTTCATTTTGCTCTTACCTGGTGTTATAGTCAATGCCGGCTTTGAAGCTGGCCACCTTGCCAGATGAAGTTTCCTCTCTGTCACCTGGATGTCAATGGGAGTTGCTGGTGCTGCACGTGTAGCCTGCAAGACATTACTGGAAAACTGATTAAGTTGACCCCATTGCTCGTTTGCCCCATATCCATGTGTCACTGCCTCTGGTCCATTAGACTAGGCACCTCAAAGTTCACAATCTCGCCCTCCTTGAGACTGTCCTCCTCATAATCCAGTTGCACATAATCAGGCCATGCAGCGACTTCCGCGCCCCATGTCACAGCAGACCAGCCACATCCATAGGCATGTGACACCCCACCACATGGCAACCGTCAACCTTATCCTGTGACCCGTATGTTCTCCCTTCCAATAATGTGCTGCGCCAATCCACCATTCTCCCTGGTGAAGCCTCACTGGACCTTCTTGTGGCAACTGGGGCCGGGTACCATAACACGGCCCGGCTGGCTGTTCTGCACCATGACCTCACCTTGGGGTGGATGAGCTGCACTGTGCTCTCCCAAGTCCGCTTCCTGCCATAGGCTTGACAGCTGCATAGAAGAAGAGGGGTCCGGTGTGCAGTGCCCTGAAACCCCTACTATCTGAACCTGACCCATAAATTCATCGTTACTGTGGCGTGTCAAGGAATGCTTCCTATGCTCTAAAGGATTTTTTGGGGGTCTGACCTTGCACTAATCCTGATCCCTGTGAATATACCCTTTGTGGTTTGCCCATCTCAGCCTCAAATTCCCTCCCGGACTCTTGTCATTGCTCCATTCTAGTATGGTAGAAACAAGCGTTGATGCCTGGCCCATCTTAGGTGCAGGTGTTATTTTGCAGGTCACACAATTATTATGCCCTCTCTAGGGCCCTCCCTCACTCTGATACTCCTGTCCACTCCAAGGAACTCCTGTCTTCCACCTCTCTTGTATACCCTTGGGCACCCTCTCCAGCCAGTCCCACTCTCCCAGCCTCACACAGGATGTAGAACCAGCCCCGCTGGCCTCACTGCTAGTAGTTATATCCAAGCCTGTCTTACTTGCATATGTGGGCCCTGGCCCCCCTCACTATGTCATGGCTGTGCCAACCCCTTTTTCTGTATGTCAGACCCATGCACAAGGGGTCTGGAGATACCTGTAAGGTCCTCATCTATCTGGCTGTAGTCAATAAAAGGCTCTTGAGCCTGAGAACCCACTGCATCCTATTTATCCTCATAATCCCTGCATGAGTCTTTGCAATCAGGAAGCCCCTCCCAGTCCCAGCTGGACCACATCACTTTGCTGGATACTCCCATCTTGACGCCTCACCCTCCTGCGCTCTGCCTGCTTCCCCTCAATAAAGGGCTTGCAGGATGCAGTCCCTGTGATGCCCTGCCTAAGTTGTTGATGCTGCTTATGCCCAGCAGCCCCTCCCTTGACCCATACCGGCCCGATTTTATTAGAGGAGTTCTGCACACTCAGGGCAGCCCGAGAACCTATGTGGGCCTTCCCTGTGCCTGACTCACTTGGACGGGGCAGGGAGCACGCCAACACGCAGCAGGCACTCTGCAAGATGCTTGCCTCACCGGGCGAGGCAGCAGGGTGAGTGCACCGCCTTCTATCAGCAGATCCAGGCACTAAGCTTCTTCCAGAAGTTTGAGTGTCTGGTGTACCCTAGCATCTGCCATCGTCAACCCTCTCGAGCAACAGCCTACACCACGCAACAATTATACTGTGAAGGTAAGATTGAAATGTTTGCTTTTAACGCTACGGGGCACTAAATATCTGAACTTGTTCAGCTAACTGCTTGACTTGAACCTTTTCCCTGATGATAAGAGCTGCCACCAGGTACACCAACCACAAAATGTTGGTGGCAGACCTAAAATGACTACTTAAATACTCTTGGGCAACATGCTTTAATAGATGTAGCTCACAAAGCCAAGTCAACTAGACTGCACCTTGTTACCCCAAAGCTCTTGGGTAATAGACTTCCCTCCCGTCTACTGCACCCCAAAACCTAATTCCTAAAAGACGAATGAACTCGCTGCTGCTGTGCTCCCTGTTATCTCACCCAAAAGTCCTTGATCTACTAAAGGAAATATTTGAATTAGAACTGCAGTAAAACTGAGGCACTCCTGAAATCTGATATGAAGATCACGTATTTACTAGGCATGCACTTTATGCATCAAAGCCACATGAACACAGCAGTCAAAAATCTGAGCATTCATTTACAGGCTGACAAACATAACATACCAATGCAGCCTCATACAGAAAAATAAAAGTAACTCTTACTGACGAGACTCGTCCGCACAGGAGAAGGGGCTCAGCTGCATGCTTTTCTTTGAAGTCTAGGACTTTTAATCTTGTTTTATTTTGCAATAAATAAGTCTATATGAGGTTGCCAAACATTGGTATTAAGAAAGAGTGACACCTAAGTCCGACAGTAGCGAGCATCATAAGAGAACTTCCCAGAGCTTTCTCAGGTTACCATCAAATACTCCTAGCCCCAGAGTCAAGGCACATCATCACTTTCTAGATCAACATAGGGTGGTCCCTGCACAAAGATAAGTGTGAGTGTTGTAAATGGGTTCCACCCAGTTAGTATGCCCATATTATTTTGGTTTTTGATCACCCAGTTATGAACCTTTACTGTGGATGACTCTCCTCCCAGTCATTTTATAGTAAATTGGACTGCCCAGGTTTACTGCCAGTGTCCACCTTTTAAGATAAGGATGCTGCAAGGCTTAGGGGCACTGGGTTAGGGCTGGTTACATGTGAACATGTGCACATGCGTGTGTGCCTGGGTACAGGTGGCATGTGACAAACTACAGTCGTGCACAGCCTGGTAGCTGCACACAAGTAACCAGCCTGTGTCAGTTTTAAACTGCAAATTTGACCTGTCAAAATACCCCTTTTGATAGGCCCAAAGCTGCCTTTTAAATATTATTAAATCACCCATAGATAGGTCTTATTGCACATAAAGGCAGGGTGCAGATATTTAAAGGTAGGACATGTAGGAATTAATGTTAAAAGTCTTTACAATGAAGTATCTCCAAAAACGGATTTTCACTGTAGTACGTCTGGCTGCTGTCATGGAGAATCTTTGGGCTACATGGTTACATTTATTAAATGCTAAAATTGGATTGTTAGCAGCAAGAAAAATATTTCTTGCACTATGTTAATTTGTAATTTAAAATCCTCTTTAATGGTGATGTCAGATTTTAAATTAATATTTTAGAAAGTTGGCAGTTTTCTGTGTGAAGTTTCTGTGAGTTTCCAGCTGTCTGTGCTGGTGATGGCCTTCCCACTGGGAAATGTGTATTGGAGCTGGACAGTGCGCAAAGGGGCCTCAGCATAGAGGACATATAGGGAGTGGGTCTTATTGAGAGGATGGCTGGGAGGTGTTGGGCCATGCCCTGATTACAATTCAAAGCAGCTTTCAGCAGCACACACAAAAAGGCCTGACACCAGCATTTTGAATCACCAGATGGATCAGAAACAAACCCAGGAAAGGGAATAGGTTAGACAAAGGGTAATCCCCTTTCCATGACTTGGACTCAGCATAAAAGTGGCACCCCAGAACATGAAAGAGAGCAAGACTATGGACCTGGACTGCGACAGTGGCAACACTATAGACAGCAGGAAGGATAAGCCCCCTGATGGATTAAGGACTGCCTGCAGCTGACCCCAGGACTTGTGGATCTCTTCAGGGCCAGTTATGCTTTCCCACTTACACCCTCCCGAGGACTAGTTGGGGGAAGGCTTGGACTTCTCTGCCCCAGCAGGAGCAAAGGGGCACTAGGAAACAGGCACAGGAGAATTCTGGCACAGGAATCAATAAAATCAGCCACCTGTACAGTCCGCCCAGGGGCTATGGCAAGAATAATGTATTTCTATTGCCCAGTGAGGGGGCGTGCCTGGGGCTTCCTCCCCAGACTTCTTTTGCGCCTGAGGAGGCCATCCCCTGGGCCTATGCAACCTCCATGCTGCCCTATCCCTGAGAACAAAGAAGGTCTCAGGACCCCATTTCTGGGATCCAGAACACATGAGCTCCTACCCACTCCCCATGACTAGGGGAAATGACTGAGGCCCACCACAGAGCTACTGCTCCCTCCCAGACTTCTGTTGCATCTGAGGACCCCTTCTCCCAGCCGGTGTAACTTCCATGGGACCTGGGACCCCATCCCAGGGCCCCAAAGACAAAGGCAGTGTCCCGGGACCCAGAACACAGGAGCACCTCCCTGCGCCCCATGCCTGATGGAAGTGGGGCAGGCCCAGTCACAGATTGCTGCTCCCACTACAGGCCGGAGCACATAAACGAAGATGGTAGGTAGAACAAACAGAGGGTGATGGCAATAGGTAAAAGAGGCACTCTTCCTCACAGATCTTTCCTGACCAATGTAATATACGGTGCCTACTTACGGGGGCTTCACCCCCGCTGAGCCCCAACTGATAACTTCCAAGGGTTATCCAAATCTAACAATGTGTAGTGGCACACGTATGAATCACAACATACAATGTAAAAATATATACATCAAGTATAGTCCAATATAATTTGTTCAATAAATCGAAGAAACGTTTATTCCATAAGGAAAGATTCCATCTCGAATGTTTTAAACAGAGTCAGTGTTCCAAACACAATCACATATCAAATTCCTAAAGCGTATTTTCATAGTTTGATAGATCCTCAAATGATAATCACAATTTCGCTTTTATGATCCTACTGATTCGTCAACACGTGTTTCGTCAGGGGATTGCCCTTCGACTTCCTCAGGACATCCTACAAAGATATTCCCATAATTAATACATCAATATAATACAATCCAACTATATTAACACCCTTCCTGGTGAAATAAGGTATATGTACTTTAAAGTGGAAACCGCACTCAAATAAATGATGTGTCCTAAACTGATAAAAGTGCCTGAATTACCCAATTGTGATATTATTCACCAAATAAATAAATAAATAATAGTAAAATTGAAATAATAGATAATAAAATAGGAGTAATAAAAGATTTATACTCCCATGTGTATTAGTAATTCCCCACTAACGTGCATCAGACCTTGTGCACAACCAAAGTACTAGCCCAAAGCTAGACAACCCTTATATCCCTAATAAATAGAAAGACAACATATCTTACAATTGTTAGGTTAAATTCCCACACCTATTAGTCGAAACATATATCTGTATAAAAAGAACAAGAATTTATTTGTTTGTTGCCTCATGAGTTTTGTATTTGAAACAGTAATTGACACGATACGTAGCGCTCACCTGACCATAATAATACTCAACTCCTCAAATATCTTGTATTCCCGAGTTAACCGACGTTTCCTAAAGTCATGAAACAACAATAATCAATCTCAGAGGTGCCTTCTTCCCCCCTTTAAAGTCCAAAATCCAGTAGTTCTCATACACTGTACCTGTACCTCTTCTCTCCAATCTCGTCTGAGTACAATAGCACTAGTAGAGCGAGTACGCCCTGTTAGAAATGGGGTTTCTGGTTGGCTAGGGTATGCACCTCAGCCAGGGAGAACTTACCTACTCTAGTCGAGGCAAGGGAGTTACACGTCCAAGATAACCCCTGCTCACCCCCCTTGGTAGCTTGGCACGAGCAGTCAGGCTTAACCCGGAGGCAATGTGTAAAGCGTTTGCACAACACACACAACACATGTGACACAATATCCCCACCACCAAAGAAACACAACACCAGATTATATGAAAATATACTGTATTGTACACAACGCAATTATCAGACCCAACATCACATATCAGTACTATCCTGCTACCTTAGCAGGTGTCAGAACGTTACACATTAGTTACTCTGCAACCTAGCAGTTTTCACACATAACACACAGGTTACTCAGTATTCTGCAACATAAGCAGTAGTCAGGAAAACACGTTATTACATCACAGCACTTGTCATAAGAATATCATAAAATGCCCATAGTAGGAACATTAGAAAACATATGGCAAGTTAGAAAAACATATTAGCAAGAATGTCCATAAAAGGAACATTTGCATACACATATGTAAAAACATCAAACGCAGGTAGGTAATATATGAATCAAACAAAAGTCGTTAGAAAGAACTTTGGATTGCAACTATATTGGTCCTTTAAACAGTACCTGGTTGGATGAAGACACCTCCAGTGCCTAGGAGGCGAACAATGGGGCCCCCGGCGTTCCTATGCGCAAAACGGGGGCCTCCCTTATACTCTGGGGTCAGAGGAGGGCAACATGCACTCCTCTCTTTTATAGACAGGCCCCTCTGGGGACCGTGATTGCTGGGGGCCCCCCAGGGCCTCAACCAGCCCTAACGAGGGGGCCAAAGCCAGCAAAAACAACTTAGGGCAGGAGGGGGGCACCACGCACCCCCTCCAGTTTTAATGACAGGCCCCTCCTGGGACCCGCAATCTCTGGGGGCCCCCCCGGGCCTCCACTGGCCCTTCCACCAAGCTGGGGGGGCACAATAATGCCCGTTTTACCTAACAGCAGAAAAGTAGCATCCTGCTCCTAACTCAGAGGCCAGGGGGAAGTGGGCACTCCCCGCGCCTTCCCCTGGTCCTGCCGTGAAGCCACAAGAAGATCAGACCCTCCTGGGGCCCAAGCAGACACTCGCCTGCACCCGATGCGGTGCGCGAGTGTTCTTCCAGCTTCCCGGGCTGCTGCGTTGATCTTATTTAAAGGGGCACAATGCAGCAAGGAGCCTATGAGCTCCCAAGGCTCCATAAGCGCGCTGCAATCAGCGCAATGGCAGCCGCAACCACGGAGAAGCACCCCTCGTGAAGAAATGGATGCAGGGGTCAGGGGCCACAGCACCCTGCCCCTGGGGAGCAGAATCTTAAGACAAGGTCCTCAGGTGGAGGGCCCAGCTACAGGCCAGCACAAGGGAAAGGCAGCAAGTGGCAAGTCCTTCACAGTGACCAGGCAGGTCACAGGTCAGTACAGCAGCAGCAGTCCATGGCGGTTCCTTGTGAGTCCTTTCAGCCTTTGGTGTCCAGTTCCAGGATGATTCCAAGAGTCTCCAAATTGTGGGGAAAATTCCCCTGTACTTATAGTCAGTTCTTACAGTGTTTTACAATGGTAGGGAGAGGAGGTTCCAGCCAGTTACAACTGGTTCTGGGAGTGCCCCCTCTCTCCTTTCAGCATAGGCTCCAAACATCAGTGGGGGGTTAACGACCCTATTGTGTGAGGCCAGGGCACAGTCTTTACAAATGCAGGTGTGCCCCGCCTCTCCCTTCTCTCAGCCCAAGAATACTATTCATTATGCAGATGCACCTCTGTGACACCTCCACCCTCCCTGTGTATAGGCTGACTGAAAAGTATGCACAAAGCCTCAACTGTCACTCTGCCCAGATGTGGATTGGAGTCAAGCTGCAAAACACCAGAGTCATAAGTACAGATAAATGCGCACTTTCTAGAAGTGGCATTTCTGTGATAGTAATAAAAAATACACCCACACCAGTAAGCAGTATTTATCACCATCACAACCATACCAAACACGCCTACTCTACCCCTCATAAATCAGACAGTACCCTTTACACATAAGGCAGGGCATTTCTAATGCAATCCTATGAGAAGGCAGCACTCACAGCAGTGAGACACCAAGTTAGGCTGTTTGTCACTACCAGGACAGGCCATGCAATATGGCACATGTCCTGCCTTTCTACATACATGGCACCCTGCCCAAAGGACTAGTTAGGGTGTACCTTAGGGGTGACTTACATGTAGTAAAAGGGGAGTTCTGGGCCTGGCAAGTAAGTTCAGATGCCAGGTCCCTGTGGCAGAAAACTGCACACACAGGCCCTGCGCTAGCAGGCCTGAGACAGGTTTGAAAGTCTACTTCAGTGGGTGGCGCAAGCAGCACTGCAGGCCCATTAGTAGTATTTAATTTACAGGCCCTGGGTATAGAGATACCACTGTACAAGGGACTTATAGGTAAATTAAATATGCCAATTAGGTATAAGCCAATCATACCAACTTTAGATGGGAGAGCACCTGCACTTTAGCACTGGTCAGCAGTGATAAAGTGCTCAGAGTCCTAGAGCCAACAGTGAGAGGTCAGAAAAACCAAGAGGAAGGAGGCAAAAAGACTGGGGATGACCCTGTGTAAGGTCAAAAGTCCAACACGCCCGACTCTGTCAAACCGTGAATATTCCTGCTGCGCCATATTTAAAAGGCTGCGGTTGCCGTAAAACAAACAAAGGACTCTCACGTTAGTGAGGAATTACTAATGCACATGGGAGCATAAATCTTTTATTACTCCTATTTTATTATCTATTATTTCAATTTTACTATTATTTATTTACTTTTTTGGTGAATAATATCACAATTGGGTAATTCAGGCACTTTTATCAGTTTAGGACACATCATGTATTTGAGTGCGGTTTCCACTTTAATGTACATATACCTTATTTCACCAGGAAGGGTGTTAATATAGTTGGATTGTATTATATTGATGTATTAATTATGGGAATATCTTTGTAGGATGTCCTGAGGATGTCGAGGGGCAATCCCCTGACGAAACACGTGTTGACGAATCAGTAGGCTCAGAAAACAAAATTGTGATTATCATTTGAGGATCTATCAAACTATGAAAATACGCTTTAGGAATTTGATATGTGATTGTGTTTGGAACACTGACTCTGTTTAAAACATTTGAGATGGAATCTTTCCTTATGGAATAAACGTTTCTTCGATTTATTGAACAAATTATGTTGGACTATACTTGATGTATATATTTTTACATTGTATGTTGTGATTCAGACGTGTGCCACTACACATCACACCAGAGATATGTGCATAAGTGCAGGGAGCAGGCTGGGGTCATGTGGGTCTTGGGGATCTCCCGTCAGCCCCCACCAACCATGACCATCCTAAAGATTAAAAAGTAAGGTAATATAAAAGACATGAGGCTCCCTCAACAGTAGCAGGAAATACGCTCATTGCATATTAATTTTTCTACAGGTGGAGACCCTATAATGCCCTGCAGGCTTCATTTTCATAGGTTTCTCCTTCTTGTGTGGTCACAGGAGGGCAGGGGACTGTCAACGAGCTAAGAATGTCTCTGGGGGGGCGCTATCAGAATGAACCCTATTTGCCCCAGGTCAAAGGAAGCATGGCCTGGACAGATTTTTTCATTATTTTCTATCATCAACGGGTTCAGGGATCGCTCAAAGATGATTCTATAGTTGCAGTGTATGTGGCCTATAGTTGTATAAGAATGACTCAGGCACATATTATGTTAATTTTAAATGTTTTATTGACACTTATTTGTGATAAATACTGCAATGCTTTATTGCCAAAATTGACAATAAATCTGCATTTAAACGCAAGGTTATTGGTTTCATTAACATAATGGTAAGTAGGTCGAGCCTCGACAGCGCGCCTGCGCCCGTCTGCAAAACCTGTTAAGATGAGTATAGGACTTTGCTCCTGCCTGCCACTGCCTGCCGCTCACCACAGGTTGAAGGCAGTGTCGCTCTTGTTTTGCTGCCTCCTAACTGGTTTGGCAGCCCATACGTTGTTAGCGGGCCTGACCTTAATAAATAAACTGAAAAGGGGACTCAAATAGGTCGATGAACATTTTGACTTGCATTTAAGATGTTCTTACCATAGCTCCAGTACATAATGAATAATCAATATACAATAATGAATAATAATTAGTAATCAATGACATCAATAATTAATCAAGTCAGTAATTGTCACGCACCATGACCTTTCAGTCATAAATAGCCACACTTTTAGTAAAGGTTTACAATGTTTATTTCCCTAGATTAACAATGCTAAGGTCATATAAATTAATCTCAAAATCAAATGAAACACATACAGAAACAACACTGGTTGTCCGAAGCGGCGGAAGAAACGCAATCTAATCAAAGCTTGAACTACAACACATTCTAGAGTTACGGTGCAAATCAATGGCAAAGTCAGCTGCATCAATGAAATAAAGTACATGAAGCTGAGCAGAGAAATTCATCAAGCATTAGTCCCCGTTTTCATAAATCAGGATCCTTAACTAACGTCAGATTAGCATCAGCATGTTGGGTTGCTTGCAAAACAATTTAGTAACACAAATTTGGAAAACATCTAACTATGGCCCTATCAAAACAACGCAGTTGGTACCTAGAAATAAAAAGCAAATATGCATAATAATCACATTTTAGAATAAACCTATCCTCGATATGGAACAGCAAAGCAGAGTCAGTCTTCTTCCTCAGGACATCAGCTTGATCAGCAAGGCATCAGTCTTCAGCATCAGAAATTAAAAGGGGAGAGTAATTTAAGCATTAAAGTTAGGTACGTCTCTGGTAAAGATGCACAAGAAAATAGTAACCTCTCGGTCAGGAAGAAAATGGGCAAATGGACTGTCTTCTCTCTCTGCAGCGTCGTTATATTAAAGTTACCTAAACTATCCTCTAATTCCCTATTGGTCAGTTAATCGTATGTTCACACTCTGTCCAATAAAACTACTATCCCAAATCTATGAATTCTAATATTTCTCCGTTCTCATATTGTTGATTGGTTCATCTTGCGATGTCCTCATCATCCGGCTTGTCAGGCAATAATATTGTTGCAGCTTCTACTCTAGTCAGTATCTTAATTGTTATTGTCCTGGGAAAGTCAGTCTCACACACATTACACATAAAATGTTGCATTAGCAAGAACATCATCTCCTAGTAGTTGGTTCACACGAAAAGCTTCAGTTATTAGCACATTTAAACAATACAATAGACATTTCACAGTTTAGTGCGGGTCACGACCAGTGGCCGACACCAGGGAGTGCGTTAAAAAATCCTCGGGTGCATCGCACTCAAGGATTTGTTTTTATTTGAAAATACCCCGGGAGACACTGAAGAAATTCCATGTCTCCCCTCCGTGTCTCCCCCTGCCCCCCACCCACCTTTTTGTGATGTCAGTGCGCTGCGAGGCACGCTGAAGTCACTGTTTTGTTTTCTTCCTCGGAGAAGTAAGCGGCCTTGCGGCCGCTCCCTGCTCCTATGGGGAAAACAGCCCCAAAGGACCTTCTGATGTTCAGGAAGGCCACGTTTGAAAGGGGAGACTCTCCCCTTGCAAACGATGCCTTCCTGAACTGGGTTCCTGGCCCTCGAGGGCCAGGAAACCCCACTAGACACCAGGGGCCATATTTATACTTTTTGACGCAAAACTGCGCTAACGCAGTTTTGCGTCAAAAAAAATTGCGCCGTCTAACGCCATTTTGAAGCGCCATGCGGGCGTCAAATGTATACTTTGACGTACGGCGGCGCAACCAACAGGTGGGAGTCATTATTTCGTGGCGCACACAGCGTCGGTCTGTCGTAAAGGAAACCAACGTAAATGCGACGCACATCACTGTGGGTCGATTTACGACAGCGCAATCGTGAAAACTCAGTTTTTTTTCACGCTATTGCGTTACATTTTTGCGCGAAAACTGCCCTTTCAGCAGAGGAGAGCCAAAATGGATCCTAGATGCCCCAACAGACCCCAGGAGGATGAGAGCAGACCAGGAACCAGCCAGGAGGATCCATACAGGAACCAGGACATTTAAAAAAAAAAAAAGACAGTGTCGCTTCAGTGCAGAGGAGCAGGAAATCCTGGTGAAAGAGGTGACGGAACACCAGCACCAACTTTTCATCTCCTCAAAATTGCCACTCAGTAGGAGAGAGGCCATCTGGAAACAAATTGTGGACAAGATTAACAGTGTGGCTGAAGAACGCCGGACAGTCACAAGTGTAAGAAACGCTGGCATGACTGCAAACGTAGGACCAAAGAGAAAATGGCCAGGAACAGGAAGGCAGCAATGCAGACTGGAGGGGGTAGTCCAGCACAACAGGAGGCCCTGGACCACATGGAGGAGATGGTCGCAGCTGTCATCCCGGAGGAGATCGTCACAGGGATTCAAGGACTGGACAGCGCAGACTACCACGACACAACGCACATGCAGGGTAAGTCGCATGGGGAATTCAAATGCAATAATGGGGACTGTAAGCAGGGGGGGGATACCCACTACACAATGCATGTAACTTAGCACATATATGAAGTGGCATGGGGAAAGGGGCACGGCAGGGGGGCATGCCCAGTACTGACCGAAGCTGGGGCACGACAAAATACAGCAACAACAACAGTCCCACGGGGACATCCTGTAATTACAACAAGAGAGCCAAGGGAAAGCAGTGACAGGTGGAAAGGACACTACCTCAAATCCACATCCAGGCACTTGTATTGCAAAATCTATTCTACATCAACTAGGTCCCTACCTGTAATGCAGTAGCAAATACAACAACTGCAACTTAACTGCCACAACAGTTGACAATAACACCTCTCATCTCTGTGCAGCTATAGTACCAAATGGCAGGAACCCCACCCTGGAACATACATACCTAAATTAGGGGGTGAGGATGACATCTGCAACTACTCCTAGAAATAAGACAAAGGTACCAGTACACTCAAATGCCGAATGTCCATAACTGACACATACATAAGCCTAAGTAAACAGCAATAGGAGCCGCACAGCACTAACGACACACACATGCTGCATACGTCAGGGTCCCTCACGTGCCTGGCTAACAAGGCTACATCACTAATGTCATACTGCTCAGACAACAACATTGAGGAGGGGACACAGGCAACTGGTCACTGAAACACGTCTGCACAGTCTGACAAACAAATAGGACATTCATACGATAAACAGGCCAATCCAGTAAGACACACATGATACCCCATCATATTCAAACATCAACAATGTTTACATCCATACCACATCCTAACATTGACATGCATAGGTAATGCCACGTAACATGTACAGATCATGCAATGTGAATAAAAAGTGTATGGGGCAGGGCCTGAGAGGCAAGTGTGCTGGCAGGGCAGTCACAACACCCACAGTCAGTCAAAGTGTAGTGTGGCAAGTGAAACGTATACTTTGCGCATTAGCCTCAGGCTGGAGGCCTTTGTGCATCTTACCCTGATTGTACTTATACTCATTTGCTCACATCTAAGAGCCTCAGAGCACTTTGCACTAAATCAATCTCATTGCCCTTCCTATCAGTTAATGTATCAAATAGTCAGTCCTAAGGTGTTGTCAATTAGTCAAATCACACTGTTTTGCCTACTTCTGCACTGGAGTTTGCCAGAACATATTCACTCTGTGCCCCAGTCAAGGATACCGTCTGGTACGTTGCTGATAGATGTGGTAGGGGTTAAGGTTTGGCATTCCTGCGTAGGGAAACTTTGTCATCACCATGACATATGTCTTTTAAATTCACTTCCTCGTCCCAAGACACGCATGGGGGAGTTTCCAAACAGAAAATCACAACTAGATGCTGCCTGCCTTGCTGCTGATGCACAACCAGATCCCAGCCCATTCCTCTGATATGATGGATGATGTCTCCCCTGTGATTCAGACAGGCAAGCTCCAAACTTAAGATGCTGTGCTATACATAGAACAAGCAGAGGGAGAGTAGAAACTGTTAGGCACCATGATAGCTTTGTACTAATGTATTACTCTCCTGCGGACTATTTCAATTCTAACAGTGTGTAATGTTTGGGTTATTGGGACTCACACCTAAATTTCTACAAGTCAGTTGTACAATGAAACTTCATATTAAACAAATACTGTCTTTGTCATTTGTGTATGGGAACATACCGGAAAAGATAGAATTGTGTAAGATCTGAGTGACCACCACTTCCCTGAGAAGTTCCAAAGATGTCATGCGCTCGGATGTCTAAACATTCCTTTGATGTGGGAGACCAGAGGCACTGCTAGTCTGTCTGAGCTAAATTGAATATCTGGGTGACAGAGTTATTTACAAGTGGGTCAAACTTAGTCCCCCACACCATTAGCTATCCTGCTGCCTAGAAAGCCAAGAATCACATGTAGGATAATGAGAGCCCACCCAACAAAATGTCCCTCCAAAACAATAGTGAAACACCGAGGGAGGAGTAGGACAAAAACACGCCTATTCCTAAATAATTACAAAGCAACACCTAGAGGCGACCTGGCAGACATGTCTGATAGCTCCATATCATACATGTGACACACAGGTGGGCCATAGGCCTACAACAATGCCCTATGACGGACAGCAGATACCAAGACAAACACAGAGTACAAAGTTAAGGCATCCAAAGGCTTGTATCTTAGTGCAAAATTGTCACAACACAGACACACTAATTGTACCCTGTTTCATTGCAGAGGAACACGGATCTCCTGCCGATATGCCTGTCCATGAGTTCCCTGATGACATGGATGACGAGACCATCAACCTCCCACAAGAGACCATTGACATGGTCCTTGAAAGCCTCCAAACCCCACCTTCAGTCACAAGGAGGAGCACAGAAGAAGCAGCCACCACAGTAGAACCACCCGCCACCCCAATTGTAAGACCTGCCAGCTCCAACACAGCTGAGGACTCTGACGACACTGGCACCAGCTTCGAAAGAACAGTCGTTGGGGTCCAGCGGGAGCTGGCCAAGGAGGTGCGGGTGGGGATGCAAACTATGGCAGCCAGCCTTGAGGGGGTGCGTTCGTGCATGTTGTCAACTGCTGATCAGGCAGCTGCAATGCAAGCCAGAACATCGCTCTTGGAGGAACTTTTAAAAACACCGAAGGAAATCTGCACAGCTGTCATCCAGTTGACACAACAACTCCAACTGCAAGCCAGTCAACGTGTGCACGAATGCAACATAGAACCCCTCAGGGCCGACCTGGCTGCCTACCATCGGAATGTGGCTGCCATTCTGAAAAACCAGCAGGCCCTCCTTGCTGCAGTACTGCCCTTCATTACTCGACAGGGATCAGCCACCGGGATGTCTGCCTCCATGTCTTCTAACACTGAGGTGTGTGTTGTCCCTTCACAACCAACAACAACAAGGATACACCAGGCAACACACACATCAGAAGAAGAAGACATGGAACAGATAACATTCCCACGCAAGAGTACCCAGAAGCCCTAGTCCCTGCACCATGGCCTACTCTGACCAAGCTCCTACGTTTTGACACATGCCAGTCTCACTACCACTACCCTCAATGACTGTTCGGCAATCCACTGTATGACTTGTCCCCATTGGCAGTGAATGTTTCTCTCCTACTATTTGGCAATTCCTGTTCCTCTGCACTGTCTGTGACATCACCCCAGCATGCCAGGAGCATCATCCACACCCCGTCTGTAGGATCACCATGTAAGAATGCACCAGAACGGACTCAGCTAACATTGTGAATGGACATTTTGCACTACACCACCTAAAAATAAATATCACTTGCACACCTATTGTGTCTCTGTGTTATTTCACACTTCAACTGTGCAGTACATAACTCCAAAGTGGCTGTGTGGCAACCATGTCGATTCTCTATACTACTGTCCTGATTTCATGTATACTGAAACATCTGTGCAGTGGCCAGGATTGCATCATAGCTTTACTATTCTGAGGAAAATAACTGATGAAGGGACTAAGCACACACAATCATGCTGTGTTGGACAGAATGATGCACCATCTATAGCTATTCTAGACAACTAATGGTGACTGAGAAATGTAGGCACCATGCAATACTAAAATTAGAAATTATGCTGTAAAATGAAAGGAATGATAAACAAATTACACTGCATCAATCACCCTTACGGCGTATACTTCCATGAAGGAATGTCATGCTGAATCAGTACACACATGATGTAGGTCAGCAATGACAGCAACAAGACAAGAGTGAGAACAAATCCTCATCTACAAAGATCTCCCTGAACTTCACACTGCTGTCCGACCTATCCATTTACCTACAATAACAAGTCTGGAAGCACTCTTTGTGAAGTAGGATACATACCAACCCCAAACCTTGATGATCACTGCACACTACCAATGGTGGCTCTCCCACATGGTGGATACTTACCAAGTTAGCACACGGGTAGCTGGCATGTTAAACCTCAATAGCCTGGGGATAGCGAGCATAGGACACAAATGTCATACTAAAACTTTCTGCTACACTGATGTCAAGGCCATGAAAAGGTAGCACCTAACGCATCATGTAAAGGGTTAACAAATTTTTTATTTCAAAGTAGTAATAAAAGAGGCAACTAAGGGAAAGGTAAACCTACACTAATCTAACCTGACTACTACTAACCCACAACTGTCCCTAACTAACCTAAACTAAACTTACTCTACACATGTAACTAAACGATCTAAACATCAACCCCCCACCCACCATTATGAGACAAGACACATGCAGGACAACACTTACTAACCTACACACATACTATACTATCCTAAACAAACATATATATATATTTTTTTTTTTTAAACAGGAATCCCAACATTGCCCCCCACCCACCCACCCACACAAAAATATAAGATAGAAAGAATAAGGACCCCCCACCCTCTTACCTAACACTAACTAAGCTAATTTCCTATACTTATCCTATAACTAACCCCCCAAACCCAACTAACAGTATGAAATAGGAAAGAGGTGAGAGGGGAGGGGTAAAAGTTCAGGAGGGCAAAATGACTACAGATTTACCCTCCGTAGTGTGCGCCGGATGGAGCGCACCTTCTTCTTGACCTCATTCATGTCCTCCGTCAGGTTGTCAACCTTTCAAATCAACCTGTCCAATTTTCGGGACAATGCCTGGAAGGCCGCAGGGTCGATAGGAGGGTCAGTGCTGGTTTGCGTGCCGGTGGAGGTGGATGTTGTTGCTGGAGTTGTGTGGCCACGGGACAGCCCTGCTCCCACCACACGGCTGGGTCCAGGTCTGGAGGAAGATGCCTGGTCCGTTGCTGGGTCCACTTGGGCAGACCTGGTGGATATAGTGGCGGTGGTTGTTGGTGGCACCGTTGGGGGAGCCTGTGGTGTGGCATACCACGCCCCGGAGGCCCGATCCGAATTACATCTGCGGGCCATCCTCCGATACCCACACTGCACCTGCAGGATGTGCCTGTACCTCATCGCACGGCGCTCAAAATGGTTGCGATCTGCGGCACTCAGGTTTGCAGCTGTGAAGAGAAAAGGGAAATATTGAGCATTGAATTTACAGTGGGTTGAATACCACAATGGGTCATTTGTCCATTACTAGAAATGTATTGGTTGCAGCAATTGTTACAACATAGTTCACGGAAAGGCTCAGAGGAAGTACATGTGAATCATGCATACATAAGGGCATATCACACATAGCATATCCATGTCATAACATGATGGATGACATCACCCTAAACTACTCATCCAAATCATACCTAAGGCATTATACATTATGGCACCAGCTCTTCCGCATACTGACTTCACTACATATGTCATTCTATGTGATAACAATCACACTCCTCACTCAATGGCATTTGGAATTAGTTGTGTGCTAAGATTGAACCCCTGGCCCAGAATCATATGTCCACACTAGGGGCCAGATGTAGGAATTTTGAAAAATCAACTAGCAATTTGCAAAGCAGAACGGTGTCTCTGACATCGTCTGTGAGTCGCTATGGTGTCCCTAAAACCCACCTCATGAACATCAATGATGTGGGTTCCAAGTTGCCCCACCTTAGCAACTATGGGCACTCACAGGGATGGAGGCCTGCTGGGAATAGCAGAACTCCATAGACGTGACTGCTTTTAAATAAAGCAAGTTATTTTTCCCCAAGTGTAGGCCGTTTACCTGAAAGGAAAATAAGCTGCAATTAGTTAAAAATCACAACAATTCAACTTGGAAATTTTCACGGTAATTATTGGTCCCTTAGACCACTGGCTGTTTTGCGCAGGATTATTTTGGTCCACTCACAAAGGTGAAGGTTTACAATGAGGACCCCTTCCAGTCAGCAAGTTGGTTACCATCCACTTCAAGGGGATGATAACAGCTACTCACTTTGCAACCACGTACTCGGTTGCAAATGGGATTGCCTCCCACTGTGAGTTGCAAGTAGGTCTGGTAAACCCCTTTATTATTTGCATTTTGAAAAGCATTTTGCTAATATGTACATGACCACCAAATACATTTTGGAATAGGAAACAGACGTTTGCAACTCACAAACAGAAATGTATGCCATTTGCAACGTGTAGACATTTTGCTACATCTGGCCCTAGGTACTAACTCAAGTCACAAAAGGTGTTAAGTACGTGTAACATACTGGTTGCTACAGTCCTAGGTACCCTGTTTCACAGTAACATCCCAGTCTTTGTGGGTGGTGTGGGAAGAACAACCAACAATCCCATGTTCAATGCACACCCAGGAGTGTACAGAAAGTTCAACAAGTATGTGCCTTCACACACAACACCTATGAAGGGCTAGCAACACGTTGTAGTCAGCCCAACCTTGTCACATCCCAGGTCCACACATGTCAAAATGATATGACTTAGCCCAACATAACATACTATTAGTGAGGCATGTTTTACAACACACACAGAGGAGGTAGAACACCCATTCACATGATTCAACAGAACACCTAGGCCACTGCACTCAAGTCACACACACTTCGAGTTCACCTTGTGGAAGTACATGCCCCTGGAAGATCCGACCTACAGTGTATACAGTCCATCCTCAACTAGGAAGAAGCACTTGTCATCAAAGCCATGTGCCTAAGTGTTAAGCTCTGACACGGTAGTTTAGTGTAAAGAGCTTTATTCAAAAACCACCAACCCAACAGCAGCGTCAGCTCCCATTTCCTCAACCGTCCAGTATCTCTCCACTCCGCAGACCGTCCTCGAGACCACTCAGTTAGAATCTCAATGACAGAGATTCCAGACTGTACCCAACATTCTTAAGCAGCCACAACACATCCCCCTTATTACACTAGAGATGGAATACATAAAAGGAACAACAACAAAAAAGGAAAAAAAAAGAAAATATAACATATGTGTGTGGATAAAACAAATAAGCAACAATATGACAATGTAATGGCCGGAATAACAGGATAATACAGAATATTTAAATTGCACAGAAGTATGCAGGAAAAACATCGGAATTCAAGAAACATAGGCCCTCATTCTGACCTTGGCGGGCGGCGGAGGCCGCCCGCCAAAGTCCCGCCGTCAGGTTACCGTTCCGCGGTCGAAAGACCGCGGCGGTAATTCTGACTTTCCCGCTGGGCTGGCGGGCGGTCGCCTTCAGACCGCCAGCCAGCCCAGCGGGAAAGAGGCTTCCACGATGAAGCCGGCTCGGAATCGAGCCGGCGGAGTGGAAGCTGTGCGACGGGTGCAGTTGCACCCGTCGCGTATTTCACTGTCTGCGCAGCAGACAGTGAAATACATGTAGGGGCCCTCTTACGGGGGCCCCTGCAATGCCCATGCCAGTGGCATGGGCACTGCAGGGGCCCCCAGGGGCCCCGCGACCCCCCCCTACCGCCATCCGGATCTCGGCGGTCCGACCGCCGGGATCTGGATGGCGGTAGGGGGGGTCGGAATCCCCGCGGCGGTGCAGCAAGCTGCGCCGCCGCGGAGGATTCAATGGGGCCGCGGTACACTGGCGGGACCCCGCCAGTGGTGCCGGTCCGACCGCGGATTTACCGCCGCGGTCGGAATCCCCATTGGAGCACCGCCGGCCTGTCGGCGGTGCTCCCGCGGTCCTCCGCCCTGGCAGTCAAAGACCGCCAGGGTCAGAATGACCACCATAGTCCTTCCACCACACTGGTTTAGAACGGAGTCTGACAGGAGTTGTCTTGCATGGTGTTACCTTGGACTCTGTCCTTGCGGTGTGGTTCGCTCCTCGGTTAGACAGATTATCGGAATCAATCCTGGGACAGTTCCATTTTGCAATTCTGGACATACTCCACACTTCACCATTATCCAGCACAACCACATTTTCCCTCACCTCCTTAATACGGAAAGGGCCTTTGAAACTTGACCTCCCTTTAGTTTTGTAATTAGGGTCTTTCAACCATACCAAGTCATCAACCTTCCATGCAACATCGGACACACAAGATTTGAAATCATACCGCAATTTGTACTTTTGTTGATGATCGCTCCTACGCATGGACGCTTTACCAAGTTTCTCCTGGTCAAGTTTCTCTGAAATACATGATCCCAACTTATCTCTGAACCATGCTGGGAACATCTTGTTACAACCCAATCTTCCCCTCATGTACTCAAAAGGGGCGATTCCCGTAACGCTATTGGGAGTATTACGATATGCCCACCATTGGTCTCTCAGGAGACTCCCAAGAGAAACTCGCGTCTCAACTGCTTCCTGGACACAGTACTTCACCATCCTATTCATACGTTCTGCAAGACCATTGGCCTGGGGTAAGTACAAGGCAGTTCTCAAATGCACAATAGCTAAAGAGTCCAAGAAGGACTTCATCTCCACGGATGTCAACTGTACCCCGTTATCTGTAACCAAATGGCTGGGTACACCCTCTCGTGAGAACTCCTCCATTAAAAACTCAATCACCGTCCTGGTATCTAGGGAGTTAACACACTTGGTCACTACCCATCTTGAAGTATAGTCCACCATGAGAATGACATACCGTTCACTAGCAGGGAGAAGATGGAAAGGGCCCATGAAATCTAGACCTAGCTTCACCCAGGGCCTTTCTGGCACAGCAACTGGGGAAAGTGGGGGTTTCGATACCACTTTACTCTTGTCACTTCGTGCACATGTCACACAATCTTTAACGGTCGCTTCGACCTCACGATCCAACCCTGGCCACCAATATATCAATCTCAACCTTGATTTGGTGAGATTCCTGCCCAAATGACCCTCATGAGCCAAATTGATGATCTTATTTCTTAAACCAGTGGGAGGTATGCATTTAGTACCCCTTAATACCTCACGACCACTTAAAGACAGTTCATCCCTAATGTTCCAGTAACTCTTCAAAGGTTCAGGAATGTCCTTATAATCCGGCCACCCTCTTACAATGTAACCAGCAAGATCATGTCTAATGGAATCTTGATCCACAGCAGTCTTCCACTCATCTTCACTTATAGCCAACTCATTCACCCAACTAATGACACCCTCATCCTCGCTTTCGTCATGACTATCAATCGAACTCCTAGACAAGAAATCAGCTACCGTATTCTTCGGCCCGGGCACATACTCAACAGAAAAATTATACTCCATTAACCCTTCAACCCACCTCTTTATTCTAGGTGTCAATCCCTCACTTTTCTTTGAAGAAAAAATTTGTACGAGGGGTCTGTGATCAGTTCTCACAACAAAGGGTAAACCCCACAGATAGAATCTGAAATGCTTGACTGCCCATGAGCACGCAAGAGCCTCCCTCTCAATAACGGAATACTGTTGCTCTGACCCCCTCAGGGAACGGGAAGCAAAGGCAATGACATTCTCCTCTTGATTTTCTCTTTGGATCAACACTGCCCCCAATCCAGTTACACTAGCATCAGTGTACAAGAAGGTTTTAGCGTGTGTGTCGAAATGGCCTAATGTGGGCATTTTCCCAATACAGTCTTTCACAAAAGTGAAAGCAGCTGCACAGTCTCTAGACCATGCAAATGTGTTTCCCTTTTTCAACAGGGATCTCAAAGGTTGTGTCACGCTCGCAAAGTTGGCAACAAATTTAGAATAATACTCTGCCAGCCCTAAAAAGGATCTCACACCCTCCTTGTCTTTGGGTTCAGGGGCGCTGACAATAGAATCAACCAACTCAAGCTTGGGTTTAATCCCTTCACTGGAAATAGTATGACCAAGGTAGGTCACAGAAGAAACTCTAAACTTGCATTTTTCCTTCTTAACCGTGAGGCCAGAACCAACCAGTCTACACAATACTTCTCTAAGGATTTCATCATGTTCCTCTAACGTTTTGCCATGAACCAAAATGTCGTCTTGAAAGATTAGGACACCCAAAACCCCCTCCAGAACTTTCCTCATAATACGTTGAAAACAGGCAGCAGCGGAGGCTAGCCCGAAAGGCATTCTACGAAATTGATAAGCTCCTAGCGGAGTTACAAATGACGTGAGGTGTCTAGAGTCTGGGTGTAAAACAACCTGGTGATATGCTGACGACAAATCTAGTACACTAAATACTTTTGAACCACCAAGCCCTGACAATTCCTCAGAAATATTGGGCAGGGGTTGGCGATCAACCCAAATATGCTTATTAAGGTCTCTGAGGTGCACACACATGCAAATTCGTCTCCCATTGTCCTTCGGCGCTAGAACAATGGGAGCCAACCATTCAGAGGACTCTATCTCCTCAATCACACCAGCATCCAAAAGCTTGTTAAGCTCCACTTTGAGAGGTTCTAACATTAATTTTGGAACTCCTCTCACTTTATGCACAGAAGGAGTGGCATTCTTCTTAAGAATAATTCTGTGTTCAAAATTGGACAGACAACCTAATTCTTCTCTGAACACAGTAGGGAAATCCTTCAGAATATCAAGATCCAAGTTGCTATCATTCACTACCATAACCTGACTCTTGGCATTGGGGTCCAATTTAATCCCCATATCACGTTGGTGATGCCAACCTAGTAGATTGTTCCCACGTTTTGCTACATAAACTTTCCCTACAGTGGCCTTACTTTGGAATTGAATACGCATGATCTTATAGCCTATCACTTCTATTTTAGACCCCCCATAACTGACAGGGTTGATATCAGGTGCTGTTAACGAATGGAAATCCTCCCCAAAAATTGCCCGGTAATTCTTGTCACCCACCATAGTATAAGGAGAACCCGAATCAGCTAATACTGTTACTATTTTTCCATCAAGCTCAATAGCACACTCAGGCATGGTTACAGGTCCTACATCTACCATTCCAGACTCATTCACAATGTTGCCGGAATCCGAATCAATGCATAGGATCATCTTGTTAACATTCTCAGTGACAGCATCTATATTGTTCTTGTCACTATTGCAGACTCTAGCATAGTGCCCTTTTTTCCCACACTTCCTACACTGAGAATTCCGTGCGAAACAATTAGGACTGTTCGCAGCATGTCCTGTATTACCACAACGGAAACAACGCTGAAGTCTAGGCTCTCTCTTCCTCTCTTGGGTAAATCCTGGGGTTTTACTGTCACTGTCACAGCTAACCCTCAAGACCTCCTCGCGAAAATGCGGTGCTTGAACCGTGCACAAATCATTGTCTCCACTCATCTCCTTAATCCAACTATTGGTGCTCTCCATCCCTTCAACAATTGCAATGGCCTCTCTTAAGCCTGGGTTTTTCGTCAGTAGCTTCTCCTGAACTCTCTTGTTGTTAGTACATCGGACGAGTTGGTCACGGATTAAGGAATCCGTGATGTCACCAAAATCACAAGTGCGTGCTAGCGTGCGCAAAACAGCAATGTAATTACCCACACTTTCAGACTTCCCTTGTGAGCGTGCAAAAAACTTGTGTCTCTCAAGAACAACATTGAGTTTGGATTCAAAGTGTGCTGCTAAAATGGCCACAGACATCTCATAACAGTCTCTGGGTTCACCTTCTGCCCCTCCAAAGGACAAGGTCTCTAGACTATCATAGATATTCCTGCCCTCAATTCCTAAATTGTGCAACAAGACTGCTTGTTTCCTTGCAGGAGAGAACTTTTCCCCACCTATCGCTATTAAATAGGAATCAAAAAGATTCTTCCAACGCTTCCACAGAAGAATCGGGTCGCCTTTATCCGTTAGAAAAGGAGGAGGCTGAGACATTGCAGGAGTAGCCATAACTTGTAACGCGTCTTAAGTCCACTGTAGAAGAAAATCCCTTTAAACTGTTCCACAATGTAGCACTGCACAACGAAGAGGAGAAAAAGAAGAAAAAAATATATATATAAATCTGGCTTGGACGATTGAGACGCAAGCGCGTTGCTAGGCAGCGTTGCTATGGCTGCGCACGCAATGCAGGCTCGCGTTATTAGGCCTTCCGTATACTTCTCGTTGCCAGGGCCGCGTTGCTAGGCTCCTGTAGCAACAAATGTGCGTGCCCACTCGAGCGCGCTGGGTCCGTTGGAGGCTCGCGCTGAACTGAAAAAAAACTGTAGCCGGCAAGAAAGGATAAAAACACAAACAAATCCACTGTCTAGAGCAGACAGAAATTGTTCCTGGAACGTGTTCTCACCCCCACCTAGTGGAGACCGCGAAAAACGTCCATGCTGCCGCTGACACAGGGAAAATTTGATGGAGGTCACCGGAGACGCTTACTCTGCCAACAACACGGAGAAGACCATCCGTTCAACCAGGAAAACAGGCACTTTCGTTCGATCAGGTAGGAAAAGCGCAGCAAGTCCCTGGGGAAATAGCGTCGCGACAGAAGAGTAGAAATCCGTGGGTTCTGGGTTGGTGGTCCTCGTCGCCAGTGTTAAGCTCTGACACGGTAGTTTAGTGTAAAGAGCTTTATTCAAAAACCACCAACCCAACAGCAGCGTCAGCTCCCATTTCCTCAACCGTCCAGTATCTCTCCACTCCGCAGACCGTCCTCGAGACCACTCAGTTAGAATCTCAATGACAGAGATTCCAGACTGTACCCAACATTCTTAAGCAGCCACAACACTAAGCTATCTGGGAGACTGTCAGTCTGATATGCAGACTCAGTTAATGGCAAGTCCCTGACCAAGTCTAACATTGACCAGTGTATTCCAAATGAGTCATACCATTCCCAATTGCCGCCCTAATTGAATGACCTACAGCCCCTCAATCTGAGAGATGACTAGGTATTGCTTTACAGAAACATTATTCCAATTTGATATCACACTAAAACAACAAAGCCAATGAACGGCCAGCACATCAAATCATGAATTCTCTTGAACACACAGTAATCCATCATGCTTCATTACCAAACAATGAAAATAGCACTCAGGCAACACTCACTGTAGGTATCGGGGTCGTCAAAATGGGCCACCTCTCCCACGGTGTACGGGGCTGGTCCAACTGTAAAGCATGAAAGGAAGAATATACTCAGACTGGATGAACGGACAAATAATTTCTGTTACAACGACACTGTGTGAATATGACACGGTAATGATACACTTTCACACATGCTCATCCTGCATGGATGACTTTGTATTCAACATTATCATTGGATGAGTCTCCTGCTCCAGTGACACACCCTACTACACTCATGCAGTGGCCAGGACAGTCATGTGTCGTCCAAGTCAATCCTCCATTAGTATGCCCCAACAATAATGTTATCCATACATCTCAGCATGTGCATCCCAGAGAGACATTCCAAAACTGGTTCCATGAGGACTGCATGACCACTCACAATCAAACAGGCTATGTGGACAGGTTCAACACACAGCAACCAGACACACATGTGACATATGTGTGGACAACATGACTAACTTCATGTGACGTGAAGGCAACACACATGTATAGCATCATCACGTGTTTCCAATTTTCTGTCTAGCTATGGCGTCTACATATGTAGGTATGTTGTTTCTACATGACGTACTCACTGGCCATTATGACCAGTAGAGTACAAATAGAGCAGTTCACGTGTTGCTTTTCTGACACAAATGCAACACTACATTACATGCAGCTACAGGCATCTGGTATGTGTTGCAAAAATGAGCCATCGGACTGGTAGCATAGGTCTTCATACACATTCTGCAACAAATACACATTAGGACACATATGTATACCTTTGTAGCGCAGCACTTGCATCATTTTGTGACGCAGAGAGGGGGCTACTTAGCAAAATACAAATAGATGTTGGATTTTACTGCTGTTATTGCGTGTACATGTGTTGCAAAAATTGGGATTTATGTGTATAACCATGGGCCAAGGTTTCCCGAGCATTACACACAGTCAGCTACTTATTTTGCAGATTGGCTAACAATCATCACATGTTCACACACAGATTTCTATTATTCCCATGTAATTGATTTGTACTCACCAACATGGCCACCAATCCGGAGTCCCAGGTGGTCCAGCAGGTCCTGTTCCCTGGTGATCAGATCTGCCCAGCGGTGCTTGAGTTGATGGACATTTTGCAGACTCCCGTAGACCCGGACCAGGTGATGGCGCACCTTCTCCCACCGGATTTTCCTCGCCTCCGTGTGATACCCCTATATCACACGGCCCCCAGCCTCCAGCATCAGTGGGAGGAAATGGCTTACTAGACATATGAACCCCCCCAATTCGTCTTCACCCATCCTGGACAGGCGCGGCCTACCTGACATATTGAGAGGTCTAAAAATGGACAAATGAAATATGAAAGTAAAAGTGGGAAATGGGGAAAGGTAGAGGTGTGAAAGAAAAAGAAGAAGGAGAAAAATAGCCCAACTAACCCCCCAAACTATGCTACCCACAACAGACTCCCACAGACAATACAAACTATCACAGGTATACAGTAGACAAAACAAGACTAAACAGACTGAGACAATGTTATACAACAATAATAGATTGACACTAAGACTAAATACAAGGCACACAGGACACTAAAGCAGTAAAACACAGGACAACACCTTTCACACAACCACACAGTCTAGATAAATCTGAGACTGCAAAGTGAAAGTGAAAGTTAACTCCCAGTACAGATTTGGTAAACAGGATATCCTATTACATCACTTCCTGCATAAAGTGGCCGCCGTTTTTATTTTCCCGTTATGCGTCATATTTTCACGCATACACAGTTGTGCGTCATTTTTTTTGACGCATTACAGTGCACAAATATGCGGAGTGAAGAAATATGATATGAATATTAATAATTTTTTATGTACATGAGATGACCAACATATTGTCCATGTAGCGTCAATTTTACCACGCATACATCATGGGCGTCAATTTTTTTACACGTACAGTAGTGCACATGATGCGGAGTGAAAAAATATGATATGAATATTAATAATTTTTTATGTACATGAGATGACCAACATATTGTCCATGTAGCGTCAATTTTACCACGCATACATCATGGGCGTCAATTTTTTTACACGTACAGTAGTGCACATGATGCGGAGTGAAAAATATGATATGAATATTAATAATTTTTTATGTACATGAGATGACCAACATATTGTCCATGTAGCGTCAATTTTACCACGCATACATCATGGGCGTCAAATTTTTTACACGTACAGTAGTGCACATGATGCGGAGTGAAAAAATATGATATGAATATTAATAATTTTTTATGTACATGAGATGACCAACATATTGTCCATGTAGCGTCAATTTTACCACGCATACATCATGGGCGTCAATTTTTTTACACGTACAGTAGTGCACATGATGCGGAGTGAAAAAATATGATATGAATATTAATAATTTTTTATGTACATGAGATGACCAACATATTGTCCATGTAGCGTCAATTTTACCACGCATACATCATGGGCGTCAATTTTTTTACACGTACAGTAGTGCACATGATGCGGAGTGAAAAAATATGATATGAATATTAATAATTTTTTATGTACATGAGATGACCAACATATTGTCCATGTAGCGTCAATTTTACCACGTATACATCATGGGCGTCAATTTTTTTACACGTACAGTAGTGCACATGATGCAGAGTCAAAAATATTGTGGATGTAAATTATACTTTGAAGGCGAAATATTAAGACACTTTTGGATACATTTGTATTTGACTCTGCATTGTGTGCACTCATGTACGTGAACAAATTATGACGCCCATGCTGTATGCGTAGAATATGGAGCAAATTTATCCTTATGTCTTCATGTTTTTACCTTTGGAAAGGTGATTTGTCATGGTCAAACGGTGCGATGTGATACACATTTGTGTTTGGATATGACACATGTCCGTTGTTTTATGTATAGAAGGCATTCACACTGTAATGTTTGGGATACGTTAACTAATGTATTGACCATATTTGACGACATATTTGGTGTAATTGCTGATGGCTATTTTGAAATGATGGATGGGATACCATTATGTATTCCGTCTCCAAAATGTGTCCACATTTATGATGGTGATGCTTTTATCTGTAGTCCTAACAGGGAGTGGAAGAGTCACTTACAGTTTTAATGGGGCTAACCATGTCCCATTATGATTTTGTGTTTCAGATTTGTGTTGGACTTATGACATGGAGGCCACACATGTGCCTTATGCATGTGTTTAGTTCACAAGTACATGATTCTTGTATGTTTTGGGGGCGGTAGAGGTGGACTTAGGCCCCCAGCACCCTAGGATTTGACCATCCAGAATAGCTACTGTATCCATGGAGTATATTTATTATATCATGGCAGACCTGCAGCAGCAGGCTAATGTAAGGCCATATGGTATGAATGACTGTTGACCATTCATTCATCTCATTAGCCCATTTGACGTTTGCAGTAATGATGAATTGGAGCTAACTTGCATACCATTTTCCTATGACTATGTTTGCAAGACTCTCAGCGTTCCCGATGTGATAATGAGAATAATGTTTTGGTTGTCTGTGTCACTTTCTGCATAAACTGGTTTAGTGTCATGTTACAATCTTCCTGCTAGGTTCAAACTGGGACACAACTGTGATGGTCTACTTTCAAATATTATGTTGATTGTATGACATATGTGTACATGTGTGTGGGAATGTGGATCCACTATCACCTGTCTGGGTGTATGTTGTCACTGTAACTTCAAGGTCTCCTCCTGAGTTAGTGGCAGCTGATGTTGTACCAATTGTGTATTGCTCATATCACACACTTGAGAGAAGCCATTGATGACATGGTCACGTACACATGGATGGTCCCACCCTGTCTCTGAACACGTGTGATGTGACTTTCAAATGATCTCCAATTTTGGGCTGGATGAGAGACTGTTTCAGTTGTTTGGATCCGGCATCTGTAATTGTCACATTTGTACTCTTGTTGGGCTCTGTGTATGGTAATGTATCATGTCACATCCTACCCTCTGTGCATACATTTGTGATGTTTATTTTTGGTGTGATGAATGTTATAGCATTCTTGCTCAATGAGACGACATTCATCTTCAGCAATTTCAAACTAAAGGTGGTCAGAAATGAATAGGCCAAAGCATGATGTGGTGTTTGTTATCTGTGTTTATTTACAAGTGTGGAATACAAGTGATTATAATAACTTAAGTAAAAAAATTGTTGACAAGCTGTTGGCGCCTACGCACTCCTGCTGCCGTGTTAGGTTGTTCCCCCTCCTGTTGCAGGCCAGCATCCTCCTCATCATCATCCTCAGGCATGTCTGGGTCCGGTTCAAGGAGGGGAATGTTCCTTTTCACACAAATATTGTGTAATATGGCACAAGTGAGTATGATCTTACAGACCATCTCTGGGGAATAGAGTAGGCTACCGCCAGTGATGTCAAGGCAGCGGAACCTTGACTTTAGGATCCCAAAGGTCCGCTCCACAATGCTGCGTGTCCTCTTGTGGGCGTCATTGTATGCCCGCTCAGCAGCAGTATTTGGGTTCCCATATGGTGTCATTATCCAAGGCTGGATGCCATACCCCTGATCAGCTGAAAGAGAAACACAGAATGGTATCAATTAGATGTAGGAGGCACTGTTGTACGTATCTTTGATGGCACTAGTTGTGTTGTGTTGTCTGTGACTATTTTGTGTACTAATGTGACAACCTATGGTTGTTGGTGAAAACTTTGGCATTGTTTTTTTTCCTTGGCTGAGCAAGTGTTTGTTGGCTAACTGTTTGTCAGCAGGATGTATTGGTTTCTCAAGTACAGTGTGCCCCCCCTTGCATTGTGACTTGTGACACAGGTGTCCGTGTGTCCTCACTGGGGGTGTGATGATAGTTCCATGCAGAGTTGAAACATGAAAGTGTATTAGAAACGTTCATATGAACATACCCAGGCCATCCCATCCCTTAAAACTTATGCATTGTATTACTGTACAGGTTATTGTGAGCCTTCAAATTTGCAAGGTGACATTTAGGCAACCACAGTCATTAATGTCTTCACACTAAGCTGTAGAGTAAATTCCAATGTGTGAGAGGTTCAATGGTGACTTGTGAAACATGGCTAGTGATGTGAGTACCTCAGTGTGTTCCTGTCTAGGTATTGCTATTGTGGTGTATGGGTTGTTTATCCTAGAGGGTTTCTGTGCAGTGAGTATATAAGTAGATTTTTGTCCTTACCAACAAGTAGTCCATTGCCATACCGTCCATCCTGGAAGTGTTGGAGGATAGTGCAGTGACGGAAGATGAATGCGTCATGTACACTCCCAGGATATTTAGCCACAATGTTGTTGATCAGTCCTTGGTGATCGACTATGGCCTGCACGTTGATGGAATGTGTGTGCTTCCTGTTGCGGTAGAGGTGTTCAGTCGCAGCAGGTGGCACAAGGCGTACGTGTGTGCAGTCGATTGCACCAAGGACGTGCGGGAAGCCACTGATAGCGTAGAACCCCTGTTTGGTTTCCTGCTGCTTCTGCAGTGTGTTAGGGAAGCAGATGTGGCGGGGTTTCAGTCCAATGATGGCATCCAGTACTTTAGGCAGGAATGCGGAGAAAGATGGTTGTGATATTCCACCAACCAGGGCACCAGTTGTCTGACAGGAGCCACTTGCCAGCATGTGAAGTACGGCAAGCAGCTTTGTTTCTGTTGGGATAGTACGTGGAGTCACTAAAGTGGGGGCCAATTGCTGTTCAATATTTGTCAGCAGCTGCTGAATGGCCTGCCAGTTCAACCGGTACCTCTGGATGATGTCTCGCTCCCTGAGGCCATGCAGGGTTGTTCTTGGGCGGAATATCCTCTCCTGCCTTCTGCGCTGTCTTTGGGGTCCCTGCTGTTGTTGTTGTAGCTGCTGTTGTTGCTGCAGGGCTCTGCGTCTACGTGCACGCTGAAGAAAAAGCACCTCCATGTCTCCCTGTTGCTGCTCTGCTGCTCTGCTGCTCTGTTGTTTGTTCTGTGTGTTCTGATTAAGTACAGGTGTGTTTGCACCATTTTAACGCCTGCCCTGACCCAGGCGTTAAAATTTCACGATATTCGTGCATTGCGTGATTTTTTTGCGCCGCCTGCCGCGCGGGAGTGATTTTTACCTGGAAGCATAAATACGACGCACCGCTGTGTGAGTCGGTTTTTGGACGGGAACGCCTACCCTGCATGTCATTAACGCAGGGCGGGGTGCCGCTTCCAAAAACTGGCACACATAGCGCCATTTTCCTTGTGCGCCGGATCGGGCGTCAGGGTTTAAATATGGGGCAACGTTTGCGCTGAAAGTGCGTCAAAAAGTTTTACGCACATTCGGCGCAAACGGAGTATAAATATGCCCCCAGGGATTTCACTTGGGGGGTCGGCCCACTCGACAAACTGGCCGGCCTTGCCCTGGGGTCATTTTTTTTTTTTAAAAGGTAGTTGTCCCTTGGGGGGGGGGATGCAATTGCGCCCGATAGCGCCCCCCAGGGGGCAATTGTTTTTTTTTTTACATTGACAGGGGGTCAATAATTTGTTTTTAGTAGTTGTATGGTTTCCCTGGGGGGCACTATGGCCCCCAAGGAAACCATACAGCTACTAAAAAAATATATAGATCTATATATATATAAATATATATATAGATAGATAGATAGATAGATAGATAGATAGATAGATAGATAGATAGATAGATAGATATATCTGTATAGCTAGATATATCTATATAGATAAATATGTATATATAGATCACATTTGTCAATACGTGTGTAGTTTCCCTGGGGGCTGCGATCAGCCCCCAGGAAAAGCGGACCCACATATATAAGTGATATATGTATGTGTGTGTATATATATATATATATATATATATATACATGTATGTAGATATATACATGTATATATATATATATATATATATATATATATATATACATATATATTCTCCATCAGTTGTCCTGCAGTTGGAGCTTGCGTCTTCAAAGCAATGCACATACTTCAACTGACGCGTTTCAACTGTAGCTTTTAGACAGCAATAAAAAAGTCAAGTAAGTCTTGTGATTATGTTTCTGCTACAAAAGGATCAGACTTTTGTCTAGTGGGAGTTTTGATGACATAATGTAGCGCAGAAGGTTTATATGCCTACTGCAAAGATCAAATCTGTATTTTATGTAAATAGCTGAGTACATTAGTAAAGTCAGCCATTACCTGTGCTATAATACAAATTAAATGTATGTGCGGGGTGGCTGTGGAGAGATGAAGGGCCCTTTTGCTGGGTGGTGTTGAGGGAATCCGAGGAGGAGGTCATGAGAGTGGGAGCACCAATAATGACTGTTAAACTGGGCACTAGAGGTGCTAAAGACTGTGACGATTGGTATGTGACAAGGTGAAGTAATAGTGTGTCTTTTTTTGAGTGTCTTGAAAGAATGTGCTGATTGAGGGAAGAAGCGAAGGTAAGGTGACCACTACTGTTGCACGTATCACACACACCCACCAGCAATTTTGTGACTGTCTACGTAGGCTAGTGGATCATCCCAGGGTCAACAGTTACCCTCATGTAAGGACCAACATTGACCGTTGTTTGATCTATTCCTGTTGCGGGCACTAGGCCTACCCACACAAGTGAGGTACCATTTTTATCGGGAGACTAGGAGGAATGATGGTTGGAAGGACATTTATGGCTCCTCTCAAATTCCAGAACTTTCTATCACCGAAATGAGAGGAAAAAGTTTGGTTTTTTTGCCAAATATTGAGGTTTGCAAAGGATTCTGGGTAACAAAACCTGATGAGAGCCCCAAAAGTCACCCCATCTTGGATTCCCCTAGGTGTCTAGTTTTCAAAAATGCACAGGTTTGGTAGGTTTCCCTAGGTGCCTGCTGAGCTAGAGGTCAAAATCCACAGCTAGGCACTTTGGAAAAAAACAGCTCTGTTTTCTTTGGGAAAATTTTATGTGTCCACATTTTGTTTTGAGGCATTTCCTCTCGTGGGCACTATGCCTACCCACACAAGTGAGGTACCATGTTTATCGGGAGACTTGGAGGAATACTGGGCGGAAGGAAATTTGTGGCTCCTCTCAGATTCCAGAACTTTCTGTCATCGAAATGTAGGAAAAAGTGTTTTTTTGGCCAAATTTTGAGGTTTGCAAAGGATTCTGTGTAACAGAACCTGGTGAGAGCCCCACAAGTCACTCCATCTTGGATTCCCCTAGGTGTCAAGTTTTCAAAAATGCACAGGTTTGGTAGGTTTCCTTAGGTGCCGGCTGAGCTAGAGGCCAAAATCCACAGCTATGCACTTTGCAAAAAACACGTCAGGGTTCAATGTAAAAATGTTATGTGTCTATGTTGCGTTCCCTGTCGCGGGCATTAGGCCTACCCACGCAAGTGAGGTACCATTTTTATTGGGAGACTTGGAAGAACAGAGAATAGCAGAACAAGTGTTATTGCCCCTTGTCTTTCTCTACATTTTGTCCTTCCAATTGTAAGCCAGTGTGTAAAAAAGATGTCTATTTGAGAAATGCCCTGTAATTCACATGCTAGTATGGGCACCCCGGAATTCAGAGATGTGCACACAACCACTGCTTCTCAAAACCTTATCTTGGGCCAATTTTGGAAATACAAAGGTTTTCCTGATACCTATTTTTCACTCTTTATATTACAGCAAATGAACTACTAGGCCCAGCAGCTAAGGGGTTAATTCACTTGGTCAGCATTTTTATTAAACCCTAAGAAATACAGCCCTACATGAGGCCTGGCAAAATAGGCCAAGACACTCGCTAAGTTAAGGCCTACAATTAATAAAACTAAAGCTTATTTCATAATTCTTGATACAACGTATTACTGCATTAGTCAAACATATATTCAATATTTCATAAGTATTAATCATTGATTAGTACATTTCGTTAACATTGGTGGCTATTATTTGTGATTACATTTACAAATGCGTGCATTATTTTTCTACGTTATTTCATTTTCTACATGATCTTATTATTCAAAATACATAAACATGCATTAATATTCTTTATTAAAAGACCTGCGCTAGCGTTCACTTCCTGTACTTGGCTTAGGAGCACCAGGCCAAGTACAGTTTAATGACGCCTGGAATGTTTTTCTGCTGTTTGGGGGAACTCTTTTTGTTAATTGTTTCCTGCCTGGGCTCTGTGAGTAAAGGCCAGATGTAGCAAGTCGGCAATTTGCGACTTGCAAATTGCGAGTCCCTGCGACTCGCAATTTGCAAGTCGCAAAGTGCTATGCAGTACGGTGTCTCAGACACCGACTGCAACTCGCTATGGGGTCGCAATGACCCACCTCATGAATATTCATGAGGTGGGTCGCAAATTGCGGCCCCATAGCGAGTATAGGCACTCGCTAACATGGAGGCCTGCTGACGTCAGCAGACCTCCATGTTCGCGACCTGCTTTTAAATAAAGCAGTTTTTTTTTTTTTGAAGTGTAGCCCGTTTTCCTAACAGGAAAACGAGCTGCACTTCAAAAAAACTGAAACCTTTAGTTTCGTTTTTTTTCAGGGCAGGGAGTGGTCCCTTGGACCACTCCCTGCCCTGAAAAAATAATTTGGGGTCCAGTCACAAACTGGAAGGGGTCCCATGGGGACCCCTTCCAATTTGCGAGTGGGTTACCATCCACTTGAAGTGGATGGTAACTGCGATGCCATTTGCGACCGCATACGCGGTCGCAAATGGTATTGCATCCCACAGCGACTCGCAAATAGGAAGGGAACACCCCTTCCTATTTGCGAGTCGGAAATGCATATTGCGAGTCGGTAACGACTCGCAATATGCATTTCTGCATGGCAAACCCACGTTTGCGACTCGCAAACGGCGATTTTCGCCGTTTGCGACTCGCAAACGGGTTGCTACATCCGGCCCTAAGTTCGCACGCGTGGTTCGTTTTCTGAGTTTGCGTTTTCTTGTTCATTACTATACACAATCAGAAAATCCGCATAGTTGTGTCTTATTTGTGTGTTTTTTTTAATTCATTTTCTTTTTTCATGGCTTTCGTAGCGTGAAATAACTGGAAGTTATTAAATCCTAACTGCAGCTCTCCCTGAAAGCGGGAGAGCCGATACTACAATAGTCACTGGATAATTCACCCCATATTGCATTGTGGGAAATTCCTTTTTCCACTGCAAAGCAGGAGAGCCGATACTACAATATTCACTGGATAATTCACCCCATAATGCTTTTGGGGTTTTCCTTTTTCCACAAAGGTTCGCATCCTGTGAATGAACCTTATCAATTCAAGTGGCTCTCCCTGCACAGCGAGAGAGCTGATACTGCAAAATTCACTGGGAAACTCGCCCCCTCTTGCTTTTAGAATGTTCTAATAATGCGGATAGAACACAATTATGGCCCTTCCTTCAACTCGGAATCGATAGTTTTACAGTTAGTTTACTTCACTCCGCAGATTAGTTCATATAGGTAGGAAAGTAGTAGCTAAAATCTCCATCTGACCTTCTTCCTTTCTTATGTTACGGTTTTAATGAGTGCGTAGAACTATTAGCATCTCGGGGAAGATTACCTGCGTTTTTTCCGAGAATATTTCACAATGTTTACTCTAATCCTATTTGGGCGATGTGCGGTGTGGTTACCAGGAATCTCCAGGAATTACCAGGAATCTCGTGCTTCATCTGCAGCAAGGGACAACTTTCAGAGTCACGCTCATCTTTTTTCCTCCCATGGTAATTAAATTTGACTTTGAATAAAATGACATCCTCACTTTTTGCTGCAGATTCAATCACGTGCCATATCCGTCTTCTGTACTTTACAGCAAATACCCACTTAGGGGTAATTATTATATTCAATGCGTTACAAAAGCAGCGGCAGTGAACGGGAACTGAGACATGGCCTTGGGCTCCAGGGCGATTTTTAGTAACTGGATCGCTTGCAATGAAAACAAAATATAATTAAAAACACAACCTTGTGTGTGGCTAGAGGGTCGGAGAAATGGAGATAATTTTTGTCTTAAGAATGGGGAAGGTCCGATTTACAAAAATCCAAGTGCATAATTAAAACATATTCGTTTTACCATTGACTATTGGCTTACTCCTATTTTGGAACAGTACCCAACGGGGATCCCTCGAGTTCTCTTTGAAATTCGGGACAGTTGGGCCTCCCATACTATGTTGCAAAACAATTACACACATGATAAAAATCTGAACATAAAATGATGCGTTAATATGCATTGAACGCTGGGCATTATTACCTAAAGAGGGAAAATCCTGTTTTTTGTGGTGAATCCACTTGCCTTTGCACGCAAAATAAATAGGGGAATGTTCCCTCCCCATTCCCACCTTATAAAGACAAGAGTAATCCATCCCCTCCCCATTCCCACCTTATAAAGACAAGAGTAATCCAGCATGTATTTCCAAATCTATTGGCACGACTGACAGACCTGGGAGTGTGTGTGGGTCACCCAAAAACCACAGCACATGAACAGCCACATTAGTAAATATATCATACATAGAATCCCACCACTCCTGGTTCTGTGACTCAAAAGGTGAAGTTATGTTAATTATTTTCTTTTTTATGCCTAATTATAGCTTAAGGCATCAATAACATATATATGAACTAGGAGATATACACTTTAAATACGCCGTAAACATTCTATTTACATTAGGTTAAAGATTCCTACTGGCATTCCACAAACTATAGCATCTCTATGTGCGGAAACATCATGGTGAACAAAAGTAAGTGAATTTGGAATATTTGTGAGTAGTTGTTATCATTTGCAGGACACTGGCTTTGATATTAGATCATATCACAAAGTTACACTAAAGCACTCCAGCTGCACTTCTCACTCTGTACTGCTCACCTGGCAGCACACCCGTTGCACTAACCATGGTCTTCCCATACTGTGCTCAAGCCTCTGTTACAAGCTAACAATGTGACCTCGATCTCCTTCTTTCCTTCATTGTCGATTCCTGCTCGCTTTATCCAAGAAGACTTTCCTTGAACATTGTGCATAGACCATTGTACAGGCTGTGAAATGTGTGCATGTTTTTTAAAATGTACGCCCTTTGGCAATAATTACATGACCATGTTTCTTCCAAATGCTATTTTTATTCTGGTGCTCTCTAGGGGATGTTCTGACCATTACAGTCTAATGCCACGTGTATGAAAGAATGCACAAACACAGTTTATTTCTGATACAGTTTTCAGGTGCTGCTTTTAGGATCCCAAAGGCGAGATTGTCATTTACAACGCCAACAACTCTAACTCTTGCTAATGCAAGACCTATTGCATTGCAAATGCTTGTTTTTAACATGTGGTTATTTGTCTTTTATTGGGTGTGATCCCTTGACAAAGCCAGTAGGCTTGCCAGATATTAGTGTTGTGATGTCCCTTTGACAAAGCCAAAAGGCTTGCCTTATGTATTGATGTGGTGACTCGAGAAAGCCCAATAGTGATTGTGGGGTCATGACCCCTTAGGGGTCAGATGTGATTTCAAAAGGTCATCAAAAGTATTTTCAGACTGCCTGATCTGTATATTAATACATAGACTTTAGTAGGGGGTGGTAACGTAGTGTGTGCATAATAAATGTACATTTTTCTTTCAAAGAAAAGTAACTGACTGGATAATCACTTATTGAGTATTATTATTGCAAGCCAGAGAGTAGTGATTACTAGCCCACACCACATCTCTTGAGTAGGTCTTGGACTGCTCTGCTTCTCTACCATTGGAAAGTCAAGTGTTACGGTGATGTGCTTGGTTCCCCGTAAGGGAAAATTGTGGACGTAATATTCCAAATTTCTACAGTGAGTTTTTGAAAACTTCCATCAATTTTTTCAGTTTCCAGTTCTCCATTAACAGAGTTGTTCCTGAGCCTGCAAAAGTACAAGACATTAAAGCAACGATGACTCCTTCCTCTGTCACTGATTTAAGCAGTTTTATGGGTTGGTTAATTACTGTAGAAGATTCATCGAAAAATCTCACAATATTCAATACCCCACTAAGATAGCTACTAAAGTCTACCAACTCATGGAGCTCAGGAAGAGGCTTTCTAGCAAATCAAAGAGTCACTATCTGCAGACACAACACTCACTTATTTTTTTCCAGCCAAAGGGACTGAGATTTCTGAGGATGGCAGCCTGACTGAACTGGGGAATGTTTTGTTGCATCAACAGAAGGAAGGTGAGTGGGCCCCAATCACCTATGCCAGTGTAGTGCTCACTGATGTTGAACAGCGATGCTCATAAATTGAAGGAGAAGCCCTGGAAGTGCACTTGGATTGTAAACACTTCCACATATATGTGTAGGGCAACCTTTTCACCTTCCACACTGACTACAAGCCTCATATATCGCTATTAAAGGCATCTGCACCCAAAATCCCTCTCTCATCTAGAAGTGTGCCCTGCAACTACACAAGTATCCGTTCCATATTATCAACTGGCCTGGGGTCCTCAACACACAGACTAATATCTCCCATGATTCACATGACACCACTCTGACTGATGAGTGAGAAGCCCAAGACATTATGCAATGCATACAGCCGATAATCAAGAGGTCACAGCCCATGTCAGTGTCCCTAGAAGAGATGGTGGATGCAGGATAACTGTCTCCAATGTCCCTCAAGGCTGTCCAGTCAGGTAAATGGGATAGTTTGAAACTGAACCTCTCCACGAGGATCCCAGAGGCCCAACAGATCCTGAATGTGCAAGAAGAACTAGATGTGTCAGGTGATGGCTGTTCGCTGAGCGAGCATTGGCAAAGTCATTCAGCTGGCCCGTGGAGGACATCAAAGGATGGTAAGCATAAAGAGCCACCTTCAAAACAAGCTATGGTTCCCCTTAAACCATTCGCTGCCAGGCCTTTTCCCCCACCTGTGCCGAGCCTTTTTTTGGCTATTTGGGGCAGTTCGCGCTTAGGCCCTCATAACGTTTTGTCCACATAAGCTAGCCAAGCCAAATTTGCGTCCTTTTTTTTCCAACATCCTAGGGATTCTAGAGGTACCCAGACTTTGTGGGTTCCCTTGAAGGAGGCCAAGAAATTAGCCAAAATACAGTGAAAATTTCGTTTTTTTTTTTAAAATGGGAAAAAGTGGCTGCAGAAGAAGGCTTGTGGTTTTTTCCCTGAAAATGGCATCAACAAAGGGTTTGCGGTGCTAACATCACCAGCTTCCCAGCTTTCAGGAACAGGCAGACCTGAATCAGAAAACCCAATTTTTCAACACAAATTTGGCATTTTACTGGGACATACCCCATTTTTACAATTTATTGTGCGTTCAGCCTCCTTCCAGTCAGTGACAGAAATGGGCATGAAACCAATGCTGGATCCCAGAAACCTAAACATTTATGAAAAGTAGACAAAATTCCGAATTCAGCAAGGAGTCATTTGTGTAGCTCCTACAAGGGTTTCCTACAGACAATAACAACTGAAAAAGAAAAATATTGAAATTGAGGTGAAAAAAACATCACTTTTTCTCTACGTTTTACTCTGTTACTTTTTCCTGCAATGTCAGATTTTCGAAAGCAATATACCGTTACTTCTGCTGGACTCCTCTGGTTGCGGGGATATATAGGGCTTGTAGGTTCATCAAGAACCCTAGGTACCCAGAGCCAATAAATGAGCTGCACCCTGCAGTGCGTTTTCACTCCGGGTATACAGCAATTCATTTGCTGAAATATAAAGAGTGAAAAATAGCTCTCAAGAAAACCTTTGTATTACTAAAAAGGGCACAAGATAAGGTGTTGAGGAGCAGTGGTTATTTGCACATCTCTGAATTCCAGGGTGACCATACTAGCATGTGATTTACAGGTCATTTCTCAAATAGATGTCTTTTTTACACACTCTCTTATATTTGGAAGGAAACAATGTAGAGAAAGACAAGGAGCAATAACACTTGTATTGCTAATCTGTGTTCCCCCAAGTCTCCCGATAAAAATGATACCTCACTTGTGTGGGTAAGCCTAGCGCCCGCGACAGGAAATGCCCCAAAACGCAACGTGGACACATCACATTTTTTTAAAGAAAACAGAGGTGTTTTTTGCAAAGTGCCTACCTGTAGATGTTGGCTTCTAGCTCAGCCGGCACCTAGGGAAACCTACCAAACCTGTGCATTTTTGAAAACTAGAGACCTAGGGGAATCCAAGATGGGGTGACTTGTGGGGTTCTGTTACCCAGAATCCTTTGCAAACCTCAAACGTTGGCTAAAAAAAAACATTTTCCTCAAATTTTGGTGACAGAAAGTTCTGGAATCAGAGAGGAGCCACAAATTTCCTTCCACCCAGCGTTCCCCCAAGTCTCCTGATAAAAATGATACCTCACTTGTGTGGGTAGGCCTAGCGCCCGCGACAGGAAATGCCCCAAAACGCAACGTGAACACATCACATTTTTTGAAAGAAAACAGAGGTGTTTTTTGCAAAGTGCCTACCTGTAGATTTTGGCCTCTAGCTCAGCCGGCACCTAGGGAAACCTACCAAACCTGTGCATTTTTTAAAACTAGAGACCTAGGGGAATCCAAGATGGAGTGACTTGTGGGGCTCTGACCAGGTTCTGTTACCCAGAATCCTTTGCAAACCTCAAAATTTGGCTATAAAAACATGTTTTTCTCACATTTTGGTGACAGAAAGTTCTGGAATCAGAGAGTAGCCACACATTTCCTTCCACCCTGCGTTCCCCCAAGTCTCCCGATAAAAATGATACCTCACTTGTGTGGGTAGGCCTAGCGCCCGCCACAGGAAATGCCCCAAAACGCAATGTGGACACATCACATTTTTTGAAAGAAAACAGAGGTGTTTTTTGCAAAGTGCCTACCTGTAGATTTTGGCCTCTAGCTCAGCCGGCACCTAGGGAAACCTACCAAACCTGTGCATTTTTGAAAACTAGAGACGTAGGGGAATCCAAGATGTGGTGACTTGTGGGTCTCTGACCAGGTTCTGTTACCCAGAATCCTTTGCAAACCTCAAAATTTGGCTAAAAAAACATATTTTCCTCACATTTCGGTGACAGAAAGTTCTGGAATCTGAGAGGAGCCACAAATTCCCTTCCACCCAGCGTTCCCCCAAGTCTCCTGATAAAAATGATACCTCACTTGTGTGGTTAGGCCTAGCGCCCGCCACAGGAAATGGCCCAAAACACAACGTGGACACTTCACATTTTTTCATAGAAAACAGTGCCTACCTGTGGATTTTGGCCTCTAGCTCAGCCGGCACCTGGGGAAACCTAGCAAACCAGCGCATTTTTGAAAACTAGAAACCCAGGGGAATCCAAGATGGGGTGACTTGTGGGGCTCTGACCAGGTTCTGTTACCCAGAATCCTTTGCAAACCTCAAAATGTGGCAAAAAAACACATTTTCCTCACATTCCGGTGACAGAAAGTTCAGGAATCTGAGAGGAGCCACAAATTTCCTTCCACCCAGCGTTCCCCCAAGTCTCCCGATAAAAATGATACCTCACTTGTGTGGGTAGGCAAGGGGGGCAGAAATGGTCTAAATACAATTTGCCCCCCAGGGGAGCGACCCTTGCCTAATGGGTCGCTCCCCATCTCTGAAAAAACAAACAAACAAAAAAAAAACACCCCCAAAAAATTTGCCCTGACGCCTAGAGGTTTCTGCCCCCCCTGGGGTCAGATCGGTCTAATAACAATAGGCCGATCTGCCGCCGGGGGGCAGAAATGGCCTAAAGTAAATCCCCCCACACCCCTGGGAGCGACCCTTGCCTATGGGGTCGCTCCCCCTGCGTGACATTGGCGCCAAAAAAAAAAATCCCCGGTGCCTAGTGGTTTCTGCCCCCTTGGGGGCAGATTGACCTAAAATCGGCCAATCTGCCCCCAAGGGGGGCAGAAATGGTCTAAATACAATTTGCCCCACAGAGGGAGCGACCCTATTCTAATGGGTCGCTCCCCATCTCTGAAAAAGCAACAAAAAAAAAAACACAAAAAAAAACAATTGCCCTGGCGCCTAGAGGTTACTGGGGGCAGATCGGCCTAAAAATAATAGGCTGATCTGCCCCCAGGGGGGGCAGAAATGCCTAAAGTAAATCACACCCCAACCCCCCCGGTAGCGACCCTTGACTACGGGGTCGCTCCCCCTGCGTGACATTGGCGCCCTAAAAAAAATCCCCGGTGCCTAGTGGTTTCTGCCCCCCTTGGGGGCAGATTGGTATAGCAAAAAACGGCTGAACTGCCCCCAAAGGCCTAAATACAATTTTCCCCTCCAGGGGAGCGACCCTTGTCCAAGGGCTCGCTCCCCATCTGTGAAACAAAAAAAACAAAACTTCCCTGGTGCCTAGTGGTTTTCCCCCCCTTGTGGGCAGATCAGCCTAATCAAAATAGGCTGATCTACCCCCCCAGGGGGGCAGAAATGGCCTAAAATAATTCCCCCCCCCCCCAGGGAGTGACATTCACGTAAAAAAAAAAACTCCCTGGTGTCTAGTGGTTTCTGTCCCCCTTGGGGGCAGATTGGCCTCATAAAAATAGGCCAATCTGCCCCCAAGGGGGGCAGAAATGGCCTAAATATAATTTGCCCCCTAGGGGAGTGACCCTTTCCTAAGGGGTCACTCCCCACACCTAAATCAAAAACATAAACAAAAACAAAAGAAAAAAATATATATGTCCCTGGGGCCCCTCTGGCTGCCCTCCTTTCTGCCCCCCATGGGGGCAGATCGGCCTAATAATAGGCCGATCTGCCCCAGGGGGGGCAGAAAAGGCCTTCCAAAAAAATGCCCCCCCTCGGAGCGACCCTTGCCCAAGGGGTCGTTCCTTATGTCCATTTCAAAAAACTAAATAAATCCCTGGTGTCTAGTGATTTCTGCCCCCCTTGGGGGCAGATTGGCCTCATCAAAATAGGCCAATCTGCCCCCAAGGGGGGCAGAAATGGCCTAAATATAATTTGCCCCCTAGGGGAACGACCCTTGCCTAAAGGGTTGCACCCCACCTAAAAAAGAACCAAAAAAAAAAAAAAAGAAAACAAAAAAAATGATCCCTGGTGCCTAGAGGTTTCTGCCCCAAAGGGGGCAGAAAAGGCCTTCCCCAAAAATGCCCCCCCTGGGAGCGATCCTTGCCCAAGGGGTCGCTCCCTTATGTCAATTTCCCCCCCCCAAAAAAAAAATCCCTGGTGTCTAGTGGGGTTTCAAAAGCCGGATTGCAAGCAATCCGGCTTTTGAAACCCTGGGAGAAACTTCAAAGGGAAGGAAATACATTTCCTTCCCTTTGAAGCCTCTCCGGGCCTCCCCCACGTGATTGAAAGAGAAATGCTGAGCATTTCTCTTTCAATCCAGCGCGATGGGGGAGACCCTGTGACAAATCAGCATGCGCTCGCAGGCTGACGTCACAGTGGGGGTGGGGGTTCGGGGTGGAAGGGGAAGGGCTTCGCCTTCCATCCCTGACTTGGGGGTTGGGGGGAAGCACACAGAGGGAGCGAGAGCGCTCCCTCTGGGCTGTGTGCCGAGGACGTAGTGGTTACGTCCTCAGCACAGCAGCACTGTGCCGAAGGACGTAACCACTACGTCCTCGGCACAGAACCGGTTAATAGATGAAGGGTTGGAAAATGTTGTAAGAGACTGTCTAATGTAGTTCCCCCTACTAGATGAAGGGATGGAGAATGTTGTAAGAGGCTGTCTAATGTTCCAAGCAGCTGGAGGTGCTGACCTGCCCCCACCGGTAATCACCCAAGACATTCACTGGGAGCCCTGGGACCAAGCAAGCACCGGTTTTGGCAGCCTTCCTCATGGTTGGCAACTGTTTACAGTCATTGACATTTTCTCCAAACATCCTGAGATGAAGATTGTGAATAGCATGGCTTCAGACAATGTCATGCCAAAGCTGGCAAAGCTTATGTATGTCCATGTGTAAGGACATGCCTCCTTGGCATGGTAACCCTCTAACTTTTTGCCTTTGCTGATGCTAAGTTATGATTTGAAAGTGTGCTGGGACCCTGCTAACCAGGCCCCAACACCAGTGTTATTTCCCTAAACTGTACCTTTGTCTCCACAATTGGCACAACCCTAGCACTCAGGTAAGTCCCTTGTAACAGGTACCCCTGGTACCAAGGGCCCTGGTGCCAGGGAAGGTCTCTAAGGGCTGCAGCATGTCTTATGACACCCTGGGGACCCCTCACAGAGCACCTGCACACTGCCTCACAGCCTATATGTGCTGGTCGGGAGAAAATGACTAAGTCGACATGGCACTCCCCTCAGAGTGCCATGCCAACCTCACACTGCCTGTGGCATAGGTAAGTCACCTCTCTAGCAGGCCTTACAGCCCTAAGGCAGGGTGCACTATACCACAGGCGAGGTCATATGTGCATGAGAACTATGCTCCTACAGTGTCTAAGCAAAACCTTAGACATTGTAAGTGCTGGGTAGCCCTAAGAGTATATGGTCTGGGAGTTTGCCAAACATGAACTCCACAGTTCCATAATGGCTAAACTGAAAACTGGGAAGTTTGGTATCAAACTACTCAGCACAATAAATGCACACTGATGCCAGTGTGCAATTTATTGTAACATATACCCAGAGGGCATCTTAGAGATGCCCCCTGAATACCAATCCGACATCTAGTGTAGGCTGACCAGTTTCTTTGCAATAAAGAAGCAACTTTCAAAGACTGCACGTTTCCCGCCGGAAGCGTGAGACTTCACACTCTGCACCCGACGCCCCTGGCTCAAGATCCAGAGAACAAACACCTCAGGAAGGACTCTCCGGTGACTGCAAGTCCGTGAGTAACCAGAGATGACCCCCCTGAGCCCCGACAGTGATGCCTGCAGAGAGAATCCAGAGGCTCCCCCTGACCGCGACTGCCTGTTATAAGGGACCCAAAGCCTGGGACCAACACTGCACCTGCAGCCCCCAGGACCTGAAGAACTGAACCTCAGCGCAGGAGTGACCCCCAGGCGACCCTCTGCCTTGCCCAGGTGGTGGTTGTCCCGAGAAGCCCCCCTTGTACCTGCCTGCACCGCTAGAGTGACCCCCGGGTCCCTCCATTGTTTCCTACCTGAAACCCGACGCCTGCTTTGCACACCGCACCCGGCCGCCCCTGTGCTGCTGAGGGTGTGTTTTGTGTTACTTGTTTCCCCCCCAGTGCTCTACAAAACTCCCCTGGTCTGCCCCCGAGGACACGGGTACGTATCTGCTGGCAGACTGGACCCGGAGCACCCCTGTTCTCCATAGGCGCCTATGTGTTTTGGGCACCTCTTTGACCTCTGCACCTGACCGGCCCTGAGCTGCTGGTGTGGTAACTTTGGGGTTGCCTTGAAACCCCAACGGTGGGCTGCCTATGCCCCAGAACAGAGACTTAGGGGGTTATTACAACTTTGGAGGAGGTGTTAATCCGTCCCAAATGTGACGGATATACCACCAGCCGTATTACGAGTTCCATAGGATATAATGGACTCGTAATACGGCTGGTGGTAAATCTGTTACTTTACCGTCACTTTTGGGATGGATTAACACTTCCTCCAAAGTTGTAATAACCCCCTTAGTGTTTTACTTACCTCCTAATCTAACCTTTACTTACCTCCCCCAGGAACTGTTGATTTTTGCACTGTGTACACTTTGAAAATAGCTTATTGCCATTTTTACAAAGACTGTATATGGTATTGTTTTTATTCAAAGTTCCTAAAGTATCTAAGTGAAGTACCTTACATTTAAAGTGTTTAATGTAAATCTTGAACCTGTGGTTCTTAAAATAAACTAAGAAAATATATTTTTCAATATAAAAACCTATTGGCCTGGAGTAAGTCTTTGAGTGTGTGTTCCTCATTTATTGCCTGTGTGTGTACAGCAAATGCTTAACACTACCCTCTGATAAGCCTACTGCTCAACCACGCTACCACAAAATAGAGCATTAGAATTATCTACTTTTGCCACTATCTTACTTCTAAGGGGAACCCTTGGACTCTCTGCACACTATTTCTTACTTTGAAATAGTATATAAAGAGTCAACCTCCTACACTATGGGTTTATCAAGGAACTGTGCACCGGCAATGGACCCATGTTCCAGGGATTTTTGAAATCCTTTGGGGTCCACTGCTTCAGAATGACCCGTCATTGCCCTCGGTTAAACAGGGAGGCAGGGAGGTCCATGTGCATCTTCTCAAGACTATCCGAATTGCTCACACTCAACACCATCAATTAGAATGCTTCCTTTACTCATTCATCTGTGAGTACTCATGCCTCAAGAGATCGCTGACCCAATTGTGTTCTGGGTGGATCATGCAGAGCTTCATCATCCAACATGGGCACCAGAGCCCCTGAATGAAAGAGCTGTCATGGAGAAATAATGACAAAAAAATGATGCAGTCAGTCCCAAAGATCAAGCCAGAGTGGTTGCCATTCGAGTGTGAGACCCTGTGATTGTCAGAAACCACAACCCTCTTAACAAGGTTAGGCTTCCTCTTGAGTCCGAACCATGGAGGATCGTACAGTTCAAGGGCACCATTGTCACTGCTATTTGTAAAGAGGACATGGTGACTCAGAATGTGAGCCGTTTTCAAACATTTGCGGGAATAATGGTCATTTGATCCCGCACTGAGGAGGCCAGCGATTGATGCTGATGATCGAGCAGGAAGTCTGTCTTCAGAAGGGGGCTCTGTACCTCGGACGGTGAATGGGGATGACCATGTGATTACAGCCCAGGCAGAAGACAGTAGCCCAGAGACTAGCTTGAATGCCCAAAGCGGGGAGACCAAAGGTTGGGTAAACTTCTGCCACAATCTGGGAAAGCACCTTTGAACATCGTTCTGATACCAAGACTTTGTTACGTTCTGATTCACCAGTTGCACCACCTACTGTATTGTTAAGATTTGTTTTTGGAGGAATGTTGGCTACATTTTCGAAGGACAGCAGTATGTACCCCCTGCAGTTACTGGACTGATTGTGTAGCCTCTTCTGAGGTCAGAGCCTATACATTGGGGCACAGGTGCAATTGAAGGGGTTTTAGTTATTGTGCAGATGCAATAAAGTCACAGTAACATCTCTCCAGGTGCATCCCTTATTTCTGGGTCCATGCCCTTATTAGACTGCACAATGTAACACTGCTCCGCAGAAGGGTCCTGCAAATGAAACTTCACAAGATGCTCCAGTGGACCTCTGCTCCCATGTTTTCAATGCCCTATCAGACTATTACCTGAGTCCCATGCTATGAACATCCAGAGTAACTGAAAGACAACTAGGGGTCCTAGGCATATATGCTAGACTTTAGAACATAAAATGGGGAGATTTTGAACAAAATCGGTGGAAAGTATTTTCCCTATTGCTTTATATTAGGGCAGACATCATTTTAGGCAGACTACTAAAGTAAAGGCATTTTAGCTGTAAAAATCTGCAGTCTTTCATCTAAATCAGGTATGTTAGTGTGCATGGTCCTAGGGAGGATAGAGAGGTGCACTAAGGCAGGACCTATGGCCAAAGCAGGATAACCGAAAGTCAAGGACACCCTGCAATGGCTGGAGCACAACTGCAAAGCTAGTCAGAAAGCCGGAAGGCACTTACATTTGACCCAAAAAAAGGCAATCATCTTGGGCCAAGAGAGAAAAAAACAGGAAGGGGGGGGGCAGAGTATGATTTTATAAAGGAACAGGAAGAGGGGAAACCACACAGAGGTGTTGGTATAAATGTAAACAAAGTAAATTATGGGCTAGCTTAAGGCAATTATGTCTTATGAATGAATGAATGAGCACACAGCTGCTCCAAGAGCATACAGACACTCAAAAATAGTGAAACTAAAAGCTATCATTACATCCAGCAGAGGGAAACAATCAGGTTTTCAACCTTCTCCAAAATAGCATTTCAAATCTAAGGATGTAAAGCTTAGCAAGGATTTGGTTCCAGGCTTGTGTGGCCAAATAGGAGAAAAGGTGTGTACTTTTTGTTACCCGCCTAACTTTCAGGAAGTTCGGGTAGGACTTCAAAATGATAACCCTTCCAGGGTTCCGATATGCTTCTGAGCAAGTTTCAGCTGAAACTTTTTTCAGGGTGGTGGAACTGTTCCCTCTGCAGTTCTTGTGGCCTGACAACAGGATTGTTATAATGGTGAAAAGCTATAGGTACATGTGTTTTTACAGTAATGAAGTCCTATAGGGACTATGGTTCAAATGGTAGCGTGTTATGCTTATTGTGTTATAACATGCATGGCTGCAGGGTTGTGGCTAATGATATGACTTGTGTAGGGTCATATGAAAAGGCATCCTCTAGGGGTGAACTATAGTATTACATCATGACTAACACCTAAGTGATGTCCTTCAGGGACCTGTGTCAACTGTGCATTATTTTTATGTTGACTGCTTGAATGTGGAATATGGTGACACTTTGCTCACACCCTTTAGGAGGGTAGACTGGTAGATCCTGCTGAGAGTAATCCTAGCAACACAAACCACTCCAACCTGCCCAGACATGTTCATTGTTGATGCTTATTTGAGTAATGAGACTGACAGCTACTAGTGATCAAAGTGGATGTAACAGACGTTTCATTTGCTTCACATTGGTGGTGCCCCCATCTTCCTGGGGCCACCACAAGCTGAGAAAGAGGCATTATGGGGCGCTCCTTGCCGAAGTGTGCATATTTTATTAGCAGCTGTCCCACTGCGCTGGGGAGAGCCACGTTGCTGCTGGGTAGGGATCACTGCCTCAGAGCTGTCCAGTCCCACCCAGACAGCCCCACTCCAGGTGAATCCTTTATTAGGGTGGGGAGCAGGGAGCCCACCCCTGGCCACTCCCACCTGCTCCCTGCACGGCCAGCACCTTACTGTGCTGCAGCGAGAGCTGGCTCCACAATAACTGCAGGCATGATCCTTGCCCCTAGAGGGTGCAGTTTCACCACCCTGAAACTAAAGTTCCAGCTTGGACTTGCTCAGAATCTCATTGGAACCCTGGAGGGATATCATTTTCAAGTCCTACCCAACCTAAGGTGGGACACAAAATTTCCTGTTGGGGGGAGGCTGAGATGCTCCTGCAGCTCCTCCTATCCATTTACTTTCCATTGGTGGTGTCCCCATCTTCCTGGGGCCACCACAAGCTGAGAAGTAGAAATTATGGGGCGTTCTTCACCAGAGTGTGCATGTTTGTTTAGCAGCTACCTGCTGTGCTGGGAAGAGCTGTGTTGCTGCTGGGTAGGGATCACTGCATCCAGGGGTGTCCATTCCCACATGGACAGCCCCAATCCAGGTGAGTCCCTTTTTGGGGTGCATTGCAGGGAACCCATCCCTGGGCACTCCCGCCTGCTCCCTGCATGGCCAGCACCTTTCCGTGCTGCAGCGAGAGCTGGCTCCTGCAGATGAGTATGCCTGCTCCAGTCGGCAGATGTGTCTGGAGGCGCGGCTGGGATGGCTGCAGGGTGGAGTGCGTCCTCACCCCCCCCCCAACTCCTTAGTACCATTGGGGCCCATCAATAGGGTCCTGTGCCCCTTACTTCACATTTGCAGGGAGTGCAATGGTGTTCTCTGACTTTCCCTTAACGTATGTGTTCCGAGGCCCAGGGATGGGTTCCTGGGCCCCTCACACTTATGGGAGCACAACAGCACTCCTTCCACTTAGCCTCTTCTGTAGGGATGCATGACAGTGCTCGCCGCCTCCATTATTCATTGGGGGAGTCACCTGGGCCCTGGCCCACCCTGAGGGCCTCAATGAAAACAGCGGCGGAGGCCCATTCTCTTCACTGTCAGACCAGCCAAAGACTGCCCAGCTTCTCCAGAGCATATCTTAGGGCCCCAGTGGCCCATTTTCGATGATCTTTGGCTCATTGTGCTCTTGGTGGCAAGCCCTTTCTACCTGGAATACTTTATTTAGGCTTTGTGGCCTAAAAGGTTCCCCATTTGAAGCCAGTCCCACTGACTCCCTGCACCAGTCTTTCTTCTGGGTGCCTTCTTTTCTTCTTTACAGTGCACTCTCCTTGTTCCAGGCCCAGTCTTTCCCTCACCTGGGCCTCAGGGGTGTAAGGAGACCAGCTTACATTGTCCTGGAGTGTGCCCCACTGAGTCTCAGGTCATTCAGGGGCAATGTCATTGCCCCAGTGAGCATTCAGGGGGTTTTCTTTTCAGTTGTCCATGACGTCAGTCCCCATGTTCTGCTGAAAGCACAGCCAGGAGAGAAAATCCTCCCATGTGCAAGACGTTTTAAGTGGAGGTTGAAGTTTCCAGCAGGGCTACGCCTCTGGACTATCCTGATGTGCTACATCACTTCTTCGTCCCTGTCCTAACCTTCCTGCATTCTTCAGGGATAGCTCAAAGATGGCGTTGTCCAGGAGTCATTTGCCACATGTGCTCTGAGAGACTCAACATTCCTGCCAGAGTCTCTACCAGAAATTCCTCTAAGGAGCCCTTTCTCACTGAAAGGCCTGAGCTCAGCCCGGTTTCTGGCATGAAATGACAGCTGACTGATTGATGCAAGGCCCTGTTCCTGCAGCTGGACAGAGCAGTAATTGGCCTTAATCCTGAGCTGAGTCAGAGAAATATGACATTCCTGGGTGACACATTAGCTGCACAATTATGCTTTTGCAACCTACTGCATTATTCTTTTCATATAGGTTACAGTGGACATTGGTTGCACCCTAGGCCATCCTTTCCCATTGACACAGAATGGAGTGTCATTACATTCAAGACAGTAAAGCACACTGACTCCCCTCACATGTGTGCAACCATCTCATAAGGCCTATTCCAGGTCAACACCCACTCCGCATGGTCCCTTCTGCACCAGGTTACCTAAGCACATGTGTGCACATGTGATCACGTGTAACCAGCCGTGGGCATCGTACCTTTGCTGCATCACAGCAGCATTTGCTTGACCAGGTGGCACAGGTGGTAAACATGTGCAGTCCATTTTACCATGAGTTTACTGTGGGTGAGTCTCAATCTATGAGGCTCCCTCACAGTAAAAGGTGAAAAACCAGGTGATCCCCCCAAAAAAGTCAGGGCGGACCAGATAGTGAAAACTGTCCCCTGACACTTCTGAATTAAACGGTCCAAGAGGGTCAGACTCAGAATGACTCTATACCAGGATTTTAAGGATTTACGTAGGCCACACTATGACAACTAAGAGGGCCAAGGTAACAAATACAAGGAAGTGAGACCCAGAGGTCCACTATCAAGAGCACCAGGACTGTGGTGACAAGGGTCATAAGACCAGATCCAGGATGACCAAAGGACTTGGTAGTCCCATGCAATGGCATCCACACAGCATCCCTCAATATGCGATGATACCCACCCATTCCTGAGGGTCACTCCTAATGCTACCTTTGCTCAGCAGTATCTAAATCTATCTGAAGTGGAATCCAGCAAAGCCAGAATGTATTCTCCTCTCCAATTCCATCAAGCAACATCAAGTTCAAACATTTTCTAATGGAATACATCTGGATGACTTTGAACCATTACACATCACCAATGAGTAATTGTTAGGTTGATACCAACCTCAGCTTCATAAAGCTTGTTATACAAAAGACTACGATCACCTGACATGACCTTAACCTGCTTTGCAGAGTGAAACCATTCTAGCCAGGTGAGGAATTCAGAATAGACATCTAGGTGCTGGTCATAGCCCATCATGATGGCAGCAAGGCTCCACTGCGAGCATCTCTGAGACCTACCTCAGATTTATGAAGAGCATTTGCCAAACAGAGGCAGACATAATCAGTGGTTACATGATCCCACCTGCACCTGAGGATGCCATAGCTTCTATCTACCCCATAAATCACCTTTAGTACCTGCTGCATCCTCCAGAAGCCAATCAACAACAGCACTCTACCATACCTGGCAATATAAATCAAGCTTTGCAAGGCACAGTGCAGCAGCAATGCCAAACTGGAATCCAGAAAGTGCAAGGAGTATAAGACTAGAGGCCAGGACCTGTTTTGCAAGTCCATCCCCAGCAACATCTACCAGGGATCATTCCTCCTGAACGTCAGAAAGATTCTCAAACACTTAAGCAATACCTCATCACTCTATAATCTCTCTAATCATAGGTGCATCCTAAAAATCCCTTACGAATACTTTGCCACGATCTGTCTACCCTCTCCCTCGGCCCAGCATCCCCTTTATGGATCAAATCTTTTTATTGGTTTTAACATATAAAAGTACGAAGCACTTTGTTTGAGTCACCAGAAAGTCAACCACCTAGTTACAGCGTTTCAATCTGATATCCAAGAAAGTATGCACATGATTACTGTCTTATTGCCAAAAGAAATCTTGCTTTTCGCCCACTTCCATACATTTAGAAGAACAAGGTAGGTAGAGACAATGATCTAATGACCTCAGAGCTTCGTACATAGTCAAACAAAACATGTAAAAAATTAACAACAGAAAAACTGTGCCTCCCCCGTCCGATATTTCACTCCTCCCCCACAGGTCACCCCCATCCAACAGACCAAGCATCTTCTAAGAAGCATCTGTCAGCCCCAGAACCCTCAAATAAGCAGGGCATGTCAGCTCTGTGAACTCTGTTGATAGGATCTTGAGAAACGGCTTCCATAACATAGCTATGTCACCCACTCTCTGCTGAGCAACCAGAGTAAGCTTCTCCATTGCAAGAATAAACCACAGCTTCTGAAGCCAGGTCGCATACGTCGGTACCCTGTCCGTCCCCCATAAGGCTAGTATTGACTGGACAGCCGCATTAAGTGCCAGCGCCATCTGTCGCCCTTTTAGGGATCGTAGCGGGAAGGTGAGGGGGTTGGGCAGGCCTAGAAGTATATACAATGGAAACCTAGGGAGCTTGGTCTGGAACACTTTATCAATATCGTCTAAGATGCTCGTCCAATATCTCTGAAGTTTGGGGCAATGCCAGAGTAGATGTACCAGCGTACCTGTATTACCACACCCCATCCAGCACCTACTGGACTTGGTGGAGTCCCATGAATGTATCCTGGCTGGGGTGTAATACCAATAGGAAGCCACTTTATACGCCCTCTCCTTCCCCGCCGCATTGAAAGCTGTATGATGTGCTCTATAGTATATATTGTCCCATTCCTCGTCAGAGAGCTCCCGCTCCAGCTCCCTCTCCCATCTAAGTTGCCCCTTAGACTTAACCAGGCGTTCCCCTCCTTGTAAGAGTCTATATAATTCTGAAAGGACTCGCCTGTCATCCTTCTTTGTCAACAGCCATTTTTCAAACGGTGTGAGTGGCCTATCCATCAGTGCTCTGTTCGCCGGCAGAAGAGCCCAATGCCTCACCTGGTAGTACATCAACCTGTCTGCCTCTGTCAGACCATAAGTTTCCCTCATCTGATCAAAAGAAACTACTCCCTGTGCATCAAATAGACTCTCCACCCTTTTACAGCCTCCATCATACCATCGACCCAGGCCCTCCAGACAGTACAGACTCAAAGTCAGGTTTCGCCCCTATCAGGGTCATAGGGGACGGGAACAATGTAAGCCCCGCTCGACATGCCACTGCGCCCCAAACACGTAACGTCGCTCCTGTAATCGGGGAGGAGTATAGGCCCGCGCCCTATGTCGACGTCGAAGCCAAGGTTCCTTCCAAATGTGCGATCCCACTACCGCCTGGTCCATGAAACACCGGAGTTTCTCTGTAAGTGGACGGCTCCATTCCAAGAGAAAGTGCAGCTGTGCTGCCTGATAATATCATATAAGGCAGGGGTCCGCCAACACCCCTTCCGCTCTAGAGCAATATAAAAGTCTTCTAGGGAGCCGTGCAGGCTGCCCATCCCAGATGAACTTGAGGATTGCCCACTGAAGAGTCGCTATCGCACTGAGAGGGGGAGCCAGAGGGAGCACCTGTAAGATGTACAATATGCGCAGCAATGTGGTCGTCTTCACTGCCGCTACCCTGCCCAGCCATGAAAGTTTATGTTTCGCCCAGCTCTCCAGATCGCGCTGCACCTCCCGGACTAATGTCGCATAATTCAAGCTCACCGTCTTCGTAACTGAAGATGCCAAATCAATACCCAAGTAAGGGAGTCGTGATGAGGACCAAAGAAACGGATATCGAGTCTTCAACTCTTGCTCATGTTCTGGGTTCACAGACAAGGTAAGGACTTGGGATTTCTGCATATTTACCCGGAACCCCGAGATCTGGCTAAACTCCTCCATTATCGCCATTAGTTCAGGCAGTGAGGTCGTGGGTTCAGCCAGGGTAAGAATCACATCATCTACATACAGCGTGATAAGGTGATGATCCCCTCCAAACTTAACACCTGAGACCAAGGGGCTGTCGCGTAGGCGCTGCGCAAAGGGCTCCATGTAAAGCGTGAACAAAAGGGGGGAGAGAGGGCACCCCTGCCGAGTCCCCCGTCTAATCGGGAATGGTATAGAGACTGTACCATTAACCCGGACCGCAGCCCTAGACGAGCGATAAATGCATTGAACCCACCTCCTGAAACCCGGGCCCAATCCATAACACTCCAGGACCCGGAATAAGTAGGGCCAATGGACCCTATCAAACGCCTTCTCCGCGTCAATAGAGAGGAGCAGCGTCTCCCTACGAGATCTGTTAGTTTTATCTATCAAATGTAGCAGTCGCTTCGTACTATCACTACACTGACGATGGGGTATAAAGCCCACCTGGTCCGGATCTATAAGACCTGGCATATAGGGATTAAGGTGGTGGGCCAGTATTCCAGTAAGGAGCTTAGCATCTATGTTCAAAAGCGAGATTGGTCTGTACGAGGAACACTCCTCGGGATCTTTCCCTTGCTTGTGTATCACCGCAATGGTAGCTTCGGACATACTGGGCACAAGAGCCTCCAAGTCCTGAAAGGAGTTAAAAAGACGTGCCAAAAGCGGTGCAAGCTCCGCGCAGAAAGTCTTATAAAAGAGTGCCGTAAAGCCATCAGGCTTTTTACTTCCCCACCTTTAGCCTTGATATTGCCGAGATAACCTCCTCCACTCTGATAGGCGTAATTGCTAACCCCGCAAGGAATGCGGCTGGATTCGCATCACTCTGAGGATCAGCTGTATATAACACTCGATAATATTCGGGGAACGCTTCTGCAATATGATCATCTGTGTGGGCCTCCCTCCCTGAAGGTGAGCAAACCATTTTTATCGCTTCTGCCGCGCGCTGTGATCTCAACTGATGCGCCAAGAGCTTGTCACACTTATTACTCCCAATGTAATATTTATGCTTATACTGCGTTATCGCATACTCCGCCATGTCCCAGTCCAACCGCCTCAACTGCTGCCTCATTTTCTCCAGTTCCCGCCAAATTCTTGGTGCACCCATGGACTTATGGGATCGCTCCAATGCTGTCACCTTTTGTTCTAGCACTGCCCTCTGCTCCCTCCTTGCCCTATTATCTCTTGCTGATAGCGACATTATCTCCCCCCGCACCACTGCCTTCAGAGCCTCCCACAGAGTCTTCAAACTGGTTTTACCATCATCATTGTGGCTAAGATAATCCGAAATCATGCGCCATATGGACTCCTCTGTTTCTCTATTCTGCAAGATCGCGTCCCTAAAACGCCAGCTCGAATTGCCCACCCGACCTACATCCACCCCAACCTCCACAGTGATAGGTGCATGATCTGTAAGGGCCCTCGGCTCTATTGTGGACTCTCGAACTCGAGAAGTGAATTCTTGTGAGGCCAAAAAAAGTCAATCGGTGCGTACGTCTTGGTAGCTGCCGAATAAAAGGAATAGTCCCTAAGCGAAGGATGTGCTCTCCTCCAAACATCCACCAGTCCGCTCTCGGCCAACCACCGTCGCCCTGCCGTCGTCAACGCACCCGTCTGCCCAAAACGGTGCCCAGATCTGTCCAACTCATTGTCCATTCCCAAATTAAAATCACCTCCCACTAAAACAGCACTATCGGGTGTCGCAAGCGCCGGGGCAATCGCATGTTTCAGGAAGGATTCTTGCTGCACACTGGGGGCATACACAGAAGCAATGGTAAAGCAGAAAGCCCCCACCCGTAGTCTAAGGGCCAGGAGTCTGACCTGTACCTTTGCTATCACTTCCCCAGAGAAGGTCTTCGAGAGCAATATCGCCACCCCAGCATTTTTTGGGGAGGACGAGGACCAGAACTGTCTAGGAAACCACTTTGAGCGCATACGACATGTGTCCCTAGCAAGTAGATGCGTTTCTTGTAAGGGGCAAATGTGACTATCAGAGCGCTCAAGTGTCGACAAGACCGCTAATCTCTTAGCCGGACTGTTAAGACCATGGACATTCAAGCTTAGACACTTAAGAGACATATGAACCAGTATCAAAATCTCTAATGGGGAAGATCCACTGGGTGAGCCCGCGCCCAAACCAGTCCCAAGGCCGCTCCGAACCAGGGGGCCCGGCAGCCAAGACAACCTGTATACAAGATCCAGGGGAAGCACACCAACTTACAACCATAACGCACAACAGGTGCTCATAACCATAAAGTCCTCTATCACTTATCTCCTAAGAAGCAAAGTCTCAACAGGGGTAGCACAATCACTCAAGTTTGTCGCTTAGGGTCCAACGACTCTGCCGCCCAGGTCCCGTCGCTACAGTCACGTGACCTGAATAGTTGCGGCCCACCTCCGAGCCACCATCCCAGCACTCCAGCCATTAAGCATGTGTTCCAGCGGCCACGCTACTAAGTACAGATTGCCGCTCCTGGGCCTGCTCCGATGTTGTACGTTGCTGCCATTTCCTCTTCCTCTCCTTACGCCGCCATCACGGTCGATCCCCGTCAGCCATGACCATAGTTGTGCCCTCTTCCTGGGTGTCTCCCTCCAAACGAAGAATCTTTCTCGCTTCCGGCACTGATTTCACCTGGCGGAGCTATTCTTCCCAACGAAAGATGAGGCGGAAAGGGTGCCCCCAAGAGTAAGATACCGAGTGTGCCTGCAGGTGCTCCATGATGGGCTTAAATTTGCATTACCTCTGCAGAGTCTGCAGCGAGAGGTCTTGAAATAAGTGGAGCGTGTGCCCTCGAAATTGAATCTGTGGAAGATGCTTTCTTTAAGCCCATAATTATGAACACATGCCAGGATATCAGGCGGACGCTCTCTGGGTCCGCCGCTGCGATCCGCACGATGGACCCTATCTAGTGCAATCTCCCGGGCACCCTCCAGGCCAAGCACAGAGTCAAACAGCGCCACCACAAATTCACTAATGTCCTCCTTCTCTGCTCCAAGTGGCACACCCCAATGCAAATGTTATGCTGTCGTGACCTATTTTCCAACTCTTCAACCGCAGACTGCAGGAGTTCCTGCCCGTCATGTAGGCGTATGACCTCTTGTTGCATGCCCGCTAACTCCTCACCACGAGAGATCTCGCCATCTTCAACCTGGGCCACCCGCTCACCCAGAGACGTGACCTCCACTCGTAGCTCTTTCACCTCTTGGAAAATGTCTCCACAAAGTTCCTACAGGCCACTCCGCAGCGAGCCAAACAATGAGGTAATGAAACCCTTCGTGACTGGAGCCTCCCTGTCCTCCCCCATCTCCCCACGTACCTCAGGAGACCGTCCCACGCCGGGCCCTCAGTCGACTTGCTTTGTACCGGGTGGGATCTGGTCAACATTTCTCTCACCGACTGATCTTGTTTTGGCTTGGAGGACGTCATAGCCCCGAGTGCCTCTCTGAGGCCCATGCCCATCACGTCTAGAGCCTCTTCGTACTGCCCACTGTGGGTCGAGTTGTCAATTCCTTCACTTTATGCCCTTCATACTCTGGCCACCAGTTTCTGCATCCATCACTGTCCAAAGTTCACAGGTCAGTTACAGGCCCAAAGCTCCTTCCGGAGACCCACCGCACCCCCACTCCACTTCGGGACCTCCGTCGCGAGGTTCAGCACTCTCTGCTGCTCCGACGTGGACCCAGGCAGCATCCGCATTGCTTCAGGGTGCCGGCCAGACGCCGTGCATCCAGCCGCCCCACGCGGCTCAACCGCCACTCGCCGCGGCCGCCGACCACAAGCACGGTCCAGGCCGCAAGGCCCAACACCGCCGCCGCTCTCCTCAGAGGGCGGCCCGCTTCTCCCTCGAGGCATCCACAGTCTCCCGGTCCCCCTCAGCCAGCTTGGAGAGCCTGGGGCTCCAAACGACGGGGCCACAAAGCTTTTACTGGGACCTGGGCGGAGGAGCTCAGACGAACGCGTCTGCTCACGCCGCCATCTTGGCCACGCCCCTCCCAGCATCCCCTTTAGTGGACTCCCAGCTGGAGCTCACCTACTCTTGGCAACTTTCCCCAGACTTTTTTCCCTTCTATGCTTCCAATCACCCTAGAGTAGAACAGGCTAATTTTGCATTGTAGCTAGTATTACTTTTTACAAACCCCCATACATTTATGCACAAATATTAGAAAGACCTATTTCTTTTACATGACATCCAAATGGCAACTCAATGCACACTCATTTTCTTTGGAAGACGTATTGTTATTTTTTGGGCCAGAACAGAGACAAAGAAATAGAATCCATCACTAGGCTACCTCCCCATACATCTTCCTTTCTCGTCTTCCCACCTGAGATCACAGTCATATTATGTGTTCCATGTTTATTTGCTATATATGGTTGCTTAATGACCACTATGGCAAAAGGTAAGATGCTGCTTCCCCATCATTCCATTAAATGTTACTGCATTACGGACTGCTAAAAGGGAATTTGCCAGTATTATTCATGCATTCCAACCAGTGCACACGACTAATAATTATTGTTATTAGGTTTGAAAGCACGGGCTAATCAGCTGAGCAGACACATTTCTCAGTGAAGTTGGATTATTAAGGCCTCATTAGCATGGGCCTCTGGGGAATGGCAGACCACATTGAAATGCAGTTCTGTTCCCAGAGGTGAAAGAGGTGGATGTGTGTTCATTTCAATTGAGGTGATCACGCGCTGCGCTGAAGGAAAAGGCTGCTGACAAAAGGTTACTTTTGATATTGTCCGAGGATGTCATGTCCCAGCTAACCTTTTCACACTCATTTTAATTCACTTTCGATACTGTCCGGGGATGTCACATCCCATCTAACCTTTTCACACTCATCATTTCAACTCAAAGTTTCACGCCCAGCAGAATGCAGATATGAAAAGTCAAATATGTCTGAATTGCAATATAGAATTGTGTCGACTCCCGGACTGAAATGATTTCTCCATATTGCATTACAGCTACATATTACAGTACAATACACCAGTCTTTTTCAGTGTGTGAAGGAATGGATGTAGATAGAGTATTTCTGTATTGCAGTGCAGTTAATTGTTCCTTATAGCATTGAAATCCACACATCAGATATATTTATATATGTATGATAGAAGAAGTGCTTTGCTTCTACAGAGAAACACAGACTTAACTTTTGGTGACACAAGGTAATTAAGAAAGTGCACTAAAGTGTTTTGTGGTCTCAGTGCCAGTGATTTTACAAAATGACAGTCCCGGTGACCGCAAGTCGCAGTGTGCACTTTGTAACACTGCATTTCTGAAAGAGGAGAGAATCTGAAAGGGGCATCCCCGCGACCTTACATCCACCCAGATCTGATGGAACCCTCCAAATATGACATTTCCAAAATGACTTCCCCAGAAACGTATATTGCACTCCAGCCCTAACACCCTCACTTAATGTAACGCTTTCTCGCACCTCATCAACTAACTATCCGCCAGTGTCCCTGCCACGTCACTGGCTAAATGGAATTGCCCACAAGATGTAATCCCCAATCATTGGAAAGGTTTACAATAACCCAATTACAAACGCAAACCATTCACACCACACCACACCCTTAAATGAGGAAATTCTGTATTTGCAAAGTAGAAGCTATCCATGAGTCCATAAGGGTCAGCTTCCACTTCGTGATGTTCACTGGAGGGAACATACTGCAGTCCAGAGGACTGCTGCATGCTCCCTCCAGGCCATCAACGGATTCATTGAATCCCCTACTTCGTTAAGAGACTGCGCTTACACAACTGCACATGTGGCATATCACTTTATAGATTAACTTATTGTCTCAATAATGTATCTTACCATGACTCCTACCCCTTAAGATCCACTTCACTTGTGCCTACTAGTCCGCTACCCCATGACCCCTCTAGGGACTATCTGTCTCCCTATTGTACTCCTTGGTCTTGTTATTTTATATTTACTAATCAACTAAAGATTATTAGTTCAACCCCTTTCTTGCTTCTTCCCTCACCGAGCTTGCTTTTTCATCCAGGGATAATTGAAAACCCTCTTGCAGGACCTGATAGTAACCAACACGTCCACGTCCATAGCGTAGAAAAACATGCACTCTCAGTGGCTTTCTAGTCTCAAGAAACTACCTCAAAGCAACGTCCTAATTTACAGTTTCCAACAAAACAAATTCCCCCTGATCTCACTTCTGCAGAAAACCAGAACCCTAACTGCCATTCAATACTGTCCTTGCTACCAGAAAAGTTTTAAGTACCTTTTTCCAGCAAGTAATATTAGTTACACGGAAATTACAATGGAACACCGTTGTCATGGTATACTCTTGAATGTAATCTTATTGAACGTAATGTGTGAATCAGTTTATTACCATAAAGATTTGTCATCTTATTATTCTTACAATCTCATCTTATTAATTGCCACGGACCTCACTTGACTTATCTTTTTTAACACCAGCTTGATCCACACTATACATGTTCTTACAGCACTTATTAATTCTTTGAAATGCATCTAATTTCCATTTAATAATATCACCCCAGTAATGGCACCAAATCATTTTCCTCTAGATTTGCTGTTGAGAGATCTAAACAGCTCATCCTTTTTACATATCCACCAAAGATGGGAACAGCTGATCTCAACATGTGCTCCATTTTCCAAATCAGTGCACCTGCATTTTGAGACTATTTAAGGTCAGATAGTTCCTGTAATGCTTCCTTCATATCTTTCTATATAACCTCCTTCACAACTGTATTTCTATATATCCAAATGTGCATCATTAGGTATCTGTATTCTGTGTGTAGTATGGACATAACCTGGCTGTGCCACTATGCCTCTTAAAACATGAGAAGAAGGAGTGGTTATATTTTTATTTTTGTAATGTGTAAAACAAATTGCTAAATGTAGTGAACTGAAAATATATCAGTGAAAGTGCACAATGAAGGTAATATTTCATGTAAGCCATATTTAACACTCATTTGCAAGAATGTCTATGTCATAGTATTTTAGAAATGTAATCATTTATAGTTATTTTATATTCACCAAGCTAGACATTTAAAGCATACTGATCTAAAAGCATATTCATGTTTCTTTTCATTTGGTTGGAGTGAAGCCCACAATCTTTTTGAAGGTTCTAATCTTCAATGTGAAAGCTTGTTTTTCAAAGCAGCAGGTGCTGAACCTAACAAGGAGCTCATTGTGCACAAGAGATAAGAGATTCTGAGAGAAGTGCTACTAGATGAAAGGAGTAATCTGGCATTGGCAACTATAGCTTGTGAGAATCCTGAATGCGAGGGTGTATCAAGGTCAAGGGCCAAAGGGTTTGCAAGACTGAAGTGTCAATTAGAATTGATTTGCAGTTTTGTTTTTCAAATGAAAGTTGTTGGTACCATGTCATCACACCTGGAAAAACTAAGATATAAGTGTGCTTTAGTAGGGGAGAGATTCAGATTCTCTTTGCCACAGGCTCACAGTAGACCTTTTTGAGGTACAGACATCATATTTTCTATGTGGCTTTATGCCACTGCACCTCTCTTGAACAGAATCCTCTGCTGAAGTTCTGTTTGCCACTCGTTTTCAGATATTCCTTTAGTATTAGAATAGTTTAAGAGCTAGATTCAATGGTTAGGCAAGAGAACTTAATTTCAGAATCCAGAAAACACAAAGGGGGTCATTACGACCCCGGCGGCCGACGGTAAGGTGGCGGTAACACCAGCAACAGGCTGGCGGTGTTCCGCCAGCAATTATGACCGTGGCGCAATAGCCATGGCCATACCGCCGGCCCCTCCAACATACCGGCAGGCCTGTTCGGGGAATATGAGTCCCCGACCGCCAGCCTGTCCTTGGTGGTAAACACCACCATGGAACGGCTGGCGGTAAGGGGACTTGGGGTGCCCCTGGGGGCCCCTGCACTGCCCATGCACTTGGCATGGGCAGTGCAGGGGCCCCCAGGCATAGCCCCGTCGCGCATTTCGGGCAGTGAAATGCGTGACGGGTGCGACTGCGCCCGCTGCACATCAGCATTGCCGCCGGCTTTATTACGAGCCGGCAGCAATGTTGATGTGACTGTTCCGCTGGGCCAGAGGACGGTAACACTGTTACCGTCCACTGGCCCAGCGGAAATGTCATAATAGGGAGCCAGGAATACCGCCAGCAATGGCGGTATTCTGTCTCCCGCAGCCTCAGCGGTCTTTTTGCAAGACCGCCGAGGTTGTAATGACCCCCAAAGTTTCCTGATTTTCTGCATTGCTGCTATTGAAGTTGTGGTCTTTTATATGTTGCTTCGATTTAATAGTGTGCAACACCTTAATTCTCCAGTGGCGATTTTGGATATCTATATGGTTTTGAGACTCACCTATGTAACTTTGGCTTAGAGTGTGTGATAAAGCCCTTTCAAACTTTCATTTGGAGTCTGAGGTTTAATGTGTGACGATTGAGTTGCACTGTTATTGGTGAGTTTAAACAACAAAAATGGAGAGGAGAAGACAAATTTTACTTTCTGGGAACTATGGCCATTTTACCCACAATACTTATTTTCTACAAACAAATATTCACCACCCTCCAAACAAGCAGAACTGTATTGATAAAAAACAGACCCAATACTCTTCGGTCAACACTTCGATCCTAAAAGAATACACACTAAGTAGCCCAAATCCTCCCAGGTATCTTGTATCACCTGCAATAGTCAGAATACTGGAGGCATTTCCCTTTCTAGTGCATCAATACACCCACAAAGCAAGCACACCTTTGATCTAATAAGAACAAACTGAAGCATGTCTCCTGACATATGTACTACTTCTTCCCTCTCCTCTATAATTTGATGCAGCTCAGACATTTTTTATTAATACTGATCACCCCCTCCACTGCACTCTTCTGAGACTGAAATAGTCTTCCAACCAAACATCCATCTCATGCATAATTTGAATATCTGCAAGTCGGAACTGCATAATGGAATCATTTCCCCCACTATGTCCCCCACCATGTCTCCCAATATCTTAGCCCTAATTACACTATTGGCCCCTTGGCCTGATTTTTCGTCCCTTTACAATATCCATGACCCCATCTTAATCAAATCAGTCTTATATCCCCAAACATGCTTACTGTAAAATATAATGCCCACCATGGACAAATTCACAACATTTAGATTCATTATAAATCTCAAGACATCCTCCCTTCTCATACCGATTTCTACCTTCCACCCACCCCCTTAAAATACCACGTCTCATACATGTCAGCCATGCCTGCATATTTGGCTTTCTTTGTTGACTCAATCAAGAAACCTTTAATGTGCTGGGGAACCTTACATCCCCTAATTCCACTAAGTACATGTGACACACAAACACATCATCCAGATACCTGTAGATGAAGTATTTGCATGTCACTTTTACTTAGAGGAATGTTCCATCTACACAGTTCTGGTGTTATTCCAAGGAACCTCTGCTACTGCAAATGAGACAATGCAGCCACATTCTTATGCTCACCAGGAATGTGCCTCTCCCAGATATATATCTATTGTGTATCATGTACTGCAGCACAAATACCCTCAAACACTCCAGTACTATTATCCTCAAGTACTGTAGCACCTTGACCTCCCTTATCGACTATCTATCTACCAGTGCCTCAAACACCTCATTGGATACATTAACTTTCACTTTCATGTTAGCTAAAACCTTGCCTTTAAAAACTTAGGCCCAGATTTAAGATGGCCTAGCGCTTCCTTCTGCCACATTAGCATTATTTGTTATGACGCTAATGTGGCCCAACAAGGCAAAGTTTGCTGCCTCAGGTTTACAAAGTGATGTAATGCATGCATTGCACCACTTTGTAACCCCTTGCACCACATTATGCCTGTGCCAGGCATAATGTATGCAAGGGGGCGTTCTCCCATTAGTGGGACCGCCAAAATGGCACAGTGGAATCTAAGAGATTCCACTGCACCATTTTTATTGGCTAATTTTAACACCTGCAGAGAGCAGGTGTTAAAAAGTGGAATGCCATTGTTTTCAATGGTCCCCTATGTACTCTGCAGGATTAGTGCCAACATTTTGGGCTAATCCTACTCAGCACATCAATAGCATCAAAAATGTTGACGCTATTGCCCCTACCCTGTGCAATGGTGCATCGTATATTCAGCCCTATGGGGCACAAGAAAAGTGGCGTTGCATCCAATGCAGCGCCACTTTTATTAAATTCGGGCCCCAGTTCTAATCTTGTGGAAAATTAGCAATGATGTAAAAATACACTCCTATGGAACCTAGCTATCCTGCCAATGTTTTTTCACACCACTTCACAATATTTACCCTTTCATGAAGCCATCTGCACCTTCCACATACAAGTAAACTTGTAAGTGCCAAATTAGTTAAACTCCCTGTTATAAATGGGGTCTTTGGTTGACATTCAGGTTACCCCCTGTTCAAGCGAGGACACTCACTCTAGTCGGGGCAAAAGAGAATCACCCTCAGCTAACCCCTGCTTACCCCCTTTGGTAGCTTGGCAGAGCAGTAGGCTTAACTTCAGAGTGCTAGGTGTAAAGTATTTGTACCAACACACACAGTAACTTAATGAACACACTACAAAATGACACAACACCAGTTTAGAAAAATAGGAAATATTTATCTAAACAAAACAAGACCAAAACGACAAAAATCCGACATACACAAGTCAAGTTATGAATTTTTAAAGATTAAACTCAAAAATAGCGATTAGAAACAAAAATGCTTCGATGAGGTGTTAACACAGCGTCACGTCGTGACGGAGTCGTTCCCAACAAGCCGACACCAGTGGTGCCGGACACGGAGTCGCGTAGACCCCCAAGTACAGTACCTTTGGTGAAGAGTGAAAACAAGTCGATGCACGAAGTCGGGGATCGCGGCGTCGGTGCGAAACGTTGAATCCGTGCACTTCGAGTGGCGTCGGTCACGACGTTGGGCTGCAGCGGCGTCAGGCCTGCGAAGAGCGTCCCGTTCCAGCAAAGGTCACAGCGTCGGGTGCAGGTGGAATCACCGGATTCAGCAGCGGCATTGGTCCGAAGTCGTCCGAAGTCGATTTCCTTGGATTTCCACCAGCTTTCCTTTCAAGGGCCCAGGGACTGGATAGGGCACCACTTGTCAGAGCAGGAGTCTCTCCAGAGACTCCAGGTGCTGGCAGAGAGAAGTCTTTGCTGTCCCTGAGACTTCAAACAACAGGAGGCAAGCTCTAAATCAAGCCCTTGGAGATTTCTTCACAAGATGGAAGGCACACAAAGTCCAGTCTTTGCCCTCTTACTCTTGCAGAAGCAGCAACTGCAGGATAGCTCCACAAAGCACAGTCACAGGCAGGGCAGCACTTCTTCCTCAGCTATTCAGCTCTTCTCCAGGCAGAGGTTCCTCTTGGTTCCGGAAGTGTTTCTAAAGTCTGTGGTTTTGGGTGCCCTTCTTATACCCAATTTCTCCTACTTCAAAGCAAAGTCTCTAGTGAATGTGAAATCCTGCCTTGTCCAGGCCAGGTCCCAGACACTCACCAGGGGGTTGGAGACTGCATTGTGTGAGGGCAGGCACAGCCCTTTCAGGTGCGAGTGACCACTCCTCCCCTCCCTCCTAGCACAGATGGCTCATCAGGATATGCAGGCTACACCCCAGCTCCCTTTGTGTCACTGTCTAGTATGAGGTGCAACCAGCCCAACTGTCAAACTGACCCAGACAGGGAATCCACAAACAGGCAGAGTCACAGAAATGGTATAAGCAAGAAAATGCTCACTTTCTAAAAGTGGCATTTTCAAACGCACAATCTTAAAATCAACTTTACTAAAAGATGTATTTTAAAATTGTGAGTTCAGAGACCCCAAACTCCACAAGTCCATCCGCTCCCAAAGGGAATCTACACTTTAATCATATTCAAAGGTAGTGCCCATGTTAACCTATGAGAGGGACAGGCCTTGCAACAGTGAAAAATGAATTTAGCAATATTTCACTGTCAGGACATATAAAACACATCACTATGGGGGTCATTACAACCCTGGCGGATGACGGAGAACCAGAGGTAAGACCGCCAACAGGCTGGCGGTCTTACCTATGTGAATTATGACCATGGCGGTTGCCGCCATAGTCATCCGCCGGTTCTCAGTCCCGCCCATCAGAGCGGAAACGACCGCCGGGCTGGAGACCTGGGTCTCGAGCCCCGCGGCAGTCAAAATACCGCCGGCGGTATTTGGACCCAGCTTACCACCGTGGAATTCCTGCGGTTTGAACCGCCATGTAATCCACAGCAGTAAGCACTATCAGTGCCAGGGAATTCCAGAACAGAACACCGCCACAGGACGTGATTCGCTGGGCGGTGTTCTGTTGGCGTGGCGGTGGAGGTGGAGCAACCTCCACTTCCCCGCCTCCCGCAAGAATGGCTGTTGGTGGCTCTCCGTCGGAATAACGACGGAGAGCAGCCAACAGTCATAATACGCCGAGCGGCAAACCGCCTGCACAGGCAGTCTTCCGCACGGCGGTCCCTCGGCGGTCTTGCAAAAAGACCGCTGAGGTCGTAATGACCCCCTATATGCCCTACCTTAACCATACACTGCGCCCTGCCCTTGGGGCTACCTAGGGCCTACCTTAGGGGTGTCTGACATGTAAGAAAAGGGGAGGTTTAGGCCTGGCAAGTGGGTACACTTGCCAAGTGGATTTTACAGGTAAACTGCACACACAGACACTGCAATGGCAGGTCTGAGTCACGATTACAGAGCTACTTATGTGGGTGGCACAACCAGTGCTTGCGGCCCACTAGTAGCATTTGATTTACAGGCCCTGGCACCTCTAGTGCACTTTACTAGGGACTTACTAGTAAGTCAAATATGCTAATCATGGATAAACCAATCACATACACATTTTGTAAAGGAGCACTTGCACTTTAGCACTGGTTAGCAGTGGTAAAGTGCCCAGAGTAACAAAAATAGCAAAATAAGAGTCCAGCACACATCAACAACCTGGGGAACAGAGGCAAGAAGTTAAGGGAGACCACGCCAAGGACGAAAAGTCTAACACTCCCAAGTATCACATAGTGACTCTGTTAAAGTGCTTCACACCTACCTTCACTGAAGCATATTGTGTAATGTACACTATTCCTATCACTGCCATTCTCATACAAATGCCAAATGTCCGAGTCTTACTACTCTACATGCAAAGTAGATGTTCTTAAATAATATCTGTGCCTTCCATATATAGCTGTGTATTCTCAACCGATAACACATCCTAAATCAAATCTAGCATAACCCTCACCATCTTCCTTAATCTGTGAATCAAATTGTGCTCCATAAAAATGTCAGAAATGTAACAAGGCATTCTAGGGCTGATTTAGAGTTTAACAGAGAGGTAACTCCATTGCAACCATGATGGTGTAACCTCTCCACCAAACCTTGCCAAACGGAAGGTCCGCTCAACTAATTTACAGCCAGGCGGACCTTATGTATGTCAGCGATGGAGCTTACGTTGGCAAGATTGCTGACATGTTCCTCTGACGGCCCGACCGAGCAAGGGCCGTTAGCGATTTGGCCTTTTGACCACCTACCTGATTTAGAGTGGGTGGTCGAATGGTGAGTTTTTACTATCCCTTAATGCTACTTTTTTCATTTTTATGCCTACTACTTTTGCCTTTGGTCGGGCAGACTTCAAATTTTCCACTCATCTCCAAACATCAGGGCCCTTGTGTTGGAAATGGCCTTTCTGCAGGGTTATCCCCAGCCTTTTTGCCTTCCTCCTTCTCTTTTTCTGACCTCATTTTGGCTGGCTTTAGGACTCTGCGCACTTTACTACTGCTAATCAGTGCTAAAGTGCATATGCTCTCTCCATAAAACATGGTGATATCGGCTCATACCCAATTGGACTATTTAATTTACTTATAAGTCCCTAGTAGAGTGCACTATCTGTGCCCAGGACCTGTAGATTAAATGCTACTAGTGGGCCTGCAGCACTGATTGTGCCACCCACTTCAGTAGCCCCTTAACCTTGTCTCAGGCCTGCCATTGCAAGGCCTGTGTGTGCAGTTTCACTGCCAATTCAACTTGGCATTTAAGGGTACTTGCCAAGCCTAAAACTCCCCTTTTTCTACATATAAGACACCCCTAAGGTATGCCCTAGGTAACCCATAGGGCAGGGTGGTGTGTAGGCAAAAGGCAGGACATGTACCTGTTGTGTAGCCATTTTAGTTATAGCTCCATGCACGTTAGTTTAATACACTAGGCCGCTGTGCACCTTGACCTAGATATATTTTATTCAGTTTCGCATTGTTATTTTTAAAATAACCAGTTTTACGGTCTTGTTTTAATTTCTTCTATCTAATTGTTTTGCTTAGCCCAGCACTGTGTTCTCAAACAACACATTCTTGATCATTTTGTGCTTCAGTCAAGGCTACAGTTTGATACATTGCCGGTGAACGCGGTAGAAGTTTAGTCTCCAACATTCGTGGAAAATACACATCCTTACGTAGGGACATTTTCTTAGAACATTAGCTGTGTTATTATAAAAACAGTTCCTTGTCCCATTACACGTTAAGAGGGAGATTCCAGCCAGGGAACCACAACTGTATGCTGAATGCTTCGCTGCACATGCTAACGCAGACTACAGGCCTTTGCTGAGGTATGAGGGTTGATGTCCTCCCCGGGGAACCTGAAAGGCAGGATTAGAGCTTAACATGCCATGCTCAAATTATGATTCAGATAGAAAATAGCCCATCGACTTTAGTGGCAATATGTTAGAATAGATTATTCTTATGCTTCACACTCATCGTCACCATTTTAATATTGTTATGTTGTGTCATTCTGGTTATTGCAGCTCACGCTTTGCTATCTAAAATGCAGTTGTTTTATTAAACCATTGTCATTTATATGTGAGACCGAATTGTGAATGAGAGAACCGGATGCGACCTGAGTGACCACGACTTCCCTGAGAAGTATGATATGTCATGCGCTCGGCTGCCCAATCATCTCTACCTTTCGGGAGAGGTGAGGCAATGCTAGTTAGCCAGAGCAAAACCCGGATTTGGAGCGACAGGTGTTACCCACCGTGTGTCAGACTCAGTCTCCCACACTGCGGATGATCTTGCTGCTCACAATCCAGTAGTCTCATTAGAACAATGAGAGCCTACGTGACATACCTATGTAGTTTACATGTCCTGGTAGTGTAAAACTCCTAAATTCGTTTTTACACTGCTGTGAGGCCTGCTTCCTTCATAGGCTAGCATTGGGGCTGCCCTCATACATTGTTTGAGTGGTAGATGCTGATCTGAAAGGAGTAGGAAGGTCATATTTAGTATGACCAGAATGGTGATATAAAATCCTGCTGACTGGTGAAGTTGGATTTAATATTACTATTTTAGAAATGCCACTTTTAGGAAGTGAGCATTTCTCTGCACTTAAATCTTTCTGTGCCTTACAATCCACGTCTGGCTGGGTTTAGTTGACAGTTCCTTGTGCATTCACTCAGACACACCCCAAACACAGGATACTCAGCCTCACTTGCATGCATCTGCATTTTGAATGGGTCTTCCTGGGCTGGAAGGGTGGAGGGCCTGCTCTCACACAAAAGACTGCCACACCCCCTACTGGGACCCTGGCAGACAGGATTGAACTGAAAGGGGACCTGGTGCACTTCTAAACCACTATTTGAAGTCTCCCCCACTTCAAAGGCACATTTGGGTATACAAACAGGGCCTCTGCCCCCTCCAACTCAGACACTCCCTGGAGAAGAAACCTGAACCAGAACCTGCACCCTGACAAGAAGAACTGCCTGGCTGCCCAAGGGACTCACCTGACTGCTTTCTGAAAAGGACTGCTGCCTTGCTGTTGCCCTGCTGTCTTGCTGCTCTCTTGCTGTGCTGCAGAAGTGCTCTCCAAGGGCTTGGATAGAGCTTGCCTCCTGTTCCCTGAAGTCTCAGGACCAAAAAGACTTCTCTCCTGCAGCTGAAATCCCCAGGCGGCGAAAATTTGATGTACTGCCTTCCAAGAAAGACTCACAGCCTGCTTGTGGTGAAATATTCACTGCACGCCGAGACTGGAACGACGCAACCCGACTTTACAACAGAAGATCGGCTCAGCGCCAGCGACAGGAACTTCGACGCACGGCTCTACTGGATTGACGCAAGCCAACTCAGAGCGATGCCACCTGACTTCCTGAGAGGAATCAACGCAGCGCCTGCCGTACGGAAGAAAATTCCACGCATCGCCTAACGGAATTGAAGCAGCCCCTGTGACTTCACTCCGCAAGTCCAGGATTCCACGCATCATCCCCGGGGCGTCTGAAAACCCTGCAACCCAAAGAGGATCCGAGTCTGCGCACTGGAAATCAACGCAACGTCTTCCCCACGTGGACAATAACGATGCAAGTCCGTGTGCGAAGGGGCGAAACGGACGCACACCCACCGTTTTCCACGCACCTCCTACTCTGCTGTCCCTTGCAAGGATTTTTCAACGGAAACCAGGTACTTTTCCCTGCAAGAGACACTTGTTGTTTCTAGGAGAATTTAAGACACTTTTTGTTGCTTTTACAGTAATATTTCAACTCTAAGACACTTGGGGGGTGATTCTGATGTTGGAAAACCGTACTGCGGTCGAAAGAGCGCGGCGGTCATTCTGGGTTTCCCACTGGGCTGGCGGGCGACCGCCAAAAGGCCGCCCGCCAGCCCAGTGGGAAACAGCCTTCCCACAAGGACGCCGGCTCAGGATTGAGCTGGCGGAGTGGGAAGGTGCGACGGGTGCAGTGGCACCTGTCGCGTATTTCAGTGTCTGCAAAGCACACACTGAAATACAAGATGGGGCCCTCTTACGGAGGCCCCTGCAGTGCCCATGCCATTGGCATGGGCACTGCAGGGGCCCCCAGGGCCCCGCGGCACCCCCTACCGCCATCCTGTTACTGGCGGAAAACGAGCCAGGAACTGGATGGCGGTAGGGGGTGTCAGAATCCCCATGGCGGCGGAGCGCGCTCCGCCGCCATGGAGCATTCTCAAGGGCAGCGGAAAGTCGGCGGTTTCCGTTTCTGCCCGCGGCTGAACCGCCTCGGTCAGAATGCCCAGCGGTGCACCGCCAGCCTGTTGGCGGTGCTACCGCGGTCATTCGCCCTGGCGGTTTTTACCACCAGGGTTAGAATGACCACCTTGATATCACTTTCAGTGATATCTCTACATTTGCTTATTTCATCTTTAATCGTTTTGACCTGCATTTATCTGGATAAATATTATATATTTTTCTAAACACTGTGTGGTGTATTTTTGTGGCATTATATTGTGGTATTGTATGATTTATTGCACAAATACTTTACACATTGCCTTCTACGTTAAGCCTGATTGCTCAGTACCAAACTACCAGAGGGTGGGCACAGGATAATTTGGATTGTTTGTGACTTACCCTGACTAGAGTGAGGGTAGTTGCTTGGGCAGGGGGTAACCTGACTGCCAACCAAAGACCCCATTTCTAACACCTTGTATCTCAGATGAAAAGTAAAATGAAAACTGTCATCTTGAAGCTTGCAGCCTTACTATGCATGTATAAGCGCAGCTCCAGCTCCTTGACATTCAACGTAGCTGCAGTAGGTGCATTTTACGATAAACCCTATGCCTACTCCTAACCATTATCTGTTAGCCTATACCTCTACCTCCGAACAGTCTGATCAAGAGATGAGTCCCTTCTTTGAGCATTCCTGTCAAATTGTGCCCACTACCTGGAAAATAAGTCACTATTAAAAGTTCAATAATTCCCTCCTTGGAACACCTGTTCTTTATTTCAAATATACTACCAGAACTCACACAGGTTTGCTGGAATCAATATCGATATATGTGAAATAAGCACCATATAAATTGTCGGTCTATTTTTTGGTTTTTAACTAGCCAGAACTCACACAGGTTTGCTGGAATCAATATCGATATATGTGAAATTCACCATATAAATTGTCGGTCTATTTTTTGGTTCCAACTAGCCTTGCACACAGATTGAAGTCCATTCTTGAAAGGAGGATCACACGGTTCATCTAGGAATAATTAAGAATGATACATCCCCACAAGTGTTCTTACTGGCAGAAGCATATAGCTGAAATGTATTGCACCTAACCTGACACGCTTTACTGGGTTTTGTAATGCTTTACTCACCTCTACAAGTACATTATTACTACAATTATGTTATCAATCACAACGGTGTCTGTTTTGGAAGAGTAAGATGAAATCTGTATGAAGATTTGAGTTGTTGTATCTGATCCAAAGATCTTTTTTACTATATTTGAAACTATGGTGGTCATTCCGACCTAGGCGGGCGGCGGTTGCCGCCCGCCCGTCGGAAGCCGCCTGAATACCGCCCCGCGGTCAATAGACCGCGAGGGGTATTCTGACTTTCCCGCTGGGCCGGCGGGCGATCTGATTCAGATCGCCCGCCGGCCCAGCGGGAAAGCGCCTTCCACAAGGAAGCCGGCTCGGAATCGAGCCGGCGGAGTGGAAGGCGTGCGACGGGTGCAGCAGCACCCGTCGCGCTTTTCAGTGTCTGCATCGCAGACACTGAAAAGCCTAGTTGGGCCCTGTTAGGGGGCCCCTGCCGTGCCCATGCCATGGGCATGGGCACGGCAGGGGCCCCCAGGGGCCCCGCGACGCCCCCTACCGCCATCCTGTTCATGGCGGCTTTCCCGCCATGAACAGGATGGCGGTAGGGGGGGTCAGAATCCCCTCGGCGGCGCAGCGAGCTGCGCCGCCTTGGAGGATTCTAAGGGGCAGTGGAAAACCGGCGGGAGACCGCCGGTTTTCCCGTTCTGACCGCGGCCAAAGCGCCGCGGTCAGAATGACCAAGGGAGCACCGCCGGCCTGTCGGCGGTGCTCCCGCCCCCGTTGGCCCTGGCGGTAGAGAACCGCCAGGGTCAGAATGAGGGCCTATGTCTCTATGGCCCAAGTCCACTCACGTAGTATACACACAGGGGCGTAGCTCAGTCAGTTAGATTTTGTGGGGGGCAGGGCTGTTAAACAGAGATTTCCCAACCATCACTGCCACTGACATAGCAAAATGGATGAAACTGGTATTGCATTTAAAAGGCTTCTCTGCACAACATAAGAACCATTCAGGCTTTTTAATATTCTTGACCTGTTTTGTGTGAGAGGAATGAGGAGGGGTGGGCGTATACCAGTTCTTCAAAGTTTCATAAAGACGTGTCTGTGCTATGAGGACTGATAGTCTGAGGGGAAACCAGACCACAGACACTGCTAACCCTACTGGAGGCCCCTGGACCCAACTACACACACCACAATCCATTTATTGGGTGGAGAGTCACACCTCAAATCTGTCCCTCCAGGAGATACACTTCTGTTTGCAAAACTACTAGAGACTATTTATGTGTTGGGATTTCTATTTAATGCCAAAAGTCTTCACAGCCTTCAACTCTGCATAAACGTATGTTCTCTGCCTTGGATAGGTTACATCAGATAGGGTTGAAATGGAAAAGGCAAACTGCTGGCCATAGCTGAAGAAGGCATCAGCAATGCTTAATTTGAGCCGGCGCTTGCCAGTGGGGGACACAAACACTTATTTTTGAGGGGCGGCACTTATTTTTGTGCATCAGGCATTCACTGCAAGCAAAATACACATATCGGAAAGAAGGAGGAAGCTAAGGACTGAAAAGCAGATAGCTTCAAGAGTGAGCCGAAGGGGCAGGGAGTGGTTGTAAATGGATATAGGAGGCCCGAGATGGCTTTAGAATTATGCTGCCTCAGTATTCAGTGCCTGCACATTGTATTACAGCAGCCACATGTTTCAGAGGAGAGCTTTGGGCACCTGCACGTTTTTATTTACAAATTAACCACCTGGTATCAGACACTGATCAGAACCATAAATCCATATCTAGCTCTCCTTAAAATATCTAGTGGTTTTCAACATTTTTGACCTTAGCTCTTCATTCTACCTGATCCGAGTGAACTTGTACCTTTCTAATGATATCGATGTATTTAAAAAGTGTGAGCATCTCTCAGAATAGTGTAAGAAGCACAAACTAATATTTAACGAGCAAAAGCTAATTTCGCTATCATAAACAGCACCTTTAGATTCTCAGTGAATTCTTTTCATACTGTGATTTCTTCTTGAGACTGCCATCCCTGTGAAGTAATTTTGCATAGCTCAAAAAACTCCCTTTTCCATATTTCTTTCTATTGTTTGCATCAAGCTGGACCCCAGTGACTTAGTGATCCACATATATGGTAGATGTTTTGCCTCCATCTTGTTGTCTGTTCAAATGATACTGCCCTTGCTCCTTGCGTGTGAAAACGTCATGACATTTTACAACCAAATCACAACCCACTTTTGCCTTACCCACCTAAGCGTTTTCTTCCTCCACCATCTTTCTTTCCAAAGCCTTCTCCTACTGTGAATACACCATGCTCCTATTCATCCCCTCACTGTTCTTTTTCAAACTCAGCTTACAGCCACCAACTTCACATTTCTTGAGACCTTGACCCATATCCCTACTTCTCTAATATGTGTATAATCAGTGTATCCTGCCCCCTTGCTGCCCTCTCATGAGCTGAACCTCTGAAGTGCACGAAATTACTATTCTGATAAAAGGCAGCCTTGTTGTGCTCCTTTTATGACTGCCCCTTAATGGAAATGCAATTTTTATTGGAAATAGATTTCACATCCCAAATATGTTCATACAGCAGCATTACTTACCTTCAGTAACAATATTTCTAGTGGATATATATTTTTCTCTTGGATCCTCACCTTATGAATACTCCTTTCAGGCTTCGAACTGGTATTGAAAACAATGTCCTCAGCAATAACTCTACAGTACTGCCAGGTGGTGCCAGTCTGCTCCAACCAGCCCCAGGACTTGACATCACCAGTGTATATTAAGCACCAGTCAGCACACTTGCATCAGTTCCTGATATACATTCTGTACCCCATCAAGGTGTGGAGAGAAGAACCAAGAGAGCCATGACAGCAACAAATGCACTTTAAAAAGTTGAAAGACCTTGGGATCTTATTAATTATGGAACTATCTGATCGGGGTAGAAGGAAGGCAGTAAGGAATCTGTGAAAAGGTTATCTATCCACCAAAAATGCTGTCATTAAAGGCAAGTAACTTTGTCTTCTCATATTCCCACAGATTCCTCACTTTATAAATGAGTAAAAATAAAGTAGCTCAAAGGGAGGTGGGATTGAGTAGTGCCAATTAACCAATAAAATTATGCAACACAGTTGGGCAAAGTACTCATCACTGGATGCCTGAGAGATGCTAGGTAGTAATGGTTTGCAAATGTATGCATTGAAGACAATTTTGAATCCCAGTCGATGTCAGTAACTGAGGTGCTTCTTAAAAGACCAATGGAAGCAGGCATTGCTCTGGTAGAAAGAGCTCCAATGTACACAGGATGTTTTTTCTCGGACACATCCAAGCAGATATTGATAAAAAGGATGATTGAATATGAAATGCTTTTGTGAGTCACCACTTTGCCCTCATAGCTCTAACAAAGCACACAAAATGATGGTCATGAACTCTGCCTTGTGATGTGCAATTAATACATTACAACACTGCACGCTTGTGATCCAGGCTATTCAGAAGTTCCTCCTCCTTTACTGGATACAGAAGTTTGAAGAAAGTTGAATTGAAAGAAAGATGGAAAGAAAGGAATGAAAGAAAGATGGATATGAAGCCATATGGAATGAAGGAACCATCTTCAGCAAGAGGATGAGTAGCTGCAACGAACTAACTTATTTGAGTGGAAAATTGTGAAGGGTGGACAAAGTTCTCCAACCCCGCAAGCAGAAGTAGTTGCCACCAACAGAACTGTTTTATGGTAAGTAGTAGAACACATCAACTGTGCATCTGCTCAAATGCAGGAACTTTGAAGAAATTATAATAAAGTTCAAATCTCAGTGAGGAATAATTAAGGGAGTTGAGTGGAAAGGAAAAGTTAAGCGAACATTTCTGAAAATGCACCAATATTGGCAGTTTAGGTAGGAATGGCTGATCAGATAAACACATGAAGGCGGTGAAGATACTAGATCGACCAAACTCACAGCCACCAGCAGGCAATGCTGGGTGAGGTAAAATGCAAATCAGAGACTCCTAACTACAAGGCTCTTTCTCCAGACATGCAGCAATTGTGGTTGGAGCAGAGGACATGACCATCCTGCTGCAACATCAAGTTCTTTCCATATGGAAAAAGGAAGGGGGACAAATTCCGAGGATCATGAACCACAGCGAAGAAACCTATGAATAGGAAGCACAAAATAATAAAGATCACCTCTGTCATTTCAGGTGTAGCTCTCATTTGTGGTCCTACAGTGAGAGGACAATGAGAGCTCCTGACCTTGCACAGAGGAACTTGGTAGGTAAGCCACTACTAGAAAAAGTCTGATTTGCAGCACCCACTTCCACTGGGCAGTCATTTCCCAACATAAGGTCAACAAGCTCAAACTGTCTATTAATATAGTGTATGCTGGTGGTGGTGTCTGACAATACGTAGAAGTTATCCACTGAGATGAAAGGGAGAAAAGGATATTTATGAGCAGATTCTGCTCAGACATGGTCCAGAGGCCTTACACCATCATGGGGCCCAGATGCGCACTCCAGCCCAGAGAGCTTAGTGACCTGTGGCTGCGGGTGGCTGAATCAGTAACCCCTCAAAACGTTGGAGGATTCTATCCACTATTGCAGATTCTGATACACCCATTGGAAAATCTGCACCTCAGTCAAGAGAGTTTTTTGCGGTTGCAGCCACTGCCTCTTCAGAAACTACCATTTGGGGCAACAGCAGGATGTAAGAGGCACAAGAACTGCAGGACCGGGATCCAAGCCTGGTATAATATTGGAATAATTTTCAGAATATCTCTGATCCTCTGAGGAGGCAGGTAGACCTTCTTAACAGTTGTGTCAGGCATGACTGCAATAAAAGTCAATCTTTATGTGAGAGAGAAGTAACACTGTTGGATGTTGGTGGAAAAACCCATGTCATGGAGAAGAGTCATTGTCCACTGCAGGGTTTTCTGGATCACCACTCAATCGTGGAAGCACATAAATACATAGACTTCTGACCTCTACAATGAACCTGCCATGACCACCACACCTTCAAAAAGACACTTAAGGCTTTTGTCAGTCTGAACAGCTGGAGTGTAAACTAATCCCACTGGGACTCCATGTGAACCTCAATTAGTACTTGTGAGTTGGTAGAGGAACGTAGGTGTAATAGAGATCCAGGAACACCAACCAATTTCCTGGGTTCAAGAACAACAGGACCAGAGACAGTATCTTGTCATGACAGATGTGAAGAGCCAAAAAGCACAGATCCAGATTAGGTGTCAGATCTCTGCCTTTTGAAGACCAAGAAGTACATAGAGTAAATCCCCATGCATCTCTCTTCCAGGGCACCACTTCCACAGTCCCTTTGTCTAGTAAGGCATGGAATTCCTCTGTGAGGATTGACGCATGATTTGATAATCGCACTCTGAAATAAGGGTGGGGCATTCTGGTGACAGAGGAATAAAGAGAATGGCATAGTCCTGGATGATGAGATTTATCATGCAGTGGTTTGACATGATCTCCAGTCGCTGAGTGGCAAAAAGAGAGATCTTCCCCTAAAGGCATATTATGTTGTTGGGGAGAGTCCATGAGATTTCAAGCAACAGAGCCTGCAAAATATAAGAGGGGTGGTGGATATGCTGCTACTTTGATGCCTCCTTGAGCCATCTCTGCATAGAAAGGAGGGATATCTTTCCTGTGGCATTTAGACAGGCTGAGACAGCCGCTGTTGTTGGCACTGCACTACCCTAGTATAAGCATGGATCACCAGTATTGTAATGAGGCACTAAGTCATCAGCTTCTAAGTCAGATCCATTTGAGGTACTGTTTTCTACTTTGATTGCAGCACCACAGGAAAGCTTGAATGAATGTGGCATGGTGACGTAGTTTTTTTTTAACTTTGCCTTTCCCACCAGGTTCTTGCTTATAGAGGGGTATGACACTAGAGTATGGTCCACATTAGCGGGCCCACCCATGAGGAGTGGGAAAGAGGGTTGCAGAACCATCTTGTAAAGATTTAGCATAGCTAGCCAGAAGGCTTCGACCTGTGTGGGATCAGCTGAAGGAAAGGGGAACACTGTTCTCATTTCATCACCTGACATATAAGAAAAGTCTGGTGTTCGGGATCAGGTAGTGTCTCCAAATGGTTCCATAAATTAGTCCACTTCCTCAAGGAAGGAAACAGCTTTACCTTCCTATGGCACTTTTGTGGGGGGGTTTTGTTGCAAGATCTCTTAGGAAAATAGTCCCTGGAAGACTCCCCGCGGGCCTTGACCAAAAGTACTTTAGCCTCCTACTCCCAGCAGGCCTTCAAATCCACTCAGGTGCCAGAGTCAAAGGTGCCCGAGTCAAAGGCCTCAGCAGCATGTTCCGAAAGTGGGTGTACAAAAGTGACATATTATTTCAACACTGCCTTTAAAGCTTGAAACCTACAATCCTTTGAAGAGACCTGATTTAGTAGATCTGGAAAGCATAGAGAAACAGGAACTGATGCTAACACGTAATATAACTGGTGATGTTACATCCCGAGGTGGATTCACAGCCATCAGAAGCCTGGAGATAGTATCCATAAGGAGAGGGATCTGCAGTAAGATGTATCCATTAGAAATGGCACTTATTATATCGTGCTAAACTTTCAGTTTATACATTTTTCACTATCCATATTATCAAAGGCACATTTGGCACCAATAAAGATGCAAAACTCCACCTCACAAGAAAAAATATATTACAGTGGGTTATACTGTTTCTTCTGAAAGTTTGCCCCATTATTTACAGACCATAAATGTGACTTTCCTGCACTGATTGAGGGTTTGGGATTGAACTTCTTGTCCATATGAATTAAGATTTTCCTTAACCATTTGCCAAAATCTACGAATATCTCGTTCAGATACAGTTGCGAAAATATGTAGCCATTTTGTCTTGGAAATTTATTTCTTTTCATGCATAATGAGGTCCTTTAACCCTTTGTCTCATGCTGGGTATAAATACTTGTCTAGCAAAACAATGAGTACTAACATATCTACAGACCCTTAGAAACTGGTGAAACATATAGCATCCTACTTCTCTAAAATCATATTTTGCCCAGTCTTAACTAATATGTTGCTCAAGAAATAAAGGATGTATATTCATTTTTTTATTTTAAGTTGCAGCTCCTTTCTTATTTCTCCAAAGCTTTGTGATTAGCAAGCGCGAAGGTGCTATGGTAAACATTGTGAGGGTTTGCAAGCAAGCCTGCTCTTCTGTGTCTGCTGTCATTTTACTGATTCGGGGTTCCAGCTTTGTTTTATACCTGTGGTATTGGCAAAGTTGCTATGAAAAACATTATACTTTAATGATGCACACAAAGGAATCTAGTGCATTTTCCCCTGTTTGTAATGATGACATACACTTCCAGTTCTAAAGATTACGATGAATTTTGGGAATTCACATTTCTTCGCTGTTTTATTTTGCGTATTTACTGTGCATATTTCTTTAGAAAGCACATACTTAGAGAGCAAAAAAGAACTGTATTCACAATACTTTTATTTCTACCACATTTTTATCAATAGTTAAGGCAAATATTTTAAATCATTTTGTAACCACTGACGGTTAAAAATCGCACATCAACATAGCAAAGAAGGAGAAGTTTGTAATTGAACATGTCCTTTCCAACAAGGCTACTTTTTATTTTTGCAGTTCACTAACAGTTAATAACGTAGTTTTCAATAAGAAGTTACAGGAGACAATTTCATTATTTTGATTGAAGCCACATTCATGACGAAAATGACACGGTCAACGCAAAGCACACAATTTTACAATGCCTACAAGCTCAAAAAAGGTACTAAGAACTGGTACAATATTTGTAATACATTGAAACATCTGGTTTAAGATATGATTATAGTTAACACGTTTCTTCTGGCATTGTGAGTGTGCTTAATACTGTCTTTCCTAAAGGAAAGGTAGGTGTGGGCTGTTAATCAGCAATAAATGTTTCCAAATCAGAAAGAAAGCCAATGTTACACCAAGCCTTCTTTCACTGACCCTTACTGCACATTCTATAGTTTCAATTCTTTACACTCTATGTTTAATCAAAATAACAAACACTCCTATTCCAAAAGCTTGTTTAACCACAGTGAAAAATGGCACAATGCATCAAAAACAGAAAATGACCAGTCTTCTTAAAGCATATTTATTAAACAGGTTTACAGGCTAAGGTGCCGCCATTACAACCAGGAGACCAGGATTCTAATGCTGGCTTTGGCATTTGATTAAAATATTGTATGAATCCGGGAAAGTCCCTTTATTTCCCTATGCCTCAAATGTTTTATAGGTGTAATGTAATTAGATTTTTTTTAAAAAAACAATTGTATGACTTGCTGTCTAGTACTGTTCAAACTACATGCTCCCATCTGCACTCTCTATCATATTTTAGTTGCTGTACTCCTGCTTCAGGAAAGCTGCCCTCTCCACACAGACATATACTGGTTCAAGTACACCACTAAATGTTTGCAGTATTCCTACTATAATAAAATAAAATCCTCTTTATGTACTCTATTGCCTTTCGGATCTGGGTATATGACCGTACTACTTCAAATACCCCAATAATATCAATGTCCAAGGTGAGTGATCTGTTCACAAAACATATCTGTCTCCATTTAAAATTCAAGACCAGGTCTAAATTTTCCAGAAACACAAGACTCTATATGTGTCACTAAAGTCTACACTTCCACAACATTAGACGGAATTGTGAACATGTTAAATAGCCCTTAGGTGGACAAACAATATTGCTGATTTCATACTCATTCTATTCTGCCTGAGGGAGGGAACAGTACTGTTCAAACAGCAGAAACATTGGCTTCCCTGGTAAATGATAGGACGAGATGTCATTCTCTAGTAATATGTGGCTTTACTAAAGGACTTAAATTCTTGTTGGCAACGTGGACAATCCTGAAATTGAAAAAGGTGTCTAGACCGTGTGGAATGTGCCAAAGTTGGAGAGTTGTCAAGTTTTATCATAATTGTAACGCAAACACCAAATTAAAAAAACAATATTTCTTTCCCAAACTAGTGAAAATAAAAGCTTCTTGTGCTCCCATTTTTTGGTAAAAAGTAAACTGTGCTTCTTTTTTTACAGTTAAAATAATCTTGATATTTCTTTGAATGTTAATCCGTCCCCAAAGTTATTAAGTTTGTGTTTCATGGTGCATGTCCTTGCTATTGGTGGAAGTCCATAAACCACAGCAGGGCAAGCTTCTTTAAGCATAGCCTGGGTCATATGTAACATACAGTAAAGAGTGATTCGCCTCAGTAAATAAATAAGGAAATACTTATAATACTATGTTGGCTAAGTACAATAAACGAAGGTGAGAAAGGTACAGACCTAAATTACGAATAAAACAAGATTTTACTCCATAGAATTCATGGAAGAAATATGGTGGGCCACAAACGAGGCCCTTATTTATGTTTTTTGATAAACTGCGTGGTTTTGTGTGCCCCTCCCACTCCCATATTTTCTGTAGTGTCTTTATTCATCTTTAGTCTTTCTTTCATTTCCTTTAAGAAAGACTTCTGGTTAACCTTCGTTTTTATCCATACCACAATTGTCCTTAATTTTATATACGTCCCAAATTTCTTTTAGGTCCAAACTCATTGATTCCAATTTTGGTATGCTCATCGTGGCCTGCGGTCATTTTCATAACCATTAAGCGTCACCTTGCTCTGCATTTATGAACATGGCTTAAGAAGGGACAGACCATTTGTACTTGTGCATGTTTCACAGCTGAGTCACCTGCTGCAATGGTAATAAAGAACCCTTTCAATCTATTCAATGGGCCTTGTTACTCTAAATACAAATAGGACATGTTAAACATTTCTTAAGGTGCTCTAACAGATAGATACCATTTCTGCAATTTCATTTTTAGTGGGAAGTAATCTGCCACTGTTCTGTCGAACATCTTTAAGATTATTGGACTAACAGAGCCTATTTTTCACCTGCGTTTTCACTTACCACTTAAGTGTGTCACATTCTCGAGGAATTGTTTGAATTCAAAAACATGTTTCATTTTTTATTTTAATCTGTGGCCTTTTGACCTTCATGTTTAGCTCTGAGCTACAATGGTGTTAAAATTGCATTGCATAAGTGTTTTTAATAAACCACTGAGAGAACCCTCTGTTTTCTATTCATCAGTATTGTACTTCTGTATACCTTGTGCGATAATGTGCGGGGGATAAGAAAGACAGGCAATTTGTAATGAGCACAACCAATCAATGAATAGCAAATTATTTTCAGGTGAACTAAGACTCTTCAACAGACTGGCCCCATGCGCAGTAGTTTTCTTAAGTTAAGTTCTTTAACTAGTTCTTTTAGTTAATGGTGTGTTATTCTGATTTATGTCAAATCTATTGTAAAATGTCAGTGGCACCTAAGGCACTGCTGATATTTGCATGGATAGAATAATTAATTTCAGAAGACAAATACAGCTGCTTCGGAAGTCATTGTACTGAAAGGGAGGTATGGTATCCTTAATTGACCTAAATATCTTGCAACAACGTCAAAAGATTAATCAGATAATCGTATATGTTAAAACAAATCATATTAGGCTACACTTTTAAGTAACAGAGAGAGCACGTATTGTGCACCCCTTATAGATATGTGCTCTTTGAAATGACATAGGCAGCTTCATGGGCCTGAGCTATCAAAAAACGTCCACATATGCATAACCTGGCCATTTGCCTAGGTATTAAGGCTCAATTCTCTAGAAGTGACCAGAGACGTATACAATATGTTGTTAGTCCTACCTAAAAAGATGGATGAGTTTGCACCTCACAAAAAATGAAAAGGATATAAAAGCACGTCCATTACTAAGATCAATCTGGTGAGTGTGGGTTTCACAAAACCACTGTACCACTATTTCAAGTCTTTGTTTTTACAGCATTGCAATATTGCCCTGATATACTCAATCATGGATATAATTGTCCCGTAAACTCAAGTTTCTTTTGGCTGTAATAAGAACTCCTCTGTAATAAGCAAAATGTATTATATTATAATACAGTAGTGACTGTGCGTTCTGATGATGCATAACGCAGTAGCAGGCTCACTCTAGAGATCACCCACCTTTCTCAATGAGAGAAGATGACAGGTAAGTAGATGGCCCTCTGCCTCCTGCATCTCCAGAAAGGGATGTGTTGGAGTGTTCAGTTGGGTAGCACTCAAATGTGTGAGGTGCTCTCCTGACTGCCATCTTCTATTATATATATATATATATATATATATATATATATATATATATACAGCCAGGAGCTCTCAGCGGATACAATAAAATGATTTCTACAGAGATTATGACACAGGTGAACTGAGGAGATGGAAGAATCATGATACCAAGTAACGTGAAGACAAGAGGGCACACCAGCATGTATTTACAGATAAGAAGGATGAGGGAAGATGGACGGACTCTACCAAGAATGGAATACCCCAAACAAGCATCAGGCACAAGTTGCCTCAGAGTTATGTGACCCTATAAACGTACTTCACCTGAACTCACTCTGTGCCTTGGAATATGCAGTAATTTCAAAAAAATTTGTTTTTTTCAAATATAGGCCCATATTTATACTTTTTTTTTGCACTGCGCCCTCTATGATTCCCATGCAATAATGGGGATTATGCCTTTTCCCCCCGGATTGGGGAATAACATATGGGCTCTGAAATACAAGGTCCAAACTGCAGACATTTACCACCTGCTTCAAACAAGAGGTAAAAGGTTGAGGGACTTTTTTGTGCTCATGAGGGGACAAAAGGATGCAGGGGGCTGTAAGAGAGCACGCTTCCTTTTCCACAGTGAGGGGAAGTGTGATCTGCTCCCCATAGTTCAGGATGGGTCCTGCAAGAACTGCTGCCTCCAGTCCCCATAGCCCACCTATATTGCCATGTCCATTGTGTTGGGAGCGGAATTAAGAGGTCTGGAGTTCGAGAGTCCAGTAAAAATGCTAGGTCCTTAAAACTATGAAATGAAGAGTAGCCTAGAGTGATATCCCCTTGAGGATACTGCTCTGGGTCAATCATAACGGAGGCTAATAAGTTTTTAACTTGGAGTATCTCTGGACAATGACTTTGGTAGTTATATGTTTTTGACATAAATAGTCTTAATAAGCTAATTGCAAATTGATTAGAATACCTGGGAAATTAAGTGCATATTGATTTTACTAAAGGAATGTACATAACTAGTGGATGTAGTATCAGGTAATAGCATGACAATTTCTTCTAAACCCAGCTGAGGTGTCAAATGCTGAGTGTGTGTGCAACAAATACCCATGTTACTTTATTGCTATTGTTCCACCCTTCTTTTTGTGTCTTTCTTTATAATTTGAAATTGCCTATCCAAACTGTATGATATCAACTTTCATTTATAGCTGGGCCTACTGCTTAATTCTCAACTAGTGCTCTGAAGCAACATTCTGGTAGCAAACTCACCTACATATAAGTAAATACAATTCCATACCACAGATATCATATTGTTACTGCAATTCCATCTATGAGAGATGATTTTAGCCACAAATGGCACTGATGGACGAAAACAGAAAAACTTTATTCAATCAGATTTCAAATATGATATCCCGCCTCCTGCTTCAATCTACTATGCCTTTCATGCATCTAGGAACATACAATGGCATAATATTGCCTTGCTTGAAGTCAACAGACAATGTTGCTTTAAAATTCTGCTCACAATCGGCATGGGGAACATCGTGGGGTTGAGGATTTAGCGCCCAAGACCGAAACCTAATTATTATAGAGATTAATCTTAAAATCAAGGAGATTTTTTTTTCTTGATGGGGCATACAGCTGTCAAATGTGAATCTAAGCAAAATTAAAAAAAATTCTAAATTAAGTAACTTGGTTAGAAGAATGACCTGATTCATTTCATACCAGACACAGCAGGCTGGAAAATCTAGATCAGTGAAAACGTGAAGCACTTCATAAAATGGAAATATGTAGGTAAACAGAAATCCTTATTCAGCAGTTGTGACATCTTGATGTAAACAACAGCATACAACATATCTTTGGCATTAAAAAAAACAGAACTGGATAGGTGACTGCATTTCTCAAAGTGGTAAGTGGGTACAGCACCTATAGTGATCTGTGTGCAACCTGAAGGTCACAAGGTCTGATCACAGTAAACTTTTTATCATTCCGAGTTTCATAAGTGGAGAAACATTGTGGAAAGAGCAATACTTGCTGTCCCAGTTCTCACAAAAAAAAAAAATTAAATGTTTGACAAGTACAAATCTATTATTATTTGAAGACCATTGACCTCTTGTTTGTTACAAATTTAAAGTGTCACAATATAGCATTACAGCCCACTGCAGAGGACTAAATGGTTGTTAAAGGTTCTGAACCCGAGCTATGTGCTTGAGCCACAGGCAAAGTCATATAAAGAAGGAGAAGGCCTTTAGCAAATGGTCTAGCACAAGGCTGATGGGCTATTAGAACACTCCACTCACTGAGGGTAGAATGCTCTACATTAAAAAACAAGAAACAGAAATACAAACATTGGAATGTTGGAGCAGCACATGTATACCAGACATTGTTAGTCCTGAGCCTCGTCGTTGTCTTCAATGAATCTTCCAATGTTCTAAATAAAGTTAATATCAATTGAAGTGTATGGACTAAATATAGAGACAATACAAAAAAGAGAACAATATAACGTTTGCTTGGAATGCAGATTCACAAGTGACTGAGAGCTGTTGACATTTAGGTGTTGTTTCTGTTGAGTAGAACAATTATGCAATGTCTTAATGATGCTGAGCACAGATGTATAACTCAGAAAAGAGGACGAATAACTTAATAAGATTTCAAGATATGTCTTGCACATGTATATTATGTCAGATTCCATATAATGGATCCAAATGTGCACTCTTTGCATATTCATCGGTTTGTTTTCTGTTTGGTTTTGTGTGTTAGCCCCAGCTATATGATTTTTTGCAACCTTAACTCTTGACACAATGACAACTACAAAAAGCGTTTTCTGGCAATTGTTACATGAACAATCTTACAAACCATCACTTTATTTTAACATGTACATTGCCAAATTTAGCTGGTGGTGGTTTTAAGGCTTAGCACAAGGAAAGCATAGCTACAAAAAATATTTTAATAAGTATCTAAAGCACATATATTATAACTCATAAATGATGTATAAAGCAAAATATAAAGCAACTAAAATGGCAAGTTTGACTGCCCGAAACACTATTAAGGACTGGCGTTTGCACTGTAAATAAAAATTGACCACAGTTGATTACAAAGTAAGTCAATGTCTCGAAAAAATATAACACAACCATTTTTATCATTGGAACGTTGTCCATTTAAAAGTGCTTTGCTGGTTTGTGCTCATTGTGTAGCCTACTTGAACAGAGACCTCTGTACCTGGCTAGGTTTTCATAACATTCACGTTGGCCCTGCTAAACAAAATGTAAGACATTTAACTAAGTCTAAATACACTTGGACACGTACATCTTCACTGAATTTGAAATAAATCCTCCTGACCCACACAAAGTGGCCCTTCAGTCTAGCAGATAAAGCCTTGATGTCTATATTTTAATCATAAAGGGCAACACATACCAACATTTTGGTTTGTAAGAGGACATCATTACGAACAAGTCTACTATGTCCACTGAATTCTAATGGTTTTGTGACAATGTGTATGTGGCCCCTCCAAACCAGCTTGACTTATACAATCTAACCTTCCTTTTCAAATGAAAAAATAACTTAACAGCCTAGAAAAGGAATACAATAAGAAAATGAACCTTCTTTTCTCATCCACTACCAGTTCGAAACACTGCAGATTCATGGTAGATCTGTGTGCAAACTTTCTCACTACAAGGAATATCAAATCATCTACAGCATTAACAGATATATTATCAAGTGGTGTTGGCTTCCCCTTCGTCCAAGAGGTAGTTGAGCTTGATGACTGTGCCGATAAATTCACCAAGTTCTACGAAATCTGCAGTGATGATATTGATGCCGCTTTCTCCTGGTTTCTGCGTCCGGACCCAATGCATCATTGCTGGGAGAGCTCTGGTGAGAAAGAAGGAGTAAAGTTATCACAAAGGAACATAAACCAATGGAAGATTTGAGCAAATGTTTTTGGTGTCTCCAATTTTGTAATATGATTATTTTAATAGGCAGTGGTACTTTTGAACGTGAAGCATGACTATTGCCTATCGTTTTAGGAGCCACCATTCAAAAAGTCATTGTTACACTGAGGCAATACAGGTACGAATCTACACAGCTAAATGACACATTTAAAATGATGTAATTAATACAGGTGTGAGTTCAAACCAACAGCACTTTTTGCAACAACTTCTCCTCTGCTAACTTGTTCAAACACATTTAAATTAATTGTTTTAGAGCCTTTTCTTTCCGAAATTAACAAAAAAGTATATATATATATATATATGCATATATATATATATGTATATATATATATATATATATAAGATATAGTCAAGACAACGCAACAGACTCTCGGGATCCACTTAACAAGGCAAGATGGAAGAAATTGCGCACAGCCAACTAATAGTTGAGATTACGAACCCTTGTGATATTTATACTTTATTAAGATGATATAGAAAACGATTTCTGGGGTAGAGATGGTTGTATGTCTTCTGTACTTCACTTAGAAGTTTGCTGGACTTTGATATATGCTGCTTTGTACCTGGAACAAGTCCTTATTTTGAGGGCAAAATGGTGTTTTACATCTGAATAACTGTTACATTGCATGCGACACCTAGAACCTTGAGCCAAACACGCTTTAATTTAAATGGGCCTAAGTGCTGTGCTGAAATAGACAAGAGAAACAGTTTGCGTATGATATGCAAATTTTGCTCAACATTCTCAATATGTGCACTGTACTGGAGAATAACTACCATAAATAGTCTCTTTGACCGATTTAACTTCCATTAACATTTTTTTTTAAACCGATTTTATTGCATGGCTTTATCTGAAACCCTTTTTTCTGGACGTGGCATTTTCTCTAGAAAGAGCCTGTAGGAACCTGGAAGTGAAAAAATCTGGAAACGGATTCACTTATGATGACGCAGAAAAAGAGGGTTCGATATATATTCATGTACACTGTGTAACCGACATATATATTGAAGTGTGATTTTAAGTAAAAGAAATAGTGTACGAGGGAAATTGTGCCCTCGGGGCAGTTCGCCATCATTATAAACGAGCTTTATTAATCATGAAGTATTAAAAATTTATTAATCCGTCATAATCGCAAATGTATGCCATGATTTCTTGTTTGAAAACTGTTTTGCTTAGCTTCAATTTAGTACAGGCTTTGGCCTAGTTGCTTGGTTTCAAATTCTAACTGCGTGATTCTTTTTTTTCCTTGAATTAATGAAATATATTCTTGCTTGAAGTTGTATTTTTCCAGTAGAAACTGGCTGGTACACTTATCTCCAAGGTTTCGTGCTAGGCCGGTTACATCCCCTTTGATACAAGGTCAGTCTCTGCAGGTGCGGAGAATGAAGGTACAGATAGTAAAATAATTGGCAAACCATGATACAATTTGTGTTCCAAGGCGCCAAGGACAGTGTATGCATAAATGGGCGCTAGTAAAAGACAATTTTTGATTGGACAATTTGAAGCCAACCTATGAACCCTCCAATGGAAGACCCTACAGAATTTGGAATGTTTCTTACTTAAACCCACCGGACAAAGAGAAGTCAGCCATTTTCCTCGATGCCAGTTTGAAGCCTGATGCCAGACTCCATTTTGGACGACACCCTGATGCCCTTTTCTCTATCTGAGAGAAAGAGACTTTAAGAATTCTCACCCTAGAGACTTTAACTTTGATTTGCCCCGTCTTGCCCATGCAGTAACTTTGCCCTATTCTCCTTGCCGTTGCAAGGAAGCTTGCCCTTAACTTTGCCCCTTTGAAATTTGCCCCATGCTGATCAACCGGTACCTGAAGGACGAAGACTTTTCTTGAATGCTGATTGTATTTGGTAAATATGAAAGGATAAATGTATTATGCATTGTGTTTTTTTTCCTTTTAGGTACCAACTGCTATTTTGATAGGATCCTAGCTAGAACTTTTCCAAATTTGTGTTGACTAAATTCGTTTTGCATGAAGTCCCACATGCCAATGCTAATTAGAGGTTAGTCGAGGTATTCATTCAATGTATCATGAAGAATTGAAATCTTGTTATGCTGACCGAATGTATGCAATTAGTCAAATACAGTTAGTCACATTGGTGATTTGCATTGATATAACAGAGTGTATCATTATTCAGATTTTGCATAGATTGCGTTTCTTCCGCCGTTATGGACAGCTAGTAATGTTCATATACATATATCAATTGGTTTTGAGACACATATATATCGTGCTAGCTTTGTTAATATAGGGAAATAAATTCACTAACTTTTAATAAACTGGTGTGGTTATTCATGACTGAAAGGTCATGGTGCGCCGAAATACCAACTGTTATTGATTTCTGATGTGTTATATTGATCTATTAAGTGAGTGCCGATAACCGATTACAACAGTTATTGATTATTGATCTGAGTGACTCGACTATTGAGGATGAGGAGAGCCCGACTCGGTTAAAAGATTCACCGACCTCCAACGTGTCCAGGTACAGGTAATTTATAAGGGCTGGACGCGTTATCAGTAGATGGTAGCAGAGATTGATGGTTTAGCCCTTTGGGACCCCATCCGAACAATAGACAGAGTCAGGTTAGAATTTTCTTTGATAAAACAAGTTGGAGAGATGATGATGCCCTAAGTCCCCGATGACTTTCCCGGGATCTCGGAGCTTGCGAATGAGGAACATGCAGGTATGAGAACGGTCTCAGCGTTTCTAGTGACGGTATGAGTGAAGTTAGGGTTTCGCGCTTGCACAGCTTATCGCCGCAGATTAATTGAGAAGTTTGTGAGGATTTTAAGGGGGGTTAAAAGATATTAGAGGAGTGTTACTCCAAAAGGTGTGAGAGTAGGGAAGTCGTCGAACTTCACATGTGTGTGGCGCTTTGAGCAGAAAAATTGTCCACGTGGTTGTTGATGTTGAGACGGGCCCTGCGAGGTCAAGAGACTCCGGAGTATGTTGAAAAGTGTATGTGACACTTGTTTGATGTTGTGATCTGGTCGGTTTAATAGGTTGATCGGGCGTGGTCAACAAGTCGGTATGAATGTTGCAGAGTGAAAGAAAACTTCGACTTTGAGATTTGACGAATTCTAAAGTGCACTAGAATAGTTCATTGATCAGTTGAGAGTAAAGTTTGCGGGTCAAATTTTGCTTGCGAAAGTGGGAAACCGAGAAAGATGGAACAACTGCCGAGGCTAGTGAAAAATCCCTAAGGTTTCTGAAGCGGTTGTGTTACCCTTCCTGTAGTAAACCGACAGATCTGTTTTATTCTTTTGGTTAAGTGCTCGCGTTACATTGCAGAAATTAGTTTATGAGTGAAGCCGAATGAAAAGAGGACAAGCCGCAGGACTTTGTCAGCCGCAGTGTGTGAGTGTGACGTCACTAGGAGCCGCGCTGGGATAGGTCGGTTGGTGAGAAGGGTCGCGCACGGATTGGACGCAGTCCGTGAAGCGCAATTGGAAGGGGAAAGGCAAGCGAAGAGTATTCCGGGAATTAAAGTCACTTATTGATTACATATTGTCAGAAAAACAAAAGACGGAAGGATGAAATTTTTCAAAGCATTTAAGAGTGCCATGAGGGGAGATGTTTATATTAAAGCAAATGTAGGAGAAGAAACACCGCCTGAGGGTACACCAGCTTACATCGTCATTGAAGAAAAGGGTGTAGCGCCGTGTCTTTGGCTAAAGCAATGGTGCAAATTAACAGAAAAACATGGAAGTGTAGCGTTCCCTATCCACGGGTCGTTTAACCTAAGGGTTTTAGAAAATCTGAGGTTTGCGCTATACGACATGAAAGTACCCCCAAGGCCAGCACAGTTTGAGGCATTGGCAATTTGAGAGCTAATAGCTAGAAATCAACAACAAAAGAAATTTGAGACAAGAATAAGGAAAGTAGAAAAGACCCTAGCGGATGCTAGATGGGACAGCACACAAAAGGTTTGGAGATCAGACGTATTGCAGGGAATTAAATTGTTTCCAGCGATTGCCGAGGAAGAGGAGACGGAAGGAAGGAAAGCCACCTGTAAGACAAACAGGAGTCAGTCCAGGGAAGGAGAGAGCAATAGAAACTCGAAAAGGGGAGACGAGTCAGATGATGAGGAGTTCATTATACAATTACTGAATGATCGCCCACCACCATATGTGGAAAGCGAAAAAGGCTCAAGCATTAGTACTGCCCCTCCAGAACCAATACAGGGTAATGTGACGCCAAATTTTAGAAGATCTCAGAGGCCGAGCAGTTCTGACATGCCTTTCTCACCACGAATACCACGGGTTCAGAGGATGTACCCAGACGTGCCAACATTGAAACCTGCTGATAACTATCAGCCACAGGTCCAAAGGCACTATTGCGATGAGCATAATGTAGGAATGACTTCCGATTCAATGGCGCAGGGAGGACAAAACTATCAGAGACCGACATTGATTCAAGCTGAATCAACACAGTTCTCGATGCCCCAAAAGCAGACACCAGAAGTGCGAGTGGTAGAAAGCCAGTTAGGTATGCCAGCAATGATGAACCACAATGTGGGGATTAACATGCCACAGAATTCGGGGAACAGACAGAATCCAGATGCAATATCTCTACCTATCACTGTAGGTCCACCAGTACCACTGTACATACAGGCAAATTCAAGCACCAGCGACCAAGGGTTAATGATACAGAATGGGACAGGGAGAAGATGCATAGAAACCACTCCAGAGACAACTCCGATAGCGGCACTGCCAAATGGATCTGGGTCCTTGTCGGAGTTTAGTCCAATTCCAATTTGTGCTCCGTCAACCGTGGTAAGGTCACATCCACCACTATTAGTACCGTTAACCTCACAGACTGAAACATTACAGAAACCGTCGATGGCAGTTGATGTAACTGCTACATTGATGGGACTGAACGCGCAACAGTTGACACAATGGTTCAACAGCCTGAACTCCCCACAGAGTACATCAAGCGGAAAGGGAGAAGAATACCTGAATAAAATAAGGTTGGGTATGGAGGCAGACGAACTGGTAGAGGGAACAATGGGTTTGAACAGATTAGAATCATACACAGAGGAAGAACTAAGATACATGTGCCCTAGGATTACAAGAGAAGTGAGCAACATACATAAGAAGTTACAAGAAATTGCAGACAGAAACGAGATCGATATAGGTAAGACCAAACACCTGAGCAGAAGTTACAGGTTAGACTTTGAGATAAAAGATTTTGAACACATGAGATCCGCAGGAATGAAAACACACCTTAAAGAGATACTGCAGGGTGCACAGGTTTGGAGATGTTTAGACAAGTGGGAAAGCAGGTGGGTCAAGAAAAAGGATAAAAAGAAGGAAAACACTTCAGAACGAAGTGAGAAAAAACAACAGAATGACGATCTGATAACCATGTTACCAATGAGAGAGACAGCAGGGGGAAAACTTGTGCATGTACCATGGCACAGGTGCGATATTCAATCCTTTACGGATGACTTTCCCAAATTGAGAGAGAAGCCGATAGAGTGGTATCAACAAACGGATAGATTTGTGAAACTCGCGAAGTGTCTCTGGGAAGACCTGAATACCTTATTTGAAATTGTGGTTCCGGCTGATTTGTGGGAAGATTGTAAAAGGGCTGTAGGTTGGCCGACGAGTGAACCAGAGAGAGATAGGGACACAGGTGCGCCATCACCTATGGTAATGAGTTTGTACCACAAGGTGATCGAGCACTTGAAAACCAAGGTTGCGTCGAAAAATGTGGATTGGCAAAGAATTGACAGGACCGCTCAAGAGGTTAAAGAATCTATACACGCGTATTATGAGAGGTTGTTGAAAGCATTTAAAAATTACAGTGGCACGGAAACGATTGAACCAAAAGACATGCTCCATTTTGTGTTCAGGTTTGTGGAAGGGCTGAGACCCGAAATTAGCCAGATGATTAAATCGCATTTGATTTGTTGGCAGTCAAAGTCGATCGATGAAGTGTTGAATTATACAAAATACTGCAGTGATGAGATTGAGACAAATCAGAAAAGATTGAAGGAAAAGGTGATGGTGATGCAGCTCAGAGCAGCTCAGACAGGTTTACAAGGTTTGCAAGGGTTTCAACAACAGATGCCGCAGCAGCAACAACAGGGAAATGTTATGTTTCAGCCACAGATGAGAGGCAGAGGTCGAGGAGTTTTTGTGAATAATGGTCCAGATTTGAATACCGTTATGATTCCAAATGGTATACAGGCAATGAAGAAGGTGATGCCATGTCACACGTGCGGAATTGTCGGGCATTGGAAACAGGAGTGCCCAATGATGGTGCAGGAAGGTGTAGGTCAGCAAAACAATGATGTCAATGCATTTCAGACTATGAGAGGACCGAAACTGAGAGGTCCGAATCCACATTTTCAAAACAATATGAACCAGATGCAGGGTCTACAACCCATGCAACCGCAACAGGTGCAAATGCCTCGTGTGCAAATGACACAATTGCAGCCAATGCAACAGCAGTTTCCTATGGTACCTAATCAGCAAATGCAAATACCCTTAGCACCAATGAATCAGCAGCAAGCAATGCTTCCTCAACAGGTCACGGGTCAAGGAATGAATCAAAATGACACAGTACATCAGTTCCCGTTACACAGTGAGAATGGAATAAACGATGCATGGGAGAGTGAAAGTTCAGATGAGGAGGGAAATTGTGTGCTTGCAGCATCCTTGGAAGTTGATCAAAAGGGCCCGTATGTGGAGGGAAGAGTTATGGGCCATCGTGTTTCATTCTTGGTTGACACAGGAGCTACACGTTCCACTGTTAGGAGCATTGAAGTACCAAATCTGCCACTTTCAGTGAGAACAGTTCAAGTAGTGGGAGTAGCAAACAGGTACCTGACGAACCCAATCACAGATCCAGTACAAGTCAGAATTGGTAACTATCAAGGGTCACATAATTTTGTGGTATGTGACTCAAGCCCGATATCACTGTTAGGGAGAGACCTATTGTGCAAATTGGGATGTTCGATTACGTGTTCGAACGATGGAATTAGAATTCAGACGAGCAGTGATGGGGAAGAAGAGGACAGTGTAGAAGGGGATGAGATGGAAACTGTTGATGAAGAATATCCTCTGATTACCCTTTTTCCGATGATCACTGAAGCAGATATTCCAGCTGAATTACGGGAAACAGTCGGAAAAGAAGTGTGGGATATGACAGGAAAAGAGGTGGGATTGGTGAAAGGAGTGGAACCAGTGAAAGTGACCGTAAAACCCAATGTAACCTTTCCCCAGACCCCACAATACCATATGGCACAAGACACCCTCATGAAAGTCGCCCAACTCATTGACGAGTTTGTAAAACAGGGAGTACTGAAAGAAGTGTTAAGCAGTCCATGTAATTCACCAATAATGGGACTAATAAAGCCAAGTGGAAAGGTCCGAATTGTGCAGGACTTGAGGAAAATAAATGACATCATAATTAAATGCTGCCCTGTAGTACCAAATCCAGCTGTGATAATGTTTCAAGTCCCTTGCGATGCCGAGTGGTTCTCAGTCATCGACTTGTCACAAGCATTCTTTTCGGTGCCTCTTCATGAGGACAGCCAATTTCTCTTTTGTTTCAAATTCTTAGACAGAGTTTACAGTTGGTGTCGAATTCCTCAAGGGTTTTCGGAGTCACCATCAATTTTCAATCAGATTCTAAAGAAAGACTTGGAAGCGTTAGAATTGCCATTCGAGTCAACCCTAGTACAGTACATTGATGACTTACTGATTGCATCCAAGACAGAAAGTGACTGCACAGCCGACACCATTGCCCTATTGAACCACTTGGGAAGGAATGGACACAAGGTGTCTCCTTCAAAATTGCAGTTCTGTTAGTAGAAAGTGAAATATTTGGGTCATCAAATAGAGAAAGGGCCACGGAGAATAATGAAGGAAAGAATAACAAGTGTACTTCAAATGAGTCCACCAAAGACGAGGAGGGAGGTGAGGACGTTTTTGGGGATGGTGAGCTACTGTCGCCAATGGATTCCCAACTTCTCAACTCTAGCAAAACCTTTACTGAAACTGACCCAGAAGGATGCATTGGATGAAATTGAGCTGAAAGGAGATGAGATGGATGCTTTTATTGAATTGAAAGAATGCATGTGCAGGGCTCCAGCTTTAGGTATGCCTGATTACACAAAGCCTTTCACATTGTTTTGTCATGAACGTGATGCATGTTCCTTGTCTGTCTTGACCCAAGCCCATGGTGGCATAAACAGACCAGTAGCGTATTTTTCAGCTACTTTGGATCCGGTCGCAGCAGCACTGCCAGGGTGTTTGCGCGCCGTAGCAGCAGTTGGTATCAGCCTCACTCAGAGTGAAGGAATAGTGATGGGACACCCATTAACAGTCATGGTCCCTCACTCAGTCGAGATACTTTTGACACGTTCCCGAACACAGCACATGACTGGTGCTAGACTCACAAGGTACGAAACAATAATTCTGGGATCACCTAATGTGCAGCTGAAAAGGTGCACTACGTTGAATCCAGCAACCTTGTTTCCCAGTGAAAATGCTGAAATTGAGAACGCTGAAGACATCGAGCACGACTGTCTTCAGGTGACTGAATTTTGCACCAAACCAAGGCCTGATATCAAAGATACCAAATTAGAAGAAAATGATCAAATCATTTTTGTTGATGGTTCATGTTTAAGAGATGCACTGGGTGTATTGAAAGCAGGGTATGCTGTATGTACTGTAACAGGTGTTCTGGAAGCCTCTTTGGCTTCAAGGGGTTTACTCTGCACAAGTAGCAGAATTGGTAGCTCTTACTAGAGCATGCCAACTTTCTGCACTAATGAAAGTTACCATTTACACTGACAGCCAATACGGGTTTGGAATAGTGCATGATTTTGGACAATTGTGGTCACAGAGAGGCTTCATGACCTCTTCAGGATCACCAGTGAAAAATGGTGAAAGAATAAGAGAATTGTTACATGCCATTCAGTTACCAGGGGAAGTAGCAGTGGTGAAGTGCAGTGCACACTCGAAGGGACAGGATTATGTTTCCCTAGGAAATGGATATGCGGATCAAGTCGCAAGGTTTTGCGCATTGAACTGTATATTGCTCAGGGATGAATGGAATTTGATAAGTGAACCAGAACTTGAACAAAGCGAAATATTTGCTCTAAAAGTTATAGATACAATGGACGAATTGAAATCCCTACAGAATGGTGTCAGTGAGGATGAAAAACTCTCGTGGACTAAATCACAATGTGTAAAGAGACTAGATGAATTATGGGTTTCAAGTGAAGGGAAATTCGTTCTTCCAAATAGCCTTTTGACACAGATAGCCAGATTTTACCATGGACAAGCTCATCTTGGGAGGGATGCCATGATTAGGTTATTTAAAACTGATTGGTTTAACCTCAAATTCCGTCAAGTTGCTGAAGCAGTTTGCCACCGCTGCGTCATTTGCCAACAGATGAACGCAGGGAAGGGAACAGTAGTAAATTTGAGCCACATTGGAAGAGCAGGGGGTCCATTCAGCAGGATGCAAATGGACTTCATTGAGATGCCTGTGCATGGAGGCTTGAAGTATGTGTTGGTGATTGTGTGCATTTTTAGTCACTGGATTGAAGCATACCCTACACGCAGAAATGACAGTCTCACAGTTGCAAAACTACTCTTGAGAGAGTTAATACCACGTTTCGGATTCCCAATCTCTTTAGAATCAGATAGGGGAAGTCACTTCAATAATGAAGTAATAAAATTGCTTTGTGCAGCACTGAACATTGAGCAAAAGCTGCATTGTAGCTACCGCCCTGAAGCATCAGGTCTAGTGGAGCAAATGAATGGCACATTGAAATCGAGAATGGCGAAAATATGTGCATCGACAAATTTGAAATGGCCTGACGCATTGCCTTTGGTACTAATGTCAATGAGAAACACCCCTGACAGAAAGACTGGATTGTCCCCACACGAGATTCTCATGGGCAGAGCTATGAGACTTCCAGCAGTTCCTGCAAATGCGCTTTTGAATATTACAGATGATATGGTGTTAGACTACTGCAAAGGTCTAGCTGATGTGGTTCGATCTTTCTCTCACCAGGTGGAGGCAACCACCTTGCCACCGATCCAAGGTCCAGGACACACCCTGAAAGCAGGTGACTGGGTCGAGATAAAGAAGCACGTGAGGAAGTCGTGTTTGGAACCCCGTTGGAAAGGACCTTTCCAAGTGATTTTGACGACTACCACCGCTGTGAAGTGTGCGGGAGTTCCCAACTGGATTCACGCCAGTCACACAAAGAGGGTGTTGTGTCCCACAGATGAGGAAGTTGAAGCGCTGAAACTGCCAGTACCTGATAACAAAGTGCCGAGCGCTGAGGCAGAGCAAAACAGAACTAGAAGCGAACAGGCAGAAATAGAGGAGGGAGAAATATTCTCTGAGGACGAAGCAACCGATTCACTTGGGGAAGACCAAGGAGGAGCCTCAGACAGCGACGAAGCAGCTGAAGGTAACAAAGAGCCTGAAGCAGCTGAAAGTGACAAAGAGCCTGAAGAAAGCAACGGTGACAAAGGGCTCGAAAGAGGTGAAGAAGCAGGAGAGCCTGATCAGAGGAGGGCTTTCCCAGAAGCAGACGGTACAGAAAAAGAAAAGAAAAACCTGACTGACTCCCCAGAAGGAGAGGACAAGGCAGAACAGAACAAAACTGCTCAAACTTCTTCAGAAGAGATCGCAGGCCCATCAAGTGGACCTAGTGCAAAAAGAAGACCAAGTATATCACCAGTGAAACTGAGAACTAGAGAAACGTTGAACGACAGTGAAGGGCCAAGAGTGAAAGAGAAAAGAAAGGAAGTGTCTGTCGTGGTACCAACATCAAGTGAAGAAAAGGACTTGGCCAAAGAGGAAAGTACCAGTGAGACAGAATCAAAGAGAGATGCAAAACTGAAAAGAAAAAGGATACCGAGCAGGAGGTATTCCGGTCCGGAGTGGGCATACGTAGCCAATAACGATTGGTCAGACGAATTCGTATCCCTCAGCCTTGAGAACGTAGAGGCAGAACTTCATTTTGGAAATAAAAACTTTATGGACTCTGTTGATTGAAACCATTGATCACTTGATTGATTTTCTTTTACCGGCTAAGACATTGCTAACTTGACATTGCTAACCTGATTGACTTTTCAACCGGCTAAGACATTGCTAACCTGATTGACTTTTCAACCGGCTAAGACATTGCTAACTTGATTGACTTTGAAACCGATTTGAGACAACGCTGCTAACCGATAAGAGACTAAGCTGCTAAAGAAACTGTGTGAACATTGAACTCGTTCAGCTTTGTGAATACCTGCAACTTAGAAGAAAAAAAAAATAAATAAAAAAAAAAAAACCTGCAAATACGCTTTGATAAAGTGTCTTCAGCTTTCTGATTCTATACAGATCATGACTAGCTTCACTACACAGGGGCGTAAAATGAAGTGTTGTAAATACATGTGTATAGGCTTACTGATCGCATGCGTACTAATAATTGTAGCAATAGTTCTTGGAATGCATGGTAAAGGCGAGAGTGAGACGAATGATGCTTCTACTTCTAAACCTATTATCGTTACTGAACTAACAGCTCTGAAGAGACTCGAGCAAGACGAGAGACACTTGCATGATAAGAAGGAACTTTCATCTAACGTTTTCTATCGCTTACTGAGTGAGTATGTTGAGACCATGGATGCGAAAGATTGTTATGTGTGTACACAAATACCTACCTCAGTAGTGGAGGGGGTAACGTATCACAGCATGCCTCTTACGTATGGAATTACATGTAGTATAGTAGCTTCCAGATTTTATGCTCAAAAAGACATTCATTATTTCTATACTAATTACGATGTTACATTTGCATATGTCCCCATAATAGGGCACCTAAGTAAGATAGCTAGAGATTGGTCTGCCAAATTAATGAGGGAATTGTTCGAACCAATGTCCCCTTTCAGGTTTCAGGTCCTGAGCTCGCCCCCCACGACCGCAGCACCAACCTGCTGCCTTCTGCCTCTGTCCCACGAGCACGCTGCCGTTTGCGTGTTCGAGGCCCTCCTCCACCCGCAGGCATCCTCCTGCGCCTCATCCCTGGTGGCTAGTGGGCTCACTTGACCCGTGTGCCGCTTCCGCCGTCCTGTAAGTGTTTTTTGGCTTTTCCGTTTTTTCAGCGCCTCGCCGCCGGCGCTTCTGCCCCCTTTGTGCCCCCCTGATTGCTGTCTCCCCGATCCGATCGTGTATTGTGCCATTATTGTATTTCTGATTGTATTTTCTCATTGTAACTGCTTGTAGTTTTGCTCGTTTTCAGTGTTTTTTGCCCCTTGTGCGCTCCCCGTTCCCTGCCGCTGCCTCCCTGCGGCCCTGCCCCCCTCCCACCCCCATTTGCCACTCCCTCCCGCCTCCCGCCTCCCAGCTGCTCCTCCCTCCCCCCTCCCTTCTTAATGGCTGGCGCTGCGCGTTGCGAGTGAGCGAACTCTGACCTGTTTCAGGTCCTGAGCTCGCCCCCCACGACCGCAGCACCAACCTGCTGCCTTCTGCCTCTGTCCCACGAGCACGCTGCCGTTTGCGTGTTCGAGGCCCTCCTCCACCCGCAGGCATCATCCTGCGCCTCATCCCTGGTGGCTAGTGGGCTCACTTGACCCGTGTGCCGCTTCCGCCGTCCTGTAAGTGTTTTTTGGCTTTTTCGTTTTTTCAGCGCCTCGCCGCCGGTGCTTCTGCCCCCTTTGTGCCCTCCTGATTGCTGTCTCCCCGATCGTGTATTGTGCCATTATTGTATTTCTGATTGTATTTTCTCATTGTAACTGCTTGTAGTTTTGCTCGTTTTCAGTGTTTTTTGCCCCTTGTGCGCTCCCCGTTCCCTGCCGCTGCCTCCCTGCGGCCCGCCCCCCTCGCGCCCCCATTTGCCGCTCCCTCCCGCATCCCAGCTGCTCCTCCCTCCCCCCTCTCTTCTTAATGGCTGGCGCTGCGCGTCGCGAGTGAGCGAACTCTGACCTGTTTCAGGTCCTGAGCTCGCCCCCCACGACCGCAGCACCAACCTGCTGCCTTCTGCCTCTGTCCCACGAGCACGCTGCCGTTTGCGTGTTCGAGGCCCTCCTCCACCCGGAGGCATCCTCCTGCGCCTCATCCCTGGTGGCTAGTGGGCTCACTTGACCCGTGTGCCGCTTCTGCCGTCCTGTAAGTGTTTTTTGGCTTTTTCGTTTTTTCAGCGCCTCGCCGCCGGCGCTTCTGCCTCCTTTGTGCCCCCCTGATTGCTGTCTCCCCGATCGTGTATTGTGCCATTATTGTATTTCTGATTGTATTTTCTCATTGTAACTGCTTGTAGTTTTGCTCGTTTTCAGTGTTTTTTGCCCCTTGTGCGATCCCCGTTCCCTGCCGCTGCCTCCCTGTGGCCCCGCCCCCCTCGCGCCCCCATTTGCCGCTCCCTCCCGCCTCCCGCCTCCCGCCTCCCAGCTGCTCCTCCCTCCTCCCTCCTTTCTTAATGGCTGGCGCTGCGCGTCCGCGCCGCTGGCGCGCCAGAGGCGCGCCAGAGGCAAGCCCGTCTGCGCCCGTCCGTGCCTGGACCGCGCCCAGCGCCACACCCCCTGGCCCTCGCGCCCCCCGCATCCGCTACTCGATCAACGAACTCCGCGCCTTCAACCCCGGCCCCTCCACTGAATGCTGCCGGGCATCCCCGAAGCACACTAAAGGACCTTTTTCCTGCCGTACCTGCAACTTCTCCTGCATCAGAACGACCAATCCAACTACTGAAACATTCAACCCCAACCACCTGAACTGCATCCTCATAAACACCCGCTCCGCACGAAAACACGTCATCGAGCTCTGGGATTTGCTCGACACCACTGCTCCTGACGTGGCTTTCCTGACCGAAACCTGGTGGAACGACTCCTCATCTCCGGACATCGCCATCGCCATACCGGACGGCTACAAAATCACCAGAAGAGATCGAACCAACGGAATCGGCGGCGGAATAGCCATCGCTCACAAAGCTACCCTCAAAATCCACACCCACTCGGACGACACCCTCAGGACAGCCGAACACCTCCACTTCCAGATCCACACGGACCCCAACACGACCCTCAGAGGAACCCTCATATACCGCCCTCCAGGACCAAGAGCCCCCTTCAGCGACACCATCGCCGACCTTGCAAGCACCCACGCCCTCGCTTCCCCGGATTACATCCTCCTGGGAGATCTGAACTACCATCTGGAAAATGCCAACGACGTCAACACCGCATCACTGACCTCCAACCTCCTCAACCTCGGACTCCGCCAGCTAGTCAATACGCCCACCCACATCGCCAGACACACCCTTGACCCCCTCTTCACCTCAAGCAACCACGTTTCCTTCAGCCACACCTCCGAACTCCACTGGACCGACCATCACTGCGTCCATTTCACCTATAAGAAAACCACAGAGCAACACCGCATCCAGCTACCTCCCCACCGCCGCTGGGGCAAAGTCACCCAAGACCAACTGACCAGCACCCTCATCAACAACCTTCCCCCCGACGCAACCGACCCGAGCACAGCCGCCATCAACCTCCATCAATGGATCCTCGACTGCGCCAACACCCTTGCCCTCTCAAGAAACCCACCGCCATCCAAGGAAAGAAAAAACCAGCCTGGTTCACAGACGATCTAACCACCTCCAAAAGCATCTGCCAGAAGCTCAAAAAGAAATGGATCCAAGAACGCACACCCGACAACCTCGTCGCCCTCAAAAACGCCAACTGCGAACACCACCAACGGATCCGCATCGCCAAGCGCGCCCACTTCACCGAACGCATCAACAACAACGCCCACGACTGCAAAGAACTCTTCGGCATCGTGAAGGAACTCTCCAATCCAAAAGCCAACTCCAACGACATCCCGCCCTCCCAGAAACTCTGCGACGACCTCTCCACCTTCTTCCACCAGAAAATCGCTACCATCCACGACAGCTTCAACACCGGTCCACCGCCAGACCCCACCCCCGACGTCTCCTCCCGCGACTGCCGCCTCACCGCCTGGACCCACGTGGACGAGGCAGAAACCATAACAACCATGAACACCATCCACTCAGGCTCCCCCACGGACCCCTGCCCCCATCATGTTTTCAACTCAGCCAACGCCACCATCGCCCCCGAACTCTGCAAGATCATCAACCTCTCCTTCACTTCTGCCACCTTCCCGGACAGCTGGAAACACGCAGAAATCCAACCCCTCCTCAAAAAACCCAAGGCCGACCCCAACGATCTCAAAAACTTCCGTCCGATCTCTCTCCTCCCTTTTCCAGCGAAAGTCATCGAGAAGATCGTCAACACTCAGCTCACCCACTTCCTCGAAGACAATTCCATCCTGGACCCCTCACAATCCGGATTCAGACGAAACCACAGCACTGAGACTGCTCTCCTCGCCGCCACAGATGACATCAGACATCAAATGGACAACGACGAAACCTCAGCCCTCATCCTCCTCGACCTATCAGCCGCCTTTGACACCGTCTGCCACCGCACCCTACTGACCCGCCTCCAGGAAGCCGGCATCCAAGACAAAGCCCTCCACTGGATCTCATCCTTCCTCTCCGACAGAACGCAGAGAGTCCGTCTCTCCCCTTTCCGCTCCAAAGCCACCAACCTCATCTGCGGCGTCCCCCAAGGATCCTCCCTCAGCCCTACGTTGTTCAACGTCTACATGGCCCCCCTCGCTCAACTGGCCCGCCAACATAATCTCAGCATCATCTCCTACGCCGACGACACCCAGCTCGTCCTCTCCCTGACCAAAGACCCGCTCACCGCCAAAACAAACCTCCACGAGGGACTAAAATCCATCGCCGATTGGATGAACAACAGTCGCCTGAAACTCAACTCCGACAAGACGGAAGTCCTCATCCTCGGGCGCACTCCCTCGGCCTGGAACGACTCATGGTGGCCCTCCGTCCTCGGACCCCCGCCCACCCCTGCCAGCCACGCAAGAAACCTCGGATTCATCCTGGACTCCGCCCTCACCATGTCCAAACAGGTCAGCGCCGTCTCCTCCTCCTGTTTCAACACCCTTCGAATGCTCCGCAGAATCTTCAAGTGGATTCCAACAGAAACCAGAAAGACAGTGACCCAGGCCCTCGTCAGCAGCAGACTTGACTACGGCAACGCACTCTACACAGGCATCCCAACCAAAGACATCAAACGACTCCAACGTATCCAAAATGCCTCCGCCCGACTGATCCTCAACATACCCCGCCGAAGTCACATCTCCCCTCACCTAAAGGAACTCCACTGGCTCCCGGTAGACAAGAGGATCACCTTTAAACTCCTGACCCACGCTCACAAGGCACTTCACAACACCGGACCCTCCTACCTCAACACCAGACTTAACTTCTACACTCCAACACGTCAACTCCGATCCGCCAACCTCGCCCTCGCCATCGTACCCCGAATCCAGCGCAAGACATCCGGCGGCAGATCCTTCTCCTTCCTCGCCGCCAAGACCTGGAACTCTCTCCCCACATCTCTTCGCCAGACCCAGGACCTCCTCGCATTCAGAAGGCTCCTCAAGACCTGGCTCTTCGACCGCTAAATCAGCAGGGCTCCCCCCCCCCCCTCAGCGCCTCGAAACCCTGACGGGTACATAGCGCGCTTTATAAATACTATGATTGATTGATTGATTGCTTTCCACACAGCTCACGCACATAGGGAGAACCTTACATGCTTGCTTTCACCAATAGAAATAGAATTTTTAGACCGCACTGACGACAGAAAGAACTAAATGAAGGAGAAATTAGAGAAGGAGTTGCACGAAAGGACGTCTGTAGATAATTATGCTTTTGCCGCAATAAAGACACAAGGGAAAATAGCCTTAGATACATTGCATGTGGGAAGATTTTGTATACATAGATTTCCATCATATTATGACACAGTTTTTGTGGGAACGAGTGAATGTAAACACACATACGCATTTCAACAAAAGTGGACGTTCATGCTGAATGGACAAGACCCAGTTATTCCTGGAGTATATTATATTTGTGGACTCAACGCCTATTATCGTCTTCCTAAAGGATGGTATGGGAGGTGTTATTTGGGAATATTGTTCCCAAAGGTTCACCAGTTAGATGACTTAAAGAAATTTCCAAGGCTGTCTGAATCACATCATGTTCAGAAAAGGGAGACAGCTGCTGGTGTGGTAGGAGATATATTTGGAGCTATGATTCCTTCAGTAGGAGTCATATTGAATTCAATAAAAATACGAAAGTTGTCTACTATTGTGGATAACATGTTGACAAAGTTTTCGGGAGCTATAATTCTGATGGATGCTGAACTCGCTGCAGAAAGAGCTATGACTCTTCAAAATCGGCTTGCCTTAGACATTCTTTTAGCAAAGGATGGCGGCGTTTGCAAAATGCTTGGTACGCGTCACTGTTGTACCTATATACCCGACAACAGTGAAAAAATTAGAACAATGCTTACAAATTTAACTAGAGAAAGTGTAGATTTAAAGGAATTGAAAGAACCCGGAGTTTGGGAGAAAATTGGAAAAGGATTTGCTTCTGTGGGAAATTGGCTCAGCAACGTTTGGAACGGATTGTTACTAAAAATAGTAAAGGGAATATTAATAATATTAATTTGTCTATTAGGTTCTTGGGGAATATGGAAAGCTTTCAAAATGTTAAAAGCAAGGAACAAAAGAAAAAGAGAAGAGAAAATAGAGAACAAAATGGTGGAAATTTATAGGGAGAAGTCAAAAGGGACTAAAAGAAAAAGGGAATTGACTGAAGTGCCAAATTACTATACAGAATTTTAATGGAATAAAATTTGTGGGTAGATTTGATGTGATGACATAATTAGTCATCAGAGGAGGGATTGATGACGCAGAAAAAGAGGGTTCGATATATATTCATGTACACTGTGTAACCGACATATATATTGAAGTGTGATTTTAAGTAAAAGAAATAGTGTACGAGGGAAATTGTGCCCTCGGGGCAGTTCGCCATCATTATAAACGAGCTTTATTAATCATGAAGTATTAAAAATGTATTAATCCGTCATAATTGCAAATGTATGCCATGATTTCTTGTTTGAAAACTGTTTTGCTTAGCTTAAATTTAGTACAGGCTTTGGCCTAGTTGCTTGGTTTCAAATTCTAACTGCGTGATTCTTTTTTTTCCTTGAATTAATGAAATATATTCTTGCTTGAAGTTATATTTTTCCAGTAGAAACTGGCTGGTACACTTATCTCCAAGGTTTCGTGCTAGGCCGGTTACATCCCCTTTGATACAAGGTCAGTCTCTGCAGGTGCGGACAATGAAGGTACAGATAGTAAAATAATTGGCAAACCATGATACAATTTGTGTTCCAAGGCGCCAAGGACAGTGTATGCATAAATGGGCGCTAGTAAAAGACAATTTTTGATTGGACAATTTGAAGCCAACCTATGAACCCTCCAATGGAAGACCCTACAGAATTTGGAATGTTTCTTACTTAAACCCACCGGACAAAGAGAAGTCAGCCATTTTCCTCGATGCCAGTTTGAAGCCTGATGCCAGACTCCATTTTGGACGACACCCTGATGCCCTTTTCTCTATCTGAGAGAAAGAGACTTTAAGAATTCTCACCCAAGAGACTTTAACTTTGATTTGCCCCGTCTTGCCCATGCAGTAACTTTGCCCTATTCTCCTTGCCATTGCAAGGAAGCTTGCCCTTAACTTTGCCCCTTTGAAATTTGCCCCATGCTGATCAACCGGTACCTGAAGGACGAAGACTTTTCTTGAATGCTGATTGTATTTGGTAAATATGAAAGGATAAATGTATTATGCATTGTGTTTTTTTTCCTTTTAGGTACCAACTGCTATTTTGATAGGATCCTAGCTAGAACTTTTCCAAATTTGTGTTGACTAAATTCGTTTTGCATGAAGTCCCACATGCCAATGCTAATTAGAGGTTAGTCGAGGTATTCATTCAATGTATCATGAAGAATTGAAATCTTGTTATGCTGACCGAATGTATGCAATTAGTCAAATACAGTTAGTCACATTGGTGATTTGCATTGCTATAACAGAGTGTATCATTATTCAGATTTTGCGTAGATTGCGTTTCTTCCGCCGTTATGGACAGCTAGTAATGTTCATATACATATATCAATTGGTTTTGAGACACATATATATCGTGCTAGCTTTGTTAATATAGGGAAATAAATTCACTAACTTTTAATAAACTGGTGTGGTTATTCATGACTGAAAGGTCATGGTGCGCTGAAATACCAACTGTTATTGATTTCTGATGTGTTATATTGATCTATTAAGTGAGTGCCGATAACCGATTACAACAGTTATTGATTATTGATCTGAGTGACTCGACTATTGAGGATGAGGAGAGCCCGACTCGGTTAAAAGATTCACCGACCTCCAACTAGTCCAGGTACAGGTAATTTATAAGGGCTGGACGCGTTATCACTTACACTATTATGAATTGTGGATTCCATACATGCGTTTCAGGTCGTACGAGCTCAAAAGTGCTTGCAAGTCTCGATTGAACTAATTTACTGAGCGATGTATAATCTCCCCAAGATTACTCAAAAGTGCTGTTCGGATAGAGGTAGGATAAAGTGTGAGTGGTGTTTTGAATGACGAGCGAGAAGCATTTTTATTTCTTGAATTGCCCTAAGTTGTTTACTCCATGCTATCATATTCAGTAATGTGTTTGTAGGCCTTGTTGAAGCTCTGCTGACCTATCCTGCTGCTGAAAGCCCTCCCTGCCCAAAATGTCCTGGGACACCGGTATAGCACATAGAAGCACACCCAACCAGTCACAAAAGACTAGAGGAGTGTTGCAGCAAGATCAACATCTACAGGTGCAAGTCAGCTAACTGATAGCTCTGCAAGCACATTCCCTCCCTGCTTCACTCTTCATTGTTTTTATTTCCCCAGCCCTGCTCATTCATGCAGATAATCGCCACCCTGTTGTCCTGCTTATTGGCTAGATTAAGAGCTACCAACAAGCATCTGAATAGCCATGGTTTGTGCCTGTTGGCTCACAGCATTTTTCTCTGAGGGTCAGCCAGCGGTATGCCTCCATTCACCACCGAGGACGGTCCCCCTGAGTATCGAGACATTGAACCAAAGTTTCTAGGACCGTTAGGTTGCTTTTTAAAGGTTTCCACAATCTTAAACTTAAAGGGAATCAGATGTTTCTCACTTTCCCAAATACAAACACTGAACTCAAAGACACTGTGGGGGTCATTCCGACCCTGGCGGTCATGGACCGCCAGGGCCGGGGACCGCGGAAGCACCGCCAACAGGCTGGCGGTGCTTCCTGGGCCATTCTGACCGCGGCGGTAAAGCCGCGGTCAGAAAAGGGCAACCGGCGGTTTTCCGCCGGTTTACCCCTGGCCCAGTGAATCCTCCATGGCGGCGCTGCTCGCAGCACCGCCATGGGGATTCCGACCACCTTCCCGCCATCCTGGTCCTGGCGGTAAAAACCGCCAGGAACAGGATGGCGGGAACGGGTGTCGTGGGGCCCCTGGGGGCCCCTGCAGTGCCCATGCCACTGGCATGGGCACTGCAGGGGCCCCCTAACAGGGCCCCATAAAGATTTTCAGTGTCTGCTTGGCAGACACTGAAAATCACGACGGGTGCCACTGCACCCGTCGCACCATCTCAACTCCGCCGGCTCCATTCGGAGCCGGCTTCATTGTTGAGGGGGTTTTCCCGCTGGGCCGGCGGGCGGCCTTTTGGCGGTCGCCCGCCGGCCCAGCAGGAAAGCCAGAATGACCGCCGCGGTCTTTTGACCGCCTGTGTATCTTTGGTGCTCGGTATACTGTTTTGATTGCCATAGTTTTTTCCTTTGTTTCCACTTGTTTTCACTGTTAGCCATGAGTAGAATCATGAACAGTAAATAAAGCACACCTAAGTAAAAATAATCAGGATTTTGCCATTCTGTTTCTTCTGGTTTGGCTCCCACAAAAATTCAGCACAAGGTTACTACTTCTACTAGTCTGAGGACACTCAAGTTGCAGTTCCTAAATTAGTATTGAAACAACCATGGTAGTTCAGATGTTTATCGCCAAATGACAACATTTTGAGCCAAAGTTGAATATGATCAAAAAATACTTGGTACCAGAGTTTACTCCAGTTAGTCAAGTACCTGACTAACTTTTTCACGGCTTTAAAAAGCTGCAAGGGGTCTTCCATAGATGAGCTACAACATGAGATGGTTCAGCCTTCTCTCTCTCACAAGACTGGAAGTTCTATTCCCCGAGGTGATGTTTCCTCTTCTTACTAAGGTGTGACCTGTAGAGAATCAGCCAACTCAGGTTAAAATGTTCACGCATGTCAGCTCACAGACACCCTAGATATTCCTGAAATGTACCTAGTCCTTACAAGTATTGTTAAAACAGCCCGACGAAAGTCTATCCTGAAAAATCCTTAGAAAGCCAAATGAAAACACTTGTGAGCACTGGCGTCTCACACATATAAACAAATATGTGACAATATTATTGATGTAAACCCGTGCTCTTACGTAAGCCGTTCTGACAACCTTTTCTCTCATTTATACGTGGTCCATGAATAAGCCTTTGTTTTACATTTGTTTTTCATCAGACTTTATTTCGTGATTCATGGTATAATCAGGAACGTTTGGCTGAAGTGCGTTTTTAATGAACTTGAAACTTGGAACTTGGGTTGGGAGGATTAGGAGCTACTTGGATTTAGATCTATTTTGTGCCTTCAGGAGCTATGACACTGACCACTTTGGGAGAACTGGGGTACCATTAACCAGAAGAACATCATCCTTATTAATTAAAGGTCTGCGAAGAGGTCTGTAGCAATGTTCTACAGATTACTTTAGTATCATTCATCAGCCGTATTCTAGGTCCGCCTTTAGGAATCTCTGCTTCAATTACATTGGAAAAAAGATGCCTCCTACAAGAACTAATTCCACTTTGTGGCAGGGGAATAATGCAAGATTGTGCTACCTTGTACTTTTGTTCCTGACGTGGAAGAGCCTTATTTAGGCCTTGACAGGCGAACTACCTTGCTGCCTCGGGGTGGAGGTCATGACCTCTGCCACCCTAGCAAAAGACCATCTACTGCATTTAAATATCCCTGCCCTCCTGAGATCTCTCTACTGTGAAGGGAGCTGCCGCCATAGCAGTGAAATTTGACAAAGGGGATGTCATATTTCAAGTGCCTTCTTGGCAAATGTATCTCTTTAGAGAAAATAAACTCCCTAACTGAACAGAAAGTAAAACAGCGTAAATGACTCCAGTGCACAGCGAGTTATCTCCCTCAATGGGGGGAACGTTTAATTTTTTCCTCCCCTTTCTGACCAAGATTTCTATGGCAAAAATGGGTAGGGAGAATGAGCGCTGGTAGTCCCGCCCGAAAAAAGGCCAGTGTGATCAAGTGATCATGTGGTAGAAGAACCTCTGAGAAGACAGTGGAAAATCAGATGACGGTAACCCACAGCGACTCCCAACTCTTTATAGAGCACAGAACTATGGATCTGAAAGAGCAGAAGGAAAAAGCAGGTTGTGGCATTCCTCCTACTCTCACTCTGCCAAACCCTAATAAAAGGACCTATTCCAAAACTTGGTGGCAGGAGTCACAATTTTGGCTCATGCTTCAATACTTCATAAATGGTCCATATTTCACTTGTACATTCCTATTTTTAACCCTCCACAAATAGAATACATGCAGTACTCTCTTGGGCATATTTAAGAGCCCCCAACACCTCTATGCGCCACATTAGCGTAATTTACAGATGGTAATATGGCTCAACAACACCAAAATCCCCACGCCATATTTACAAATGGGCACAATGCTTGCACTGCGCCATTTTGTAACCCTTTGTGCTACATTACGCCTCCACCAGGTATAATGTATGCAAAGGGGGCATTCCTCCGTTAGTGGGGCCAAAACACTGGCACAAAGAAATCTAACAGATTTCTTTGAGTCATTTTGTTAGGAATTTTTTATGCCTTCTCAGCCCAGGCGCTAAAAGGGGGCACACCATTTTTCTTTTACAATGGGCACTATGTACTCTGCAAGAGTGGCGCCAAAATGTTGGCACTACTCCTGCAGAGTACATCAATAGCGTCATAAAAATAATGCTATTGTCCCCTACCCTGGGCCATGGTGCGCCGTATTTAAATACAGCGCACACATGGTGGCACTAGAGGGGTGGTAAAGGGTGCAAGAAAAGTGGTGCTGCAGTTTGTGCATCACCACTTTTCTTAAATATGCCTCTCAGTGTCTTTAGAGCTGAATCTTTAACATTTAGAAATGACATTATTATATAAAGTACATTTTCATATTCTCATTTGGCACTTCTATTTTCATTTATTCAGTTGTCAATCCAGTGAGATCTATTCAATGTGGTGCAGGTGGGTGTAATGCTTGAGTGCTTGAGGAGACAGAATTGTGCAGTTACCTCATTCAATGCTCAGCTCTTTAAGACTTTTGAAGCGTTTGTCTTACTTGCCTATTGTAAAACAGCATTTGTGTTATTTTGTATAATGTAATCATTTCATTACAGGTACGCATGAGGTGTTGACATTCTGTCTACAAATTCAAACTCTTTTTAAACCTGCCTATGACATTACTTGAATGAATCGTCTGGTGTGTTCTAATCATCAGATGGTGTTTGCTCTTCCAAAGAAAAACGGCTCTATAAAATAATGTACAGATTACCTGCAGTCTGGGACATGTTCATCATAATCATTTTTCATTTTTCTGGTTGCCTAATTTATTCTTACTTCCTGAATGTTTACTGTAGTTGGGATTATTATTAACACATCTCTTGGACAAGGTATGTTTACAGATTGACTAAAATGAAGTCAAGTCACCCACCGCTAAAATACCCCAATATCAAACTGGAGATCTTGTCCAAATATCAATCAATCGCTAATCTGCCAAGGCCATGGCTGGGTAACACAATGTACAAGCGTGTCTCCATATAACCAAATAATAGAAACTTCCTTAGATCTTACCAGTATAGTTTCTGAGTGGATTATAGCATTGAACATGCCCCTAAATGATGTTTACTGGATGCTGGATGGACGTGAGTCCTGCTTCTTATTTCTTCTAAATATCACAGTAGTGCTTGATGCAATCGATCAGAGGCTTCTTTATATCCCAACCTATGCATAGTTTCAGGAGTAGGGGACCAGTGCTAAACTGACTCTCCTCTTCCTATCCAATTGATTCCAAATTGTGCATTTAAGAAAAGACGTTGTTGCCTGCTCTCATATCATGGGGGGCGTCTCAAGGTCCTACTTTAGTCCCAACACTTTTCAATCTATCCATGACACATCTGTGAAGGAATTTTTGTTGCGATCCATCAGTACAAAGATGGAACCCAAGTCTCTTAAAAAAATTAATAACTACTTGACATGGTCACTCTTCGCTCTGTCTTTGTAAACATTCAATTCTGGATGACTAATTTTCTCACACTCAGTCATTAAAAAAATTAATCAAGTTGGTCCCTGCAAAACCTGGAAGAACTTCAACCTAGATCTGATAAAACAATTGAATTTCAAGGAATTCTCACCATTTCTCTCATCCAAGGTATCATCACTCAGGATCTTTCAGGACCCCTACATATCAATTATTCCTTACGTAAATAAAATAAAGTAGGGAACTTTAAGGGCTTTAAGTGGTGCAACAAAGGCCCCCTACAGTCCCTGGGGTGTGGGGGCCCCCTAGCTCCAGGGGCCCCCCTCAGCACAACACTCTGGCCCGAGAGCTCTTGAGTGAGTCTGGGCGGTGGGCCCCCCATGTACTTTGCCGGGGGGCCCTCAAGTGTCATTACGCCACTGGCTTTAAGAGAAGTCAAGCTATTTCTAGATATTCTCTTCTACACTCCACACTGATTGTGTACCTTCTATAGCACCTATACCCCTGCCTCCCTTATGACCTCTCATAACTTTTAGCTTTTACTGTGTCTTTCTTTCCTCTTGCCTTGCTTTCTTTCCCTACTCAGGCCATGCGATTTTCATTATGTCTTCAGTGCCTCTAGATTACTTCCTGCCACTAGTTCACGTAAGCTCTTTCAAAAGAGGGGGATGTGGGCCTTGCTCTCCTTTGCCTGCCTCTCCCCCATTCAATTGACAGAAAGGTCACTCAGCCACAGTCTTCCCATCTATTCCTCAGTCTCCTCCGGCTACTATACTAATCTAGGTCTGCCTTTGATCCTTCTTCCTCTCAGAACCTCTACCCAATGCTACTGCACACACAATGGGGCATATTTAAGAGCCCCTAGTGCCACTGGAGTGTCACTTTTTGTGACGCTCCAGTGGCGCTAAGCACTGCTCCATATTTACAAGGAGGAGCAGCGACACTTTTTTGTGGCGTTAAGCCTCTTCTCATAAATATGAGCCCCTCCAACGCAGTTTTCTGCTTTTGACACTGCTTTAGATTTATGAGTTGTCATAAACCAGAGGCAGTGCCAAAAGCTAACACCCCCCCCAGGGGTGGCGTTAGCATGGCAAAACGAGGAGTAATGCTTTTATTCCTCCTAATTTTTTGCTTTTTCTATGTGTGCTGCACAATGCAAGAAGAAGAAGAAGAAAAATGCCATGGACGATTGTTTACGTGAAGGAAGGGACACCTTCCTGCACATAAACAAATATTCAAAATGGCTCTTCGGTACTTCTATGTGTGCTGCGTTTTGCAGCACACATAGAAGTGGCAAATCACCATTAGAGATTGTTAATGTGCACATAAACAGTCTATCCCCTAAACGCCGACACCCTTGCACTATGGGGCAAGGATGCCTGCTTTGGCGCTAGGCATCTGAGTTAAGTGCCAGCGCAGGGCAAAACGCAGGGGTGTGCCGTATTCCTCTAAATACAGTGCACCCCTGTTTTTCAAAAGTGGCGCAACGCTGCTATTTTTGGCGCAGCACTGTGCTACGCCACTTTAGCATAAATCTGGGCCAATGTTTATAACATACTTTTTCCTAATTGACAGAATTCCGCTTTTTCTTACATTTCTTCTATTTCTGCTCAGGGACTCTGCTTGACATGTCTCCATCCCCCAGTGTTAGTCTCTGGACTGTGTTTATAATCTTATTTATTCCCCGCTGTTAGAGCGCAGCTTAAAGTTTTTCTGTTTTTCTATGTCATGTAATACGCAATTGATGTTGGTTGCTGTATTGTAAAGCACCCGCATACTTTGCAGTGCATGAATGCTATATAAAACAGATAAAAAATAAATACAAATATTCACCATATTTGCTGTCATTATGCTGAAATTTGAAATCCGTTTTTAAGTGAGAGGACAGAGTTACAGATAACCATCATCGTGGTGTACCCTAAAATGATTTCAAAAGGACACTTTGCATGTCCTTGCTATGAAATTATGCACTATTGTCGGTATCCATAAATGGTGTATTCTTCTCAGTGTTATACATTTTTATTAGCACAGCATGCCAATTTTAGTCACATTCTGCTATGCTCAGCCCAGCCCACTTCAGACATTGTTTGATGAAAGTGTAATTGAATTCTTGATCAGCATCAGGGTAGTTTTTCAACACTGTCATACTATTAGCTATTAGATATATTATTTAGACTAAAAAGTGTTTCATTGCAACACATGAAAGGTGAAGCATCCATGGACCCTGTGGAGACACACACCCCTTCATGTACTCCTAACCTACACCTATATTTACAATATATCTAATTCCTACCCCATCTCATATCACTACTTTTCTTTCTTTCTAGGAATCTGAAAAGTTGCATAGTTGTTTTCCTTGCAAAATATGCATAATTCTTGCAAGAACTCCAGATAATAAAATCAAAATATATTGATTTGAATACAAATCAGGACTTTTACAATGCATATATGTTTGCAAGATGCAGACTTACAAATCCTGTTCATCTATAAAACTATGAGGCGCAACACATATTCGACTTCACAGAAAGAGAAAAAAACACTAGTCCTCCCACCAGTTTTCAGTATGACATGCATAGCACATTCCTTGCCCAAAACACTCAAGTAGCATACATTGTGTAACTATTCCCATTAGACATTTCTGCTCCAAACAAGTCTTGCTTCTACATTTACCCAATTTCTGCAAATCCTGCAGAGAAAATTGTGATATTGATGCAACAAAGATCAGATTTCACTATTGATGTGAAACATTCCTACTCAAATTAACACGTACTGTTGCAAGTCTTTTGCAAGAATGCACTTGTATAGTAAAAAGCAGTCAGGGTCCTACCCACACTGCTATCCCTATTTTTACTCCCAGCACTGCCTCTAACTGTCATCTCCAAACCTACTCCAATTACTCCTACCTCTACAACCGCCACCACCATTTTTATTATGCTTAGTTCTACTATGACTATTTCTATTACTCATATTCATACTTTTACTGCTGCTTACACTTACTCGTTTTACTCTTACACTTAATTCTATTTACTTCTACTACAATATCTACTCTTACTCCAACCCCTCTTAGTTCTGCTGGAATCTTCTACTTTCTCCCACTTATTTGTAGTCTTCCTTCTACTCCTGTGCTGCCTCCTACTTACTCCTCTTGTTCCTACTTAGTCCTATATTTATTCCTACTTATCCCTACTCTTACTCTTGTTGACAACTACTCTTAAACCTACATATTAACATTGTTACTTTCTGCTACTCCTAACGTCTTCTTAAAGGGATTCCACCCATAGTCTTACTTCAACCTTGATACTTTTATGCCTGATCTCCTAATATCTGCTGAACTCATCTTCCTTTGTACACTCTTCTGTTGGGTTTGCACTTCTATTTTCTCGTATTCCCTCATTTAATCTTCTAGAACTCTGCTACACATCTATTTATACTCCTTTTAATAGCGCTACTACTACTCTCCAACAACATTTAGGGGACTGTTAGAAATGGGGTTGGCAGTCAGGTTACCCCCTGTCCAAGCAAGGACCCTCACTCTAGTCAGGGTAAAAGAAAATCACCCTTAGCTAACCCCCGCTTACCCCCTTGGTAGCTTGGCACGAGCAGAAGGCTTAACTTCAGAGTGCTAGGTGTAAAGTATTTGTCCCAACACACACAGTAACTTAATGAAAACACTACAAAATGACACAACACAGGTTTAGAAAAATAGAGAATATTTATCTAAACAAAACAGGACCAAAACGACAAAAATCCACAATACACAAGTCAAGTTATCAATAAAAATGTAAAAAGGGTCTCATGTCATTTTAAACACACACTAACGCTGTTAATGTTAAAATGTACCTTGGGCACGTCAAAAATAACCCTGCACGGGCGAGTGTGCGTCAAAAAGGGCTTGCAATGCATCGATTTCACTCACAAGCGAGACATTGCATCGTTTCTTCTTTCATCAGGTCCGCGTGCGTCGTTTCTTCTCTCCGCAGGACAGCGATGTGTTGATCCGGTCAGCACTCTCAAGTCCCGGCAGGCCTTGCGTTGTTTTATACGCCCAGCGGTGTTTGCGTCTGAAATCCAGCCACACGATGATCTGAAAACCACGCAGCGCAGGTTGCGAACTCACCAGCCTCCGTCAGTGATGCTGTGTGTAATTTCTCCAGCCCCGGGCATCAATCATCGGGTTGCGTTGCAGACGAGCGTCAATTTTCAGCCCCGAAGCCAGCATTGCGTCGATTTTTCAGCTGCAGATCAGAGTTGCGTCGATCTTTTCCCTGCACGGCGTTCTGTGTGTGGATTTCTTACTCTTGGGCTGCCAGCTTCTCCTTTCAGGGTCCCAGGAACTGGATGGGCACCACTTGGCAGAGTAGGAGTCTCTCCAGAGACTCCAGGTGCTGGCAGAGAGAAGTCTTTGCTGTCCCTGAGACCTAAAACAACAGGAATCAAGCCCTTGGAGATCTTCACAAGATGGAAGGCACACAAATTCCAGTCTTTGCCCTCTTACTCTGGCAGAAGCAGCAACCTCAGGATAGCTCCTCAAAGCACAGTCACAGGCAGGGCAGCTCTTCTTCCTCAGCTCTTCAGCTCTTCTCCAGGCAGAGGTTCCTCTTGATTTCCAAAAGTGTTCTAAAGTCTGTGGTTTTGAGTGGCCTTGTTATACAAATTGTCTCCTTTGAAGTAGGCCTACTTCAAAGCAAAGTCTCTCTTGATTGTGAAATCCTGCCTTGCCCAGGCCAGGCCCCAGACACTCACCAGGGGGTTGGAGACTGCATTGTGTGAGGGCAAGCACAGCCCTTTCAGGTGTAAGTGACCACTCCTCCCTTCCCTCCTAGCATAGATGGCTCACCAGGATAGGCAGGCTACACCCCAGCTCCCTTTGTGTCACTGTCTAGTGAGAGGTGCAACCAGCCCAACTGTCAAACTGACCCAGACAGGGAATCCACAAACAGGCAGAGTCACAGAAATGGTGTAAGCAAGAAAATGCTCACTTTCTAAAAGTGGCATTTTCAAGCACACAATCTCAAAATCAACTTTATTAGCCACATAGCTATTTTTCATAAATATATCCTAAAGTGTAGATCTATGTCCACAACAATCTATTACACGCTTTAAAGCCTCAAAATTGCCATCTCATTGTCCATCTTCAATAGTATCTAGCTACACATGCTCTATCAATCATGAAACTAAGATCCACCATTACCCAAGTACCCTCCTTTATTTTCTGAAAAACCAACAGGCGATTATTAAAATTATTTGCCAGAAAATATTATCAACCAAATCCTTCACATCTTTAAACCCATCTGTGCATCCTGATAAATGCATCCATTATCCAAGGAATTCTTTCACACTCTAAAGACTGGTCAGATTGCTGCATCTTCAAAATCCAATCTCGAGCCAGACATATTGTCCACCATTTGACCAAAATCAAATGTTCATTTGCTAAGAAAAGCACAGGAGAGAAATGTCAAAAATTATTGGAATACAACCATTGGAATGCAATATCTACTTGTAGATTATGAATGTTGTTTTCCATCATGTTTTTAGCATAGAGACAACCACACAGAAAATGTTTAGTAATGTGCATCACACAGTATGCATGGGGACTTGTTATTTCAAATTCTATGCTTGTCAGTCGCCTTCAGTACAGTTTATCATGGTAGGTTGACCCAAACTCTAGAACACTGCATGGGCTTTTGACAACAGATTCTAAGATAGTTTTCCGTCTTTCTCACCAACAAGTGTGGAGGTTTTGAAAACACATCTCATGAACATCTGGAATGCCTTGTGGTGTCCCTGGCACTTTGCTTCACTTTTCTGCATTATTCAACATATACCCTGGGGCCATTGAGTCTGATTTTAGAGACTATGGGTATCTTGTCACCAAAATGGATGCAACACACAACACACAAATCTACTTAAAACATCAAGAAGCTAGATCACAAATATTCTTGACACTTAATATCTCTAAGCTCTGAAGGGATTCTTGATTTTGCCTCATTCCCATACCTTAAATCAACAAGATATTCAGATAGGTAAATTCTACCTTCATTCCACCCACTAATCTCCTGAGACTAGTTGAAAAAAGCATCTCATTCTATTAATGTCACCAGGTGGGACTTCAAAAATGTTATCCTAGTACGTTCTCTGCAGTCTTCATAGTCACAAACACAATCGACTACATGACACCTGTAATTCTTGACTTACTTGAATACTTTCAAAATAAGAATGAATCAAGTTTACTTCAAATAAGAAAGAATTAGTGTTTAAATTATGCTTCTTTACCAACAACACCCCAAACTAAAAATAAATGGGTTAGCCATCTGATGTACTCTCCATACCAAGGGGCCAAAGATGCCAAGGTCAAATATCTCTATAGCTGTGAGTAGCAAGGTACAGAGCTTCTTCTGCTCAAAAACACTCTTCCTTTACTACTTCCACCTGGGCGTCTCTCCCTCCTGACAGTAAAAATGCTCTTTTTACCTTAAGAAAATACTTTAACACCCTTCATCTTCCTTTCTTCTCAATCTAATTCTTTCTTGCTTTTTAAAAGCTACAATTGATTACTAATATATCATTGTACTCTGTCACGTTCCTTATATGTTCTATGCAAAATACATTCGTGTTGTGTTGTACAGCGTATTTAAAATATTATGCAGTGTGATACATTGAGATATCTGGCAATGGCCATTTTACTATTCAGTGTAAGAGTGCTACTTAAAATATTGCATGAATATTTTTGTAATTTATGCTTTCACGGGCTCTTATTGGAAGTGCACTGTTTTTCCTATTTTCAGAGACATTTGTTCAGCTACTGAGTATTAGACGAGCAAAGTCCACTTCTCACCCGGGTCTGCCGGTGACTCCTTCAGAGCATCACTCCCATCAGAGCACAGTTCAAGGCAGCTTTTCCTGTCAATCCATGCCCTAAATATAAAACCTGCCATAAAAAACTGAATGAACGTAAGAGCAGTTTTTTTACATAAATAAAGCACCTCACTTCGTTTCCTGTCATTGGACTTGACCAAGAAAGGTTTCAACCAATTTCGCACTTTAATGCAGAAAGGGCACAACTAAAGAAACTGCATTTCATCTCAAGTAAGCCTGGGCAACGGAAAGAACTGCTAGAGATTTCAGATGATCATTGTGGATTAAAGCTCTGTAACAGCAATACACATAAGAGGAACCTTAAAGGTACATTACGCGAAGGAAATAATCTTATTTTTTCCAACTATCTTTCTCAGCATCAAAAGCTGTTTGTGGAAGAGGCAAATATGGCCCAAGGCTGTCCTATTCAATACTAGAAATATTCAAAATGTGGCTCATAACAAAATATTTTAACAGCGTGCATTGTTTTGGACTTTGGTAAAAAACAATATTTCCTTTAAACAAAGTTTAATGGGTGTGCATTTAATATCCTCCTGCTAACATAAGGCATTCCTTAAATGTTTTCGAAGGAAGCATTGTGCTTCACAAAGCTTGAGTGTTGCAAAAGAAAAGCCAGCTAGTTGGATTTCATGTTCTTTTTTCAGATAAAGAAGCGACCTGGTCTTAAGAAGGATGTACACTGTGGGATATATTGAGACCCAGATTTCCAAATTCCCAAAAAGTTGTGTGTGAATCTGACCCATGTATATTCTAAGAAACCTGGAACTTTCATCCGCTTTAGGTTCCACTTGCTGCCTTTATGTATAAATTAGAGCCCTTCTCTCCCACTTAGCATTTTGGTCAGAAATATTGTTTAGTTAATTATTTATACATTTCTATGAAGCACAGTCGACCAGAAGGTATGAGAGTGTTGTAAATGATCACGCATCCATACACATCTGTCCACACCAGTGCATTGATACATCAATCCCCATGGAATCACCTCCATCCGACAACATATCTGTCCATCAACACCTAGGGACTCGTGTCAACCCACAACCAAGCATTCATCCATCCACCCACACATACATCCATACTGCTATGCGATTACATCCACTCTTCTACTCGCCCACCATTGTTTGCACCCACTACCAACCACCCTACTAATCATGCTTGAACACAACTACACAGTCATCAATGTATCAAAGCATTTAACGACCTTCCACCTGTAAGTGCCCATACGTTTGTTTGACTGAATATATGTTGTCAGAGGGTGCCATTTACTTGCATACTGATACTAATATGTGTGTAATATATTGTGTTTATGCACCCAAACATTCCACACAACAACACAGGGCCATAGCAACAAACACAAATATGTGAAACAATCCAGACCTATTGGGTTTGTCTATGCTTGTTTCTTATGGCCAAAGTAATTTTATAGCCATAATGAAAACATAAGCATTGATGAATTTTAGTTCCAATTTCCCTTCTTGTTTAATACAAGGTCTCCCTCCTCCTTACTTGTGTCCTGATCCACTAAAGAAGATCTAAAGAGCTGTCCTTGAACGTTCATACCCTTTGAATGTCCATGCGTCCTCCTCTCAAATGTTAAGTAGGATTATAATGGTGTATGTATGGTGTTAGGTATTCCACAAAAGATCAATGATATCTTTGTTTTGTTTTCTTGCTGTGTTCTAGAAATTATCATTGACATGGAATTATAATTACTTGAATGATAATAAATACTGTCTTTCTAAACTGAGTAGTGCATCGCTTACCGAAATCAAAACTAAAAACAATATCACGATAACATTTGTTGTGATGAAGTGGAATGGAGCCTGGCAATAGCATAACTGATAAAATGCATTGCCACTTGCTGTGAAATACCCGCTCATCTCAGCAGAAATAAGGAAAAATAGCACAATGTGTCTAAACTAAACTGCCCAATACCAATGCGTTAATGGCGTGCAGTTAAACATATGAAAGTTTGCGACAGAACACAAGGTATTCTTTTGCATTTAAAAAAGTTAAGTCAGGACTTCAGAGCGTTTACTTATATTTACAAAATCACTTAATGGCTTTCACTGGCCTAATAAAGTATAGCATCTCTTCGCCACATTGGATTAGGGTTGAACAGTATCTTTATCATTTAAGATGATTTGCTATGTACTGCATTAACAAAAATGTTCATGTTACAGTAATAACGACAGCCATATTGACACTAAGATATGTCTGTTCAGATGCATCACTAAATCAACAAAGTAAGTTGAGTGCACTATGATTCATACTGTGTACAAATGAATGGATCTGTTACATCACTGATTGTGTGCACAACGTCATTGAAAAAAATTCATGTATCATGGATGAAATGTAATTCATGGGTTGTGCAATCACAAGCACAGACAACCTTTTCAACTAGTAAACCATGGCCTGAAGATATGTATCTCTTTCCAACCACACCTTTTGTGGTGAACTTCAAAGTATCTATGCTTTGCCATATAATTTCTTTCTCGTGCCATATAAAACGTGAATTGACAAATGGAATCTTTTGGATTTATAGAAGTACGGACCTTGTTAAACAACATCTTGAGAAGTAGCTCAGAGGACTTCAGACACACCTTGATGTTTCTCACAGTGAAACGAGCGATCACGATTATTGATTCATAATTCAGAAGTCATAATACTAATCAATTGAGTTATGAATACACAGCGATTGTTGCCGTTTTGTAGCCAAGTAAAAAACAATTCATTAGTATTCAAAGGGACAAGATTATAAATACGTCATGAAATGCAGCGCTGCAACCAAAATTACTGTGCTGAACTGCATTAAAGCAGTAGAGCAGGATAGTGCCTTCTTGTCTGCCTTGCACTATGCAAACTCCCATGCACTATAGTGCAAGGGTGTGTGTGCTATACATAACACTAACTTTAAAACATTTCCCACAGTGGATATGTGCTGTACAGTACATTACACACGAATGTGAGAAAAGTCAGGAGAAATAAAAACACTTCTCTTTTTTAACACCTTCCTCAGGGATGAGTTATTTTTTGGCACACAGTCCTGTCTATCATTGTTAGTAGATAGGACTTTGCATCAAAACTCATGGTTGATTGCTTTGGAAAGCTCACATACCACCCATAACACTCCACTTTGATGCAGAATAAAGTAGCACAAATCACCATATGTGTTACTTTTTGACAACTTTGCACCAGTTTGCATCACTTTTAGGTCACAGCCTATCAGATAGCACAGCTGTCTCGTTTGCGAAAGGCATCTTAGGAAATTTCAAAAAGTTGACCTGGGTAAGCATTCTACCCGCTGCTTGCATTGACTTTGTGGTTTGTAACTCACATTTTCTGGGTTTCTATTTGTTGGCTTTATTTGCTTAAGTCTCTCAGCTCGAGGTTGTGGCTGCCAGAGCTAAAGCTATGTTTACAGTATGCTTCCACAAACCCTTTTTTGGCTTGTAAATCTTATCTCTTCACATTTTCCGGGCATTCAGAGACCAAGGACAAATGTCAAGGTGTGTCATCCAGGGAGCCTGGTGTTTACATTGCTTTTGGCTGACTTCAAAGTGAGTGCTTACAGGAAAAAAAGGAGTGCAGTGTACTTTCTCCATGGAGACTGCTTGCACCTTTTCTTTAAATTTCATTTTAGATATTAAAAGGTATCTCGTTCTTCAGCTGCAAAAACATTTGCTTTTTATTTGTGGGACATGAAGTTCACTATTTGCATTGTCAGGGTGGGTGGAAGCATGATCATGTTTGAACACTAATAGGTAATTTACTTTGTTTATGGCCCATTCACAGTCAAGCACAGGATAAGATCTCTTCACTAGAAAGAGCCAGCCACATTGTAACACAATTTAACAATGCTTGGTTTTTACTTTGATGTTTGAAGCATATGCTTTATTTATGACACCTGTGACAACTCGTTTTGGAAAGATGGATATGTTGAAAGGCAGTTTTTATTAAAGCCACTGTGATTATGTTTAGCTACATAATAATTATGTATTATGTCTGCAACTGTGCCTATATTTTACTACTAAACAAGAAGTCACAAGTGCAGTTATCATGCAAACACTAGGGCAATGATTTAAATGCTGCAGCAGATGCAGTGGCACATGGGCCAAAAGCTCTAGGAAACAGTGGTGTAACAAAGGCCCTTGCAGCTCCCGCGGAGTGGGGGGCCCCCAAGCTCCAGGGGGAGCCCTCAGCACAACACCCTGGCCTGAGAGTTCTTGAGTGAGTGTGGGCTTGTGAGCACCTGAGTGAGTGTGGGGTGGGGGCATCCATGTTCCTTGCAGGAGGGCCCCTCAGGTTTTTTTTACACCATTGCTAGGAAACCCAATGAACACCGACTAATATTATATTTAATTAGTAAACAAGCAGTCACAAGTGCAATTACCTTTCAGGCAATAGGGCCTTGATTTGACTGGTGGGTGCAGCAGGTGCAGTGGCACATGGACCAAAAGCTCTAGGAAACCCACTGAACATTGATTATTGCTATATTTTACTAGTAAACAAGCAGACACAAGTGCAGTTACCTTCTAAGGCACTAGGACCACAATTTGAGTGGTGCAGCAGGTGCAGTGGCACAGGTGCAAAACGATCTAGGAAATCCATTGAACACTGATTATTGCTGCATTTTACTAGCAAACTAGCAGTTACAAGTGCAGTTACCTTGCAGGCACTGGAGCATGATTTGAATGGTGCAGCAGGTGCAGTGGCACAGGGTAAAAAGCTCTAGGAAACCCACTGAGCACCGATTATTGCTATATTTTACTAGTAAACAATTAGTCACAAGTGCAGTTACCTTTGAGGCACTAAGGCCATGATTTAAGTAGTGGAACAGGTGCAGTGGCACAGGGGCCAAACGCTCTAAGAAACCTACTGAACACCCACTAGTGCTATATATTTCTAGTAAACAAGCAGTCACAAGTGCGGTTACCTTTGTGGCAATAGGGCCATGAACTGAAGGGTGCAGAAGGTGCAGTGGTACAGGGAGCAATAGGTCCAGGAATACCACTGAACACCGATAATTGCTATCTTTCACTAGTAAACAAGCAGTCACAAGTGCAGTTTCCTTCAGTCTTTAGGGCCATGGTTTGAATGGTGCAGAAGGTGCAAAAAATAATAATAAACAAAATAGGGACCAAAAGGTCTAGGAAACCCACTGAGCAGCTTTTTATTGCCATATTTTACTACTAAACAAGCAGCCACAAGTGTAATTACCTTGCAGGCACTAGGGTAATTATCTGAATGGTGCAGCAGGTGCAGTAGCACAAGGGCTGAAAGCTCTAGGGAACCCACTGAACATCGATTATTGCTATATTTTACTAGCAAACAAGCAGTCAGAAGTGCAGTTATCTTCCAGGCACTAGGGCCATGATATAAATGGTGCAGCAGATGCAGTAGCACAGGGGCCAAAAGTTCAAGGAAACCCACTGAACAACGATTATTGCTATATTTTACTAGCAAACATGAGCACAACGTCAAAGTTCAGCACAGTATGGACAGCTTTTATAAAAAGCACTTCAAAGTTTCAAAAGTATTTGAGAGCTTTATACGAGCACCAATTATATTGCACAAAGACACTTTTTATGAGCACTGGGGAGATTACATGATTCAACCAGGATTACAGGACCTTGAGGTAACACCAAGACTCTAACCCGATTCCCAAAATCGGTAGCTCTTTCCATTACTTCACATCTTCATTATAGTCATCTGCAACATGTACAAAAAACATTGACAAAGACAATATATTTTGTATAGGCGAAACCTACATGCTTTGCCAATGCTTGTTCTTTATTACTACATACTATACGATCTTCAAACACATACCTTCAGGACGTTCACTGTATGAAAACCTCTCCAACATTTGATTTTACTAAAATGTCGTCTATGTAGAAAAGCAACCCAGGCCATCCAAAGGGTGCACATAGCTAACTTGCCTCTCAGTTCACTATTGGCATTGTCAGGGTAGGTGGAAGCATAAATGTTTCAAAATTCATGTTTGAAAATTATTCCTTATTCTACATGTGAATAAAATACGTTCTTGGAATTTTTGAAAATACTTTTTCATAATTTATTTACATGTTTGTTGCAGAATGTCTTTAAAAATCAAGGTGGCCCTAAAGTTAACTGGGCAGGACACCATAGTTACTTGCTTTCTTTCATGCCATTATCTTGTAAATAAATGTATGCCTGTCTTGAACATGGGGACCAAATGCAAGGGTCAGGAGTTTGCTTGCGACCCCGAGACTACAGATCTACAGGGACATTCTAATATAGACTGTATAGCTTCATTGCACCTCAGCTGTAACGCAGTCAAACGCTGGCCTCTTATCTTTACAAAACATTGGGAAAGCCAATAGATCTCGATAGGCAAAACCTATTGGCTTTACCAATACCTGTTGTGACTTTGCAATAGCTAAAAAGTTTCATTCTTAGAAACACAAAAGCTTTATCCAACGATAATGGCATTCGACATTGTGGGCCACAGGTCACCCTCACACATTATCATCAAGCATTTAAAGGGAGCATATAGTCAAAGATATAACAATGTGTCTTAAAATATGAAAAAAGTCCTTAAACAAAGGAACGATCACAATGCTAATGATGAAGTATTCTTTCTTTTCACTTGATTGCCCTTTTAACTCACTGAGCCATCCTGCTGACAAATGGATAGATGGCCCAAAGCATAAAGCTCATAATTGAATTAAACTTTGATCGGACAATTGTCACTAAAACAATTATGTTATTTTAGAACACAGAATAGGTGGTGACCAGTATGCACCATAAAAGACACAAGGAGATCCTTGATGGGCTTGAAGGCATATGTCTTATTTTTGAACTAGGAAAATAGGCCCTCATTACAACCCTGTCGTTCAAAGACCGTCAGGGCTGTTTCGACGGTTGCACAGCCAACAGGCTGGCGGTGCAATCCTTGGGATTAATACCGCGGTTGCACCGCCAGAACCGGCGGTTTATTGCCACGTTGGTCCTGGTCTTTGTAATCTGCCAGGGCAGCGCTGCTTGCAGCGCTGCCCAGGGGATTACGTGTCCCCCTCCCGCCAGCCTTTTCATGGTGGTATGAACCGCCATGAAAAGGCTGGCGGAAAGGGGAGTCACGGGGCCCCCTGCCACATAGCAGAAAGTGAAAAGCGCGACGGGTGCAACTGCATCCGTCACACTGCCGCAACACCTCTGGCTCCATTTGGAGCTGGCTCCCGTGATGCGGCTGACATCCCCGCTAGGCAGGCGGGCAGAAACTCAGATGTTGAAATGGCCACCGCGGAAATGTGCCGCATTGGCGGCCGCACGGCGGTTACAACTTGGCGGGCAGCGGTTGCCACCGCCAAAGTTGTAATGAGGGCCCTAGTCTCACTAATGGCAGCCCTGAAACACTCCAGAGTATGCAGTGCATAATGTCCTTCTACGCTCATAAATAGCTTGCAAATGAACTGCAATAATGCGGGCGCTAAAGAGCCCACTGCGAGATGGCAACCCTCTAGTGCAGTTCTGCCAGCCGGGAACCAGATTCCATTAACTATACTGACACCCAGCACTCCATTATCCTGACTTCATGGGCTTCTGTGTGGAGCGAGCACTGGAGATTGTCACGCCCCAAAATTGAGACCCAGGAGCCTGTGCACAACACTGCAGTGAGCAGCAAAAGCCGCATCTCATGTAGGGTGGCCAGCAAGTGTACAGGAGGGCCACATGACAAAAGCCTCTGGGCGGAGGACAGGCCCGAGACTGGGTCCCACGGCAGTTAAAGAAACTGGGCTGATATACGTCTGGAGACGGTGAGGGGTGGGAACAGGGGGCAGGGCAGCCTGAGACACAGGGGAAGTCTGCTGGGTGAGGTGCAGCCATGAGCAGTGCACTTCAGAAGGGGGGAGCGCTGGCAGGGGCTTAGCCCTGAAGTGAATCTGCAATGTGCCACTTGCGAGTGGAAGCCAGAGAGAAGTAAAAATGTGACTAACGCCATTAATGTGTGGAGGTGAGTGACTATGGGAACTGAGGGAGCTGTCCCGCTGATCGGCACCTACAATGATAGCTCCGAAGAAGAGGAGCGGTGAACAACTTTGCTACCTCGAAACCACTGCAGTTATTTGCACTCCTGGCCGTAGACTGCCACTAGCGAGAGGCACTGGATTACTTGGAGGACCAACATTAACATATCTTAAAACACTGGGGGCCTCAGCTGTGGACCTGCTGAGTATACAGTAGCATTCTACACAGTAGCACCTTCTGGACCTGGTGCTCTGATGGTGGGGCTCTCAGATAAAGTAAGTATTGAGGTGCTTCCCTTGGCTTTAATACCGCTGCTCTGCACTGGCTGACCATAATGGGCAAAACAGACTGAAGTCAACCCAGGCTCACGTTGAGGCGAAGCCAGCTACCAAAGCTCAGCTGGATGTACCCTAAGATCAGGAACTAGATACCCCCCTCAGGGTTCAAGTGCATTTGAGACCACGCTTATAGCCATGCAGCGGAGCCTGCAACCTATAGGTCGAAAGATCGATACACTGAATCTACACATTGATCACTTGACTTCCAAAATAAATAAGCAGATGGCGCTCATCAACGCAATGGAGCAGCAGATATCTGCAACTGAGGATGACAAGCAATTGTTAGGCGCTAAGTGTTTAAATATGGAGAAGGTGTTTGCGATCAGACAGGCCAAGTACGAAGACCAAGAGGTGTGCTCTCGCTGCAATACCTTAAGCATTACTGTTATTCCGGAGTCGACGAACATAGGCAAAATGGAACAGTATTTGGAAACCATGCTAAATTACATATTTGGCCTGAAAAGCTGTATTACTTGCTGGTGGTAGAAAGAGCGCACAGATCACTCATGGCGAGGCTGCCTCTGGGTCCCCCCAAATCCAATCATAGCCAAGCTACTAAATTATAGAGACCGCGATTCGGTGCTTAGTCTGGCAAAGACATCAGCTACCATGGAAACTGTGTGGCATTTTTCCCAGACTTCACAGAGACAGTGCAGACAGGCAGCCCATACATAATTTTTGCCTGTCAAAAGGCAGAGATACCCTATCCAGTGCTTTATCCAGCCACCTGTGCATAGACCACTGTGGCGCTCCAAAAATCTTAACGGTGCCCAAGGCAGGAATGGAGTTCATTAATAAAACTTTCTCCAAGACGTTGTGAGCAGTCGGACACTGAGATAGACCATGAGAACACTTCAGCTGTAAGCAGTGCGGAGACTACTGGTGCTCCCTGATTGCGGCTCCTCTTGCACCAGTTTCTGTTGGCTGCCCTCGGGCGTGGTGCCACAAACCAACACTAGTAGAACTAAAACGATCTCATGTCAAAACTATTCTCCACGGGGCCGTTCTGACTGAATACCTCCGGAGCAATACAGCACCAAACGGACTGTTGGTCACCAATGCCCCACGTATATTCCTTGAAGATCTAGAATTTAGAAAGGATTGGGCTTTGATAGCATGGAAGTGTACTAGAGATTGGCTCATCCTGATTATAAAAACAGCGACAAGGTTATCCGAGGCACTCCTAATTCAGATAAAAACGAGTGAGAATAACCTTAAATCAGGGATGAGCATTCTCTCCTTTAAAAAGAAACTAGAGGAGGTTAACAAAAATATGAACGAGTATAAGGAATATCTCACTCAGCGAAAGATTTCTAAATTCCAATAAGATCTCGATCGGTTCTCCCACGAGAAGATATACCCTTATACCAAATCGGATTATGTAGCGAAAACTAACAACATATCCGACACCTCATCTGGTGGTAACACCAGTTCAGATAATGATAGTTCATCATCAGATAATTTGCGGCAACGTCGTGGACGACGTGGGCAACGCCGGGGAAGGTGGAATCACCCACCTATGTTACCCCCCTGCCCTCCATACCATAATCAACAATGGGGTTGGCCTTCCCAATATGGACTCCCACCTCAATACCAGGCGCCCTTTTTCCAACACCCTGCACAATGGTCTTTTCCTGAGCCACCGCAGCCTTTTTTAGACAGAGGCAACGGGAGGGGAAAAGGAAAAAGGAAAGAGGTACATTGGAGGCCAAGAGAGGACACCCCAGAGAATACTGCACAAAGGGAACCCCTCCCAGGGACAAGCAAAACACTGTAACGAGCCTGACGGATAATCAAACAGATAACATTATCAATCTGAGTAACCGGGTTCTGAGTGAAATTGAAACTAAGGCACTAAACAAGGGCTTAAACTTTGTGCCCACGCCCAAAATTGACTTATTTAAAACCCGAACAGAACTAGCGGGTTTGTTTCGAAAGATACGCTTGAAAACGTTCTTCTTGGAGAAACATTACGAGGCTTCAGACAAAAACACTGGCCTACGCCCAAAGTCCACCTTCTGCCCAACCACGGGACAGATGCCCCCCGAGGTCCTGGCTTTTGAGAAATCAGTATCCCTAAAAGTCAACGCACTTACTGGGACCACCAAAAAAACATACCAGAATATGAGTACGGCCGAGCTTTCAGCTCTGAAAGGCCTGACATCTGACCCCATGATAATCATTAAACCAGCAGACAAAGGGGGAGCAACGGTAATTTCTCCACTTGAAATGTATAGAGATGAGTGCGAACGTCTGTTGGGTAACACCCACCATTATAAACGCTTATCTCGAGACCCCACACCTGATATTCAAGATGAAATTTCCTTTTTCGTGATGAAGGGCTTAGAGAACGACTGGATTACTCGACATGAGGCAGACTTCCTGATACAGGCTAACCCTAGGATTCCCTACTTTTATATTCTCCCTAAAATGCATAAAGGGAAAATTCCCCCACCAGGGAGACCTATTGTATCCGGGATCGGATCGGTTCTAGAACCCCTGTCTCAATTTGTGGATTTCTTCCTTCAGCCATTGGTCAGAAGAATTCCTACTTACCTAAAAGACACGACGGATGTGTTAGTCTTATTAGACTCTGTGGCTTTTGACACAACTAGAGAACTGTTGATCACCCTGGATGTAGAATCCCTATACACCAACATTCCCCAGGAGGCCACTCTGCAGGTCATTAGCGACCTTTTGGAAGCCAATAGAGGAGAGTCACGTACACCGCCTGACTTCATACTTGACTTGGCACATTTGGCTCTCACAAGGAACTACTTCAAGTTTGAGGATAACTTTTTCCTGCAAATACAGGGTACATCTATGGGTAGCACTTTCGCACCTAGCCTAGCATGTCTCTATGTTGATCACTTTGAGAGACAGGTAGTCAACCACGATGACAACCCGTTTTCCCAGCAGATTAAACTCTGGAAACGATATATAGATGACATTCTATTGGTCTGGACAGGAACTAGAGATGAGGCGATGAATTTTGTAAATTGGTTAAATACAGCTAACCCTTTCCTGAACTTCACCATGACCATAGGTGACAACCAACTAGCATTTCTTGACCTATCAATCTATGAAAGCAATGGGGCTTTAGCCACAGAGGTCTATTATAAACCCACAGATCGGAATAACCTGCTCCAATTCAAAAGCTTCCACCCAAGGTCCCTGAGGGAGAATCTCCCGGTTGGTCAATTCTTACGTCTACGACGGAATTGTTCCACCCTCACAAACTACCGCAAACACGCTGAGAAATTGGTTAGTAAGCTGCAAACCAAGGATTATCCCACACATCTGGTGAAGAGAGCATACAAAAGAGCGGGGAATAATAATAGGGACCAACTACTACAACCACGCACTAGGACGTCTGACACTGAACAAATTGTGTGTGTGACTACCTTCAATCCACTATCCAATAAGATTCAGAAAATCATCAATGATGAGTGGAAAATCCTTATATCTGGTGGTTTACCTTTTCAGCAGCCACTACATGCGTTTAAAAGAGCCACAAACATACGGGACATGGTTGTCCACACAAGACCCAAAGAAGAAAAAAACAATTCCCTGACGACACTAACCACACTATGGGGCCTCCCACCACCAAGAGGACACTACCCATGTGGCAACTGCAATGTCTGCTGTTTCACCAAAAAGTCAACCACAATAGACCTAGACCTTAAGACTCCATGGGCTCAAAGATCCCTAACCAACTGTAACAGCAAAAACGTGATATATTTGATTAGATGCCCCTGTAACCTTAAATACGTGGGAATGACATCTAGAAAGGTCGCCACGAGAATCTGTGAACATAGGAGTACGATCCGTTGTAAACGAGAGGCTACTAAATTGACTAACCACTTCCTTCTGGAAAAACATTCGGCAGATGACTTACACTGGACGGTCATTGAGCAACTATCTCCATCGTCCTCCAATATGACACAGAGATTGCTCCAGACCGAACAACGTTGGGTCTGGAGATTACACACGGACACCAATGGTCTTAATGATGAGATCCCTTGGTTCACACTCAATAAATGATTTCTCTGACTAATTTATGAGTCCTCCCTTCCGTCCGCTTCTGCTCTATCTTTTTCTTCCCCTTCCCCCCCCCCCCCCCGGTTGCATTTCTTCTACAATATCCCTTCTCCCTCCTCCCTTTCTTTCGTTTCCCCCCCCTCTTTTTCCCCCCCCTCTCCTTCCTTTTCTTTATCCTTTCCCTCGTTTTTCCTCGCTTTTTCTTTTTTTCTTAGCCCTTTGGGCTACGGGACCGCTGGGAACTACATTTCCCAGCGGCCACTGTAAACGCGAGCCTTCCGCTGGTGGCGCTCGGGCCGGAATCTTCCGGCTCGGGCCCCACCCTTGCACTCGCCCGCATTCATGCCGGCGCCCCAGCACTGCTGGGACGCCCGCGGGTGCGGCAAAGCACATCGCGCCATCAACCTAAAGAGGCCCGCCTTTGCACTCGATCACATTCATGCCGGCGCCCCGGCTTGGCCGGTGCGCCCGCCATTACGGCAATCATATCGAGGCTAGTAACGCAAAGAGGCCCGCGGCGGTGATTAACATTAATTGAACTCCAATTTACGCGCTAACAGGGCGCACCTGGAATTTCTTACAGCCATAAATAGACCGTTCTCCCTCAGCCACTTGTCACAAGCGGTCCAAGGAGAGGACGAAGTAGGCGCACGGCGAGCGTCCCCTTTGATGTAGTGAGTGGCATACCGGATCACAGGCAACACAGATAAGCCCTTATTGCTTTTAATCTTACTTTTTTTGTCTATAGTCACTTCGGTTTCTCTTAACCAGTATTTTTCTACCAGCAATAGTGGGTTCCTACTGGGAACTTGCTTTCCCCCCCCTATTGCTCCCTCTGTATCTATTCTGCCTACTTCTGTTCCTCTCCTCACTTCGTCTTTATGTTCATCTCTATCCCTTAGTGTGTGACTATAAGGGGACACTCCCCCTCCTGGATACCAGAGGCTAGCTGCCTCTAAGAAAAGGGTAAGAACTATAATTCCCTGCAGTGATAGGACTGTCCACTTGTGTAGATATACCCACTCAGTCACTCCACGCATGTATTTTACCTTTTTTGAACATATGTGTTTCGTGCATGAATGCATCCCCTTGACACGTGTGTAGTTGGTTGGTTTTGCAGTGCTGTGTGCCACCAGAGTGCTAATTAATTGTTTTTCTCCCCATAGGCCGCCTCAAGGTAATTCCTTGGGTAATGTAGATCATTCTTTTTTCATTTTCTCACTCTTTGATTTCCCCATAGAGTATTTTCCTCCAACGTGAGACGTAGGGATCCTAGGCCCTGACGAATGCCCCGAGACCTTCATTGGCTCACTTTTGAGGGCAGAAACATGTTGGCTAGTAATTAGTTAGGTGACCCTGTGAGTCCTTGTCCTCACAGAGGTGTCCCAACCCCCCTTTTTAACTACACCAGACAGACACCACCATTAAATTTGTTGCTCTTCACAGGTGTCTGCTTAGGTGTTTTTAGTTTTTCAGTAGATTAGCTGGATCCCGATCTTTCCAGAAACAAGTTTATTTACGCACTCCCTCCTGTTCCTTTAACAGTGAGGTTGAGTCCGCCCAGGTGGCACTGTCCTACCTGGGTGGGTCTAGGTGGTCAAATGATGAAGCATGACACTATATAGTGTGTGAGACCACCTAGTCCGTAAAAGGAAATTCCCTTCTTCCCTCCCCTCGCTGTTCCACTCGGTAATTTCCAACTGACATTCCACTGACGTTACCCTTCCAAATAGGAATACATACAACCTAGGACTACGCTAATATCCGCGACGTCCGCTTCTAGAGAACCCCGTACTTTCGTGTGTACTTTGCCACAAACCAACATACAGAACAAGGAGACCTCTGACAGCTATGTGAATGTGGTAAATGAGGAATAAGGTCCCTGAATGGCCATGTAGAACGTTTTTGAATTGCTGCGTATGTGGCCCAGCATTGGCTTGGTCCCCAGATGGAGATCCTGTAACTATTACTCGTAAGGTGCCGCCATGCCTCACCTCCAAGGACGTATATCTTTTATAACTTGGAATGTGTGTGGACTTAAAAATCCCCGTAAAACACATCAGGTACTAGCTACTTAGATAGACACCATATATAATTAGCACTCCTACAGGAGGTACACTTAACACAGAGCATGTCTAGGTGCCAGGTGGGCAGTGGTTTGATTAGCCTTTACTTTCTCTTCGTACTCTAGGAGAGTAATGATATTAGTTAGAAAAAGGCATGCCTTTCACTGTCACCTACTTTGAGAAGATGATCATGGCCGGAATGTCACAGTACAGGGCTGTCTGTGTGGCACATAAGTGACCCTAGTGAATACCTATGGCCCAACATTGATGACCCTGAATTCCATACATAGCTTTGAAACCAACTGCATTCCATTCAGTCGTCTGACATTCTGTCGGGTGAGGATCTTAATAAGTAAAGGCGGACTGGCTTGGTAGGCACTTCACCAGAGTTCTCTTTCGGGGTATGGAAGAATACGGACTAGTAGACTTGTGCAGATTGTGTAATCCTGATGGACGAGAGGGTACATTTACCTCTTAGATGCAAGACTCGTAGTCCTGTATGGATTATTGGCCGGTAACTCAGGGGGGGTTGCCTGGACTGTTGTGGTACAGCACTCTTCGAGAACACTGACAGATCATGCACCAGTGAAGTTAGTAGTTTCAATACATACACAGGCCCACACAATTAAATGGAACCTTTATGCAACTACCCAACTAGACTAGGTATTCCCGGAGGGTCTGCGATCAGCTATTAATGAATATTTCTAAAATGATGGGTCTGTAGAGGGTGCAGATACCCATTGGGAGGCAATTAAAGTCACAATAAAGCAAATTTGCATAGGCACAAAGGCAGGAGTCTTGAAGGACATGTGCAAGCATCTGAACACCATGGGACTATGCCCCGCCAGAGTACTCTTGCTGCCATTAGAGATCAAATCACAGATTACAATGACACAGTGGTACAGGACCTACTCCACCTCTCGCACCACATGTGGCTAGGGCATATGGGGAAGGAGGCCATCTGGGGTGCAATTTGGCCCATAAGTTAAAGGCAAGCTGGGCACATACTCACATTGTCAAAATCACAGATCCCAGGGGAGTGGATCGCCATGACACGCCAGCAAATTTATTTGCTTTCACAGAGTTTGACACACATCTACAAGCCACCCACAGGTCTGCTTGAAAAGAGGTTGCTGAGTATTTAGACAATGTAGCTCTAGTGTGGCTGTCCTTGGGACAGTGGGAATACTTGCTGCAACCTATCACGGTGGATGATTTAAAGGACGCTATCTGCTGCGTCCACAATGGAAAGGTACCAAGCCTTGATGGCCAAATGGTGAATTTTATAAGAAATGTATGGACCTACTGTTACCACATTGTCACTCAGCATATGAGGAGGCATATGCTAAGCATATTTTGCTCCCCTCTCTCCGAGAAGCCCTATTCATTGCATTACTAAAACCTGATAAGCAGCCAAAGCAATGCAAATCGTATCGGCCTCACTTACTAATACTGATGTTGAAATCCAGGAGAAAATACTGTTGTCTAGGCTTCAGCCGCTGCTGACAGATTTGGTCCTGCTAAACCAATCAGGCTTTATACCACCTTTTCCACAGCACACGACCTGCAAACTCTTTTTGCATTACTGAACCAGCTTGATCCCAATATAGAGGAGGCAGCGGTTTTGTTAGACGCTGCTAAACCCTTTGACTCCATTGATTGGACATACATGTTCTCAATCATGCATTGCATGGGGATGACCCAGTAATTGTTATGATGAATACACCTGTTATATACAAACCTGGTAGCCCGGGTGTGTGTTAATGGTAACATGTCAGAAGTGTTGTAAATTAGTTGGGGTAAATGACGGGCCTGCCCACTGGCCATAAAATTATTTTCACTCACTCTCGAGCCCATAGCATTGTTATATACCAATGACATGCAGCCTCCACATTCAGATTCTGGTTTAGGCCGCTCAGTATTCCTCTGTATGCGGATGACATGGCATTATAAGTCTGCAGCCCCTCAGCACATCTAGCACCAATAATTTGGGAGTATATTTGCTTTGAGAGATACTCTGCTTAAGCGTTAATTGGTCGACATCAGTTATAATTCTTCTCACCCCAAGTACGCAGCCTCATTCGCTGGACTTTCCCCTGGAATGGAGCACAGACCCTGTTAAATATCTGGGGATCTGGATCCATAAAATTCTGGAGCTGGTTGTTTGGGAGAATTATGGGAGAGCGATCTTGAAAGAACAAATTGCTAGATGGTCCAGACTGCCCTTGTCATTGGCAGGCAGAGTGGTGGTCGTACAAATAATAATGCTCCCTAAACTTCTTTACCTCTCTAATAATATACCTATAGTTATGCCGCAACACTTCTTAAAAATAGTTCAATCACACATGATAACACAGGCGTAGGTGTGGAAGCAACCTAGGATTAGATGGGATATGATGACACTCCCATATGCCCAAGTGGGCTTCAGTGTACCAGATTTACACATATTATTTAGGTGCCCCCGTGTAGTTTGTGCATTATTGGTATAATCCCAATAAGTATATGCTACATTTGGCGATAGAGTCAGATGACCCCTACTCTCTTTCACTCAATGCTTTCTAACCACAGATACGTCTGGACATCTGTAGATCAGAGATGACTATTATTCATTGCACCACAGGGGCTTGGAAGGCACTTGGGGCGCAAGCCAACAAAAAACCTATTGTATGCTCCTGCACTTCCCCTGAAATTTCAGCAGGCCATAGTGGTCACACAAGACTAGAGCGCTTGCCATGCTATACAGAGCAGAGTTGAATACTATGGGAGATGTATAACTGGTAGTGACCTTTGTTGCCTTAGATGAGGTTTCACACATGCAGTGCCAGACCCTGCTATTGGCCTTCATATACTATCACTTTTGGGCCGCTATGAGGGAACTGTATTCCGTCTTCCCCATATAACCCCCTGCACTTGGAGCACTCCAAACTTTACTCACTAGCACCACACGCAGGAGCCTCATTGCAAGATTATACAATGCAGTTCAGGGAGACAGGATGTCAGCTCCAAATCAACCTTTTAAGAAATGGAATGCTATCCTTGACACACCACTGGAACTAGAGGATTGGGGTTTCTATTGCACACTGACAGGCATGCTTACACCCAATTATAATCTGCAAATCATTCATTTTAAGTATTTTCAACAAATGTATTACACCCCTGTTAGGCTGTTCCGCTATGGTCTGAGAGGAGACGCAACCTGCTTGCGTTGTAGGGGCTTGGAGGTGGATTCCATACATCTATCTTGATTGTGCATTCCCATCGGGCAGTTCTAGATAGAGGTGATAAAAGCCCTGACAACCATGACAATGGAGCTAGTCTCCTGCACCCCCCTAGACGTGCTTATTTGACTTAGTCTACAAAGACCTACACCTGGTGCATCGCAGGTTTGTGGCAGTGGCACAACTGTTGGCAAAATGAGGAGTGGCTATACACTGAGGCAAAATACATGCACCCAAGCCTGAACAAAGATTTGGTATATTGCAAAGAAAAGCTGGAACTTTTTTCTGAGGAATTGCCAATGCTCTTGCGTCCACCAACAGCTTACTTACTGTCAGCGCTGGATGTGATATAGTGCACTGTGTCACTCAGTTGATACCTCTCTAGTGAATGGGGTCTGGAGAGGCGACACTGGCATTACTGTTATTATACTGGAAGTGTGATGTGTATTGCTGCATGTAGCGATTGATGGCACTATTTTATTAGTTGAAAAAGTCAATTAAAAAAGTAAAATAAATGCTTCTGGACACTGTTGCCAAACACTAAGAATTACAATTGCTAATGAGTTTTATTCAGAAATGCCCAAAACATGATTTGGAAGCTAATGCATTTGGATGAATTTGTTGTTAAAAGATACTTTATTCCCTGTCCTTTAAAATGTCTTTGAGGCAGAACGGGACATGTCCAACAGTCTCAATCTTTCAGACGATATTTGGGCTTATAGCTTCATTCTGTTCTTAGGCAGGCATGCAAACATACTGCACAGCTGGTTTCATCCTCCAGTGCTGCCTCAGTAGACAGAATAATACACTGAAGGATTTATTGTTCCATTATAAGTCAGAAGTGGATGACCAGTGTTTCAGGAGTTGCAGTGATAAAGGTACCTTACGCCACACACTGCGGAACAACACCTATATGGTGAACCACTGGAAAAGGTGGGCGAGAAACTGGAGGGAGCTATAGGGATTAAAATAACATTGACAATACTGGCTGTAATCCTTGGGATATGGAAAGTGACAAACATGACAAAAGAGCAAATATTTCTTGTGAATCAGGTCCTGATGGTGACCAAACTGCAAAACAATGGAGCAACTCATGTACCAACGCTAGAAGAAAACGGACCAAGACACTGACTGGTGCATGGTAGCATGAAAGTAGTTTACGAGAGTCGCAACCGCGCCAATAAGGCCACTGAAAACAGGGAGGTAGAGGAGCTGCGACATACATGTGGTATTCGTATAGACGAAAATGGTCCTACAGACATAAGCAACAGTAGAAACACATAAAGGGATGCACTGTCAAGTTTAACACCAACCAGGATGGAAAATGTTCCAGGCACTGTACACAGGATGGACTGGTACCCTCTCCGAAGCTATAAATGTGTGGATGAAAAATGTTGTCATATGTGAACCAGAAACCATGGCTGTGAGGAATTAGTTCCATCCCATTTAATCCCTATGGATTTTTCCCTTTTTGGACTACCTGTTTTATGGGCTTCTCTAGTGAGTGAGTCTCACTACTTGAGTCTCATTCACTGTAAGCACTTGTATAATGGAGTGGGAGTGCTAACTACCAGTGTCTGCCTTTTTAGAAAAGGTCTGCTGCTACACAGCTAGTGTAAGAGGCTCTGGGCTGTTTGCGCTTGTGCATGGGCTGAGCACGTGAGACTGCTGTCTAACTCAGCCCCATATCTCTGCAGAGGCACAGGTATCCTAAAGAAGGGACTCTTCATCGATTATTACTGACCTGGACAGGCCTTATATTAAGAGTGGACTCTGAGGAAAGACATCTGTAGTGCTTCACAGAATTATGTAGAGTTGTTCACTTTATTGCACTATATGAATGATATATGCAGCAAAGTACAGTTTTGCCACGGCCAGTGATATCCAATACAGATCTGACGGTAATTTCAACATCTTTCCTCTGCTGGCCAGCTGGAGGAGGAAAGGCTGTTCCACACAATAGGACCATTAGCCAATAATTAGGCCTGCTTCAGAGAGGGGCGCGGGTGAAGTTGGTATCCATATTTGTTAATTGCATTTCACACTGGACCTACTCTCTGAAGGCTCAACCCAACAAAAACAAAGAAGGGTAGCCTGATCTCTCCAGCCAGTTATAGGAGGGGCTGCTCTTTGGAGTTTTTGCGGGAATGAATCATAGCAGTGCGGAAGTTAGGAGCAAAACTTAGGCTCTCAGAGAAGGTGTATTAAAAGACCATTTAATGGCATTATTCTGGAAATTCCCAAAATGCTGTACAGGAGGTTTTGGACAGGGGTGGACTGATAATTTGTCATCCTGGGACTGGTAAGAGGTGCCTAGCTTCTGGAACTTTCCATCCCCTTTAAAAACATGTGCAGAAGGGTGAAACTGTGGACAGCAGTTTAAACCTAGAGGTGGCAATGCCAGAGAAATGTCCAGCTGGAAAATGGAAGACCTGACCCCACTTCAAAGTTTCACCACGGCCAGTAGTGCTGGAGGGGTCTTCTTGATCTTTTGTTGCAGGAGGGTGACCTTCAAAGGGAGGGGTCTCTGGCTTCTAACCAGGTGCTCTTCAAGTTTCCAGAAGAGGCCATGGGATCTGGAGGGTGCAGGCAGGGAGGGCACTGTACCTTAGGGTGCTGGCTTTCGGCTGAGGAAGACCCTGGACCCCTGACACCCAGACATCCAGTGCCAAACACCCAGACAGGAAACAGGGCCCACACAAGAAAATAAGCAGTAAAAATCAGGCTTGTGCATGAGAGAAGAACAGTGCAAAATGCAGAGGTCAGGAGGCTGGAGCATGACACCAGGACCATTACTCAACTTTTCCTGTGCAGTAAATCATTAGATATATTAACGATTTTCACTGTAAGATGGTACCCTCACAACCCTTGTACATTGGCTCAAAGAATGGTGAAGTTAATCTCATCTTTTCGTCCTATTTGTGGTTGCCCTCCCTGTATTACACTCCAGGGGAGTAGGAAGCACCTGTTTTTCGAAAAGGAGAATAAGGAGTGAAGGAATTTGAGACAGCAATAGTGTGGTACTCATTTCTATCAGGATGGTTGTTAGGAGACTAGCTCTGGACTCTCTGGAGAACAGAATTTCACAGCATTGCAGAGGTACACTAAAACTCACTTTAAAGAGAGGAACCAGAAGACAATGAGTATTGAGTAACAGAAGAGGAGTTCAGTAAGGTAAGGATGATGAGAAAATTATGTTGTGCCTTTCTCGGTGTGAGAAGAGAAGTCGCTGTAACTAGCCCACAGGCAAACCTAGAATCTTGCCTAGGAGTTGAAGATAAGATGTACATCTTCCTACTGGCAGATAGAATCATAATCACCATATCGAAAGGAGGAAGTCCGGATCCAAGTCCCACAAGCAGTGTCATAGTTCCCAAAGTCTAATCACAGGGGAAATGGGAATCGGTGCATAAACCAAAGTCAGGCAATACAAAATAAGACTCAGTATAAGAAATGTGGAGGAGCGGAATTGAGGGAACCAATAAAAGGAAAATTACGGGTGCAAACTAGAGCTTCAAGCGAAAAAAGTCAAACATTTTGCCAGACACAGTCTTCAGTGTGTACTAATATTTTATAGGGCTCTTCCCTCTTTGACCTGGAAGTGAGCTACTGGTCTGCAGATGACTAGATAGTGTTTTACAGACCCGACCCTGGAAGGTCATGTCCTCCATGACTTGTCTCCACTTCTTGTTCTCCTTCACCTCCATGTGGTACACTTCATGACTCTTATGTGGGAAACCTAACAAGTACCCTCTTAGTGATTTTAATGGTGTTGTATTCGTTTATAGTGACATATTTCTGCTCTTGTTAATGTGATGATAACTGGACTAAGACAATAGGCCTGCCTTTTTAATAACTATGCCCTCTTGTATTTAGTATATATGGGGGAGTTATGTGGTTTTAGGGTCCAGAGCTTGCTAGGGGTGTGAACTGCTAGCAGGGTGTTGCCATGGACATTTCCACTAGCCATCGTGTATATATTAATACATTAATGCACAGTATTAAGCAATATGTGCACAAAATAATGTTTCCATTTTAAAAGTGAAAGCACTAACTGGACTATGATTTATTGGGTGTTGTTTTTGCTAGCCTAAGCACTGGGTATTAGCCCACACCACCTCCCCTGAGTAGATCTTGATCTTCTTTGCTCCACTACTATGAGAGACTCAACAACTATAAAGTGTTACTTGGTTCCCAGTAGGTGGAAGGTTGTGGACTTATGACTTGTGAAGATCCAAATCCTTTGCGACTAATAACCCACTTTCTTACATATGTTGCCAGCACTGAGATCAGAAGTATTCCTTTGCATCCTGGTCATGCCCCTTTGCCTGACAGGACCAAAACTAGCTCTCCCTTCTTCTACAGCTAGAGCATAACTGTCTAGGAGGGCTCTAGGGATGACTAGAAGAAGCCCTCCATGGTATTTTCAAACCGAAAGAGGTAGTGCTAAAGCTGGCCTTTCTCCTGTTCCGGCGCACAACCAATATAGCAAATCCCTGCTAGATGTTGAGAAACTAACACCCATAGGCTTTTCCTGGGCCCAGAGGTAAGCCATTCTCCTCTGTACCAGAGCCATTAACTCTATAAGCCAAAGGTGCGTATTCCAACAGTTTTAAACAGTTCTTGCTCATGCAGCTTAAAATACATTTCTACAAAGTAAAATTTCTGACTTCCCCAGCTTCACCATTAACACAGATTTGAAAAGTAAGCAGGAAATAACTTTGAAGCAATTTGCTAGCCCTTTCCTAAGTGGGGGTGGAAAATAAAGGTTTTAATCGCCCTGAGGTCTAAAAGGTCTACCATGGCCGACATAGTGAAATAGCTTTTGAGTATTATTTCACTTAGTGGGCACACCAATCTCAATACATAGTGTGCTCTATTTCTATATATTAACATTTTACCCGTGTCCCTAAAAAAAACACACTCTAAGGGTGACTTATTAATATATATAAAGGCTTTTTTCGATAGAAAAAAAACACTTTTCTCTGCAGTGTATTTAAACAATAGCTCAGCCAGAGCACAGGATGCCCCTGGCAAACGTAGATTTTTGACAAATATGTAGGTGGTGTAAATATAAACTGCCACCCACATACGATATTTAAATTTCCATGCTATAGGTACACTTAATGCATCATTTAAAATTGATTTATAGCGAAGGTAAATAGGCCAAATAGGGTGTTCCAATGTACAGCTCATCTCAGAGGGTAGGCATGTGTAATTCTAACATTGTTTAGCAATGGTAAAGTGCACAGACTACTAAAGCAAGCAAAAACAGGACCCAGAAAAATGCAAACAACCTGGCATGCTGACATAGAAAATGTGAATTTGCTACAATAGGTCCATGTTGTAGTGGCACGTATGATTAGGCATCCCATCTATATTCATGTTTTTTTTTTTTTTTTTAATTCTGTTTATTGGCATTTCAAATAGTACAAATGTATTTGTTCATTTTGCTAGAACTGAACGCTCAAGGCACTACATCACATTGGTATACAGCTTGTCGGTAACCATTACCTGCTTCATAGAACCATAATTAGAAAGTATCTAATACCTTATTCGATCCATGGCATACAGAATCATAGTGGCAAAATCTCAATCTCCCTCAAGGTCTCAGTTGCGCGTTTGCGCGACAGGGAGCTGGTAATTGCTCCAATCAACATTTCAGCGATGCATACCTGTCCTCCCTGTGTATGTTAGCCAAAAACAAAGTAGAAAGAAACAAAACAACACACTTAATTAACCCAATAACTTGCCCAGATTTTCAAAAGTCATGCGTGTGCTGTGCGGTTGTCTGTGCTGGCCCCGATCCCAGGGGCCAGGAGGAGGGGAGGGCACGCGGGAGAGGGGGGACACGAAGGGAGAGTTCGAGGGGGAAATTCCCCCCAGAACGCAGACCAGCAGTTGCCCGGCCCACACTAGGTCTCAGTCATCCCTGTGCCGTTCGGGGTTCAGGGCCCCACCCGTGCTCTCATCCGCCTCAACGTCCAGCGCCTCCCATGCGTCCACAAAGGGGCAAGTTGTCGGCGCCTCAGTCCCCTCATCTTTTCTCTTTCCAGTACTCTCTCCTCCGCCATTGCCCAATGAGTAATGTCCGCCACCTACGTGTCAAGCTAGGGTCCACACTTGCTTTTCCAGGCCATTGCCACTCTCCTGCGCGCAACTACTAATGCCAAATCTGCAAATCTATTCCCTACTTTTTTAGCTAAAGGCCTGTCAAAAAGGCCCAACAGTTACACCGCTGACCCATCATCTAGCTGTCTTTGTAAAACTGTGTTGAGACGGGCAGTCACCTTTCCCCAATAGGGCGTCAGCGTTGGGCAGCCCCAAGTCATATGGCAAAGGTCCGCACCAACCAACTGACATCGGGGGCATGCTCCTGTCCCCCCCGTAGATCTGGTTAATTCTGTGCGGGGTGAGATAGGTCCTGTGAACATAGTTATAATTTATAAACTTCAGACGTGTATTGCGCAAAATCTTACTTGCTGAGGCTAGAGTCTTATGCCATTTGGCATCTGTCATGGTTCTATCTATGTCGGTGTCCCATTTGAGTCGCAGTCTGTCTAGTGGCCTCTCAATCATCCCATTTAGAGCCTTATATATCCAGGTAACCAGGTGCGAACCTCCAACCACAACCAGCACAGTCTGGAGGGCTGCCGTTGTGGGTGGTTCACCACTACCCTCTCCCCACAGTGCTCTCACGGCCTGTACCACTGCTTCATAAGTCAGGAATTGGACGAGCGGCAGGCCCCTCTGGTCTGCGAGGTCCCCGAAGGGGATCAACATCCCTCCCAGGTAGCAGTCGCCCACAGTAGTGATCCCTGCCTCTGTCCAATATTTATGTTGTCCGGGGGTAAAGGCGAGCCCAGCTGGGTCACGTGGGAGTCCCACAAGGGGAAGCGCAGGCGCATAGGGATTAGTTGTATCTTTTCTCCGAAGGGCTCTACACCACGCTGCCAGAGCTGTGGATACCAGTATGTTCAGTTTGGGCGGTACTGTTTTACCCCTGAGCATTCATATTCTGAGTTCCTCCCCACGCTTGTGTTCACCGCCCAGCATTGTCTCTGCCAAGTTTAGCCCATTTAGCCATCGCGCCAGCCATTGTAATTGAGCTGACAAATAGTACAGTTCAAAGTCTGGGGCTCTGAGTCCCCCCCTTCTCAGGTGGCAGACGAAGCATCCCCAGTGCCGCACGGGCGCGTCCCCCGTTCCATATCAGCTCATGTTGTAGAGAATCTATTGTCCGAAACCACGATACCGGCACAGTCAGCGGTAAATTGGTGAAATAATAGAGGAGTCTAGGGAGCATCACCATCTTGGTAAGCGTAATGCTTACCATAACTGGTGGCTTTAAGTAACGGCAGAAGGCTACCTCCGCTTTTAGAGCCCGATATGCTTTCCCCAGGTTGCCCTCCCAGAGGTCTTTTTTATTATGGTAAATCTGGATTCCCAGGTACTTAAACGTCTGGGGAGCCCATTGTACATCCATCAGGCACGAGAGCAGGCGAGTCACCCCCTCTATCATAGGGAACATGTATGTCTTTAGTCTGTTAAGCTGTTAGCCCGAGTGTTTACCAAAATCTTCCAGCGTCTGGAGCACCTGCGGAAGCACAGCGCCCCATCTCATACATAGATAAGGATGTAGTCAGCATACAGGGAGATGATGTGTGGGACCCCCTCTAATCACACCCCACTCTTCACCCTTACTCCTGAACTTCTCCACCAAGAGCTCTATAGCCAAGGCAAATAGTAAGGGCGAGAGTGGGCAGCCTTGCCTAGTCCCCCTATGAACCTTGTAGCTGGCAGAGATTGTGCGTCCTGTTTTGACCCTAGCTGTAGGGTAAGTGTAGAGCAAGTTTACCAATTTCCCCCACTCTGGTCCCAGGCCCGTGCGTTACATTACAGTTTTCAGGAAATCCCAACGTACCGTGTCAAAGGCCTTTTCCAGGTCTACTGACACTATCATCGCTGTGGGGTCATGTGGGTGTTTCTCGTCAGAGCAGCTTGTAGAGCCTCCGTAGGTTACTGGATGTGTTTCGCATTGGGATGAACTTGTTTTGGTCTTCATGGATGAGGTCCCTCATTTGTGGGAGTAATCGGTTCGCCAGCACCTTGTTGAGTGTTTTAAAGTCGGTGTTTAACATTGAAAGTGGGCGATAATCAGCAACCGACGCCCCGTCCCGCTTCCCCTTAAGTAAGGGTATCACCAACGCCTCCCTAACAGAGTGAGGCAATTCTCTTTTCTCATAGGCTTCTGTGTACATCTCCAAAAGTCATGGCGTCAGTACTCCCACGAACCTTTGATAAAATTCAGGGGGGAGACTGTCAGTCCCAGGGGTTTTCCCCGTCACCAGGTCTTTTATAGCAGTCTGCACCTCCAGTACCGTCACTGGCGCCCCTAATTGTTCACTGTCGGGCCCTGGCATCGTTTGCCGTTGTAAGCAACCCAAATAAATGTGCAGCGCACCCATCTCTGCCAGCAGCGGTGCACTATAGAGGGTCCTGTAGTGAGATCTAAACTGATCATTAATGTGCTTCGGTGCATGCAGTATAGTCCAGTCCTGGGTCGTCAGGTGGGTAATTGGAGCGCCCCTGCTTTCTGGTTTTATCAGCCAAGCCAGTAGCTTCCCAGCTCTCCCCTCCTCCTTGTGAAATCTATTAGTGTGTATATTATTGTTGTGGCAGAGAAGGTGTTCTAGTGCCTCATTATGCGCTTCCTGCGCTGCTGAGAGCAGTCGAGGCACCTCCGGGTTGATACCCAACTCTGACTCTCACTTACATAGTGTTGTATCTATGCGAAGGACTTTGGCCATCAGATTCCTTCTGATTCCCACTGTTTGACCTAGGCAATGGCCCCGGATTACCACCTTCATAGTCTCCCACTCCACCCTCCGATCTGAGGCTGTCCCTTTATTTAATGTGAAGTACTCCGTCAGTTTAGTCGCTAAGGTGCTGCGGAAGGCCTCGTCCTCTAAAGCTCTAGGATACAGATGCCACATTGGGATTGGTGGTAATTTCTGAGCTGACTGCATCGTCACTAGCAGTGGGCTGTGATCTGACACTGTGCAGCCTAAATATTCTGAGTGTGTGAATGTACTGCTAATGCTGGCCGTACATAGCATATGGTCGATTCTAGTATGTATTTGATAAATGTGAGAGTAGTGTTATAACTCCCTGCTGTGCTGGTGCCGCAACCAACATATATCTTCTAGCTCCCACCGGGGTCTCCAACTCACCAAGCCCTTGGCCACCCTGGTTGCCGCCACCCCCGCAGAGGTGGAGTAGAACAGTCTATGTCGTGATCAGGGACAGCGTTAAAGTCTCCCCCCAGGAGATAAGGACCGCCCAGGAGTATGGCCAGTCTGGCAGACACCTTATGTAAGAAGGAGACCTGATCATGGTTGGGTGCGTATATGCTCCGCAGCACTACCAGTCATCCGCAGAAGCGGCCTCCCACTAATAAATACCCTCCCTCTCTGTCCGCGTCCACTGAGACTGATTCAAACGGCACTCCCACCCTCACCCAGACCAGCACTCCACGCGCATAAACAGAGTATGTGGTGGCAAACAGTTGCCCCCGCCATCATTATGGAGGTGGTCGGCCTCCACCTTGGTGAGGTGTGACTCCTGTAACGGTGCAATATGGACTCCCCTCCTCTTCAGGTATGTCAGGATACTGTGGTGCTTTGACATGCTACCCATCCTACAAATGTTCCAAGACATCAGTTTAAGTGTAGTTACTGCACGCATCAGAGAACCAGTCTGTCACTAGCCGCTAGATCCCCACCACCCCCCATCCCGCCCTCAGCCCCGCACACCGATCCTCATCCTGGGCATCACCAACAGCAAGAACATCAACAGTAGTTATCAATCCCCAACTCCCCATCCCCAGGGCAGAACGGCAACGGCCGACTGCACAAATCTGTGTTAACAGTCTAATACTAGCCATCGTCTTCACCCTTCTGGAACAGTCCAGGGGCAAATAGGGGGTTATGTTAGTCTTTGAGCATCACAGTGGTGTCGGTCATCGGTGCCATCTGGACCGGCCCACACTCGCACCCCGGGCGCTGCTCCCATATAGCGGAATTCCATGTAGTGGTGAGAAGTGGCAGAGGTTAAATAATGTCTTCAGCTGTCTCAGGTGTCACGTGCGGCAGACCGCCAAGTGGATCCACTACCGACTCATGGCCTGATGAGTCCCCTGTCTCACCTGGTCCGTGTGACTTAGTTTGTCCTTATCAGAGGAGGGCAACTCCGTCAGAGACACAGCTGCCTGAATCGCTGCCCGTTTACCTTGGCTGGCTTGTGTTTTCGTTGGCCCAAGCACCCTGTCTCTGCGAGTGCGGTCACCAGAGCAGTGATTTTTTTCCGGCGTCTGGCCGGGACGGGCTCATGCAGGTTCTGATCGTCTGTTCCAGTTTTATGCGTTTCAAGCCAGGACCATGCTTCCTCTAGGCTCATGCAGAAATGGGTGTGGCCATCCCACATTATTTTCAGTTTCGAGGGAAAGAGCAGAGCATATCGAATCCTTTCAGTCCGTGTGGCCTTTTTCACTTCAGTATAAGACACCCTCTTGGCCTTCACCGCAGCTGTGTAGTCTGGGCACATACTGACCCTGCTGTTCTCCACGTCAAAGGGACCCTCTTCCCACGATTTCTGAAGTAGCAAGTCCCAATCCTTGTAATGGAGCAGCTTGGCTAAAACAGGTCTGGGGGGTCGTCTCGGTGCGGGAGGCCTGGTCAGGACCCTGTTTGCTCTCTCCAGGGCAAAGAACGGTGTGAGTTGGTGAGGGCTCGTAAGTCCTTTCATCCAGGGTTCCAAGTAGGCTACCATGCCCCTGCCTTCCACTCCTTCTGGTAGGTCTACTATTCGGACATTGTTGCGCCAGCTGCAGCTCTCAGCGTCTTCAGCCCTATGTTCCAGTCTCTGCACTCTGTCTGTAAGGTGGTCAAGTTGAGTTTGTTGCACCCGGTGGGATGTGGCTATTTCATTCAACTCTTCCTCTGCATTGTTCACTCTCTCCACCAGCTTTCGATGGTCCATTCTTAGGAGGCCCAGTTCAGCTGACACTTTCCCTATTTCTTGTTGGAGGGTGTTCTTAGAGTCCTCAATTGCCTCTAGGATCTTTTGTAAGGTGTCTTGCACCTGGGGCGGTTGGGGTGCTCTTTGTGGGGTCTGTGTTGTGGTTCCCCATCAGACTCACTTGGTCACAGCAGCCAGGTATAAATCTGGGGGGGCCTCTTGCCACCAATGTTGGCCCCCCTCTTCCACTCAGGGTCCAGAGTGTCTCAGCAGGTTCCCCAAGGTGCAGGGCTGCTGGTGACCCAAGCCGCCCTCCCGGGTATCGCCTCATCAGGGACCCGACATCACCCCCGGCCTACCAGGTAGACTGGTCCAGCCTGAACCGGTTGTCTGCGCCACTCCCGGGTTCCAATGTCTAGTAGGGGGTGTTCTGTCTTCCACTATGGCTCTATTCACCCCCCCGCCCATTTCGCTTCTTGCTGGTGCTATGGGCCACGCCCAGGAAGGCTATGGAAGGCCAGACCCACAGTGCTCACCGGCGCCAGTACATCTGCCCAGGTCGCGCCTCACATTTCTGCCGCATCACGATGTATCTGCTCACCTTTTGTGCCATGGGGGTCTGCCAGCTCTTCATGAGGTGCCATCCGTCCATCCACTTCTACTCTGGGCAAAGTGGGAGGGGGCCGGAGCCCCATCGGCCCTCACGCTCCTCCCATCTTCGTCGTCATCTGCCACTTCTACCTTCTGTCCCCCGAGGCCCCTGCACCATCTGCATTCACTAGTGCCCGATGTTCTGGCACGCTCTGTCCACCGGTGGCAGCCGGTACACACCACTAATTTTGTGCGGCCGAACATCAAGTAAGGTAAGTGATTTTTCTTTACATTTATATTGGTGTGTATGTTATTGTTTATGTTACGTGTAGTTTTTTTCTGTATGTGTTTTGCACCCCTCCAATGTAATCTGCCACCAATCACCACTGGAATATTGTACAACAAGCGTAACATGAAAATCCCTATATCATGTATATTATACCATGGAATTATAAGTCCTCTCATACCTAGTTACAATGCTGTGCTACATGCACAGCTGTTTAACCCCTTGGGTGCCCAGGAGGTAACCGTTACGTCCAGGTAGGGGCCCTTGGGGGAACCACTTCCCCTTTCACCCCTCCAACTCCTCAGTGGCATATGATGACATCAGCACTCAATTGTGTGCTGACCTCATCAGAGGCCTACCTCTCCGCGCTGGAAGATCGGAGGAGAAATGAAAAAGCATTTCTCCTCTGATCACGTGGAGGGGGCAAGAGAGGCATGAAAGGAGAATAAAGGCCTTTCCTCTCCTTTCATGTCTCTCTCAGCATTTCTGCAGCCGATGCGATTGGGCTGCAGAAATGCCACTGGACACCAGGGAAAGTGTTTTTTTATTATTATTGAATAAGAGGAGCAGCCCCTTGGGCAAGTCCACTCCAGAGGGGGGCAATTTATTTTTAGGTCATTTCTGCCCCCTGGGGGCAGATCGGCCTATTTTTATTAGCCAATCTTTCCAAAGGGGGGCAGAAACCACTAGACACCATGGATTTTTTGTTTTTAGGTCAGTTTCACGTGAGGGGAGCGGCCCCTTAGGCAAGGGCCGTTCCCCTGGGGGCAAATTTTCTTCAGCCCATTTTTGCCCCCCTTGGGGGCAGATCAGGCTATGTATATTAGGCCGATCTGCCCCCAAGGAGGGCAGAAATCACTAGGCACCAGGCATTTTTTTTGGTGCCAATTTCACGCAAGGGGAGCGGCACCTTAAGTAATGGTCGCTCCCCTGGGGGGACAAATGTATTTTAGGCCATTTCTGCCCTTCTTGGGGGCAGGTTGGCCTATTTCTATTAGGCCAATCTGCCCCCAGGGGGGCAGAAACAACTTAGGCATCAGGGATTGGTGTGTATTTATGTGTATGTTTTGTTTGGGGGGGCAGCCCCTTGGGCAGAGGTCGCCATCCCCCCAATGGGGGCACATTAATGTTGGCCATATCTGCCCCCCCCCCTTGTGAGGGTGGGGGGGGGGCAATTACCTTTGATCCACTCCCGGGGGGACAGAAAACCTACTAGATACCAGGGAATTAAAAAAGAAATAGTGGGATGTGGCTACCAAACAGTATGAGCATGGTTATGACCCCACCCAAACTGAAGGGGGTAACAGTCATTCAGCTCTCCCCCGCAAACTAAGACATCTTATCCCATGGCAAGCAATTGGACATTTGATTATTTTGGGTTTTGGTTTTACATTTGGGCCATGAGAGTTTGTCTAACTCTCAAAATCATCCCACTTGGAATGGTGAGAGATGCACTTTTTGGACTTTGGGACGCTGCCATGTAGAAATATCCACACGACCTAGACACATCTGAAAACTAAACATCTTGGTGAGTCCAGGGTGGTGTGCTTCACATGCACCGCAACATTTTCTTACCCACAATGCCCTGCAAAATTCCAACTTTGCTGGAAATCACACATTTTTCCTACATTTTTGTGATTGAACCTTCCGGAATCTGCAGGAATCCACAAAATTCCTACCACACAGCATTGTCTCATCTATCCCGATAAAAATTCTGCCCCACTTGTCAGCCTAATTTTTTTTTTTTTCAAACTACTTTTTGGACCCTCTTTGGTTCCCCCTTAATTTTGACATGTTTCTGGCTCTTCCCTGTCACAGGCACTTGGCCACCTACACAATTGAGGTATCATTTTCACCAGGAGACTGAGGGGAACGTTGGGTGGTAGGAAATTTGTCCTGGTGTGGTGATCCCACACAGAAATGTGGAGAAAATGTGATTTTTTAGCTAAATTGAGGTTTGCTGAGGATTCTGGGTAAGAAAACACTGGGGGATCCACGCAAGTCACACCTCTCTGGACTCCCTCAGATGTCTAGTTTTCAGAAATGTACAGGTTTGGTAGGTTTCCCTATATGGCTGCCGATTCCAAGACCAAAAACGCAGGTACCCCCCACCCAAAAAAAACAGGTAGTTTTGTATTTGATTATTTTGATGTGTCCACAAAGTGTTCTGGGGAATTTCCTTTTGCGGGCACTAGGTCTACCCACACAAGTGAGGTACCATTATTATTGGGAGATTGGGTGGAAGGAAATGTATGGCTCCTCTCAGATTCCAGAACTTTATCTCACCAAAATGTGAAGAAAAAGCGTTTTTTTTGCCAAATTTTGAGGTTTGCAAAGGGTTCCGGGTAACAGAACCTGGTGAGAGCCCCACAAGTCACCCCATCCTGGATTCCCATAGGTGTCTAGTTTTAAAAAATGCACAGGTTTAGTAGGTTTCCTTAGGTGCCGGCTGAGCTAGAGGCCAAAATCCACAGCTGGGCACTTTGCAAAAAACAGCTCTGTTTTCTTTGGGAAAATGTGATGTGTCCACGTTGTGTTTTGGGTCTTTTCCATTCACAGGCACTAGGCCTACCCACACAAGTGAGGTGCCATTTTTATCCAGAGACTTGGGGTAATGCTGGGTAGAAGGAAATTTGTGGCTCCTCTCAGATTCCAGAACTTTCTGTCACCGAAATTTGAGGAAATAGTGTTTTTTTGGCAAATTGTGAGGTTTGCGAAGGATTCTGGGTAACATAACCTGGTGGGAGCCTCACAAGTCACCCAATCTTAGATTCCCCCAGGTGTCTAGTTTTAAAAAATGTACAGGTTTGGTAGGTTTTCCAAGGTGCTGGCTGAGCTAGAGGCCAAAATCCACATCTAGGCACTTTGCAAAAAACTGCTCTGTTTTTTTTGGGAAAATGTGATGTTTCCACGTTGTGTTTTGGGGCATTTCCTTTTGCGGACACTAGGCCTACCCATGCAAGTGAGGTACCATTTTTATCTGGAGACTTGGAGGAATTGCTGGGTAGAAGGAAATTTGTGGCTCCTCTCAGATTCCAGAACTTTCTGTTCCCGAAATCTGTGGAACCAGTGTTTTTTGCCAAATGTTGGGGTTTGCAAAGGATTCTGGGTAACAGAACCTGGTGAGAGCCCCACAAGTCACCTCATCTTGGATACCCCCAGGTGTCTAGTTTTCAAGAATTTACAGGTTTGATAGGTTTTCCTAGGTGCCGGCTGAGCTAGAGATCAAAATCCACAGTTAAGCACTTTCGAATAAACACGTCAGTTTTCAATATAAAAATGTGATGTGTCCATGTTGCGTTTCCTGTTGCGGGCATTAGGCCTACCCACGCAAGTGAGGTACCGTTTTTATTGGGAGGCTTGCGGGAACACAGAATAGCAGAACAAGTGTTATTGTCCCTTGTCTTTCTCTACATTTTGTCCTTCCAAATGTAAGATAGTGTGTAAAAAAGACATCTACTTGAGAAATGCCCTGTAATTCACATGCTAGTATTGGCACCCTGGAATTCAGAGATGTGCACTAACCACTGCTTCTCAACACCTTATCTTGTGCCCATTTTGGAAATACAAAGGTTTTCTTGATAACTAATGAATTGTTATATACCCGGTATAGAATGAAAACCCATTGCAAGGTGCAGCTCATTTATTGGCCTGGGTACCTAGGGTTCTTGATGAACCCACAAGCCCTATATATACCAGCAACCAGAATAGTCCAGCAGACATAACAGTATATTGCTTTCAAAAATCTGACATCGTAGGAAAAAGTTACAGAGTAAAACGTGGAGAAAAATTGCTGTTTTTTTCACCTCAATTTCAATATTTTTTTTATTTCAGCTGTTATTTTTTGTAGGAAACCTTGTAGGATCTACACAAATGACCCCTTGGTAAATTCATAATTTTGGCTACTTTTCAGAAATGTTTGGCATTCCAGGATCCAGCATTGGTTTCAGACCCATTTCTGTCACTAACTGGAAGGAGGCTAAAAGCACAAAAATAGTAAAAATGGGGAATGTCCCAGTAAAGTGCCAAAATTGTGTTGAAAAATGTGTTTTTTTTATTTAAGTCTGACTGTTCCTGAAAGCTGGGAAGATTGTAATTTTAGCACCGCAAACCCTTTGTTGATGCAATTTTCAGGGAAAGAAACACACGCTTTGTTTTGCAGCCCTTTTAAAAAAAAAAAAATTCAATGTCCGCTGTATTTTGGCTAATTTCTTTGTCTCCTTCAGGGGAACCCACAAACTCTGGGTACCTCTAGAATCCCTAGGATGTTGGAAAAAAGGACACAAATTTGGCGTTTGTAGCTTATGTGGACAAAAAGTTATGATGGCCTAAGCGCAAACTGCCCCAGATAGCCAAAAAAAGGCCTGGCACCTGAGGGGAAAAGGCCTGGCAGCGAAGCGGTTAATATCTACATGACAACAATGGCAAATATGGAAAATGTGCTTTCTGGCACAACAGTAGTGCTTTAGTTCCCTGGACCATGTTGCTGCTGACATGACAATGGTGCTTCACACAGCCCTCGATTTTAGCTTCTGCGTTGGCAATCGTTTTCATGCTGAGACTTCATAGCAGCGCGTGCAGTGAAATAGATAGCTCAATGTATGAGGCATGAGCCACTGCCAGCTCTTGAACCATGAAGTCTGGGCATAAGCCACTGCCAGCCCTTGCACCATGCAGTCTGGGCAATCGCTTGAAACCTTTTACAATGGGGAGCACTATCTTGTTGAGCATCAGTGGTCACCCATCGCCAGACGGCATTTTAAATCGCACTCTGGCATCCTTGAGCATCACTCCGGCAAAGCTGGCGTCTAGCACCACCCAATTAGCAGCAGAGAAATGTTTGATGCATTTTCAACGGGACCAGCAACACTGATGGTCAGGATGCCCTGAAACATAATCCAAAGCCAATGCTTGTTTCTTTCTGCGTACAATTTTGTATTCGCATTTATGCAGTGGGACACACTGCATGAAGTTGACACTGCATCTCCTCGTCCTCAAACAGTTGCTTGCTGCGCCTCTAATTGTTTTGATCTTAGCCCAACCTCCCATCTCCCACTCCCCCATACACGAAACCTTGGAGAATTATTGCTCCATCTTACTCCGCTAGACCCTCTTCCCGAAGTAATGGAATATTTCACGAGTTCGCCTTACCTTCTTCTACCGTTGTTAATTTTAAGGCCTTATGTACAGACTGGGGAATATGTAGAGTGCCGTGCGCATCAATGAAACCAAAGAAACTGGGCGGTAGTTGGGGTGCAGTGACCCTACACATCTCTGGGCCCCACTGCTAACTCTCACTACTCAATTGAAAGCTAGGCCCCTGGCCATATAATGGGAAAACGGTCCACCCCAGCCTCAAATCTCCTGGAGAGTGTCATGCTTGATTGGTATGCTGACTTGTAATATAGGGGTGGTTTAAAATCTTCTGTCAGAGCTGATTACGGGTTCGAGTCTGGTCTTGGACAATGAGAATTGCTGGAGTGAAAAACACGTCTTATCACTGCAGACACAATTAATAAATTTTCTGACACTATAAAGGCCTAAAGCCTGCTATACGCAGGGTGATAGAAACTGTAACCTTTTACAGTAGATCAAAAGATGTGAACTTTCATCTGCCATTTATTAAAATGGTTGTTTCAATGCACAGCTGCAGAAAACAGCCGGAAGGGGAATTATCTGCCATTAGTTACAAGGAGACACCTTTAGAGAAACTACATGGAAAAAAACAACATAATAAATAATGAAAGTGCTCCCTAGACACACAGATGGGACCAACCGGTTTTGAAAACAATATGAATGGTCCAAGTGTTACTCGTCTGCAGGAGTCTGTGACAAAATATGTTTAAGTCTGACACTTAATATAAATGCAAGCACACGCTCCGTGAATAGAGAGATGCAGTTGGGAAAAAATGTAAACGGATACAGTTCTGACAAGGCTGGCTCAGAGATTTAACCTGTCGCACTCTGCAGAACTTAAAGACCCTACAGGCATAAGCGCAAAAACTGTTTTTCATTGTTGCAAGGCCTATCTCTCTCATTGACTAACACCGGGTCACCTTATTACATTTAATGAGTGATAACTTTGGATTGGGAGCTGATAGAAAAATGCTGTTTTCACTCAAATTAATTGTAATTCAAAATACTCTTTAATGGTACAGCTGGTTTTTATGTCACAGTTCTGAAAATGCCACTGATAGAAAGTTGACACTTCATTGTCCTAGCCATTTGGATCTGTGGTTGGAGTTTGTGTATTGCTTCCATTGCTACACAAAGGGGGCTTAGGTGTGGACAGAAATGGGCCATCCTGGCAGGATGACTAGGAAGAGCTGCACCCAGACCCACTTACACTTCTGATTTCTTTGTGCGTACCTCCTGCACACACAAAGAGATCTGACACCAGGCCTGCTGTGTCTTTTGTCACCCCAGACAGTTTGGAGTCTTGACACAGGAAGAATGGTCCAGGATCAGGTGTGAGGGTGACAGGGTGTCCCCCCCACAAAAAGGGTAGCACCAGGTATAAATATTTAACATCCAGAGACACTATTTAAAACACACCAAGACCTGTGAAGTTACAGAAGAAGGACTGCCCTGCTGCTTAAAGGATTGTCTTGCTGCGTGAGAAGAAAGACTAGACCTGCTTACGTTCATCCATGGCTAACTAGAATGACACCTGTGTGAACTACAGGGACACAAGAAACTTCAGAGGCCTGCTTACAACCGCTGCACTGGACCTGAGTGCACCTGAAACTGGACCTGCTTGATCTAGGCTGCTGGCCTCTGCCTGGAGAGAGTCCTGATCTCCAAGAGGTGCCCCCTTGGTCCTAGACCCTTGGCTGGCATCAGACTGTACCCCTCATTGTCTGACTGTGGGTTCCATCAAATCTGATGCAGCTCAAAGCAGAGCTTCACATCACAATCCCTCGCAGCTCTTGATCGACAGCCTCATTGGAATTGACACAGTGTGACACAACTCTATGCAGGACATTCCATCAATGACATGAGGTACAACTCTCAGCAGAAATAATCGGGTCGCTGTATCTGGTGTGCACTCCATCACAGTTGGCCAGAACATGTGACTTTGTCCTGGACTGGGGCAACTAGATAACCACAGTTGGCACTTTGCGCTTTTAGGTGCTATTTTTACTTTGAAATTGAAAATCTCTGGTTCTACTGATTGTATTTTCGTTGTTATATTATCATTTTATTTATGATCATTTATTCAATGTTTCTAGGTTAGTTTGAGATTCCTCTTGCAATGTGTGTTCACTTAATTACTGTTTCTGTGCTGCATAAATATTTTGCACATTGCCTCTAAGTTAAGCCTGGCTGCTTTGTGGCATGCAACCAAAGGGTTAAGCACAGGTTAATTTAGTGACTTTTCACCCTGAAAAGGATAGTGGATGTTGCCTGAGTGGGGCTTCTAATCCCCAACTAAGAACCTGATTTCTTATGGTGACACTTGAATTTTTCACAGTTCCTATGACTTCAGTGATGCAACAGGGGAAACAGCATTCACACTCTGAAATCTGTTCCAGCACCACTGTCTAGGAGTGGAGAGAGGGCATCAATGTAAGTAGTGACAAATGATGAATGTGTGGTCTAGTAGTCATAGAGGAAAACTGTCAGCAGAACCACAATTTGACACACCTAGGACACCATATGTAGAGGTGTCATCATTAGTAAGAATATATTCCCATTTCTGACACTCTCATGTGACCTTTATAGGATACTCATTCTCATGCTCTCATTCTCCCAGCTCTGTGACAATAAGTCCACCTGAGCACGTCTGTGCCAATATGAATACTGGGGTTGACGTAGCCTATGCTGTGGAATGCAAGTATATTCTGACTATGAATATATATGTGTTATAGCATTTTGTCAGTGTAGTAACAGTATTTAAACAGTAGTTGTACCTCCACTCTGTCTAACATTGATTATTTTGTGCTAGGAACATATCATCAGCAAAATGTTTTAAGTCCTTCATACCTCAGAGAGAGTCACTGCTGTGGTTTATCTTTAAGCTACAATCAGATCAAAATATTTTAATTTCCACTCCATTTAATTTTAGGAGTAATGCTTTCTGTGGGTGTTGCTTTGGTGCTTGAGATGACAGTCACTCTTTAAATGAATGTCTGTTTGATGTCCAATAATCTGACATCATCCTGTGAGAAGACTGGGACTTACTTGTACTCATCTTTTGTGCTTCTTGAAGATCCTCATTAACCTCTGCCTGCTAGATATCACCACATAGCACATGCAAAGTATTGCCTGTCTGAGCCTGGTGTGGCCTGGATTTCTTCTCTTTATCATAATGCTGGGCTGTTGTCCCTGGTTGTGCTATAGGCCTAAGGCTCTAAAGGGCCCAGACATCCCTTATGTCTTAGGGAGAAGGATGGAATGCTGGAGTCAACAAGACAGCAGTATTTGGTGGCTCGATGGTTGTATAATCTTCAGAGTGGTCAGGCCTGGTGTGATAGTAATTTAGTACTTTGTCATGGTAGTGGGTGTCTGCATATCTGGTTGAATAGGAGCACAGCGAGTGGGGGCCTGAAATGGCAACAGAACTTCCCTCCAAAACAAATTGCTGAGATACCAGGTGCTGCATGGGAAGTGGGGAGGAGTTGTGGGCCTGTAGTAACTGGCAATGTGCCATCACTGGACAACTGGCTGGGTGAACAGACTTTGCGTTATGGACACCCTCAGTATACTAACCTATTTTTTGCATTGCTACAGTGGCCTCACTCAGAAAAGGTGTGCCAGTAACATCTAGAACATAGTAGTAGTTACTCTCCCATTGGTGCAACCCCGCGGAATAATGTGGCTGACGTTAGAAGGGAGGAAGCCTTTAATCCTTCCAGCTATGTTTTTGCAACATCTATAATACAGAAGCCATCTTGGAGCCTTCTGACTAGCAGTGTCCTGGTGCTCATGTTCTTCTCCTGACAACTGCAAATCCTCTGTTGGGTGCTGTTAGAAATGGGGTCTTTGGTTGACAGTCCGGTTACCCTCTGTTCAAGCAAGGACCCTCACTCTAGTCAGGGTAACAGAGAATCACCCTCAGCTAACCCCTGCTTACCCCCTTGGTAGCTTGGCAGAGCAGTAGGCTTAACCTCAGAGTGCTAGGTGTAAAGTATTTGTACCAACACACACAGTAACTTAATGAAAACACTACAAAATGACACAACACCAGTTTAGAAAAATAGGAAATATTTATCTAAACAAAACAAGACCAAAACGACAATAATCCGACATACACAAATCAAGTTATGAATTTTTAAAGATTAAACTAAAAAATAGCGCTTAGAAGCAAAAATGCTTCAATGGGATGTTAACACGGCGTCGTGACGGAGTCGTTCCCAACAAGCCGACACCAGCGGCGCCGGACACGGAGTCGTGTAGACCCCCAAGTACAGTACCTTTGGTGAAGAGTGAAAACAAGCTGATGCGCGAAGTCGGGAATCGCGGCGTCTGTGCGAAACGTTGAATCCGTTCACTTCGAGCGGCGTCGGTCACGACGTGGTGCGGCGACTTCCACGGAGTCACGGACTTCAGCGGGGCTGCTGCGGCGTCGGGCCTGCGAAGAGCGTCGCGTTCCAGCGAAGGTCACGGCGTCAGGTGCGGGCGGCGTTACCGGATTCAGCAGCGGCGTCGGTCCGAAGTCGATTTCCTTGGATTCCACCAGCTTTCCTTTCAAGGGCCCAGGGACTGGATAGGGCACCACTTGTCGGGGCAGGAGTCTCTCCAGAGACTCCAGGTGCTGGCAGAGAGAAGTCTTTGCTGTCCCTGAGGCTTCAAACAACAGGAGGCAAGCTCTAACTCAAGCCCTTGGAGATTTCTTCACAAAATGGAAGGCACACAAAGTCCAGTCTTTGCCCTCTTACTCTGGCAGAAGCAGCACTGCAGGAAAGCTCCACAAAGCACAGTAACAGGCAGGGCAGCACTTCTTCCTCAGCTATCAGCTCTTCTCCAGGCAGAGGTTCCTCTTGGTTCCAGAAGTGTTTCTCAAGTCTGTAGATTTGGGTGCCCTTCTTATACCCATTTTAGTCTTTGAAGTCACCTTTCTTCAAAGGGGACTCACACCTACTTGTGAAATCCTGCCTTGCCCAGGCAAGGCATCAGACACACAGCAGGGGGTTGGAGCCGGCATTGTCAGAGGCAGGCACAGTCCTTTCAGATGAGAGTGACCACTCCGCCCCTCCCTCCTAGCAGAGATGGCTAATCAGGAAATGCAGGTTACACCCCAGCTCCCTTTGTGTCACTGTCTGGTGTGAGGTGAAAAACAACCCAACTGTCAAACTGACCCAGACAGGGAATCCACAAACACGGCAGAGTCACAGAATGGTTTAAGCAAGAAAATGCTCACTTTCTAAAAGTGGCATTTTCAAACGCACAATCTTAAAATCAACTTTACTAAAAGATGTATTTTTTAATTGTGAGTTCAGGGACCCCAAACTCCACATGTCCATCTACTCTCTAGGGGAATCTACACTTTAATCATATTTAAAGGTAGCCCCCATGTTATCCTATGATAGAGACAGGCCTTGCAACAGTGAAAAACGAAGTTGGCAGTATTTCACTGTCAGGACATATAAACCACATTACTATATGTCCTACCTTATCCATACACTACACCCTGCCCTTGGGGCTACCTAGGGCCTACCTTAGGGGTGCCTTACATGTAAGAAAAGAGAAGGTTTAGGCCTGGCAAGTGGGTACACTTGCCAAGTCGAATTTACAGTGTAAAAATAAACACAGGGACACTGCAGTGGCAGGTCTGAGACATGATTACAGGGTTACTTGTGTGGGTGGCACAACCAGTGCTGCAGGCCCACTAGTAACATTTGATTTACAGGCCCTGGGCACCTCTAGTGCACTTTACTAGGGACTTAACAGTAAAACAAATATGCCAATCATGGAGAACCAATTACGTACACATTTTAAACAGGAGCACTTGCACTTTAGCACTGGTTAGCAGTGGTAAAGTGCCCAGAGTAACAAAAACAGTAAAATCAGAGTCCAGCACACATCAACAACCTGGGGAACAGAGGCAAAAAGTTAAGGGAGACCACGCCAAGGATGAAAAGTCTAACACGTGTCCCCCCCAGCTAAAAGTGGGGAGCAACTACCCACCCTCATGGGAGTTCTCATCACTAAGGAGGAAGATCCTGGACAGACCATCAGCATTGGCGTGCTCTGTACCAGGACGATGTTCCACCGTAAAGTCCATCCCCTGTAGAGAAATGAACCACCTCAACAGTTTTGGATTCTCACCCCTCATCTGCATTAACCATCTGAGGGGCCTGTGGTCGGTCTGAACTCAGAAGTGAGTCCCAAACAAGTAGGGTCTTAGCTTCTTCAGTGCCCAGACCACAGCAAACGCTTCGCGTTCTATAGCACTCCTCCTACGTTCCCTGGGTAGTAACCTCCTGCTAATGAAGGCTACGGGTTGATCTAGGCCCTCTTCATTAAGCTGTGAGAGTACTGCTCCAATACCATGCTCTGAGGCGTCTGTTTGCACAACAAACTCCTTGGAGTAGTCAGGTGCCTGCAGCACAGGTGCTGTGCACATGGCAACCTTCAGGTTATCAAAAGCGTTCTGGCAAGCCTCTGTCCAGATCACTTTCTTGGGTTGCTTCTTAGAAGTCAACTCAGTTAAGGGGGTAACAATGGTACCATATCCCTTAACAAACCTCAGGTAATATCCTGTGAGACCTAAAAAGGCTCTCACTTCAGTCTGGGTCTTGGGAGGCTCCCAAGCCAGAATCGTGTCTATCTTAAGCTGTAGGGGTGCCACCTGGCCACTCCCCACCTGTTGTCCTAAGTACACCAAAGAACCCTGCCCTATTTGGCACTTGCTCACCTTAATAGTGAGGCCTGCCTTCTGCAGGGCCTCTAACACTCTCCAGAGGTGTTGCAGGTGTTCCTCCCATGTGGAACTAAACACAGCAATGTCATCCAGGTAGGCGGCACTGAACTCATCCAGTCCTGCCAACACCTGGTTGACCAACCTCTGAAAGGTGGCAGGGGCGTTCTTCATCCCAAAGGGCATCTCATTGAAGTGGAAGTGCCCATCTGGGGTACAGAATGCTGACCTCTCCTTAGCCCCCTCAGTTAAGGCAATCTGCCAGTACCCAGATGTTAAATCAAACGTACTGAGGTACTTGGCAGCTCCTAACCGAGCAATGAGCTCATCAGCTCGGGGGATGGGGTGTGCATCAGTCTTGCTGACCGCATTGAGACCCCGGTAGTCCACACAGAACCTAAGTTCTGGAGTGGCACCAGGAGCAGCAACCTTTGGGACCAAGACCACTGGGCTGGCCCAAGGACTGCTGGAGTGCTCAATAACCCCTAGGGTTAACATTTTGGAGACTTCTTCCTTAATGCAAGCCCTGACCCAGTCAGTCACCCTGTAAACCTTATGTTTAACAGGTGTACTGTCCCCAGTGTCCACATCATGTGTGCACAGGTGTGTGACTCCTGGGATCAGGGAAAACAGTGAGGCGAACTGTCCCACCACTTGGCGACAGTCCCTCTGCTGTTCCTCAGTCAGGGAGGGGGAGAGGATCACTCCCTCCACAGACCCATCTTTCTCTCCTGCAGACAGGAGGTCAGGAAGAGGCTCACTCTCTTCCTCCACCCCGTCATCTGTCGCTAGGAGCATGGATAGCTCAGTTCGCTCAAAGTGTGGTTTGAGGCGGTTGACATGTAGGACCCTCAAAGGGTTCCTGGGGGATTGCAAGTCTACCAGATAGGTGACCTCGCTCTTTCTTTCCACCAACTCAAAAGGCCCAGTCCACTTATCTTGGAGAGCCCTAGGCTCCACTGGTGCCATGACCCACACTTTTTGTCCAGGCTGAAACTCAACCAGAGTGGCATTCTGGTCGTACCACCGTTTCATATCCTCCTGGCTTGCTTCCAGGTTCTCCTGAGCGAGACTCCTGTAGCGGGCTGTCTGGTTTCTCAGTGCCAGCATGTAGCTAAATACATCCTGGGGTGGTTTACTAGGAGCTTTCTCCAAAGCCTCCTTCACCAGACTGAGCGGTCCCCTCACAGGGTGGCCATAGATGAGCTCAAAGGGGCTAAAGCCAAGTCCCTTTTGAGGCATCTCCCTGTAAGCGAACAGAAGGCATGGCAAGAGGACGTCCCACTTATGCCTCAAGGGCTCTGACAGGCCCTGAATCATGCCTTTCAAGGTGCGGTTGAATCTCTCAACCAGACCATTACTTTGGGGGTGGTAAGGGGTGGTGAACTTGTAGGTTACCCCACACACCTTCCACAGAGACTTCATATAAGTGGATATGAAGTTTGTACCTCTATCAGATACCACCTCCTTGGGGAACCCCATGCGGGTAAAAACTCCCATCAAGGCACGTCCCACCATGGGGGCAGTGACCGTCCTTAGAGGAATGGCTTCTGGGTACCGTGTGGTATGGTCCACCAAGACCAGGATGAACCTGTTGCCCATGGCTGTCGTGGGATCCAGAGGCCCCACAATGTCAATTCCTACCCTTTCAAAGGGAGTACTGACTACAGGCAAAGGTTGGAGGGGAGCTTTGCATTTCCCCCCACTCTTGCCACTTGCCTGACAAGTCTGACAAGACCTACAATAAGCAGCTGACTGCTTGTGCATCAAGGGCCAGTAAAAGTGGGAGACAAGCCTCTTATAGGTCTTGTCCTGCCCTAGATGTCCTGCCAACGGCACATCATGAGCCAAACCCAGTAGGAAGGCCCTGAAGCACTGGGGTACCACCAGCATACGAGCTGACCCAGGCTCAGGAACCTTAGGCTCACTATACAGGAGGCCATCCTCCCAACAAATCAGGTGAGTACCTGGCGCCTCGCCAGCCGTCTGGGCTGCAGCCTGCTGCCGTAGCCCCTCAAGAGTAGGGCACTCCTTCTGCGCTGTGCAGAATGCTTCCCTAGTGGGTCCCCCTTCCTGCTGCCACTGCGACAGATTGGGACCTCCCCCAGTTCAGCCACCTGTTCCCCTGTAGGCTCCGGGGCATCACCCTCAGGCTCTGCCTCCTCCCGGACCATGGGAACTTTTGGGGCCGGTTTCCCGCGCCCCCTGCCCTTCCTCTTCTTGGCGGTCCCCTGGGCCACTGTTTCAGGCTCCAGGGGCTCTTGACTACCCTGATTGGCTGCCATAGACCGGGTGGATACGCATACCCACCCAGGCAGACCCAACATCTCCAAGTGAGACCTGTGTTCCACCTCCTTCCAAGGGGAATCCTCCAGGTCGTTACCTAGCAAACAAACAACAGGCATAGTTGGACTCACAGCTACTTTCCAGGAACCTGAGACCCCCCCCATTCAAAGGGAACCTGCGCCATTCTGCAGAGGCGCTCAGAGTTGTCTACCGCAACTACTTGGTGAAGTACCCGGGGATCAATCTGCTCTTCAGACACCAGGTGACTGCTCACTGTAGTCACACTGGCTCCTGTGTCTCTCAGAGCCTCCACCCTCTGTCCATTGATGGTCACCCATTGCCTGTATTTCTTAGTGTTATCAGGCACTAGGTTTCTCTGGACCATCTCACTGTCCCCTAGTGAGACAAGGGTCATTTCTGCTGGTTCCCACCCACCTGAAACCAACTCCTCCCCACACGCTACACTGGCCAAACCCTGGGACGGTGCACCAGTGGGTGCCGGTGTACTTTTGGGGCATTTGGGGTCCCCCCTCACATGACCCACCTGGTCACATGCATAGCACTTACGTGGGGGACCACCTGCCACTGGCTTCCCTTTGGACAACCATGGCTTCTTTTCACTGGGGGTTGGGAATCCATACCCTGGGAATCAGTTTGGGGCCCTTTAGAGAACTCCCCCTGTTTGCCCTTACCCCCACTTTCTTCTGAGAGGGACCCTGCCCACCCTTGGCGTGGTCTCCCCCATACCTCTTTTGGACCCTGGTGCTCTCCCAGCAGTCCGCTTCCGGCGCAAGCTTCCTGGGGTCAGTCAGCTTGTTGTCAATGAGGTGCTGGCGCAGCTCTGGAAAACATAAACTGTACAAGTGCTCCCAAGCAATTAAATTGTAAAGCTCCTCATACGTGTTTACTTTGCTGCCCTTCACCCAACCATCCAGTGACCTGCAAAAAGAATCAACACATTCCAACCATGTTTGGGATTCCTTTCTCTTGTAGGATCTAAACTTCTCCTTGTACTGCTCAGGGGTGAGACCATACCTGGTGAGTAAGGCCTCCTTCATGACAGGGTAGATGAGACTCTGAGCATCCCCTAAGGCCGTCAGTGTGTCCCTCCCCTCTGCCTCAAAATGCTTCCACAGGGCTGCCCCCCAATGAGCTTCAGGGACCAGGTTCATGTGGAGAGCTGACTCATAACCCTTGAACCACAAGTAGATATCATCCTCCCTCTTATAATCCCTCAAAAGGTCTTTTGGGATGTGTACCCTTCTCTCCGGCTGCACTGTAGGATTGCTGCCACCATCCCTACTGGACTGGCTCCTCTGATCTAACTCCTTTAAGTTAAGCTCATGAGCCAGCTGCATCTTCCTTTCCTCAAGGACTGCTCTTCTCTCATCTCTTTCTTTCTCCAGATTGAGCTTCTGCTGCTCCAATTGGTATGCCCCCTCTGCCTGTCTGTCCTGCAACTCCTCAGGTGTCAGACCCTTGGATGAGACACTGCTACCTGCCCTGGAGACCTTCTCCCTGGACATAACAGGCCCACCCACAATACCATTGTGTACTGATCACTCTTCCTCCTCATCTCCCTCATCCTCTGTGTGCCCTTCAGTGCTCTTGGCTGTCACCCAGGCCCTCAGCGCCTTTTGCAGCTCCTCCTCCCTGGATGTGCTCTTAATGGGACAGTCAAAACTTTTACAGAACTGCTTCAACTGAGCTTTGGTATAACTCTCCAATTTCTAAAGGTCAAACTCAGCTCCAACTGATGCATCTCCAAGTAGAGACATGATGAAAGGTAAAAAGAGTGCAAAGTTACAAATGCAGAAACAAGTTCCCAAATGAAGTTCACAGTCAATCAAGGATCAGCGAAAAAAAACAAAGTGGACGTAGGGAAAAATCCACAAAAAGAGAAAAAGCTAAAATCTCAAGACAAGCAGTATGTGGTCACGTAGTGGTCTGAACTCAAACAGTAGTGTGCACTTAATTACTGTATGTCAAGTACAAATACAAGTCCAAATCCCAACCGCTGATCACCAATGTTAGAAATGGGGTCTTTGGTTGAGAGTCAGGTTACCCCCTGTTCAAGCAAGGACCCTCACTCTAGTCAGGATAAAGAGAATCACCCTCAGCTAACCCATGATTACCCCCTTGGTAGCTTGGCAGAGCAGTAGGCTTAACCTCAGAGTGCTAGGTGTAAAGTATTTGTACCAACACACACAGTAACTTAATGAAAACACTACAAAATGACACAACACCAGTTTAGAACAATAGGAAATATTTATCTAAACAAAACAAGACCACAACGACAAAAATCCGACATACACAAGTCAAGTTATGAATTTTTAAAGATTAAACTCAAAAATAGCGCTTAGAAGCAAAAATGCTTCAATGAGATGTTAACACGGCATCGTGACGGAGTCGTTCCCAACAAGCCGACACCAGCGGTGCCGGACACGGAGTCGTGTAGACCCCCAAGTACAGTACCTTTGGTGAAGAGTGAAAACAAGCCGATGCGCGAAGTCGGGAATCGCGGCGTCTGTGCGAAACATTGAATCCGTGCACTTCGAGCGGCGTCGGTCACGACGTGGTGCAGCGACTTCCACGGAGTCACAGACTTCAGCGGGGCTGCTGCGGCGTCAGGCCTGCGAAGAGCGTCGCGTTCCAGCGAAGGTCACGGTGTCAGGTGCGGGCAGCGTTACCGGATTCAGCAGCGGCGTCGGTCCGAAGTCGTCCGAAGTCGATTTCCTTGGATTCCACCAGCTTTCCTTTCAAGGGCCCAGGGACTGGATAGGGCACCACTTGTCGGGGCAGGAGTCTCTCCAGAGACTCCAGGTGCTGGCAGAGAGAAGTCTTTGCTGTCCCTGAGACTTCAAACAACAGGAGGCAAGCTCTAACTCAAGCCCTTGGAGATTTCTTCACAAGATGGAAGGTACACAAAGTCCAGTCTTTGCCCTCTTACTCTGGCAGAAGCAGCACTGCAGGAAAGCTCCACAAAGCACAGTCACAGGCAGGGCAGCACTTCTTCCTCAGCTATCAGCTCTTCTCCAGGCAGAGGTTCCTCTTGGTTCCAGAAGTGTTTCTCAAGTCTGTAGATTTGGGTGCCCTTCTTATACCCATTTTAGTCTTTGAAGTCACCTTTCTTCAAAGGGGACTCACACCTACTTGTGAAATCCTGCCTTGCCCAGGCAAGGCATCAGACACACAGCAGGGGGTTGGAGCCTGCATTGTCAGAGGCAGGCACAGTCCTTTCAGATGAGAGTGACCACTCCACCCCTCCCTCCTAGCAGAGATGGCTAATCAGGAAATGCAGGTTACACCCAGCTCCCTTTGTGTCACTGTCTGGTGTGAGGTGAAAAACAACCCAACTGTCAAACTGACCCAGACAGGGAATCCACAAACACGGCAGAGTCACAGAATGGTTTAAGCAAGAAAATGCTCACTTTCTAAAAGTGGCATTTTTAAACGCACAATCTTAAAATCAACTTTACTAAAAGATGTATTTTTTAATTGTGAGTTCAGGGACCCCAAACTCCACATGTCCATCTACTCTCTAGGGGAATCTACACTTTAATCATATTTAAAGGTAGCCCCCATGTTATCCTATGAGAGAGACAGGCCTTGCAACAGTGAAAAACGAAGTTGGCAGTATTTCACTGTCAGGACATATGAACCACATTACTATATGTCCTACCTTATCCATACACTACACCCTGCCCTTGGGGCTACCTAGGGCCTACCTTAGGGGTGCCTTACATGTAAGAAAAGGGAAGGTTTAGGCCTGGCAAGTGGGTACACTTGCCAAGTCGAATTTACAGTGTAAAAATAAACACAGGGACACTGCAGTGGCAGGTCTGAGACATGATTACAGGGTTACTTGTGTGGGTGGCACAACCAGTGCTGCAGGCCCACTAGTAACATTTGATTTACAGGCCCTGGGCACCTCTAGTGCACTTTACTAGGGACTTAACAGTAAAACAAATATGCCAATCATGGAGAACCAATTACGTACACATTTTAAACAGGAGCACTTTCACTTTAGCACAGGTTAGCAGTGGTAAAGTGCCCAGAGTAACAAAAACAGTAAAATCAGAGTCCAGCACACATCAACAACCTGGGGAACAGAGGCAAAAAGTTAAGGGAGACCACGCCAAGGATGAAAAGTCTAACAGGTGCCAGGGGGTTCAACCGCTCACTATGGGGATGTTGCCAGACACATGAGAAATGATGGTGGGGCTCGATGCCACGCTGTCAAGTCCTGCTCCTGGGGTAGGGTCTAACATCTGATAAGTAGACACTGGGGGTTCTCCCCCATTCACTTGCAGACAGCAGGGGATATTCAGTCAACACTGCACTCTGAGTCCGGTGCATCCATTCAACTGCTTCCGCCTTCTGATTTCTGAACCTTCCAGTCAACAATGCAAAGGACAGATTATCTCTCCTCTCTAACCAGGAAAAGCTACACAAATATGAAAAACTGAGTGACTCAGCCCTTTCTGCCACCTTGATAGATGATGCTGCCAACCCACTGTCTCCTGCTTCCTCTGGCGATAGGCACGTGTCCTCAGAGGCTACACTGAAGGCCTTTTCCACCACACATGTGGCTCTCTAGTTTAAGATTGGTGATGTTGGAGCAGTAGTGAACCTCCTCCAGGAGGATCTCTGTAATGTCACGGAGGCACAGAGTAGCATTTTGTCACTGGAAAACAATATTAAGGAGTGACAGGTCTCTCTGTGTCACATCTTGGTGGCTCATGTAAATCCTTGCTGAGTGTATAGAGGATTCTGGGGGTAGAACCAAAGGAAATAACATTTGGCTGGTGGGCATTCCTAGGGTGAAAGAATAATCTCAACCAGAGCAATTCTTTGGAAAATGGCTTCAATCATGAATGCGAGCTGAGGTGCTCTCGTACTTTATTGGTAGACAGAACTCACCAGACTGACCGAGATGCCTCCCTGGAGCCCCATCCATACGATATTAGAGAGACTATTCAATTATAAAGACAGGCAATCCATCTTGAGGGAGTCCCATTCAAGAGTCAGGTGTCCTTTGAGCCCTCCAGAGTCCTCTTTCTGTACTTCCCAAACCTAATACTACAGGAACAGAAGACATCTGAAATTATCAAACAGAAGCCTAGGTCAAATAACCTTGAATGCATGCCTTTTTTGAGTCTGTCTGGAGGTATAAACTCTGAATTATTTTTCTGCCACGCCTGAAGCTTTATTGAAATGTGTGGCTGAGTGGGAAGAGCTGGGAGCTGATTCTTGGCAGTGGCAGGTTATATACTTCCCAAGTGAACAGGCTAATTCTCATCTTGGTAGTAGAAAGAGAATAAGCCAGCGATGTTGCCACTCAAGTCCCAAAGATGGCAGTCCTGGTGAGGATGTAATGATGGGCTGAACCTTGAACTATCCAAGTAGCCTCTTGGGGTGCCACAGAATGTTGAAGCAAGATGTTTAAATTTACTATATCCTGTCCTTCCAAACTGACAGATTCACTTGTGTGAGTGCTACCAGAAGTCAACCAATGTATGTTGGGGGATCTGTTTCAACTCACTTTATGCCAAGTACGTTTTATTTTGGTACTGGGTTTGCTTTTGGTATAATAAGTTGTTCACTCATAGGTTTCTGCCCAGTTGTATTTGGTGCACCTGTTGTTCTTTCACCTGAGAAGGGCAGCAGTGAGATTCAAACTTTCTCCCTGAAGACATATAGGGGGTGATTCTAACCCTGGCGGTCGGTGATAAAGCGGCGGCCAACCCGCCAACAGGCTGGCGGTCCAAAAAATGGAATTCTGACCCTGGCGGGAACCGCCAACACAGCCCGCCACATTAACACTCCGCCCGCCGCGGCGGTACAGACAAACAGCGCGGCGGTCACCGCCAAGAGGCAGGCGGCAGACAATGTACCGCCCACCCTATCACAACTCACCAATCCGCCACCTTTTCCGGGGCGGGAGCCCCGCCGATAAAAACACGGCGGAAACAGACTACGAACGGGAAAACGCTCACCTCTACGCACTCCACGAGGAAGGAGGACAGCATGGAACCCGAATTAAACATACTACCTGCTCTCGTCTACCTGCTCATCTACCACGAGTACGAATGCCGGCGCAGACGACAACGGTGAGTACTGCACCTACGACACACGGGAGGGGGGAGGAGGAAAGCTTACGGGCACACACATATGCGACCCCCACCCCCCCAAACTATGCACACACCAATGCAGAGCAACAAGTCACAGTGACACCACCCAAACCCCCCTGATAAATGCAAAGACAGAATTTAATTGTGAATACAAATTTATGTACAAAATAGTCTCTGAAAAGTTTTGCCAACTAGCCAAAAAATCAATATCAAAATAAGTCTATATACAGTGCAATGGATAACCGAGGCAATTAGTCCTGCACATCAAAAGAAAATCGAAGTGTCCGTGGGCCAAAGTGTAACAACACAAGGGCAAAGCCCACACAGGAGACCTGAGTCCTCTGGAGAGAACACTGCAGGGGCATCTGATGAAAAAACTACAGGCACCTCAGGGGGAAGGGAAGGGGGGGGCACCACAGCCACATGAGTCCACGACGCCAGAACCACGAAGGGGCCACCATGCCTACTGTGCCATCCTGGGGAGTGCAAAGCCACAGTCTCTCAAGTCTCTACAGTAGGTGGGTTGCCCACTGTTCCATCCTGGGGAGTGCAAAGCCACAGTCTCTCAAGTCTCACAAGTGGGTGGGTTGCCCACTGTGCCATCCTGGGGAGTGCAAAGCCACAGTCTCTCAAGTCTCTACAGTAGGTGGGTTGCCCACTGTTCCATCCTGGGGAGTGCAAAGCCACAGTCTCTCAAGTCTCACAAGTGGGTGGGTTGCCCACTGTGCCATCCTGGGGAGTGCAAAGCCACAGTCTCTCAAGTGGATTACAGTCTCCACTGGTCAAGGAGGAGGCATGGTGGGCACAGTGAACCGTTAACAGTGCATGCAGGAAGGGCCCAGCGGAGCGGTGCTTGAGACGGTGGGGCCCAGCGGAGCGGTGCTTGACAGGAAGGGCCCAGCGGAGCGGTGCTTGAGACGGTGGGGCCCAGCGGAGCGGTGCTTGACAGGAAGGGCCCAGCGGAGCGGTGCTTGAGACGGCGGTGCCCAGCGGAGCGGTGCTTGACAGGAAGGGCCCAGCGGAGCGGTGCTTGACAGGAAGGGCCCAGCGGAGCGGTGCTTGAGACGGCGGGGCCCTGTTCAGTGGTGCTCTTCTGCACGACGGGGTCCTCTTCAGCGGTGCTCTTCTGCACGGCGGGGCCCTGTTCAGCGGTGCTCTTCTGCACGGCGGGGCCCTGTTCAGCGGTGCTCTTCTGCACGGCGGGGCCCTGTTCAGCGGTGCTCTTCTGCACGGCGGGGCCCTGTTCAGCGGTGCTCTTCTGCACGGCGGGGCCCTCTTCAGCGGTGCTCTTCTGCACGGCGGGGCCCTCTTCAGCGGTGCTCTTCTGCACGGCGGGGCCCTCTTCAGCGGTGCTCTTCTGCACGGCGGGGCCCTGTTCAGCGGTGCTCTTCTGCACGGCGGGGCCCTGTTCAGCGGTGCTCTTCTGCACGGCGGGGCCCTGTTCAGCGGTGCTCTTCTGCACGGCGGGGCCCTGTTCAGCGGTGCTCTTCTGCACGGCGGGGCCCTCTTCAGCGGTGCTCTTCTGCACGGCGGGGCCCTGTTCAGCGGTGCTCTTCTGCACGGCGGGGCCCTCTTCAACGGTGCTCTTCTGCACGGCGGGGCCCTGTTCAGCGGTGCTCTTCTGCACGGCGGGGCCCTGTTCAGCGGTGCTCTTCTGCACGACGGGGCCCTGTTCAGCGGTGCTCTTCTGCACGGCGGGGCCCTGTTCAGCGGTGCTCTTCTGCACGGCGGGGCCCTCTTCTGCGGTGCTCTTCTGCACGGCGGGGCCCTGTTCAGCGGTGCTCTTCTGCACGGCGGGGCCCTCTTCAGCGGTGCTCTTCTGCACGGCGGGGCCCTCTTCAGCGGTGCTTGTCCAGTAAGTCAAGGGAGCCAGACCTGGCCTGGACTCCCTGCTCAGTCGCCCTCCGACCGTGCTGTTGCTGGACCCTTCGGTGACGGAGTCCTGGGCCCTTTGGTGTTCTCCCTAACACCCGGGATGGGGCTTGTGGGCCCCTCCTGCTCCGCGCTCCTGCTGGCTGACTTCTCCGCCCTGCTGCCCTTTCGCTCCTTAGATGGGGCTCTCGGGCCCTTGCCTCCCCTAGCTGTTGTGGCTGGTGAAGTGGGCGAACTTGGCTCCTTGGGGGCAGCCGTGTCAGTCCTCTCACGGCGGCCCTTTAGTTTCCGGGTCCTCTTGCCTGGGGGGGGCTGGCTGTCCCCTTGCTGCTGATTGAAGTGTCACTGCTGGCAAAGGGTGGACTCAGGAACCCATGCACCACAGTGACACTCGAAGCTGGGCTGGTGGTGGCTGAGGTGCTCTTGGGACTCTTTGCAGATGGAGGGGGTGGGTCAGTGGAGGGAAAGAGGTCAAGATTAGCGAGGAAAACTTTCTTAGGACCAAGGTAAAAGGTAGGAGAAGTGGTGATGGGAGTGGAGGAAGAGGATGTGGTTGTAGGAGAGTCAGGTGTGCTGTCTTTGGGTGCAGGTGCTTGTGCTGGAGGCTGTCGTGAGGTGGATGGCTGTTGGGTGGGTGTCTGCCTGCGTTTGTGTGTCTTAGAAGAGGGGGTGACAGACACAGTGGGAGAGGACACAGGGGACGTGTAAATGGTAGTGGGGGTGGTGACTGCACGTGTGCGGACTGGACTGGAGGGTGTGCTGGTGATGGAAGCACTGGCTGATGGTGGTGTGCATGCAGGTGTGAGTGTAGACGTCACAGGGAGGGAGGAGGGAGACGAGGAGGAGGGGGACACAGAGGTGGTAGTGACTGTTGGAATGTCTGCATCTGGGTGTTGCTTGCGTGAATGCTTGTGGGTTCTGTGGTGCTTGTGTCTGGATGAGCTGCCCTTGGGTGTTGAGGTGTGTGCAGGCTGGTCTGATGGTGTGGATGGGATAGGCTGAGGAACAGGAGACAGAGACAGGCTGGAGGCAGTCAGAAGAGGGAGGCTGGAAACAGGGACAATGGCTGCCGTAAGTGCTGAGGCCAGAGCATTGAACGATCGTTGATGGGCAGCCTGACCCGAATGAATGCCCTCCAGGTAGGCATTGCTCCGATGCACCTCCCTTTCTACCCCCTTGATGGCATTCAAAAGGGTAGTCTGCCCAACAATGATGGTCTGAAGGAGGTCAATGACCTCCTCACTGAGGGCAGCAGGGGTAACAGGGGCAGGGGCTGAGGTGCCTGGGGCGAATGAGACGCCCGCCTTCCTGGGCGAGCGGGCACGGAGCGTAGGCTGAGGGGCTGCTGGGAGGGCGGGGCTGGTGCGCTGGGTGGCGGCTGTACCTGTAGAGGCGGGGGGCCCGGATGTTGATGCCACCGCTAGGGAGCTCCCATCCGAGGACGTGTCGCTGTCGCTGGTGTCACCACCGGTCCCCGTTGTGGTGCTCCCCTCGCCCTCCGGATCACTGGTGCCCTCGGTGTCTGTTCCTGGTCCCACCGGGGCCTTGTGACTTGCAGCTCCCTCGTGCTCCGATGCCAATTCTCCTGCGCCTGATGATGCTAATGCACACATGCACAAGAAGATGAAGAAGAAGGGTGGGGGGAGAAAAACGAAGACCAGGTTGAGTGCATGCAATGTCAACACCGTTGGCGGAGAGGACAGACACAGGAGCCTCATGCACTAAGCCGCGCATTCGGGGTACACTACTCAGTACTTCTGACTAGGACAACAGGTCTAGAGACGACAAAGGCGCACATGTGTGATGCTGGACCATCGATAGCTGTACTTGTCACCCTACAGAGGTGGGGGCCGGGAGCACAGGGCCATGCCTAAAGGAGAGGACTACACTACAGAAAGTGCCCTGGCCTAATGTCACCCACAACCCTCCTCCCCCACCCAGACGCCTCCACTGCGCAGAGAGATAGCAGAATGTGCTGATACTCACCCCCTTGTGTCTGCTGTGATGTCCTCAAGCCCCATCCAAATCAGGGTAGGCCACCGCCAGGATCCGGGACATCAGGGGGGTCAGGGTACGACTGGCACCCCTCCTCGGTTGGGAGGCCATCCCCAGCAGTGACTCGGCGGTCTTCCTGGTCCCGCGGCAGATGTCCTCCCACCTCTTGCGGCAGTGGGTGCCCCGTCTGACGTGGACCCCCAGGGCCCGGACTTCCTTGGCGATGGCACGCCAAATGTCCACTTTCTGATGGGCGCTGACCTATTTGACATGTACAGGGTGGGAAGGAAAAATCATAAATTTTCTGCATGTTAGATGCGATTGGCCCCCCCTCCCCAACCTTGCCATATGGCACATGCTCTCATCTGTCGTGCGTTGCACTCCTCATTCGCCCCCCACCCCACCAACTTACATCCACCCCACTCCACACAGGCATAGCCCATTCAATGTGCACCCAGTGTACTTACCTGTTGGTCTGGAGGACCGTAGAGTAACGCATACTGGGGGAGGACCTCATCCACAAGTTTCTCCAACTCTTCTGTAGTGAAGGCAGGGGCCCTTTCCCCAGTCGCAGCAGCCATTGTCACTTCCAGACCGAGGTCACAGCAGCACTTGCAGTATAGGTCCTCTCCTGTGGATGATCAGGTCTCGAGTGATTAAGCAGATAGAAAATGGCGGTCACGCCCGCGGCGGTGCGTACCGCGACCGCCGGCGCACCTCGTCATTGGCTCCTGAAACCCATAGGCTTCAATGTTAGCCAATGCGGCTTCGTATAGCGGTCTTCGACCGCCTACCGCCACGGTGTGCAACGCCAGCGCATTGACCTCACATCCCATTGTCCCACTTCACAGGTCAGGCAGCCGCCATTTCAAGGGCCCACATGGCATAATTTGTACTGCGTCACACAGGCCTAGGCCATGCATTGCCACACATACACGCCTTTCAATACATAGATAATCGTGTGCTATGCATGCAGTGGAGAACGTACCTGTGATTTGCTTGACTCTGTGCTCCATGCTGTCCTTCCTAGGCACCGTCCGCTGGGACTTGCGAGGAGAAGGATGAATCCTCGCGTGTACCGACCGCTGGTGGACCTGTCGACAATGGAAGAACGCCATATCATACTACGATACCGACTTGACCGAGCCACTATACATGAACTGTGTGCCCAGCTGGAGCCAGCCCTGATGTCCCCCATCCGCCAACCCACAGGAATTCCCCCTCTAGTGCAGGTTCTGTCAGTCCTCCATTTTTTGGCAAGTGGCTCATTCCAGACAACAGTGGCCATGTCATCTGGAATGTCTCAGCCTATGTTTTTAAAAATCTTGTCTAGAGTGTTGTCTGCCCTGACGAAACACATGCGGCGCTACATTGTATTCCCTGAGGAGGTTGATTTGGCCACTGTGAAGGGTGATTTTTATGCCCTTGGACATATCCCCAACATAATTGGTGCCATTGATGGGACCCATGTGGCTTTAGTACCCCCAAAAGACGATGAGCAGGTGTACAGAAACAGGAAAAGTTACCATTTTATGAACGTCCAGGTGGTCTGTTTGGCTGACCAGTACATCTCCCATGTAAATGCCAAGTTCCCTGGGTCAGTGCATGACGCGTATGTGATGCGAAATAGCAGCATCCCTTATGTGATGGAACAGCTACAGAGACAACGTGTGTGGCTAATTGGTGACTCTGGTTACCCCAACCTGCCTTGGCTATTGAACCCAGTGAGGAATCCCCGGACCAGGGCAGAGGAACGGTACAATGAGGCCCATGGGCGAACTAGGAGGATCATTGAAAGAACCTTTGGCCTCCTGAAGGCCAGGTTTAGGTGCCTGCATATGACAGGGGGATCCCTGATGTACTCACCAAAGAGGTGTGCCAGATCATCGTGGCCTGCTGTATGCTTCACAATCTGGCATTGCGACGTCAGGTGCCTTTCCTGCAGGAGGATGGTCCAGATGGTGGTGTTGAAGCAGCTGTGGAGCCTGCGGGGAGTGAAGAGGAGGAAGACGAAGAGGACGACCCAGACAACAGGGACAGAGTTATCCAACAGTAGTTTCAGTAGCACACAGGTAGGAATCACCCACGCCATTTAACATTTACTGAAAGCCCCCTGCATCTTTACTTTCTGTATTTCCCCCCAGTTCTTTAAAACTGATGTTTGATTTTCCCTTCCCTTTTCAGTGCTGTATGACCCACTGCGTGACTTCTGCTTGGTTAGCCCATGGACTAATGCTTATTGACATCGGTATGTTGTCATCACATAAATAACAGAACATTATTGATCAGTAATGTGTTATACATTTGTAAATAATACAGGCTGACTCCAGCATGATTTCAGTGCAATGAGTGATTTATTTTTAGTGCTAGATATTGGTACATGATATTAAAACGGTGATGGGTGAGGGTGGAGTTATGTCCATGGCAGAGTCCAGTTCTCGGTCGCACAGGTGCATTGTCCATATGCCTGTGGAAGGATGGAGCAGGGGCAGTTCAAGGTTGGACAGGGTGACACTGTCGGACAGTGGAATGACATCCAGGGGGATATTAGGCTGGCGGGGGTCTTGGCATCCTACTCTGTCTTCCTGTGAGATCTCAGGTTCCTCTTGCGGGGTGGTTGTTCTTCAGCAGGAGGTGGGGTTCTGGTGGGCCGTCGTTCTGTGGGGGCCTCCTGACCACTAGCGCCGGCGGAGGTGGTAGGCTGTTCCTGGCTAGTGACAGGGGCCCTTTGTGGTGCCACATGGTCCCGCAATGTGGTTTCTATACGGTTGAGGGCCTGGTCTATGGTCCCCATAGCGGTAGCGATGTTCCTGAGTTCATTGCTGAACCCCATGTACCATTCCTCCTGCTGTGCCTGGATCTCGGTGAACCTGGCCAGTACCGTCGCCATCGTCTCCTGGGAGTGATGGTATGCTCCCATGATGGTGGTGAGGGCCTCTTGGAGAGTCGGTTCCCTGGGCCTGTCCTCCCCCCCCTGTCGCACAGCAGCCCTCCCAGTTGCCCTGTTTCCCCGGGCCTCTGTCCCCTGGACGGTGTGCCCACTACCACTGCCCCCAGGTCCCTGTTGTTGTTGGGGTGTTGGGTCAGCCTGGGTGCCCTGTAGTGGCGGACACACCGCTGATTGAAGCGTCCGCGAGACAGAGGCATGGGCCCGCTGGGTGGGAGCTGTGTTTGTGTTCCCAGAGGGGGTTGGGTCTGCTGTGGCCTGTGTCTGTGTGTGAGGAACCGACTGTCCAGAGGTCCCCGATGGTCCGGGCTGGTCATCAGGTTCTAGGTCGACAGAGCTGCTGTCCTCGCTGGGGGCCTGTTCTGGGGGTGGGATGGACAAATCTGGACCCTCCGTGGCGGTGTGTTGGCGTTCGGGCCCTGCAGGGGTAAAGGAGTATGGTTATTGTTTCGGTGTGTGCCATGGCGTGCATTTTGAGTGCCCTTGGCCCCCAGTGCTGGCATTCCCTTGTGCGAGGTGTTGTGAGGGTGTTGGGGGGGGTGTATGGGTATGTGCAATGGTCATGCTTTGGTGGTGGCTGTCTATGGTTTGTGTTGGCATTCAGGGGTTGGTGTTGTTTAGGGTGGGTTGTGCTGGTTAGACATTGGCAGGGAGGTTGTGTGCTGGGGGGTTGAGATTGGGGGCGAGGGGGGGGGGTTGGCACGCTGGTAGTTGGGGGGGGTGAAGTAGTTGAGATTCGACTTACCAGAGTTCATTCCTCCGTGCACTCCAGCGAGGCCATCAGGATGCAGGATGTTTACCACCTCTTGCTCCCATGCTGTGAATTGGGGTGGAGTGGGTGGGGGTCCGCCGCCAGTCTTCTGCTCAGCGATGTTGTGTCGCGACACCATCGAACGCACCTTCCCCCGTAGGTCGTTCCATCGCTTTCTGATATCTTCCCGATTTCTGGGATGCTGTCCCACAGCGTTGACCCTGTCTACGATCCTTTGCCATAGCTCAGCCTTCCTTGCTATAGTGGTGTGCTGCACCTGTGTGCCGAAGAGCTGGGGCTCAACCCTTATAATTTCCTCCACCATGACCCTGAGTTCTTGGTCCGAGAACCTGGGGTGTCTTTGGGGTGCCATGGGGTGGTGTGGATGAGGTGTGGGGTGGTGTTTGTGGTGATGTGCGTGGTGATATGTGGTGATGTGTGCGTAGATGTGGTGTGGGTGATGAAGTTGGGTTCCTGTGTGTGTTGGGGTTTTCTATTGCTGTGCTCGCTCTCTCTATCACTATCTCTCTCGCCTTCTCTCCGATTTCCAACTAGTGGGGGTTTGTGGGTGATGTGGGTGTGTGTTTTATAGTTGATTGGATGTGTGGGAGTGTTGTTTGTATGTGTGTCAGGTGTGTGTATTTCAAATTGTCCAATGTGGCTGTGTTTTGGAGCTGTGTGTGTATTTTGAGCGCGGCGGTGTGTACCGCCAATGGAATACCGCGGTTGAAAGACTGCCGCGTGGATTCGTGGGTCAGAATGGCATGGGCGTGTTTGTGTTGGTGTGACGGTGGAGGTTTGGTCATCTCCAGTTTTCCGCGGCCCGCTGATGAGGCGGCCTTCCTTGGATGTCGGATTGTTGGCGGTTTCACAGTTGGTGGTCAGAATGACCGTGGCGGTTTACCGCGGCCGCGGCGGTAGAATGGCAGACTTCTGACCGGCGGTAAGGGCCTTTTACCGCCGAGGTCAGAATGACCCCCATAGTGAGGAACCACCAAATTGGCCCCATTTAAGGCTAGCATCCAGGAACGTCAATGGGTCAAATGGTAAGATGAACAGGGGCTGCTCTGAAGGCTGCACAAATTCTGTCTTCTGAGATATGTTTCTTCAGGAGACACATCTGCTTTATTCCTACTGTCCCTTCTTAGCACTATAGAGTATTCAATCAGTTTAATTTTCAGGTTTAATTAAAGGATCTCATGGAATAGCTATTCTCCTTAGACGTAGCGCTCCCTTTCAAGTCCACCAAAACTAATTAGTTACTCAGTGTGGATGCTTAATGTTCTTGCAGTGTCGGGAAAATTAGACAATTAAATGCTTCAATGTCTATGCAACATCCCTCTTTCTGCCTCCTTTCTGTAGAATTCGGTTCCGCTCTACTACAGGCTCCAACTGGTTTTATTATTCTAGGAGGAGATTTTAAAGGGGCAATGGGTTGCGATCTGAAAAGAAAAACATAACCAAAGTTCCACACATCATTCAGGGTCCACACTGCTCCATGACTTAGTTGGCATGTTAGGCTTGGGAGACATGTGGGGTGTTCATAATCCCATCCAGGTAAAATACACATTCTTCTCAGGAGCCCATCACTTCTTCTCCAGCCTTGGCTACTTCTCTTGTCCGCTTTCAGAATTTGATGTGCTAGTAGAGGCTTGCATCCTCTTGTACAGTGTTCTGGATCATTCAGCAGCTGCGCTCCTAATAGGTAAAACTGTCCATCTTCGCATGGAGTATGGACAGTAGACGTTTGGTGGCTGACAGTTGATGATTTTGTTGTGTTTATCTATGTGGAAATAGGCCAATATTTGCATATAAAATTGACTTCATTGAGTCTCCTGTTGTACTCTGAGAGACTTTCTAGCCAGCTCTCTGGAGTAGGGCAATTGGTTACATCTCTAGGCTGACAAAGGATAAGCGTGAGTCTATCACATTCCTTGAATTGATTCTGGCTGAGCTTGACTTCAGATTCGGTGCCTGTGAACATCAATTTATATTGCATGACTTGGAGTGCTCACAAACATATTAACAGGACAGCCCATAAAATGATGGGAAGTTCCTTAGGCCTGGATATATAAATACATGTATACCTATATGGAAGGCTGCTTCACTGACTGGGGAGGAGGAACAGTAAGAATAAACGTAAAGGGATGGGAGGCTTCTTAGGCCTAGATATATAAATACATGTACACATATATGGAAGGCTGCTTTACTGGCAGGGGGGCAGGGACAGTAAGAAAAACATGTTGAAGGAATCGATGACGAACAAGGTATCCTAATCAAAGAGGGAAATGCATTGGTCACTGTTTTGGCTTCCTGCTACAATGGTAGCTTAGGTCCATGTTAGTCCTTAACGCCAGCTGAGGCACTAAGTGCTTTCCTGAAACTATTCCAGTATGTTAATCTTCCTTGGAAGGTGTGCAGTTGGACACTGACATTTCAGTCCAGGCAATGGGAGAGGCGATGCTTTAGGCCCGGGTGGGTAAGACCTAATGGATTACAGTATTAGGTGATTTGCCTCCATGATGACTCCACATCTATATTGACTCCACGCCTACATAAAATGACATCTAGATACCTGGATAATGGAATCCTCTCATAGACCTATTCAAAGCCAATATCACAATGTTGCTAAAGCCTAAGAAACCACCAAATTAATGCTCAGTAAATGGACCACTCTCTCTACTCAACATTGAAGAAAAGAGTCTGGCAAGAGCACTGGCTAATGGGCTGAGAGGCGTTATCTAATCCCTCCTGTACTAAAACAAAAGTGGCTTCATCCCTAGGCAATCCTCATTTACAATATTTTATTATTTTTCATTTATGCATTTTGCAATATTAACAGAAAAATAAAAAGTTACAGAACAAAGGCCAAGCTCATCGAAAATTGAATATATAGGGCCTGATTAGGACCTTGATGGATGGGATACTCCATCACAAACGTGACAGATATCCCTTCCATCATATTACCAGTTCCCTTATATCCTATGGAACTTGTAAACAGCGGACGGGATATCCGTCACATTTGTGACAGTTTATAAATGTCATAATCAGGCCCTCAGTCTAGATTGCACACAGCAAATAATGATCAGACACTGTATTCTTATAAAGATGCATTTGTTTGTGCTGTCACATTGTGGAGAAAGAAAAATAAATTATGAGCGTGGCAAAAGAGGTGCAGACTCAAGAGAGTTACTAGGAAGTAACTAAAGGGAGAGGTAGAAACATGAAGGGAAAGATAGCGCACTCATCAGTTCTGTAAAAGCCAATGTAGTGACGAATTATATATAACATACTCATGCAGCTCCAGTTACATAATGCACATCGGTGGGGGAATGCAGTATATGTGCCACATGCTGTTTCATCTGGTCAATCGCTTGTGTTTGCAAGAAACTCGTCAGGGAAGCCAAAATATCTGTGGGGTCATGAGCCTTCCGGCTTCAGATCCCAGTATAATTGCAACTGTTTCTGATAATATGCAGCATCCTTCAGCCAGTCAGACCCTCTGTGACCCTAACGCATCCCTATCCAGCGCTTGGCAAGCAGAAGCAGCATGCCCACCAGTTTTCGCTTATCACCTGAGACGTCCTTCACATACCCCAAGAGTGCAAGTAGAGGGGTGCAGGGAGTCACAATGCCCACCAGATCATCCACCATGTGAAGCACCTCTCACCAGAAACCCCGCAACGCGGGATACCCCGAGGCGGAGTGCAGGAAGTCTGCATCCGAAGCAGAGCACCGCCGGTAGCTCGCGTCGGCCTGAAGCCCCATGAGGTAGCGGTGCGCCAGAGGATAATATATGCGATGTAGAAATTTGAAATTAATTAGGTGCAGGCGATGATTTGGGGAGAGTGTGCAAATGTGCATGCAGCAACATTTCCAGCTAGCATCTGAGTGGGGCATATCCAGGTCATGTTACGAAATTTCCCATGCATGGGACTATAGAACTGGTGACAGAGGCGGGTCCTCCGCTATATATAGCGAAGGAGCATCGCCGCTCTGGCTGAGTCAGCAGCAGAAAAATAAAACCATAGTCATTTTATTTTTCTGCTGCTGGCTTGGCCAGCAGTGCAGGGAGGGGCAGGCTTGAACCACGGAAGGTGGGAGGGGGGAGGAGGAGAGAGTGCACCTAAGTGCGCCTTTGTGTTACTCGCACATTTGGTTTTCTCTCAGCTGTGTTTAACAGCCGAGCTGGAGAAACTGCACAGACCCCGGGGTGGTGTCTAAGAGGCAGTCTGAGCCACTCAGACCAATACTGGCACTGCTTTCAGGCTATGCTTAGCATGACAGCAGCGCCAGGATTGCTGGGGAGCCTGTGCTAGTGCCCCAGTGAATGCAGGGACACCACATCGAGGGAACGGGAGCGAGGCGGCGGGAGACGGCGGTTAGATACGTTTATTTTTTATTTATTTTTTAAATGTTATTTCCCCCCTCCGTCTTCATTTCCCCCGCCCATCCACTTCAGAGTTGCAGCGCCCACTGCTGATTGGCGCAGTGGTCTGCATAGCATTGTACACTCTGGTAATCAGACAACGTGGTGTCGAGGAGATATGCACTATTTCTAGGGCCTGGAGCACAGGTGGCACAGCCAGAAAGCGAAGCGCGCAGCTGGAAATTGGTCACCCTATGGAGTGGAGTATTGAATGGCTCTCATAATGCCTGATCACGGGTAGTGAATTGGCCCTGAGGGTAAGGCTCGCATGATAGACAGCTGCATACTGTGTGGTCTTGCCCGTGTCCCTGCATCACAAGTTATGGGGAGCGCAGGTTGATCTAGGAGAGGCATAGAGGGCTCAAAGAGAAGATCTGCACCTGCTCTAAGCCCACACTGTGCATGCATAATTATCCAACTGAGCACGCGGCCAACACTGAGGCAAGTAAAAGGCTCTTGACAACTGACATGGCCATACTTGATTATGTTCCGGTGTGGTGTGAGGCAGGTGTGGTAAAGGATGTACCCAGAAATGTGTGAACTGTGTCTGAGCTCAGTTGTAGTATAGATCCATATCCGGTGCCAAAAGCCCACCGTGCTCAAAAGAGAGTGAAAATAATTCCAATGTCACTCATGGCTGCCCACCCGCCCACACCAGGTAAAACAGAAGTGATCACAACTTCTTCCTAAAGCTTCGGGTGAGTGGCAACGGAGATTGATGACTAAATAGAGAAATTTGGAAAGGACCTACATCTTCCGTCGGATGAGTGAGAGCGGCAAAGACTGCCAGCAGTTTATTTTATCCTCCAACCAAGACATCGATCGTCCGTAGTTTGCAGTCAACAATTTGCCCAAATCTCTGCTAAACCAGATCCCCAAATAACACACAGGCTCGTCGCCCAGCACAGAGGAAACTCAGAGGCGTGTGGTGTGGTGATGACCTCTGTCAAGAGAAATAATATAGATTTTGTCCAGTTAATCTTTATACCAGAGAGTTCCCCAAAAAGGATAAACTCTCAAAGGAGAGCATCTGATTTATCCTGTGGGTCCTGAACACAGAGAGTAACTGCATCCACGCTGCGGCGTGAAGGATAAGACCCTATGGTGTGATGTTGTCTGAGGCGCGCACCTAATGGTTCCATCACCACTGCAAGTAGCAGCGGTGAAAGGGGTAAACTATGTTGGGTGCCACCAGAAACAGAAAGAGGCTCAGTAATGGATCCGTTAATACGCAGTATATCCGAGGTGTCAGTATAGAGAAGCCCGATTAGCTGAATACATTTTGGGCTAAGGCCCAGTTGGCCTAAGAGTGTAAAGAGAAAACACTAGTCTAAAGAATCAAACACTTTGGTAGCGCCTAAAAATATTGCTGCTGCTTGGCACTTGATATATAGATTGTGCAACTGCAAAGTTTGTCCTCAGATTATATGCACTGAATCTGACAGGGATGAAGCCAGATTGGTCTGGCCTAAAGATAGTCAACAGTAGAGGAAGCAGCCGGGAAGCAATCAATGTTGCCAGTATTTTGTTGTCTATGTTGATTAATGACAATGGGCAATAAGAGCCTCATTTAACCGGTGACAATCAGCGCCTCTCACAAAGAAGGCAGCAGAAGGCCTCTTTCTATAGATTCACATACATCTCTAAGAGACACGGCACCAGTAGTTCTGCATATTCCTTATAAAATGCTGTAGTCAGGCTCTGCAGTCCCGGTGCTTTATCACCAGGAAGCCCTTAGATAACCTGGACAATATCCTCACCCATGAATTGAGAGTCCAAGAAGTGTCTGTGGCTGTCTTCCAGCCACAGAATTTGAAGTGTGTTAAAATGTGTACCCATTCTCACTGGGAAAATGAGTGGAGGAGTACAGGGAGGCGTAGAAGGACATCATTCTCCATTGTGCTGCAACTGTCCCCACCTGCAGACTAGCTTGATCATCCTCTAGCTCAACTGTATACTAGCTAGCCCAGGGTCTGTGCAGAAGATTGGCAAATGTGTTCCCAGATCTGTCACCCTCCCTGTATTGTCTTGCCTGCACTGATTTCCCCAAGTAACACACCTCATGGTGCGCCACCTCTTCATACTGGTTAAGCTTGACCCGGGATTCAGCAAGGAGTGAGGTGTCTCCCGAGGCATACTATAACCTCTCAAGGTCCCTGAGCTGCTCCAACAACTCCATCAACTTGTGGCGCAGTGCAAGGAGGATGCTGTGTTGTTTTGCAAGGCAGGCCCCCCCTGATGACCACCTTAAACGCTTCCCAAATTACCCCCGTGGACTGTACAGTGTCTTTGTTATGAGCAAAGAAATCTACAATTGCTTCCCTGACTTCGTCTCTGAAAACCTGGTCGTGAACAGCTCTTCCAAGGAGTCAGCAGGTAAATGCCCTTTTGCAATTCCAAGAGCACAGGAGTGTGGTCAGAAAAGTGCCCAGGCAATGTGTCACATCAATGGTCCAGGAGTCTGCATCTCTAGTGGTGATCCACATGTCAATATAGGACCAGCTGTTGTGTGTAGTATTCTTGCACGTGTCCTCCTTACCATGTTTATGTATAGTGCACCACAAGTCGACCAAGTAATTTCCTGTGGTAGTGGAGTGTAGCACAGTTGCCGCAGCGGGGTGTGGAAACCACGTATCACTGTTGTGGTCTGTCCTGGGGTTTAAAACAATCTTGAAGTTGCCACCCCATAGAAGGGTGCCAGGTCCTAGTGTCTCTGTGAGGCACTATACCTCTGTAAAAAACTCCGGACTGTCCACATTTGGGCCATAGACAGACAGCAGCCTGAAGGGTGATCGAATAGAACACCGGACAATGTTGTTGTATAGCTATTTTAGCCATGTTTTAGACACATTATTTTAGCAAACTAGGCCTGCCGTTGTGCGCTTTAGCCCGGTTACATTTTATTCAGCATTGCTTTGTTTTTCTATCATTAGCAACGTTTGCAGTGTTATTTTATTTTCTCTATCTAGTTGTTCTTTCACCTAGGAAACCATTGTTCTTAGCACAGCATTTATTTCACTTTGTGCTTTCCTCAAGGCTGCAGCCAGATAGGGTTGCTGGCAAAAGTGGTACGCTGTGTCTCTGACATTCACAGAAACATACAAATCCTTACGTGGTGACCTTTTCTTAGAACATCAGCTGTTTTATTATAAAAACACTTCTCTGTCCTATACATGTTAGATGGAAATTCCAGCCAGATGACCACGACTGCATGCTGACTGCTGAATATCTTTGCTACAGCTGCTTGCTTAGACTGCCGAATCCCTGGCCTATATAGGAACGGTGTTTTCTTAGACAATGGGCTTCCTTGCTCAGGTATCGGGCATGGTGTCTTCCCAGGGGGAAAACCTGAAGGTGGATTAAGGCTTATCACACTGTGCTGCAACATAGCTTCGGTAGGAAATATTTATATATATATATATATATATATATAAAACAAAGTTGTCCGTGGAACGCAGCAAAACCAGTCACCTTCAAAGGATTCTTTACATTTCCCAGGCCTTACGCATTTCAGACATTTCGTCCTTGATCACAGGCCACATGGTTGGATTGAGCAAATAATTGCAGGCACCTGATTCCTTCATTAAATACTCCGGTGAGTTGCACATTGCATTTTGGTAAAGGTAGTCCTGCACGTTTATATTGTATCTTTAGTAGATATACATCTTTGCCTTTGTGGGTTGCTCTTGCCAAACACACATTAAAGTACATTTTGAAAACCTTAGTAGGCAAATTCAAAGCACAGTTACCGAGTTTGCTGAAATTTTTCCATCCTGTTGTTCCAGTGTATGACCATATATTAAAGTCACATAGACCTGCTTTCTATCTGCAGTGGTGCTGCTTTCACCGCTGGACAGACCGTAAATCATGTAGAAAACAAAGTTGTCGCCAGACAGAAAGCGCACTCCCAACAGGTGGCAGTTTGCATTTTATTTCGGAAAGCAGAAAAAACAGTCACCTTCAAAGAATTTTTTACATTTCTCAGGCCTTACGCGTTTCAGACATTTCGTCCTCCATGATCATGCTTCCAAGTCCTTGTTCTTATTACAGATAACCTCGAGCACCTTTTCCATATACAGGAACAACTCATCAAATGTGTGCCGTCCGTTGTCAGGATCCGAGGTCCAGTGCTCCAAATGATCAAGCCAAGAGCCATGATCATCAACCTTTTCCTGAAGGCGATTGTTAGAAATAGGGTCTTTGGTTAGCAGTCAGGTTACCCCCCCCCCCAAGCTAGGACCCTCACTCAAGTCAGGGTAAGTCACACACAATCCAAATTATCCTGTGCCCACCCTCTGGTACCTTGGCACTGAGCAGTCAGGCTTAACTTAGAAGGCAATGTGTGCATATATATGCAATAAATCATACAATAACACCATAAAGCACCACAAAAATACACCACACAGTGTTTAGAAAAATATTTAATATTTATCTGATAAGATGCAGGTCAAAACAAAAAAAGATGCAATAAGTAAATGTTGAGATATCACTGAAAAGTGATATAAAGTGTTTTAAGTCTTTCAAAAGCAAACAAAGTCTCTTTCAAGCACAAAGTACCTGGTTTGCATGAAAAATCTCCGCAAGGAACCGCAGAGGAGGAGAAGCGTGGAAACAAAGGGGGTGTGGGTCGAATTTCTCAGGCCGCACACGGCGATGCGTCGTTTAGTTTTCACGCAGGGATGGCTGTGTGTCGATTTCTGGCACTCGATCGTGGATCCTCTTTGGGTTGCAGGGTTTTCAGATGCCCCGGGGATGGTGTGTGGATTTCCTGTGCTGGCAGGACGAAGTCACAAAAGCTGCGTCAATCTGGTGGACGTTGCATCAAATTTTCTACTGCGTGGCAGGTCCTGCGCCGATTCCTCTCTGGAAGTTGGGCTGCGTCGTCCCGGGTCAGCAGTGTATCGATCCGGTGGTCCTTACGTCGAAGTTCTGATCTCAATGCAGGCGATGCATCGATCTTCTCGTTGCGAAGTCGGGCTGCGTTGTTCCAGTTCGGCGTGCGGTGAAAAGTTCACCGCTGTGCAGGCCGTGCGTCGTTTCTGGCAGGCTGTGCATCGAATTTTGCTGCACAAGGAGTCCTTCTTGAAGAGATGAAGTCTTTTTGGTCCTGAAACTTCAGGGAAAAGGAGGCAAGCTCTATCCAAGACCTTGGAGAGCACTTCTCAGCACAGCCAGAGAGCAGCAAGGCAGCAGGGCAACAGCAAGGCAGCAGTTCTTGTCAGAAAAGTAGTACCAGTGAGCATTTTGGGCAGCCAGGCAGTTCCTCTTGGCAGGTCTGGTTCTGGGATTCTTCACCAGCAGGTTTCTTGTCCAGAAGTGACTGTGAGGTACAGCGTCTACCCTAAGAAGTGTCTAAGGTCTGTGGTTTTGGGTTCTCTTCTTATACCCATTTTGATCTTTGAAGTAGGCCTACTTCAAAGAAAAATCTCACTTGTTTGGGAAATCCTGCCTTGACCAGGCAAGGCCTCAGACACACACTATGGGGTTGGAGACTGCATTGTGTGAGGGCAGGCACAGCCCTTTCAGGTGCGAGTGACCACTCCTGCCCTCCCTCCTAGCACAGATGGTTCATCAGAATATGCAGGCTACACCCCAGCCCCCTTTGTGTCACTGTCTGGAGAGAGGTGCAAACAGCCCAACTGTCAAACTAACCCAGACAGGGAATCCACAAACAGGCAGGATCACAAAAATGGTTCAAGCAAGAAAATGGCCACTTTCTAAAAGTGGCAATGTCAAACACACAGGCCCATATTTATACTTTTTGACGCAAAACTGCGCTAACGCAGTTTTGCGTCAAAAAAATTAGCGCCGGCTAACGCCATTCTGAAGCGCCATGCGGGCGCCGTATTTATTGAATGACGTTAGCCGGCCTTAGCCGCCGGCGCCGTCTGGTGTGCGTTAAAAAAAAACGACGTACACCAGGCAGCGCCGGCGTAGGGGGATATGGGGCTTGGGCGTCAAGAAATGGGGCAAGTCAGGTTGAGGCGATTTTTTCGCCTCAACCCGATTTGCGCCATTTTTTTTCACTCCCAACCCCCATAGAAATGACTCCTGTCTTAGCAAAGACAGGAGTCATGCCCCCTTGCCCAATGGCCATGCCCAGGGGACTTCTGTCCCCTGGGCATGGTCATTGGGCATAGTGGCATGTAGGGGGGCACAAGTCAGGCCCCCCTATGCCACAAAAAAATAAAAAATAAAAACTTACCTGAACTTACCTTAATGTCCCTGGGATGGGTCCCTCCAGCCTTGGGTGTCCTCCTGGGGTGGGAAAGGGTGACAGGGGGTGTCCCTGGGGGCATGGGAGGGCACCTCTGGGCTCCTTCCGAGCCCACAGGTCCCTTAACGCCTGCCTTTTGCAGGCACTAAAAAACGGCGCAAAATCGGCCGTACGTCATTTTTTTTGACCCGCCCACTCCCGGGCGTGAATTTTGCCCGGGAGTATAAATCCGCCGCACATGCCTCGGAGTCGATTTTTTAGACGGGAACGCCTACCTTGCATATAATTAACGCAAAGTAGGTGTCCACGCTAAAAAATGATGCTAACTCAATGGACTTTGGCGCTAGACGCGTCTAACGCCAAAGTATAAATATGGAGTTAGTTTTGCGTCGAAATTGCGTCAAAAAAAACGACGCAATTCCGGCGCAAACGGAGTATAAATATGCCCTACAATCTCAAAACCAACCTTACTAAAATATGTATTTTTAAATTGTGAGTTCAGAGGTCCCGAACTCCACATGTCTATCTGCTCCCAAGGGGAATCCACGCTTTATGATGTTGAAAGGCAGCCCCCAGGTTAACCTGTGAGAGAGATAGGCTTTGCAATAGTGAAAAACGAATTTGCCAGTATTTCACTGTCAGGACATATAAAACACAATAGTATATGTCCTACCTTAACCTCCAGGGGTGATTCCAAAGGATATTCTTCTTAAGGTTTACTGGAAGCCCCAGACTTTTTGCAAGCATCAAACAACAGTTTTGACTGCTTATGGTCTGCCTTTCCCATGTTGTTTGTGCATAAAGTATAGTAAGGATACGCTGCGGTGTCAGGGCTCAGAGATGGAAGATTGAGAGGTGTGACATGCGGTCACGCGGGCAATAACTGCAGCGTGGAGATCCGTTGGATCAGTCACATCTGCAGCTGCACTACTTTAGTCGTCGTAGTGAGTTTAAATGTCTCTGTCCTTGCCTTCAGCATCCAGCACAGGGGGGAACCCTCAATGAGGGTCGCTCTTCATGTCCCTCCCAGGGTCCTCCACATCCCAGTAGGACAACCAGGGGGCACAAGTAGACCTGCAGCCACACTAATACCCCAAGAGTCAAAGAACGTCCAGGATCTTTGCTCCAATACGCAACGAATACAGCAGGAAATGCAGCCTTTGGACAAGAAGCTGAATTAACCCCTTATATGCCTATACAGAGGGCCCTCCAAGCAACCCTGGCCATCCAGAGTTCACCCCACTCCTGCTGTGCCCCAAGTATATCCAGCAGTGGGACATGGGAGACAAGCAGGGCATTTGGGGACGGGCGCTGCAACCCAGCCCCATTAGGCAGCGGACAGCCAGCCCCGCCAGGGTCTCCTGTCCCTATTGCACTTGAACAGCAATTTGCCAGGAGCTCCACGTGGGCATGCATCTCAGCATGCAAACAAAGCTGCACAGTCACAGTGCTTGCTGTGAAGTGCACCGGGCGCACCGGGTACTTGCAGCGGCAGGGCAAACAGTCCCTGCAGGCAGGCTCACCTCACACGTCGTACTGCGACTTCAGAACTAGGACCAGGCGCCCCTGCACATCACAGCCTTCAGTGGCATCGGCCCTCTCCGCACCTACGCCAATGCTTTGTGGGCCAGCTCCGCACTCAGCCTCACTAGCGGATCAGCAGAGGCAGCCATAGGCCCCTGTCACTCTCGCAAGAGTTCACCAGGCACAAGGGGCTCAGCTTCAGCGTCTCTTCTTCCAGTGCACAGGCCGCTCTTTCTCCTTGCCCACGAGTCAATCTAGGGGAATGCCCATCTCCGCATGTGCCCCTCAGCTTCCAACACTGCACCGCATCCTAGGACTCACGCCGGATAACAAAGCTGCTAGGCCATGTTCTGATGGCTCTGTTTTAAAGGGATAAATTTAAGATAAGGCTTCCTGACCGGCAGAGCCTCACACAAGTGCGGCTATTGGGTCAAGCCACGCACCCTTGTGCCACAACATTAGGTTGCCTAGGCAACATTAGGATTGCCTAGGCAATCGTCGTCCACAACATTAGAATTCATTAGGAATCTTCATAATCCTGAGATTGTTCACAATGCATTATTTCATAATGCATAGGTTCTTCATAACGCATAGACTGGATGATCCATTCACAAATCTTTTCATGATTTCAAAAAGGTTTTCTATTGAGTTAGGTCGAGCTATTTATTTAAAGTTATTGAAAGGCTAGGGCTTGGCATTTACTTTCCCCTGTGCCTTCGCTTGTTCTATACCCAGTCACTAGTGTGTTAGAGAGTTAATGGTGTTGTCTCTGAGCCCTTTTGGACCTGATGCAGAACACAGCAACAGAGTCCATTGTCACCCATGATATTCACTCTGGGTACTCAGTCACTGGCAGAGACTCTTCAGAATGATGGCATGATCTATGTATTCGAGCGTGCGCCTGGCCTCAAAGAATAAGTGTTGTCTTATACCAATGACTTTCTACTTTTTGTGTGTCATCACCAGTGAGCTTATTGGTTTTGCTTGGACAGTTGTCCAGCTTGCTAATTCAGACAGTTAAGTGTATTTGTAGCCAGTGAACCAAGAGGGAATACAGCCCCTGCACTTGACTCCCCTAGGCTCAACCTTGATTACTGGAACCCTGTTCCTTTGCCTCTCAGAGTACAAACAGTTCAAATGGTCTTGTTCCTAAAGTTACTAATAGCCATTCATAATTATCCATGTTCTATACCCAACTCTTTCCTATCCAACTTAGGGGCATCTTCTCCCTGAGACTTAGCCATAACATCTCCCTAGATCTTATTACTAAAGGTTGCAAATCCACAAACAGGGGGATATTGAGAATGACGAAATCCTATTGTTCTATTGGGTCTGTCCCCTACACATTGTCAATGAGTGATTGTTTGGCACCCAGTCGGATCCGGCATAAAGAAAGGAGAGGTCCACAATGGGCAAGATCAGTCAACTGCACTACTGTACAGCAGGAATTTTCCCAGTTACAAACACCTTTTCACCCAATTCACGGCCTGGATATGGAGGGGCACCATTTGTCGCTATTCACTGAGGCCCTGTATGGACACTGCTTTCATAGGTTGCTGGACTCAAAGGGTTTTCCAGGATTGACACTATTTTATTTTAATAGTCAAAAAGTGTGGTTACACAAAACTCAAGACACACTCCTTTTTTGGTCTCAACATCAGTTTAAACTCCACAACTCCACTTTTTAAGTAATTACAACAAAGAAGTCACCGGTTTACAATTTTTCACAATATTTGCAGGGCCTGGATGAGATTTTCTGAATTCATCACACTTGAGGCAAAACTCATCATAAGGCCCCTAGGGAATAAGAAGGTCTCCCAAATCTATAGATCCCTGTTATTAAAACACCTGACATGTTTATGATCTTATGAGTGTTGTGGGAAGGAGACATAAACATGGACTCTCACTGATGAGTAATGGATGGCTGCTTTAATGTCTTCTAGAGAGGTAACTATCTTATCCAATTTTTGGGTGATCCAATTGAAATACATTCATAGAATGTACTACGCCTGAAAAAGGCTCTGACAGATGTTAACGGACTGCCTCTGAAACCTGCTTCCACTGTCACATGGGAGAAGTATGCTTTGTCTGCACCACCTGGAACTACCTAGTCATTCGGAAAATTTGGATAAACACCACTAAGGCTATGTCAGATATGTAGGCTGGCATGTGACCCTTCCCCCTGAGTCAGCTCTTCTTCACATATGTGAAGGTAAGGATTCCAAACTGTGTATAAAATACCTTCTCTGTGGGTTTTATGTGTTCACTCAGTGACATATTGCCCAGCAATGCTAGATGGCTGAATCTCCTCTACTGGTGGGTTGGCTCTTGAGAATGACCCGTTGCATGATCTTGAATAAGCCTATCTATAAAACCTAGTGATGACAACGCCAACAAGGCAAGGCAAATATTTGCACCCCTGCCAGTCAAGGAATGAACTTATGTAGAAGAATCTTTTTGGTCAGGTTAATAAATCTCTTTGGTCTGTCTAATTTGTGTGTGGACGGATAAATTAGTGCTTTCTATTAGGATATAAGGTGCTATCCATCTCACTATTTTGTCAGCAATGCCAAGTTTTTTGACCACCTGCCATTTCCCTGTGTCCTCTGTAGGAGAATTTGTGAGTCAAGTTAATGATCCATCTGGTCTTTCTAAGTGGTGGGAGGATGGACTAATTAGAACCTTCTGTTAGTACGTAAGGTGCTATCCGTCTCACTGCTTTGTTAGCACTGCCAATTTTCTTGACCACCCGCCACTGTACTGGTGGTTTGTTTTGCAATGATGTAGGATATGTATTCTCATCCTCAGAATGGTGTAAGCCCAGTCTTCCCGGGGCCTTTAATCACAAATTAGAATTTGGGGTGCCATCTGAGCTCTGTGGTGGATGCTTTCCTGCAGATGTCTACGCCTGTTCCTTCTGCTTAGCTGCATTTAGCATCCTGACTCTGAGCCAGGCCTGCGTCAGCGCATAGCACCGTGCATGGAGACGAGCCATATGTTTTAGGCCCATAACATTTGAGCCTGAGGGATCATTAAACTTTGGACAGACAGAGAAGTAAGTCCCCTCATGAGACATGATAGTATTTCAACAAGCTTATACTGTTAGATTAGGTGTGCCATATGAGAAAGGCCTGGAGCACTCTGGAGAAGCATCCCTAGAGCCCTATGACGACCTGTGGACTATACAGCACATAGTCCAGCAGCCTAACCACCCTAACTTTAGTGAGCAGAGCTGAAGGAGCACAATGATAGTAGCAGCAATGGCATGGGGCATTTTGGCAAGTGTGGGGCTACAGGATATGGGGTAAAACACACAGAATTACTCCTATAGTGGAATAAGTGGCACTCTGAGTAAATTTGAACAAATAGATTGCAGGCTCCTCTCTGCATGAGTGGGGCTCAAGAATGGTTTCTCCACATGCAGGAAAGTGGAGACTCCTAGTTAGAGGAGCACCATACCTCCCAAAAAAAGTGAAAACAAGCTGGCCAGAGACAAACGTGATTTCTTTGCACTAAAGTGAATACATGGTGAGGGAAGTAGCAGAGGGACTAATGTGGTAGAACCCCACCCTGCAGCGCTCTCTCTCAGAGGGGGACCTAGTCCTCTTTGCAATCTTGCATGACCTTAAGATATCAAACGCAAGCCATTTCTGAGAACGTCTTAGTAGTGGAGGGAAGGATGGTGCAAATGCACTACAGAGTCGATAATTTGGAGCATGAAATGCAAGTGCAAAAACGCAACTCAAATCTCTTTTATAAAGAGGATATGATCAGGACCTTAAGATATCAAACCCAAGCCATTTCTGAAAATGTTTTAGTGGTGAAGGGAATGATGGTGCAAATGCACTACAGAGTGGAAGTTAGAAATTGGGTTTGTGGATGGCAGAGGTATGCACCCTATCTAATCAGGAACCACAATTCTAGTTAGTGTATGCCAGAGACACACCACAATTTAACCTGTGCTCACTCTCTGGTACCTTGGCACAGAACTGGCAGGCTTAACTTAGGAGGCACTGTGTAAAGTATTTGTACAACACTTGAAACAGTTAAACAGTGAAAGCACAAAAATAATCCATACCAGGTTCGAAAATGAGAACTTAATTTAATGAGCGAAATAGTACCAAAATGACAAAAAAAATCCAATGAAGCAGAAGTCGAGATATGCATTTTTAAGAATATCTGCAAATTTTGTACTTAGCTGCATAAAACGCCAAACAGGGCTGAAAGGTCAGTCCGACCATGATGAAGTGCGGGTTGGATACAGTGAACAGCCTTGTCCAGCTGAAAAAGTACCTTGGATGGAGGGATGCATCGACGTTGGAGACCCGATACAAGGAGCAGAGGAAGGAATGCATCAGAAAACATCCCTGCAGGTGATGCGTCAGTTCTTGTCTGCGCAGTCAGAGATGCGTGGTCATCGAGCTATTCAGCTGTCGATGCGATGTCCTTGAACAGCACTGTGTTGGCGAACCTCTTTGTGATGAAGGTGATTCATTGTCATCAAGTTGCACAGCCGGTGATGCAATGTTTTTGTCCTCAGCAGCAGTGACGATGCATCAGCGTCAAGGGGAGATCTATTGGTTCCGACCAGCGCAACAACAGCAGTGCGTGTATCACACAGTTGCAGAACTTTAAACCCACCTCAAAGGGCCCAGGATTGAAATGGTACCACTTGGCAGGGCAACACGAGCAGCAAGCAAAGTCCAGGTATGGTTTGTAGATGGAAGAGAAGGCTTTGGTGTCCCTGAGACTTCAGAACAGGAGGCATCCCAGCAAGCCCTTAGGGTCACTTTGGTTCTGGGGATGTGGAGATGCAGGTTCAGTCCTTCTCATTCCCAGACAAGGAGGGCAGCAGGGCAGGCACAGCAGAGCAGGAGTCAAGCAAAGTCCAGCAGAGTCCAGCAGACTGACAGTCCCCTCAGCAGCACAGCAGTCCTTCTTCCTGGCAGAATTATCCCAGGTCCAGAAGTGTACTTATTTGGTGGGGTCAGAAGTCCAGTTCTTATACCTATTAGTGCCTTTGAAGTGGGAGTGGTTCAAATAGAGGCCCTAGGAATGCACAGAGTCCCAGACCTGGCACTAGACACACTGCAGGGGGTTATGCCTCCCTTTGTGTGGGCTCAGGACACAGCCCATTCAGGTGTGTCAGCTCCCCCTTCCCATCCTGCCCAGAATGGCCCACCAACATGCTACATGCCCACTAATAGTATTTAATTTACAAGCCCTGGGCACATGCAGTCCGCTTTACTAGAGACATATAAGGAAATTAAAAATGCTAATTGTGGATAAGCGCACATGCACCTTAGCGCTGGTCAGCAGTGGTAAAGTGCCCAGAGACCTAAATAAAGACAGCATAAATGAGGACAGCAAAACAGGAGGTCAGAGGTTGAAAGTTGGGGGAAACTATGCCAAGGATGTCAGGTCTAACAGTGGATAATTTGGAGCATGAAATGCAAGGTAGAAAGGCAACTCAAATCTCTGTGCCCAAGAGGGTATTCTCATGACTAGTCCAACTGGAAAACAAAACAGAAGACCCTGAAAACACAGCAATGTCTTATAAAGCAAGAGCCCTGAAAGTCCGTAACATATCGGAAGGTGAGGATGTAAATTCCATCTTGCTGGATTTCTTCAAAACAGAGATTTTTGGGCACATCCCAAACCATGCCCAAGAGACAAATCCATGGATAGTCGAATTGTTATTGTGAACCTAGAGTCTTAGAAATAAAGAGAGATGCTAATGAAAGCAGAAGCAAAAGAACTAATTGATGCTCCTCAGGGGCAGCAGGCTCCATGTGTTTCCAGACCTAAGCTCAGCCACTCAAAGAAGAGCTTCAACATAGGATTGGCAGTACCAATAGGTCTCACTTACGAGAGAGCTACTGGCTTTCTCAATGTTTTTTATTCCTATTGAACAGCAGCAAAGCTGCTGTACAGCCTAGCTGAAAGAAAAGGGCTATGACCTGACCAGAGTTCGCTACATCGTAATACTTTTTAATTGCAGTTGGGGCGGGAAGTGGGGGGGCAATCAGCAACAGGGAGGGAGGGCGTGTGGGAAGCAACAAGAACAATGGAGGAAGTTTGAAAAAAGCCCTATGTTGTGGCTAGCACTAGCCCTGATATAGCCCCTTTTTTGTTTCGGTGGAACAAGCGGCAACAAGGGAGAGAGGAAGGGAGTGAGGTAACAATAATCAGAGGCAAAACTGAAAACAGAGGGTAGGAGGGAGTGGTTGGGAGAAAGCATATTGGCAACAGATAGTTGGAGGGAGGTTTTGGGGCAAGCAACAACACACACAACAGAAGGACTGAGGTTGGGGCAAGTAACAACTTGGGCAACAATGGAAGGAGGGAGCGTGGATGGGGCCAAGCAACAACATAGGCAACAACAGATGGAGGGAGGAAGGGTGGGCCAGGGCATGAAACGAACACAGGCAACAATGTAGGAAGGGAGGATGGGGTCAAGCAACAACATGGGCAACAACACAAGGAGGGATGGAGCGTGAGTGGGTGCCAGCCAGCATCAACACTGATCACAACAGAAAGAAGGATATTTGATGTTATTAACCAATCATCTTATTCAGTGCCAGCTATCTGGTGAGTTGAGACTTTTTTCCAGGGAGCACTTCGAAAGATTGTTATTCTGTTGATTTAACTATCAGAGGACTATATTTACAACTGACCTGCCTCTGTGAACTTGTGATTTCGGTGCCTCCCCCCATCCACCTAGATAGGCGCCATTATTAATTAATACTAGTGTCTGTTGTTTGATTTGTTCCCAATTAGAAAATGAGAGACATGGATCATATTCTCATCAGGGCATAAACCAAATGTGACACCGACTACCACTGTGAGCAAACGGTAATCTGACAAAATGGGTCCCATGAAATCACAAACCCATGTTCAGGAATACATCAAAGCTAATAGCTCATTAGCATGGCAATGTCGACAGCAGCGCATAGTTCGCTGCATTTTGCAAAAACAATTCCACCTAAACGCTCACAAACAGGGGAGCAGCGAATAGACACAATAAAAACATGCTTGCGTGCATAAGGTCTTCCAATCAGGGTAACATAAAGTCAAAACACAGTCACTGAAAGCAGCCGAAGTGCATGAGTATGATACGGGGGTTTGGGATGAACGGATAACGACAAAACACCCAAAGAATTCGGTTAACCTATAGTAACGCATATTAAGTGCACCAGTGCTAGGGTTGCCACCTGGCTGCTTTTATATCTGCATGACCAGTATTTTAATACTCTGGCTGGTACAAAATTTGGAAAAATCACCTAAAGCTCGTATTTTAACGCTTATCAGTCTAATTAACAAAGACAATACAAGAAGAAAACGCTTTAAAGAGCTCAGTGAACAAGTAGGTGACATGGTTTCAAAAGAGAAACTACTGACTTGCCCAGTTCTGACTATGTACAGCTGAGCTGCACAGCTTTGGACAGCCATAAGAGATCACTGCTTTTGGCAGCAGAAAATGCAGCAGCTTTGAGGGGGCCTCCTAAACCAGGAAAAATGAAGTACTCTGTGTCCTGGGTACCATGCCAATCTCCCCCAGCCTAGGATTACCACCTGGCGGGTTTTATACCGGCATGACGGGTATTTGAATGTCGCAGCCTGTAAAAAAATTAGAAAAACCACCTAATGCAGGCATTTTTCCTCTTATCAATACCTACTTTAAACAGAAAATGTAAGAAGAAAACACTTGTAAATGTGTTCCACAGGGGCACTAATGCTCCCTGATTGATGGGTAAAGTAAACAAAGGTCATGTTAAAAATGTATACAAACCATTTCGTATAAAATTCTATTTAAGAATCATGCATTTCCAGAATGTGTAAAAGGTAAACAGATGGCCAGTATTGTTCTCTGGGAAAGGTAACAACAATTTCAGAAGCTGAACACTGACAGGGAGCAGCCCAATAATGTGATTGACTCGTGCTCAACTGGGCACAGACCTGCATAATGCACTTTGGAGACCAGGGTGACATATAAAGAGAGCACCAGTTTGTGCGGCGATTCACTGAAGTGCTGTAGAGCAGGAACATGTACAAATTTGTGTTACATTAACAGCTCTGAATATAATGCATTTTAAGGTAATTTGCTCCATTACCGCAAGTGCATGAATTTATTGCGTATCTTTGAATTAATTTGCATCATGTGTCTAAGTGCTGGACCGCTATTTTCCCTCCGTGTAAAGGCCGCATGCATACATCAGTGACAGTGATCGATGGATCCGACGGTTTCTGCAGCCAGTCAGAGTTGGTGCATCATGCAGCTGGAGAGCTCAGGATAGGGTCATCTTTAGTTACATGTGGTGCGCATCACGGCTTCTGTGCTGCACGTCAGACCTTAATAAGTAAACTTGTAAGGGGACGCGAACAGGTCGATGAACCTTTTGACTACGCTTAAGATGTTCCCACCATATATTCCGTACATGCAGATCAATAATCAATAACAATCAATAACATTAGAAATCAATAGGAGTCAGTAATTGTCACACACCATGACCTTGCAGTCATGAATAACCACACCTTTATGTAAAAGTTAGAATATTTATTTCCCAATATTAACAATGCTAATGTAATGCAGGTTAATCTCAAAATCAAATGATAAATATACAGAAACAACACTGGCTAACCGAAAGGACTAAAGAATCGCAACCTAATCAAAGCTTGAGCTACTACACATTCTAAAATTAATATACAAATTAATAGCAAGAATAACTGCACAAACAATATCACATATATTTAGAATTCAGCAAAGAAAAGACATCAAATGTTACTCCATGTATCAAACTTCATTAGTAAGGACCCTAACTAACACCAGATTAGAAAAGCATGTTTGGGCTGCATGCTAAACAATTTAGTCAACAGAAATTTGGAAAAACATCTAACTATCAAATAGCTGTTGGTACCTAGAAACAAAAGTAAATAGCCATAACAAACAACATCACAGTCAATATACCTATCCTCAATTTGGATCAGCAAGCTGTGACAATCTTCGTCATCAGGACATCAGTCTGGTCAGCAAGGCATCAAGATTCAGCATCGACGTTCAGAAAAGGCAAAGTCTTTTAAGCAATAAAGTTAAGCATGTCTCTCTTCTCAAGGCGGTCAAGAAATAATGGCGGTATCTCCTCTCTGTGCAGTCTGGCTAAGTTAGATTTCCCAATACTACTTCCCACATCCTAATTAGTTCTAGAATCACACTTTGTCCAATAAAACTAAAACTTAAAACCTACATTTCTACTAGTATGTGGTTCACATGTCAATGATTAGCTTTTTTCATACTGTTCTCATGTCCGGCTCGTCAGGTAACAATATTGTTGCAGCTTATACTCCAGTCAGAGTCTCCATTGTCTTCTCCTGAGAAAGTCAGTCTCACACACATTACATAAAACTTTGTTGCATTAGCAAGTACAGCATCTTCTAGCAAGCAGTTCTCATGGGAAAGATTTTTAGCTACAAGCATTTGGTCAGCACAGTGGAAAATCGCAATTTAATTCTTTAAGCAAACATTTTATTGACCGCCTAAGAAATACAGCTTGACATGAGGTCGTGCAACTAGGCCAAGACCTCCGCTAAGTTAAGACCTAAAATTAATAAAGCTATTACATAATGCATAACCCTCAATATGCCATATTACTACATTAATCAAACATAAACTCAATATTTCATATTAATAAGCCATTATTAAGTACACTTCGTGAATATTGGTGGCCACACTGGTGGGTGCACCTTCAAATGTGTGCATTATTTTTCTCTATATTATTACATTTTATACGCAAATTCAACACCCGGAATAAATGAATATTCATAAGTAAAATCAGCATTAACATACCCTTGTGTCTCTTACAGAGACTGCAACCAGTGGAAGAGTGCTGGTGACTGAAGTGTCCTGTCACTGGCTGTGACTGCAATTACCTAACCCCGGTGAGATGATTGAGCCTGTCACTGGGGGTGTAACCAGATCACTAGAAGGCTTCTCAGAACCCCAGCGGTGATGTGGTTCTCAGGCCCGGCAGAAAGCATCCCAGCCAGAGTGGATGGAGTTCTGCTTGATCTAGGTAGGGCATGGAGATGAGGCTTGACACTGAAAGCACCTAGTTTGAGCTGTGGAAAGCCAGAGACCCTCAAACTATAGTAGCCGGCATGACCTCTAAGCTACAAATCCGACTGCCTGATGTTGTTACTGTCACACACAATATTGAAGGCCTTTCTTACTATGAGAACGGCACAAGCAGTGCATGAAACCAACACCACCCCAGCAGCACCTGGAATGAGTGTGCCACGACTCCCTGCTATCCCCTTTGGCACCAGTGTGTAGCTGAACACCAGCCCATGGATCGGGCTGCCAGGTTAAGCCTGCTAAAGCAATGGAAAGTAAAGAAGATGACAAGAGCAGGGAGACAGATAAAAATAAATCGATGGGGAGGGAGGGTGTACTATAGGAGAGCAAGAGAGTTAGAGAGGAGAAGAGGGAGAATTATACAGTCTAGGAGATTGACAAATCAAGAGGGAGAGAGACAGATAAAGGACAAGGCAGAAATGGTCATAAAAGTAGAAGGAGACTGAGGGAGAGGCATGTAAGAGGATGGGCAAAAGACAGAGTGAAAGAGTGACAGGTGGGAGAGAGATTGACCGATGACAGGAAGAAGGTAGGAGAGCCATAAATAGATGAGAAAGAGAAGTAGAGATAGAGAAACTCCTGCAAACTGCCTGCTACCGCCAGGACAAGAGCTGTCGACTTCACTCTGAGGGATACAGCTGCTCTATCCCTGGAGGCAGTCTGCACAATAATGTCTGTGTTCAAAATGTAGCGACTGGTCAACCGTCAGCTTGCGGGCCACAGACTAAAAAGACACCAGTAATAAACATTTAAACACTGAAATCCTGCCCCATTTCACCCGTTTTCTCTGTTGAACTTCTCGGAATTCACCAAAAATATAATTCCATGTAAAAATGTGTCAGAAAACTACATTCTAAAATTAACAGCAAAGCAAATATGGTTAATTATTGAAAATGATAGGTGACAATACAACTTTGCAAAAGTAACATAGGAATTTTTAAAGCTAATTCTTAACTGTTATATTCCACCCACTCACCCACCATTGCTCTTTAACCATAAAACATAAAATTGCATTACATATGCTGATGTAAGTGTGATACACTTTTAGCACATACTAACAATTTAGCCAGTAACCCATGCAAAATGAGAAACTAGAAGTACAAGAATGTATGTGCTGTTGACTCTCAAAAACAGTACTGGATGAAGGTACCACTCACAATAAAGGGGTAAGTGCTATTTCTGGTAGCCATTCTGGTACTTCTGGTCCTACCAGGTGGATCAGGAAGCTGCAGCAACTGAGTAAAAAATGACTTGCACTGCAATAAGTGAGACACACATGGATATGTCTGATGCAATTTCCAACTTTGACCACTCCCAGCTTTTTTTCCTAGACTGAGAACTTTGGATTCTGGGGCTACTGCTTCAGTTTTCCCAGTGGTGGACTGGCTGTTTGTCTTGCACATCTATTGTGCATTCCACCAGCTCCAGAAAGTCTTTATAGTCAGGCCACCTGTTTTTTAGGTCTGCTGAACGACTTGCATAACACTCCTTATCAATATAGAGACAAAAATGTTTTGAAAGCTCTATTATACATCACGTGCTAAAGCATGATCAAGTCATGGATGAAGTCTGTTATTTCTATTTAGCCGACCACAAATATTTTCAAGATGTTCACATCAGAAAAGCATTGGCAAAGCCAATAGGTCTCACCTATGAGAGCTCTTGGCTTTGGCAATGTTTTGTAGCCATGCAGTACAGCAGCGCGGATGTTTTGCACTGTGGCTAAAATTAACTTTAAAAAGTGGTATGATCCAGCTGCTGCTAATAGACTTTTTTAAAGTGAATTAGAGCTGGATGTATCATTGTCCTTTTTATTGTTATTGTTATCCATGTTTCACAACAGCCATACTGCTATGTAGCATGGGTACAAGTCATTGCCAAAGTCGGCCATGTCCATGCTGTACAGCAGTGTTAGACCTGACAGCCGTAGGGTAGTCACCCCTAACTTTTTGCCTGCCTCCCTCCACTTTGTGGACACTGTTTTTGCTGGTTTTTAGACTCTGCGCACTTTACCACTGCTAACCAGTGCTAAAGTGCATATGCTCTCTCCCTTAAAACATGGTAACCTTGAATCATACCTGATTGGACTATTAATTTACTTATAAGTCCCTAGTAAGGTGCACTTTATGTGCATAGGGCTGGTAAATTAAATACTACTAGTGGGCCAGCAGCACTGGTTGTGCCACCCACTTAAGTAGCCCCTTTTCCTTGTCTCAGGCATGCCATTGCAAGGCCTGTGGGTGCAGTTTCACTGCCACCTCGACTTGGCATTTAAAAGTACTTGCCAAGCCTAGAACTCCCCTTTTTCTACATATAAGTCACCCTTAATGTGTGCCCTAGGTAACCCCTAGAGCAGGGTGCTGTGTGGGTAAAAGGCAGGACATGTACCTGTGTAGTTATATGTCCTGGTAGTGTAAAACTCCTAAATTCGTTGTTACACTACTGTGAGGCCTGCTCCCTTCATAGGCTAACATTGGGGCTGCCCTCATACACTGTTGAAGTGGCAGCTGCGGATCTGAAAGGAGCAAGAAGGTCATATTTAGTATGGCCAGAATGGAAATACAAAATCATGCTGACTGGTGAAGTCGGATTTAATATTACTATTCTAGAAATGCCACTTTTAGAAAGTGAGCATTTCTTTGCACTTAAACCCTTCTGTGCCTTACAATCCACGTCTGGCTGGGCTTGGTTGACAGCTCCTTGTGCATTCACTCAGACACACCCCAAACACAGGGTACTCAGCCACACTTGCATACATCTGCATTTTGAATGGGTCTTCCTGGGCTGGGAGGGTGGAGGCCTGCTCTCACACAAAGGACTGCCACACCCCCTACTGGGACCCTGGCAGACAGGATTGAACTGAAAGGGGACCTGGTGCACTTCTTAGCCACTCTTTGAAGTCTCCCCCACTTCAAAGGCACATTTGGGTATAAAACAGGGCCTCTGCCCTACCTCATCAGACACTTGCTGGAGAAGAAACCTGAACCAGAAACTACATCCTGCCAAGAAGAACTGCCTGGCTGCTCAAAGGACTCACCTGTCTGCTTTCTACAAAGGACTGCTGCCTTGCTGTTGGCCTGCTGCCTTGCTGAACCCTTTTTCCACGCACCTCTTCTTTTGTGGCCCTCTAAAGAGATTTTTCCACGCTAAACCAGGTACTTGTGCTTGAAAGAGGCTTTGTTTATATTCTAAAGACTTAAGACACTTTATATCACTTTTCAGTGATATCTCTATAATTTTCCATTGCAACTTTATTCTTTTTGACCTACAATTATCCTGATAAATATTATATATTTTTCTAAACACTGTGTGGTATATTTTTGTGGTGCTATATGGTGGTATTGTATGATTTATTGCACAAATACTTTACACATTGCCTTCTAAGTTAAGCCTGGCTGCTCGTGCCAAGCTACCAGAGGGTGGGCACAGGATAATCTTGGATTGTGTGTGACTTAGCCTGACTAGAGTGAGGGCTTTTGCTTGGACAGGGGGTAACCTGACTGCCAACCAAAAACCCAATTTCTAACATTGGTGATCAGCGGTGAGGATAGGACTTGTATTTGTGCAGTGACATACAGTAGCTAAGTATTTCACTACCTACCCACAGTTGAAGGTCAACTTGGTTTTTATCTCTTTTTGCAAATCCGTTTTTTTTTCCTGACAGTTTTCAAAAACTAAATCCTCACTCCACATGTCTCTGACTGGGTCTCAGACAGGGGACTTTGACCTAGTCCAGTTGGATACATATACGGTCAAACAACTAAGAGGATTCTGCAGGGCATTGAGGGTACCCACCCAAGGGGCCTCCAGAAAGGAGGACTTTCAAGTGGCGCTGAGGGCCTGGGCAGAAGCCCATTTAGAGGATGATGAGGAAGAGGAGCCAGAAAATGGCCCCTCAGAGGAATTTTCACTATCTGTGGATGGCGTTACCACTGCAATTGTGCACCCTTCCAGACCAGGGAGCAGTGTCTCTGTGCAAAGCCTGACCGCAGAGGAAAGGAGAGAAGAAAGGGAGTTCCAATTGCAAATGGCAAAACTGAAAATTGAGGCTCAACAGGAGGAGAGAAGGGCAGAAAGAGAAGCCAAACAAGCTGAGGCTGAAAGAACAGCCAAACAGAGTCAAGCAGAAGCTGAAAGGGCAGCCAAACAAGCGGAAGCTGAAAGAGCAGCCAAACAGGTGGAAGCTGAAAGAGCTTTGGCTGAAAAGAAACTATTGTTGGCTCATGAACTGAGTCTCAAGGAGCTGGAGATCAAGGCAAGACAGTCTGAATCCAGCAATAATGGTGGCAGCATACTGACAGGACTTGCTGGAGAAAAGAAGGTTTGTATACCCCAAAATGTGGTGCCCAGTTTTGTGGTGGGAGATGACATAGATAAATGGTTAGCTGCTTATGAAGTTGCACTAAGGGCTCATGAGGTTCCTGAAGGGCAATGGGGGGTAGCTATGTGGGGTTATGTAACGCCATTGGGGAGGGATACACTCCTCACATTGGATCAACCTGATCAAAACACATTCCCACTTCAGAAAGCCATTTTACTTGCCAAGTTTGGGCTGACCCCTGAGGGATACCGTGAGAGGTTCAGGGACAGCACCAAACAAACCACACAAACATGGGTAGATTTCTTTGACTTCTCCAGTAAGGCACTGAATGGATGGGTGCGGGGCAACAAAGTAGCTGATTATAAAGGTTTATATGACTTGATTCTAAGAGAGCATATGCTTAATACTACTTATACAGAGTTGCGCCAGCACTTAGTGGATAGCAAGCTGACTGATCCCAGGAAGCTTGCTGAGGAGGCGGACCTCTGGGTTAGCACCAGAGTGTCCAAGAAGGTACCTGGGGGGGACTCCCACAAAAGTGGTCAGGGTTCCCAACAGAAGAAAGAGGGGGGAGATAAACTTGCAGATAAGGAACTCTCCAAAGGCCCCCAAAAGAATACCCAGGGAGGGGGTGGCAACCCTTCCTTTTCCAAATTTGGGAAAAAGCCAGGGACATATGACAGGTCAGGGAAACCTAACCCCAAATGCATGGAGTGTTACCAGTATGGTCACTATAAAGGCGATCCCCAGTGCCCCAAGAGGGCACCGTCCACTACCGGACAGGCACCTGGGTTGACTAGTGTAGCGCTCGGGGGGAGATGGACCCAGATAGCTTTGGGGAACAGGTAGAGATTTCCCTAGTGTCCCTGGGAGAAGGAGAAATGGTGCCCAAGGTCCACATGCCCAAAAATACTTCCAAGTACCGGCAGTGGGTCACCATTGATGGGCAGAAGGTGGAGGCTCTGCGTGACACAGGAGCCAGTTTGACTACTATCAAGAGTCAGCTGGTGTCAACAGAGCAGATAGTACCTAATACATTCCACCAGGTCATAGTCGCTGACAATCGCGAGAGTCACCTACCAGTGGCTCTGGTTCCCTTTGAGTGGGGGGGGGGGTCTCTGGTACTCTGAAAGTAGCTGTGAGTCCTGCCATGCCTGTAGATTGTCTGTTAGGCAATGATCTTGAGCATACTGCTTGGAAAGAAGTGGAGCTCAAGTCTCACCTTGAGATGTTAGGGTTACCTGAGTGGGTCTGCATGACCACACGGTCCATGGCTGACCGAGAGGGAAGTCAAGGGCGTCTGGAGCCTGGAACGATGGCCCAGAGAGCTGCCAAGAGGAGGGACCAGGGGCACGGGAAACCGGCCCCAGAAGTTCCCGCAGTGGCTGACGGGGCTCCTGAGGAGGAGGCTCCCGAGCCAACTGGGGAAGACATTGCCACCGTAGGTGACTTACCTGAGCTTGCAGGCTGGCAAGTTGAGGGTGGACCCATCAGGGAGGAATTCTGCAAGGCGCAGAAAGAATGTCCCACTCTAGAAGGTCTGAGGAAACAAGCCTCAAACCAGGCGGCAGGTGACACCTCTGGCGATCACCACCTATATTGGGAGAATGATCTCCTCTACAGTGAGCTTAAGGTTCCGGCCTTTGGGGCAGCACGTACGCTGGTGGTCCCCCAATGTTACCGAACCTTCCTACTGGGTCTGGCTCACGACATTCCCCTGGCAGGACATTTGGGGCAAGGCAAGACCTTTAACAGGCTTGTCACCCACTTTTATTGGCCCAAAATGAGGACACACTCAGATAAATTCTGCAGATCCTGTCCTGCCTGCCAGGCCAGTGGTAAAGCAGGAAAAAGGGGTAAAAGCCCCCTTATTCCACTTCCTGTCGTTGGCACCCCCTTTGAAAGGGTGGACATCGACATTGTTGGTCCCTTGGACCCCAAAACTGCCTTAGGCAACAGGTTCATCCTGGTTTTGGTGGACCATGCCACCCGTTACCCAGAGGCAATCCCTCTGAGGACCGTAACTGCACCGGTGGTGACCAGGACTCTGATGGGGATATTTACCCGTGTGGGATTCCCCAAGGAGATAGTGTCTGACAGAGGCACTAACTTCATGTCTGCATACATGAAGTCTCTGTGGGATGCGTGTGGTGTAACCTACAAGTTCACCAAACCCTATCACCCCCAGTCTAATGGTCTTGTGGAGAGATTCAACAAGACCCTGAAAGGCATGATTGGTGGCCTCCCTGAGGCCATGAGGCGTAAGTGGGACGTCCTCTTACCATGCCTTCTATTTGCTTACAGAGAGGTCCGCCAGAGGGGGGTAGGGTTCAGTCCCTTTGAGCTTCTCTATGGGTACCCTGTCAGGGGACCCTTAAGCATTGTCAAGGAGGGATTGGAGAAAGCTCCAAAGGCACCCCCTCAGGACGTGGTCAGCTACATGTTGGCCCTCCACAACCAGATGACCCGCTTCTGGAAAGAGGCCCAAAGTAACCTTGAGGCCAGTCAAGAGGTAATGAAACACTGGTATGACCAGAAGGCCACCCTGGTAGAGTTTCAACCTGGAGACAAAGTGTGGGTAATGGAGCCAGTAGAGCCTAGAACTCTCCAGGAACGCTGGTCTGGCCCATTTGAAATCAAGGAGCGGAAAGGGGAGGCCACTTACCTAGTGGACCTCCAAACCCCTAGGAATCCCCTAAGGGTGCTCCATGTGAACCGACTAGAGGCTCACTGTGAGAGGTCGGAGATCAACATGCTTCTGGTCACAGATGAAGGAATGGAAGAGGAAAGTGAACCTCTCCCCGACCTCCTCTCTGCCCAAGAAGGTGATGGGTCAGTAAGCGGGGTCATTCTTTCTGACTCCCTGACTCTAAACCAGAGAGGAGACTGCTATGAGCTGTTGGAGCAGTTCTCCCTCCTGTTCTCCCTTACTCCTGGACTGACCCACCTCTGTGTTCATGATATTGACACCGGTGACAGTCTCCCTGTGAAGAACAAAATTTACAGGTTGTCGGATAAGGTGAAGGCCAGCATCAAGGAGGAGGTCTCCAAGATGTTGACTCTAGGGGTTATCGAGAAATCCAGTAGTCCCTGGGCCAGCCCAGTGGTGTTGGTCCCTAAGGCTACTGCCCCAGGTGCGAAGCCAGAACTCCGGTTCTGTGTGGACTACCGGGGTCTCAACTCAGTCACACGGACTGATGCTCACCCCATCCCCGAGCTGATGAGCTCGTTGACAGGCTGGGCGCTGCCAAGTTCCTGAGTACGTTTGATCTTACTTCGGGGTACTGGCAGATCGCCCTGACTGAGGGGGCTAAGGAAAGATCCGCATTTTCAACCACTGATGGCCATTACCAGTTCCGGGTGATGCCGTTTGGATTGAAAAATGCCCCCGCTACCTTCCAACGGTTGGTTAACGGGGTCCTAGCTGACAAGGATGCCTTCTGTGCAGCCTACCTGGATGACATAGCTGTCTACAGTTCCAGCTGGGAGGAACACCTGCTTCACCTCAAGGAGGTGCTTCAGGCCCTGCAACAGGCAGGCCTGACCATCAAGGCTAGTAAGTGCCAGATTGGACAGGGTTCCGTGGTGTACTTGGGACACCTAGTGGGTGGTGGCAAGGTGCAGCCACTCCAGGCCAAGATTGAAACTATCAAGGCCTGGCAACCACCACGAACGCAGACTGAGGTGAGAGCCTTTTTAGGCCTCACAGGATACTACCGCAGATTTGTCAAGGGCTATGGTACCATTGTATCACCCTTGACAGAGCGCACTTCCAAGAAACAACCTAGGTTGGTGAATTGGACAGAGGCTTGTCAGAAAGCCTTTGACGCCCTGAAGGAAGCCATGTGCACGGCCCCCGTGCTCAAGGCCCCTGACTACTCCCAGGAATTTATTGTGCAGACAGACGCTTCAGAGCATGGCATAGGGGCAGTCCTAGCACAGCTAAATGCGGAGGGCCGAGATCAACCAGTAGTCTTTATTAGCAGAAGGCTATTACCACGGGAACAGAGGTGGAGTGCTATTGAGAGAGAAGCTTTTGCTGTGGTCTGGGCACTAAAGAAGCTAAGACCCTACCTGTTTGAGACTCACTTCCGGGTCCAGACAGACCACAGGCCCCTCAGATGGCTCATGCAGATGAGGGGTGAGAATCCAAAACTCTTGAGGTGGTCCATTTCCCTACAGGGGATGGACTTTACGTTGGAACATCGCCCAGGGGTTGACCACGCCAATGCTGATGGTCTCTCCAGGTACTTCCGCCTTAGCGATGAGAGCTCCCAGGAGGTCGGGTAGCTCTCCCCACTTTCAGCTGGGGGGGACACATGTTAGACCTGACAGCCTTAGGGTAGTCACCCCTAACTTTTTGCCTGCCTCCCTCCACTTTGTGGACACTGTTTTTGCTGTTTTTTAGACTCTGCGCACTTTACCACTGCTAACCAGTGCTAAAGTGCATATGCTCTCTCCCTTAAAACATGGTAACCTTGAATCATACCTGATTGGACTATTAATTTACTTATAAGTCCCTAGTAAGGTGCACTTTATGTGCATAGGGCTGGTAAATTAAATACTACTAGTGGGCCAGCAGCACTGGTTGTGCCACCCACTTAAGTAGCCCCTTTTCCTTGTCTCAGGCCTGCCATTGCATGGCTTGTGGGTGCAGTTTCACTGCCACCTCGACTTGGCATTTAAAAGTACTTGCCAAGCCTAGAACTCCCCTTTTTCTACATATAAGTCACCCTTAATGTGTACCCTAGGTAACCCCTAGAGCAGGGTGCTGTGTGGGTAAAAGGCAGGACATGTACCTGTGTAGTTATATGTCCTAGTAGTGTAAAACTCCTAAATTCGTTGTTACACTACTGTGAGGCCTGCTCCCTTCATAGGCTAACATTGGGGCTGCCCTCATACACTGTTGAAGTGGCAGCTGCTGATCTGAAAGGAGCAAGAAGGTCATATTTAGTATGGCCAGAATGGTAATACAAAATCCTGCTGACTGGTGAAGTCGGATTTAATATTACTATTCTAGAAATGCCACTTTTAGAAAGTGAGCATTTCTTTGCACTTAAATCCTTCTGTGCCTTACAATCCACGTCTGGCTGGGCTTGGTTGACAGCTCCTTGTGCATTCACTCAGACACACCCCAAACACAGGGTACTCAGCCTCACTTGCATACATCTGCATTTTGAATGGGTCTTCCTGGGCTGGGAGGGTGGTGGGCCTGCTCTCACACAAAGGACTGCCACACCCCCTACTGGGACCCTGGCAGACAGGATTGAACTGAAAGGGGACCTGGTGCACTTCTTAGCCACTCTTTGAAGTCTCCCCCACTTCAAAGGCACATTTGGGTATAAAACAGGGCCTCTGCCCTACCTCATCAGACACTTGCTGGAGAAGAAACCTGAACCAGAAACTACATCCTGCCAAGAAGAACTGCCTGGCTGCTCAAAGGACTCACCTGTCTGCTTTCTACAAAGGACTGCTGCCTTGCTGTTGGCCTGCTGCCTTACTGAACTCTTGTCTGGCTGTGAAAGTGCTCTCCAAGGGCTTGGATAGAGCTTGCCTCCTGTTCCCAGAAGTGTCAGGACCAAAAAGACTTCCCTTTTTCACTTGGACGCTCCGTGCGCCGAAAATTTCGACGCACAGCTTGTGCCGCGGCGAGAAAAACGGCGCACACCGACGCTGATCAACGCGACGCTCTGGGGACGACCGGAAATCCGACGCACGGCTTCGCAAGGACAACGCCGCCCGACCTCTAGAGGAGAAATCGACACGACGCCTGTCGTGAGATCGTAATTTCAACGCGCAGCCCCGCAGAACGACGCGCAGCCGGAAAACATGCAGGAAAATCCACGCACAGACCCGGGACATCTGGTAATCCCCGCGATCCACAGAAAGAGACTGTCCGCGCACCGGAAAACGACGCACGACTTCCCCGCGTGGAAAATAACGATGCAAGTCCGTGTGTGGTGAGGAGAAATCGACGCACACACCCTTTTCCACGCACCTCTTCTTTTGTGGCCCTCTAAGGAGATTTTTCCACGCTAAACCAGGTACTTGTGCTTGAAAGAGACTTTGTTTATATTCTAAAGACTTAAGACACTTTATATCACTTTTCAGTGATATCTCTACAATTTTCCATTGCAACTTTATTCTTTTTGACCTACAATTATCCTGATAAATATTATATATTTTTCTAAACACTGTGTGGTGTATTTTTGTGGTCCTATATGGTGGTATTGTATGATTTATTGCACAAATACTTTACACATTGCCTTCTAAGTTAAGCCTGACTGCTCGTGCCAAGCTACCAGAGGGTGGGCACAGGATAATCTTGGATTGTGTGTGACTTACCCTGACTAGAGTGAGGGCTTTTGCTTGGACAGGGGGTAACCTGACTGCCAACCAAAAACCCAATTTCTAACAAGCAGGAACAACTGTCAACAGCAGAGCCAATAGTCTCCAAGGAAAGACCTACTGGATTTGCTGATGCTTGTAAGGTCTTGGTACAACACTCTTGTGATTCTAAGCAAATCAGTTTATATCCCCATGTGTGAACAAAACATATGTAATTTAGCAAAAAATCCTTTCACAGCAACTGTAGCAATGCCCATGTCTTAGTGAAAATGCATTTGGAAACAGATAACATCTATTGTCACAATAAACACAGATTTCACACTAAACACCCATTTCAAAGCAGGAAAGGGGTTCTTTGAAGTTCTTGTGACCTATTAAAACATACTTACAAATGACAAGAAGTTCAACAAGGATGACAGGAAAGATGAAAAAATAAAAGTAGCATCAGAGCTACAACCCGATCAGTGGAAGGCAAGCAATCAAGCTGAAGCAATCAGTCCTTGGTCCATGCTCCAACCGACAGAACAGGAAGTGAAACTAGCATGCACTGGCCAATTAGAAGGCAGTAAATAAGAGGGACAATAAAGCCAATGAATGGAAGCAATGGGCAGGCTGCAAGCCCCTTGTTGTTTACAATATCACTTGCAAGCAAGTGCGCATGCAGTGCATGCGCTATCGCAGGCGAGACCTAAGAAAGGAGTTAGGTTAATGGTACTGTATAAATATTACAGGAATATATTAGCACCTTTTTTGTAAGAAATGTACACATTTTTATGAGTATCTAATTACATAGGCATAACTGCCTGATCCTACTCTCAATAAAGTGTCACTCAACGTAACACGTCAGGTAATGAAATGTCATGCATAACCATGCAAAAAACTTTCAAATGTCACACATAAGCAATCTGAAAACTTGGCAGCTATGTACTAACCTCTGATTAGTGACACTTAGCAGGGCTGCAGAAGTAGAATTACGATGAAGTAGAGAATACTTACGATTTTGCACAAAACATGATTTAAGTATGATCACCTAGCCCTTCCGGAACCTCAAAAACATACAGCTGTTCAGTAGTTTTCAATGAGAATGGCGGCAACCCCACCATTGCAAACCGCAGGTAACTTATTTTGGCCCACATGTAAATATTGTTGCATGAATTGGGAACTATATTGTTATCGAATGAACCGCATTTCTATACAACGTACACCAACCACATTGAGCGTCAGAAAATGTAAAAGATGGCCGAAGGGGTTACTCTGCTCAGAGTGAAGAGGAGTCTGTTTTTAATGTCTAGTAAAATCGTTCCTCCCCTTCCATGGATCCAAGTGTGTGATCCAGTCTTACGTGCACGAGGGCAAATGCAGAACCGAGACACTTGGTCGAGCTGCTAAACCTGGTGAAACTGCAGCAAGGTAAGTTGTGGGGAGAAGGCATCTAGTGAAGGAGCAAGAAAATGCATGCCTTCAAAAAGACAAAGTGCACAAGAGTATGAAGAAGGAAGAAGAACAAGTTAGCGGTTGGAGGCACCCATTCCCAGATTATGCTAGAAAATAAAGAAACAGTTTAGAATGGATAATGGATTAGAAAAGAAAAACAATTTATTGAGAATGTAAATGAAATTATTGAAAGAAAAGACATGAACCATTCATAGTTACATTATTAATCCGACAGTTTCCATCTGAAATGAACGCCTAACCATTAATAATGAACTGGAGCAATTTTAAAACAAAAAAATATTTTACAAAGTATGTGACAATCACATGCAAACTCTTATTAGTGGGAAATGTTCAATAATATGTCTGCTTCTCCCAGCACCTAAAATGCAGATTGGCATGGTGGCACTATGTCTACAGGTGTAGAGTTAGAGAAAATTATTTCAGTGTTTTCCCACCCTTTCTCTTCAGATCCTGAACATTTTTTCATGTGACCAAGGGCCACATCTACAAAGAAATATGTTGGTGATTTCCTAATTGCGAATCTTTGCGATTTCCAATTAGTCCCTGATCATTCCATCCGTCATAGGACCGAAATTACAAGTCATAGACAATGCTCTCAAAACTGTCAAGAATTCGTCGAACGATTCTCCCTCCTTTTGCGCACTATTAGAGAATTTGAATCTATCCAAAATGATACTGATGGTGGGTATGAACCTGAGCTCCATTCTCAGAGATGCTTCCTCATAAGCATCAAAGCCACCTTGTCCATCGGAAGGCTTTACTTGGGGTAAGGTTCTAAAAACAAATTGAACTTCAGAACCAAGACAATGCAAAGGAATATTCTTTTTCTGCTCTGCCCCCATGTGTTCGCCATCGATGGCTTTAATGTAAGTCACTTCATCCATAGAAAAGGAAGTTCCCCTTTGTTTTGTAGACATTTTCTGGAGGATCAAACTCCATAGTGTTTTTATCCAGGATATAAGTAGTGTGACACTGGGGATTTTCAGTTAGTTAATAAATATGGTTGAAACAGATTAATGTAATGGAAGTGTAAAATGTACTGACCATGAGAAGATGAAGCTTAATCTATACACACCAAAAGAATGATGCGCCACTGAGATGCTCAAAAGTAACAAGTGAATAATCTTCATTTTTTTGTATTAAACAAAAAAAATGGTGAAAATCGAAAAGACGTAGTACCGAGGTGATACAACTAAAGTATGAGAGTTGTGCCCAAACAAAGATGAGCGCTGTGTACAGCGCAATGACTTTGTGACACACGTGACACTCGCGTGATTGCTGAAAAAGTCACACATTGATGGTGCCTCAACATGCTAGGCTCACTCTGGGGACTCGTGGGCAGAAGCATGTGTGCACATGCACCGGAGCCGGCCATAAAAATCCGGTGCTGGCAACACTGCAGAGTCGTGCTTTGTTCCAGGATGCTGCTGTGAATTCCTCCTCGTGGCACACAAGGGATGCGCTGCCTGTTCGAGCACGAGGTAAGAGCCACTTGTTGAAGACTGCATTTTGTAAATGCTGGTTATGTGCAAAGTAAGTTATGCACAGTAAAAAGTTAATCTCTTACCTGTACTGCACATGTCGAGTCCAATGCATACCCTTTACGTATATATCAATAATATATCCATTAAGTCTGTGGAAATCGATGCAACCAAACATTTTCAGGCACAAATAGCTTTGTTAGAGGTTACCCGTTCCTGTGCTGCTACTAGTGACATGACACCTCTGTAGATAATCGTCATTGCAAAGAAGCAGTCCAATCCAATAGGATGTAAAGAACGTATTGCAGGAGCACAACAATCAACATCTAGTAAAGGCAGCCAAAGATCAACTGGGGTGCCTTCAGCATTCCATGGCTAAAGATTCTCCTGGAATACAGAATGCAATCCAAAGCACACCACTGTCATGTGCATATAAATACTATGGTAACAACACAACAGTAGATGCTAAAATGCATCTTTACTTACTGGAAAGAGTTTTGTGACAGGATTTATGAATCAGTAGACACAGGGGCACATAATGTCCCTAATAGTTAACTGAGTATTTGGCCTATGCCCAGTCATAAATTGATTTTAACTTTTACATAGGTATGAACAACTAATCCATTGGTCAAATGTATGACACCCCTGAATACCTGATGTGGACATCACCCCATCAAAAGCCAGGACGTTGCCAGACTAAAAACAAAAAATACAAAAATAAGAAAGCTAGGAGGCAAGCCTCCACTGACACTCCTAGGTTATGAAATAATCTTTCCATCGGCACCAAAACTGCTCCACCACTTCTGAAATTCAGAAAGGAGTGAAAAAACCAAACCCAGCCTCTTCAAAGGACACGAAGGCCCAGATTTAAGAGGGCCTAGAGCCTCAGTGCGCCACATTAGCGTCATTTTTTTCATGCTAATGTGGCCCAATGAGGCCAAAAATCCCCACACCAGATTTACAAAGTGTCATAATGCATGTATTGCGCCACTTTGTAACCCCTTGCGCCACATCATACCTGCGCCAGGCATAATGTATGCAAGGGGGGGCATTCCACTATTATGGGAGCAGAAAAAATGGTGCAACGAAATCTACCCTGTGCCATGGTGCACCATATTTTAAATACGGCGCACACATGGTGGCTTTAGTGGGGCGTTAAGGGGGGCAACCACAAACATCGTGCTTCACTATAAACAACCCAGAATCATAACTCTGGCCTTTGGCCTCTCTTCAGTGCTTCACTGCTCTCTAGCTAGGCCCACACTCAAATCACTGAGCATAACATACAATGCAAAATGTACATATGTACCACCTCAGGAACCATTGAGAGTAGGCTGATGCAGACCATAGAGACAACAGTATTGCAGACTCGTGGATCTTTATGAACTCAAATATGGTTTTCACTACACTAATTACTGTTCTCATTAACTTTAACACATTCTGATGTATAAGATTTGAGTATGGTGGGGCAATGGGTAGCAACTTCTTCTTGAGCAGAGTAACCCCCCTTTATTTTAACGTGACAGTACAGTTCCAGAAAAAAAAATCCTGTAATCAGCATACCAGACATTTTTCTTCCCTGGGGCATGCTGCCAATATCCTGTTTTTCTGGACTGGAAGTTATCAGAGGTAGCGCCCCTTTATGACAGGCGATATTTGTGGCTGTAACCAGAAGAAATGATGGATCTGTTGGGTTTTCCCCAAAACTCCAGAGGAAAAGGAGACAAGTCAAAACTGTTTTTTCTGGCAACACTAATACTGGAGACCTTTCTAACATATTGTCCGGCAACAGTGACATTAGGCGGTGCTGTGCACTGTTAACGCCTGAGACGCATTCTCCGAGATGTCTCTGGTAACTATGCTGTGAGTATGCCATACGGTCCCCACATATATATTGCAGGGTATCTGCGCATCTTTCTATCAGGCGAAGCGCACCTTTCGATTTGGATTTCTCTGTGTGGGTAACGTGGTACATACGAGTTCTTAAAGGCTTTGAATTAAAGTATCTGAAAACTTAGGAGGAGCCAAGACATGGGAGGGCGTATTAACATCTCCCAGCTTTGAACTTATTCCTGGACCAATTCATCTATAATTCAGCACTCTTCATTTCAAGGGAAGGTTTGTAAACATCGCCTTGTGAGCAGGCGCGGCAAAGAGATTGGATAGTTGTGAATATTTAATAGAGAATAATTGCAACACCAATATAATTTAAAATCTATCTCATAAACCGAGTGCATCGTTATCTCTGAGTGTGCTTCGTGTAAATATAATCTAATTCCCGTAATGCAGAGGGCATTGCCAGACGCTGTAATACAGACGTAATAAGAAATGAAAAAAATCGAAGGTGCCTTAACTATTAAAATAGCTGCCAATATATATTTGAGTAAATGAGCACATGATCTAGATAGCAGATTAGTATTGCGACATATTATACACAGAAGACTCGAGTGTACTAGACTCTCTGCCAGCTGGCCGCGTGCCATGGGGAGTGAAGTACACAGCAAGTCCTGCTTTTATGGCAAACACCACTAAGAAAGCTGGGCCTCATCGTTTCACTTTTCCCATTACAAAGGAGCCAACCATTTCAGCAGGCTTTGTATTGGAGTGGATGTAAGTCGCCCTCGGGGCATGTGGCATTTTGACATCTATAAGTTATGGGAGTAGAATATCAATGACCAGTGACATATGCTTGCTTGATTGCTGTTACCATTAATTATGGAGGTTGAGATAAACCCACTGAAAGTGTGGGAAAGTTGCACTTTAGATACAAAAAAAGTGTTACGTTGTGTATGGATGCCTTGAGGTCAAACATTTTATGAACAAACTATATAAAGCCCTAACTTTGTACACTACATCAGTATGTACTGGGACTGCATCAGTATGTACTGGTACTACTAAGTCCTGAATGTAGAACATGGCATTGTTGTGTGTCCAGTTTGTTACTAGGTATAGGACTGCCAGGAAACACTGAGACTGGGTACTGTGAGCATTAAGGCATGGGTAATTGGGAAAGGGAATAGCTGAACATCATGTCTCGATGGTCGAACAGCAGAGGGTGTTGGTACGTAGATAGCCTATATACTGGACAGAGGTGGACACATTCACATGCAGTGGCTCGCAGCAACCGTAGGTAGGAGTACTGGGCAGAAGGCTTGGCCAGTGCATATCCCCTGTGCATTTTATGCCTCTGCACATATTTACAGGCTGTTTTGCATTGGATTCTATTACCTCGGGTACTGGGCACATGGTATTGCCTAATGGTTAGCCCTGTGCCCAGTGAACATTGGGCACAGTGTAAAGTAGGCCCAGTGGAAACTAGAGCCAGAAATACTACTATGTTATGTCACTTTGTGAAGCGTGCTATCATCTCCAACAAGATACATTGTGTTAGAAATGGGGTTTTTGGTTGGCAGTCAGGTTACCCCCTGTCCAAGCAAAAGCCCTCACTCTAGTCAGGGTAAGTCACACACAATCAAAGATTATCCTGTGCCCACCCTCTGGTAGCTTGGCACGAGCAGTCAGGCTTAACTTAGAAGGCAATGTGTAAAGTATTTGTGCAATAAATCATACAATACCACCATATAGCACCACAAAAATACACCACACAGTGTTTAGAAAAATATGTAATATTTATCTGGATAATGTGGGTCAAAAAGAATAAAGTCTGCAATGGGAAATTGTAGGGATATCACTGAAAAGTGATATACAGTGTCTTAAGTCTTTAGAATATAAACAAAGTCTCTTTCAAGCACAAGTACCTGGTTTGGAGTGGAAAAACCTCCTCTGTGGGTCACAAAAGAAGAGGTGCGTGGAAAAAGGGTGTGTGCGTCGATTTCTCCCCAGCACACACGGACTTGCGTCATTATTTTTCACGTGGGGAAGTCGTGCGTCGTTTTCTGGCGCGCGGACAGTCTCTATTCGTGGATCGCGGGGATTACCAGATGTCCCGGGTCTGTGCGTGGATTTTCCTGCTTGTTTTCCGGCTGCGCGTCGTTCTGCGGGGCTGCGCGTCGAAATTACGATTTCACGGCAGGCGTCGCGTCGATTTCTCCTCTAGAGGTCGGGCAGCGTTGTCCTTGCGAAGCCGTGCGTCGGATTTTCGGTCGTACCAAGAGCGTCGCGTCGATCAGCGTCGGTGTTCGGCGTTTTTCTCGCCGCGGAACAAGCTGTGCGTCGAAATTTTCGGCGCACGGAGCGTCCAAGTGAAAGAGAGAAGTCTTTTTGGTCCTGAGACTTCAGGGAACAGGAGGCAAGCTCTATCCAAGCCCTTGGAGAGCACTTTCACAGCCAGACAAGAGTTCAGCAAGGCAGCAGGCCAACAGCAAGGCAGCAGTCCTTTGTAGAAAGCAGCCAGGTGAGTCCTTTGAGCAGCCAGGCAGTTCTTCTTGGCAGGATGTAGTTTCTGGTTCAGGTTTCTTCTCCAGCAAGTGTCTGATGAGGTAGGGCAGAGGCCCTGTTTTATACCCAAAGGTGCCTTTGAAGTGGGGGAGACTTCAAAGAGTGGCTAAGAAGTGCACCAGGTCCCCTTTCAGTTCAATCCTGTCTGCCAGGGTCCCGGAAGGGTCTGTGTCAGTCCTTTGTGTGAGAGCAGGCCCTCCACCCTCCCAGCCCAGGAAGACCCATTCAAAATGCAGATGTATGCAAGTGAGGCTGAGTACCCTGTGTTTGGGGTGTGTCTGAGTAAATGCACAAGGAGCTGTCAACCAAGCCCAGCCAGACGTGGATTGTAAGGCACAGAAGGATTTAAGTGCAAAGAAATGCTCATTTTCTAAAAGTGGCATTTCTAGAATAGTAATATTAAATCCGACTTCACCAGTCAGCAGGATTTTATATTACCATTCTGGCCATACTAAATATGACCTTACTGCTCCTTTCAGATCAGCAGCTGCCACTTCAACAGTGTATGAGGGCAGCCCCAATGTTAGCCTATGAAGGGAGCAGGCCTCACAGTAGTGTAAAAACGAATTTAGGAGTTTTACACTACCAGGACATATAACTACACAGGTACATGTCCTGCCTTTTACCTACACAGCACCCTTCTCTAGGGGTTACCTAGGGCACACATTAAGGGTGACTTATATGTAGAAAAGGGGAGTTCTAGGCTTGGCAAGTACTTTTAAATGCCAAGTCGAGGTGGCAGTGAAACTGCACACACAGGCCTTGCAATGGCAGGCCTGAGACAAGGAATAGGGGCTACTTAAGTGGGTGGCACAACCAGTGCTGCTGGCCCACTAGTAGCATTTAATTTACCAGCCCTATGCACATAAAGTGCACCTTACTAGGGACTTATAAATAAATTAATAGTCCAATCAGGTATGATTCAAGGTTACCATGTTTTAAGGGAGAGAGCATATGCACTTTAGCACTGGTTAGCGGTGGTAAAGTGCGCAGAGTCTAAAAACCAGCAAAAACAGTGTCCAAAAAGTGGAGGGAGGCAGGCAAAAAGTTAGGGGTGACTACCCTAAGGCTGTCAGGTCTAACACATTGGCACTAGGGTAATCAAAGTACAAAGAGTTCAGATGCTGGAAAGCATGATTTTAATAACTTTCATGGTTGGTGAAGTGCACCTTGTTGGTCACTTTACAGAATGACCATTCCACATTGCAGCTGGTTCTGAACTTACTCTCACATGATGGTGGCGTTTAGCAACCTCCAAAAACCTTTGATGCACAGATCTTGGAACATGCTTTGGTCATAGTGTAAAAATCTTTACCAAGATGTGTCACAACATTGAGGCCATGTCTCAAGGTTACATGGTCAGGTTTTGTTACAGAATTATGGTGCTCTCTTCTATATATTTGGACATCATTCAATTACTACCATTCTTGTATGGAATGGTAAGAAAAAGCTAGAGAATTAACAAGTTGAAATAAGCATGCCTTAAATCATCCTGAAATGTAAGTGACAGTTTTTTGTTGTTAACTTCTAAGGTAAACATTTCAGAATTACATGGTGTATGTGTACTCTCCTGAGGTGCATGCACAAGATGGAGTGGGGGATGGTTCACAGACTAAAGTGTAGTCTAGCGCCATGTACTTTCACAGGACATGTGATTACAACAAGAACATGGCAGCCAAGAGAATGATTGCCATTTCCATATTTCTTGCTATTTTGGTTGATTGTTGCCCACATTCAGGTTTTCTTCAGCTAATCTCTGGCACCATTCGTCATGACTGGGATACAACCTTTCGTGAGCAAGAAAGGATCAGCCAGAATAAAATAACTAAGTGGGCTTACTCTGCAGTTGAATTTTCATTATTTGTTTCATTTTAAAGTGCATTTGTTTTGTTGGGACTTCAAGCAGTGAAAAACTCTTCACTTATGGTAAGAGGACCCGGATGCAGGTTTAGGTGTGACATAATGTAGGATCATATTACTGTGATTAACGAGCATACATATTTTCTGATACAGCTTTGTGGCAAACACTTTTTTAGACCTCTGGTACAAAGAGAACATAACCTAAACTTAGAGTGGGCTTAGGATCATCCCCTTGTAGAAAACTGTATAGTTTTGTTGTTCATTTTGATTTGTAATCCCAACCCTTACCCTAATTGAGTCGCTGTCTGACTCTTAACTCCACCAATATTCATTGCTATTGATTAGCCAATTATAATTCTTTTAACGTATTGTATGTAGTGGTATTTCATAACAAACAGTACCCTTACTCAACCTCTAACCGTATATTATAATATTTGAAATTATTTCTAATTAACTTCACTGTGAATGCATTCAATTATATTTGATGGCAGTATGTTAAATTACATTAAGGGCCTTATCACTTTTAATAACTGGGCGTTTTTTTTGGTCTGATTCGACACTGCAGCTGTCGCCAGACAATTATGTGAGAATCACCAAAAGAGGAGCTTTTCGCTCCTCCAACCTGCTGGGAGCCAGGAGTACTTTTTGATTGCGCAGAATGTGTGTGCTGCCACAAAAAAGTGCCGCCCCCAGCACAGCTGTGTTCATTTTGCTCATTCATCCAGCTGCCTGAGCTTGACCTTCCAGGAGCACACACAAAACATTGTATTGCTATTAAAGTGTCCTAGATATTTTATGATGTTTTTTTCTCTGGCAGCAGCACAGATGGGGAGGGGGGCTGTCCTACATGGATTTGCAGGTCTGGCTTGAGAGTGCAAGTGCCCTCTGGTCACATGTGATCACCGACAAAAGAACTTTAAGTGTCCTGCTGAAAGGAGAGCTTAGGCTCCACTCACATGTTGGTGCTCGAGTACAGGATTTGATTGGACCAGATGTGTGTGCAGCCGGTAATACACTGCATATGTTGCACTATCTGGCTTGTGGCAAAATGTATACTCTATGAGGTTGGACTTGGTTGGTTATGGTAGCAGGCAATGAAAAAGGCCATATGTCTGATTGTTTATTATGAAAGCATATGTTAAAGTAGATAGGCATTTAGGAGCAAATTATTATTACTCTATATAAAAGCCTACAGATAGGTAGGAATCTCACAGATCACATAAGTAGGCACAGATTTTGAAGTTGGCTACTCACACCGACACACCCTGGGGCATTTCACTATATTGATTCTTGTTAGGTCCTGTTGTTATACACAGTATTACAAGCTGTATTTTTCTACATATTTGCAAGTTAATAACTGTATGCATGATGGTTGCCAGTTCATGTGTAGTGGAATAGGTCGGGTGATGGATAAAGTGTAAAGCCAACATTAATGGGTAAATGCTTCATCAGTTCTATTGGGAAACAATGAAGATTTCATAGGTTTGATCTGTTTATTACGAAATGTTATGACAAAGCTAAAGGGTCTGATCTACTTATTGTGAAAAGCATATGTTGAAGACGATTTTAAGGATGGATTGTTATTATTACATTGTGAAAATGCCTGCAGGCAGCTACTCTGTTACATGGAATTTCAAAGATTACTCTAATAGGCAAGGGTTTTGTTGTTGGTGATCTACTCACACAAACTGTGAGGATAGAAGATATTCACTACAATAATCTTTATTAGGATCCCTTAGGAGAGATATTATTTTGCTTTGTCATTTGTGATTTTGCATACATTTGTACTTTTATGACTGTATACCATAAGGTTGCCTTGTGAAAAGCTTACTCTATGTACAGTGGTCATAAGTTGGTAATGGTGACAAGCCAATGATTAAGGCGATATGTCTGTTTATTATGAAAAGTTATGAATGAGGCATTAGGCCTGACATATTGATTATGAAAATCATATGTTAAAGTCAATAGATATTTAAGGGCAAATTGTTATTGCCCTGTATTATTATTAAAACATATAGATAGTTTTTTTCCTACATGTGATCTCACAGATTACCATAGTAGGCAAGCATTTTGGTGCTCGTTACGCCCCCTGACAAACCATGGATATAGAAGATTTGCATTGTCAGAATCCTCATCAGGGCCGCTTAGGAAAGTTGGTATTTTATGACTGTATGCCTGATGGTTGTCTTGCGGGAAAGCTTATGCTCAGGACAGGAGTCCTGAATTGGTTATAGTGATAAGACTTGGATAAGAGATGCAGGCGTGATTGGATCACTGGAAATACCATTTCTGTTGCCATGGGTCTGATCTGTTTATAATGAAGAGTTATGATAAATTCTTTAGGCTTGACATATAGAGTGTGAAAAGCATATGTTATAATCAACAGGCATCTAAAGATGGATTTCTATTTCTCTGTATTAAAACCTACAAATAGGTACTTTGGTACACAACATATCAGATTAACTTTATAGGTAATAGTTTGGTGTAGATGACTTCCTCTGGCAAACCATAGGGGTACAACATTTGCATTGAAATAATTCTTGCTAGACTATCTCCTTAAACATCTGAAGGATCTTATTATAATAATACATACATCACTATAAGTAAACAACCATACAGATCAATAGAGAGCCTTTGATACCACTCATTTTTGCCATTGAGTCTCATTTACACTCTGCTCCATCCATGACACCACGGGGTAATGGTTCTGTTTTGCCTTATGAATGATGGCATTTTCTGACCATGTATGTACATCCATCAGAAAATTAGATAATGTAGCTCTCTAGACAGTGCTAACAGGTTGTCTGCTTAGCGCTCATTTCATCCGCTGCACATCTCATTCTACATTGCCATTTTATCTAAACCAGGGAATCATTATGGAATGCTCTTTTCCATGCTCTATCATTGTTTTACCATTCCAAAATGGCCAACATATTTCTTCTAAATGTGGAAACCATAACTGAATGCTTTAAATCAATGATAGACTATTTACAATAACTTTGCAATACGGGCATCCGCTGCTATGTTTAGTTTGGGTAATGCAGACATATGCCTGCCATGTTTAGAAAACAATATGTTTTCTCTTTTTTGCTTGTATTCTTTTAACTTATCTTGAAGGTGTTGATGAGTTTGATTGTGATTTATTGTGGTTGTGTCAGAGGGTGAATGAAAGGATAAATCAGGGGATTGTTGAATGGATGCATGAATGTAAATATTAGTGACCAAGAGCCCGTATGATGTCTTATTGAGTGTCTACAACTATCAGTAACAAAAAAGGCACTTTCATTCATAAGGCAGACCTACTGGAATTGCCAAAGTTTATAATATATGAGGTGTTGGCTAACAAGGTCTTAGTATACAATGAGAAATATCCATTAGGAAATACAAGGTGATGTTCATGGGGTTATGGTATGTTCCCCCCTGCTTTTTAACAGCTCCCACATGTCAAGTTGCAGAAAAAGCAGAAATTAAAAAGTTATACTTTCTGTAGGGCTGTGGACATTCAAGTAATAAATGATGGGATGAGAGAGACATTTGACACTCCCAATGAAATGTAGTAAATATGTCCAAGGAGCATAGGAAGCACAAACTAGCAGTAAAGTAAAAAAAAAAGGTAAGTCTTGGTTTCCAGGCACTCACCTTTGCACAAGGAATTCCATATAAAATCAAACATAGGAACCAGGCACACACTGCATGAGATCCATATTAAAATGAATGCCAACGCTCAGTAAAAACCAAAGTGCTTGCTCTAATGCCATTGAGAGCTATCAAAGACCACTAAATATATAATTACATACAATGGAAAGACTGCAGTCAACAAATATACCCACAGAGATTACCATGAAACATAAATGTGCATTGTTAGCAGACAAATATCCTTGCAGACAGTGCATGGAGACTGTTAGCAAACAAATCCTTGAGGACAGCACATGGAGACTGTTAGCAAACAAATATCCTTGAAGACAGTGCATGGAGACTAAAGGCTCCAGTTCATCTGACATCCAACAGATGTCCTCAAAGTTATTACCCATGAACACATATGGAGGCCCTCAAAATCTCTATAATACCAGCCTTCATTTTGACTTTGTATCTCGAAAGGTCTACTAGTAGCCAGTAGGGACACTTCATTAACAACAGCTCTACTAATACTTGTACTTGGCAACAAAATCTAAGATCTTTTAATCTACAAATACAATTGTACTGAGTATTGAAAAATATCCTTCAGTTACACTTCAGACCAAGAAACATAATTCTTCCTAGAGGATATCATAAAGATTAGACTGATAGAGGCTGTAATCTTTAGATGTGTGACCCTGGAGAAGAACAAATCACTTAAAAGTCTAGATGTATAATGACTCAGCCAACAAGTTATGGTTGCTGCAACCATCTTTGGTGTCTTGCTTGATCTTGCCTTTGAATACAGTGGCTCGGGCTTGTCCATCAACTGTTTTTTTAACAAGTGTTTTAATTAACCTTTTCAACAAAAATACATCAAACATTGTGACTGGTCCAGAATTACAGGACATTGTAAAGTTCAATATTGTAACTGACCGTATATCAAACTAAGCAATAAATGTGGGAGTGGAACTTTAACAGTAGAATGGCACCTGATGGTAATAGGACTGGACTACACAAACAGCAGTCTGATTAGGGGAGGAGGAAACGGGGGTCCTCAGAGGGGAAAGAGGGTGTGACAGCTGCATCAGTGAGGGTTTTGGCAGGTCAGAAGAGGGCGTCAACAGAGGAGGCGTGGTCTATGGCTCATGGAGGGAAGAGTGTAATCTCGGGTAAGAGTGAGGAAATGGTAAAGGAGGGTATTCCACATGAGTAAGATGGGAGGCTTACGGATGCTCCGCACTTCCTCAAACCACAATGCCTCACCCTTGGTTCTTCCTCAGCTCCATGCCACAATGCCAGTCTAAGGGGCTGGAGGGATTGCCAATTAAGGGTGATAGCTCAGTCATCAAGAAGTAATGCCAAACTCGCAAAGCGTGACCAGACTGCCACACTCTTCCTGTGTTTAAAAATACCTAGAGCGCAGACATCTCATGTCTTTATATCTGGAAGTTCCGTCACCTGGCAGAGTGTGGTATGGGTTGCCTGCCAATAAGTGGAGAGGGCAGGACAGGACCAGAGCATGTGCTGGAGATCAGCTAAGGGCTCTTGGCAGCTCGGGCACCCCAGATGTACTGCGGGGAAGAAACTATTGAGCTGGCGCTGTGTGAGGTTTGCTCTGTCCAGTATATTGAATTGTATATTCTGAAACAGGGCATTACAGGAGACCTTGTGTGAGTATTCGAATGCTCTATCCTTTTTAGAGTTGTGCAGTGTTCAACCTATATCTGTGTCCAAGTGTCACTTAGAGAGACAAGTGGGAACCCTCTATGATCTCTCTTGGCCCTATAGAGCCACGTGATGAGTGGATGTCCCATCCCCATAGTAAGTAAGGACTGACTAACGTAGTGCATGGGAGGAACAGTGTCTATGATGGACCAGTGAGTAACGAGGGTGTGTCATATCTGATGATATTGTAAGAATTTACCCCTAGGGAGAGCAAACTCATCAGCCAAGAGGATGATGGGTAGAAGTTTTTCATCTGAAACAAGTCACTTTCTGTAATAAGGCGTGCATGGCCATAAGGTTGCCAGAAAAGTGAGAGCCAGGGGTAGATGGAAGGCCCAGCAAAGGGAAGGCTGTGGTGTATGGGACCACTTGGGTCATCAGGGATAATGTCCACCTAATACCTTTGTGCACTATGCTTAACAACTGAGGATGGTGTCCACGAAGGGGTGCTACCTTGGGAGCAGAAAGCTCTGCAGATTTGCATGAGTAAAGGCGCCCAATTCAGCATAGATTCCAATCAGGTTCCACCAGCCAGCCATCGAAAGAGCCAGATAATAAGCTCCAAACTAAGGTGTCCTCAGACCACCCTCCTCCAGTGGTAGCTGTGGTGTCCGTAAGACTACTCCGTGGTGCTTGTAGTTCCAAATAAGTTTGTGAAGTAGAGCATCTGGATCATGAAAAAAGCTACAGGGAGGGACTACTGGGAGGTTGGTAAGGTGGTAAAGAAGGCAGGAGAGCAGGATCATTTTAGATATGGTGATTTTCCCTGTAGGGGCTAGGGGGAGTGCTTTTCCAAAATTGGACCTGAGATTTCAGGGCTGTGTAGGTTAGTCTGTGGTTGCCTTCGAGGAGATCCTTGGGAGCATGGTACAGACTGAACCCCTGAGGACTGAACCACCTCACTCTTCCATTCCAGTCGATGCTCACTCAGTCAAACCCAAAAGGGGGTATCAAGGTACCCAAGGGGAACACACAGGATTTTGTCCAGTTAACCTGCAGCCCAGTGATGCGTGCAAAGGAATTCAGTGTTGTTGGAAAATGGGTTATTGGTAGGGCAGGTAGGTACCTACACCTAGCAACAAGCCACTAACCTCCACCTAGGTACAGTTAGGTCTCAGTAAATTAATCCCAGCTCAACCCTTGGTAGCTTGGCAACGAGCGTCAAGGCTTAACTTAGGAGACAAAGTGTAAAGCATTCAAATATCACAAAACAGTAATCAAATAAAACACAGGAAACAGTTTAAAAATCCAAAACCAATTTATAAAAATAGTTTATATTTTTATCTTTAAAATGACACAAAAACGATTAAAATCGGTTCAGGGGAACCGGAGATATGAATTTTTAAAGAATTATTATTTTTCTAGCGCTTAGAAACAAAAAGCGCCAATCGGGTCATCTGGTTGCACCAGGACCGGGGCAAAGTCAAACTTTCAGGCCGACCGCGATGGAGCCCTGCTCGGCTACAGGTCGCGGGAGGCCTCGGTTAAAAAGTTACCTTCTGACTTAGTCTTTATTTTGAAGCTTTTCTTCACCGGGACGAACCTGCCAGTTGAATCCGACCTCCTGGAGCCCTTGTCCGGATACGCGATGTGGGTTTCCTCGGTGGTGATTTCTACCTTCGGACTTAGTCGTTTTTTCGAGATGAAAATCCTTCGACCGGGGTAAACCTGGATCTTGATCCGACGTCCGTGGAGCCCTTCTCGGATACGATGGCTGGGAGGTCCCGGTCAACTTTTTACGTTCGGACTTAGTCTCTTTTTCTGATGTTTTTCTTTACCGGGACGAACCACGAAGTCAGGCCGGGTCGCGGTTGAGGCAAGCCGGCTAGAATTTCCGCGGCGGGTCGGTCCCTCTCTGGAGCTTTTTTACAAAATTTGTCAAATCTTCTCCAAACTTCTGGGGCTTCACCCAGATGTTCTTTTAAGGTTCTTTTGGGGTCCACAGCTCACCCCAAGGGTCCAGAAGTTCTGTGATGGTCCTTGGGGGGTGCGGACTTCAACTCCCAGAATGCACCTGGCGCAAACTCCTTTTTGGACACTGGACAGTGGTCAGCTGGTCACTTTTTCAGGAGTTGGTGCAGGGGACTCTGGATAGCAATTTTTCACCTGTAGCAAACAGGGAGTCCCTCCTTGAACCAGTTGAAGCCAGGCAAAGTCCTTCTTGTGGTGAAGCCCAAGTGTGCAGCTGGTGCAGCTGGTGCAGTCCTTCTGAGTGCAGGGTCCAGGTGCAGGCCAGGGGTCCAGCAGGGCAGTCCTTCTTCTTCTTTAGTTCCTTTCTTGTTGAATTCTGGAGGGGATCTGAGGCGTGGGTGCAGGTCTGCCAGTTTTATCCTTGCTCCTGGGTGAAAAGCAGGGGGGCCCTGGTTCTCCAATCAGGGACAGGGTCGTCCCCCTGTGATGACCACTTTCTGGGAAGTGTGGCAAAAATCCATCCCAGAAGGCAACAGTCTCTAAAAATCCAAAATGGATGAATCTGATTTTTGGATGAGAGATCTGGCTGAGCCCACCCACTGGTGTGGCTAAAAATCATAAACACACCCCTCTCCTGCCCTCTCCTAATCTAATCAAGGGGGCACCTAGCTGTCTGGGTTTGCAGGATGTGGGGTGTTGCTGGGTGCTCCAGATGTCCTTCTCTGCCTTTGAAGACCAGTTTGGCAGCCTCCCCCTTCCTGCCTCACCATCTGCTGAGGGGAGATTCTCTCCCCCAAGCACATTCCTTTGTGTGAAGCCAGGCCACTTCACACCTCATTAAAGTAGCCTGGCAGAAGCTGCTGCAGGCTGGCCAATCAGAGCACAGCAGCAAAAACAATGCAGAGCTGAAATTGGCAACTTTTTAGGTAAAGTCTAAACTTTTTACCTGAACAAGTTATATTAAATCAAACAACTGGAAGTTGTGGGATTTATTACAACAATTAATTTGATACCAAATTCTTGGTATGCAACATTTAAGGAGACTTTAAAATTTAAAATAAAGTCTGCCCATTCTAGCCTATGAAGGCCATTTACTTCAATGAGGGAAAAACGAATTTGGCTGTTTTTACCTCACCAGGGCTTATAAATCTATTTTTATAAAGTCCCTGCTTATAGTTACATGGCACCCAGCCCTAGGGGCACATAGGGCACACCTTAGGGGTGACTTATATGTAAAAATAAGGTAGTTTAAGACTTTGGAAGTACCTTTCATTCCAAAGTCGAATTTGCATATAACTTTAATTTAAAAGCAGCCAGCAAGGCAGGCTTGCTTTTAAAATGACACTGGGCACCTCAGCAGTGCACCTAGGTGTGCACCACCTATGCTGTGGTCCCTAAACCTACATGCCCTACCATATACTAGGGACTTATAGGTAGGTTAATTATAATTAGCCTAATTTGCATATCCATTTTACACAGAGCACAGGCCCTGGGACTGGTTAGCAGTACCCAGGGCACCATCAGAGTCAGGAAAACACCAGCATAAAGTGGAAAATGGGGGCAAAAAGTTAGGGGGCCTCTGCAATCAGCCCTGTTTTCTCACAAGTGTCGATTACATTGGGGAAAGGTTTGCATGATTGTGGAAGACATAAAGTAGGAAGGAGACTGCATGGGTCAAGCCATTGAGAGGTATTCCCCATTCACCTCACTCCAGCTGGTGCCAGGAAGCCAGAAGCTCCATTGTTAATGCAAACAAAAGAGGGGAGAGGGGACAGCCCCGTTCAGTGCCCCTCTCCACTGGGAATTCCTGGGAGACTAGTCAGCCCAATTGAACTTGAGATTTGGGAGCAGTCTATAGTAACCATGTGTATGTCTGGAGGCACTTTCCCACTCCTAGTGTGGCCAAAACCTGGAAGAGGTAGTCCCATTCCAGTATGTCAAAAGCCTTTTTCAGATCAAGAATAAGGCATGCGGTATTTGGGAATTAGCAAGAGGCCTGATCCATCAGGTGGAAAAGGTGGTGTTAGTTGTGAAGGTGCTCCACCTGGGGCCGAAACCATTTTGGTCAAGGTGAACTAGGTCGGGGAGCACATGGGCATAGTGGTCTGCAAGTATCTTCACAGAATTTTGGAATCTGTGCCCAGAATGGCAAGGGGGCGATAAGATGTGAGAAGGGTAGGCTCATGGTCAGACTTTGGGAGCCAGTTCAAAACAGATTTGCACATGGAGGGAGACAGGCTCATAGTGCATAAGGCCTCCTTGTAGATCTCAACTAGGTGAGGAGCATGAAGGGAACTGAAAGTGCTGTAATATTCATGGGGACGACCGTCCAGGCTGTGTGTGTTGTTCCTAGCCAATTTGCTGATGCCCTGCTTGATTTCTTGAGTGGGTATGGGCTCATCCTGGCCAAGGTGTGGATGGCCTGCTTGATCTTTTGAGTGGTTATGGGCTCATCCAGTTTCTCTCGATGGATCGGGGTGACAATTGGGCACCCAGAGAGAAATAGGTTAATCTCCAGCACAAGAGGGCAAGGGGTGGTAGCATAGACTAATAAGTGAAGAAGGCTTTCAAAATTGTCTGCTGGGTATGAATGGTGCTCCCAGTGGGTGAGAACAGCTCATGAATGGACCCAGAATGGGAATCTTGGTGAACCAGCCAAGCCAAGAACCTGTTCAATTTGTCTCCTTCACGATGCATCGTAGCTTAATAAGCTTTGAAGTTGAAGCTACGCATCTGATCGAGGACTTTGGCATAGTAAGTCCTGGCATTCAAGAGCGCCTCCCGCTTGGAAGCATCAAAGACCACTGCCTTGTCCAGGGCGGAGATCAGGTGCTCGGCTTTAATTAATTTCTGATCAGGTGTGTCCCGAACCCCAGATATTTCCTGGATACAATGTCTGTGCATGACCACCTTAAAGGCATCCCACTCCATGAGGATGCCAAGCCACCATCTGTGGAAAAGTATTTAGTGATGTGTTGAGCATGTGAAGCTAGAAAGGCAGGGTCTTCCAACATCTCCCTGGGCAGGTGCCACTTGGCCACCGGAGCAAGTGGGATGCTCCAAGAGATGTCTATCATGTGTGCGTCGTGGTTAGAAAGTATGAGGCATTGGTATTCCACCTGGCATACTGTCTCAAGGAGAGTGGCCGACAGGAAAATGCAATCCAGACGCATACGGGCTTGTCCATCAACTTGATTTATCAAATAAGGATGACCATGTTACTGTCAGATGTACCACTGATCCTGACAGCAAAAAAGTTCCCAAAATATTCTCTGGAATATATGAATTCATGGACACTTAATTTTAGTACAGAATCTCTGAGGTCTTTGTAAAAGTTGTATCAACTCTTCACCCTTGATTTGGCTGACATTTTTAGTTTTATTAAATATGTTTTATTGATTTTGGCTTTAACAGTCATGCAGTTGCATATCAGTCCTACTATTTTTACTTGTTAAGAAATTCTGGTATATTAACATGTTTAACTTGAATTGGTACTTCCAACATTTGCTTGCCACTATTTCATTATTATTACTAGATATATTTAACACAGGTATAGCTGTGCCACATTTAACTGTGCACACTGTATCAGACTAGCTACTAAATTAATCTTACATTCTCAGTTACATAATTTCTAATCCAAGTTCTAAATAATTCTACATTCTTCTTCAATTCAATGTTGAGAGGTTATAACTTATTGGCAGAAGGAGGCGGGGGAGGGGAATGTCAATTCTCAGACATCTAGTGTCTAAGATAAGTCTCTTTTTTCCCTTTAGTTTAGTTGGCCTATGTTAATTGAATTGACCTATCTGTAATTGGTTTTAACCAGCCTTGAACTTCTCACTTCTTATTAGCTATATAATGTAATGCCTGTTTCTGTGGTGTTATTAAACAGCATCTCTACTCTTTCCATCTCTAGATAAAGCCACTCTTGCCCCTGCAACTTCTCACTCAGAGCCCCCCCCCATCTATTTCAGCCCAATACTGAACAATTTTAATCCACTGAAAAAAGTCTGGCCTCATCAGCTGTTTTCCATGTAAGTGCAACACACTTTTAGGCTATTAGCAGTACCAGCTCACAAAAATCTGTTTCCTACCCTCTTTTTCTGTTTCTTTGCCTTACTTTTAAACATTTTAACCAGTTGTGAATCTGCCTTGTCTAGCCACTTTTAAAGTGAGACTCACACAGTATACAAGAGAAAACATTGTAGTAGAGGTAATGCAAAATTGCCACCCAGATCAAAATATTGACAACATAAAACATATTTTTGCAATTATATACAAACTGTCTATAACTAGTAACACCATAAGGCTAGCAGTCTTATTACTGAACACTGCTGGTATTCCTTTTCTTCCATGGTTGTGAACGCCTATTATTGGCACTAAACGTTTTCAAGTGTGACCCTCTAACTAATCAATGTTCTACATAATTTTGTCAAGAATATATCTCTCATGAACAGGCTATAGATTTTACAAATGCCACACTATTGATTTAATTAAAAAAACATACACCTTGATTGTTGAGTTGCAAGTAGGATTTGGCACCATAGAGGAACTAAGCCCATACCTTTGGTAGTTCTGGGGGTTCTTGGCTGCAGATGCAGGTGGTGTTAGTGATATAGTATTTTCTGGCCTTTCTGCAGCAATGGCTATTAACCACCTTCTACTTATTCAGAATAAATAGTTTTAAAATAAATATTTTTAATTAGATATATAATCATGTATCACAGTGCATAGTAGGGTATTTCAAATAAGGTTTTGTAGTTACATATTTAGCCACAATCAGTTTGTTTAGGTAAATCATCAAATCAATATCAAATTAATGTCAACAAACATTTTGTTTTTAATTTCCTACTAACTTTGGGAGTGAATTAGAGTTTGGCGGATGGGTGTCTCCATCACAAGTGTGATGTATATCCCATCCCTCGTATGACAATGTCCATAAGATATAATGGAATCATAATAGGGCGGATGGGATATCTGTCACATTTGTGATGGAGTAATCCCATCCGCCGAACTCTAAATCAGCCCCTTTGTCTAAATCAGGTGTGCACAAAACATATAACCGTAAGAATTTCAACAAGTTTCCCTTCCTCGCTGGTCCTATTACTAATCAGATGGTCATCTTGCAATCTACTGCAGCATTAGCTCCCTCGGTTACGAGGTGTATCATCTGCAAATTAAGTAACCCATCTGCGTAACAGTGCAGCATCTATGTAGTGGTGCCATTTCACCCATCATCATCAGTTAGTTCATAAAATGTCAAAGAATTAAAAATAGTGTATACATTGCACCGAGCATGATAGAAAAGGTTTTGATGTATGCCAAGGGTATCATGAAGTTTGGTCATCATTTTTAATATAAGATCAAAGACTTCAGTAGAAAACTTGTGTGCAATGCAATTCAGGCAAAGGTCAGCACATTCCTCTCCATGTAGGTGGCAACTTCCATTCAATGGACACAGCGTGCCATCCTACAGCAGACGGGGTGAGGGTGGGGTAATTTTCCAGTTTATAGTAATAGCACATTGCACTATAAGTAAGTCAAAATCTATAATCTTTCCTAAGGTTTTGTTGTGTTTGGGGCTTGTATAGGGATCTAGCACCCAGGCCTCAAGAGTGTTTTAGACTGCATGCTCTCTGGCTTGAGCCAGGGCTGACATGATCCAGACTCGATAGGGCTGTAGAGATGTACAGGACCACACCACATGCGGACAGGCAGCACCTGGTGTATTATAATGTAGACAGTTATAAGCCGCCCTAGGTTATAGCAAGTTCTGTTGAGTATGTGGAACTGGATGAATTTTCAGGTATCGTGTGATACTGTAGAAGGATATGTAAGTATTCGTGCCCATTCCATTCTATATTGGGATCTGAATATACTGGCCTCCCATTGGTCACGTAGTTTAATGCATGTGAGGATTAGGTGCTTAGAAAAGGCTTTGTGGATCCATTTGTTGAGATGTCTGGCTTCCCCCAGACTATGTATCATTTGAACAACCCAGTAGATAGGAGGCTGAGTCCCTCGTATGGGCTCTAATTCATATTGTGCATACTTGATTTGTTAGTAAGTACAAAACTGTCCACAAAATATGTTGCATTCCTCAGCCAATATTTCAAACCCATACAATATCTGATTGCAGAGTTCCTACTGTATCTATGCCACACTCTATCCCTGGTGGAGTTGGGAAGGGGGGGGTCAAGATCCATGCAAAGTGAGTCCTAGTAACAGGATTGCAGGGGCATAAGGGAGATTGTTTTTTGTGATTGTAAGAGCTTATGTTAAGCATACCTCAGTTGTATGAAGGAGAATAGGCACGTGGGACTTTAGACCGCATACCTGGGGCCAGTTGTCATTGTAATTCACCATATGTTAAGTTTGTACGATACATGACCCTGTCCATCAAGGAATACCCCGCCAGACAGCCATTCACACACTGTAGAGGAGCTACAAGGTAATATCTTTCAAAACTGGAGAGTCCCAGATCATGTGCATCAACCACGAGTTGTAATGTTGTTATGGCCACCAGGTGTCACCCTCCAGCCCAGATCAGCTGTACTATTATGCAGTCTAAATCTTTACTCCAGAATAAATACTTATTGTTCAGTGCTGATCTATAAAGTTTTAAACATATGACCTTTGTTCAAAAAATCCAATAACGTCACTAGACCTACGTCCTTCCAGTATCTATAAATTTTGAAAGGATATGTGATCTCTTAGTTAAAAGTAGACACAACAAATTCAAATGAACAAAAAGACCCAAGCAAGCATGCTCCACAGCATCAGGGAATAGCAAGGGGCCACAACCACCTGAGGTTATTGCTTTTTCCAGTGAATAAATGCAAAGAGGAGAGGGCTTTGAAAATGGTTTTATTAAGTTCTTGCTTACCAGGAGCTGGACAGTGTATTTAATACTCCAGTTGAGACTTTCCTCATGGCTGACAGTTGGGTCCAAAGTAGCACCTGAAGAAGACGTGCTTTTGAAAATTTGTTTTGGATGGTGTTAGTCTTGTGTCTTCTCAAAATAGTTTTTGGGAATCTTCAAGTGACCAGAATTGACACTGGGAGTGAGTCTGCTGAGCTCCCTTAATATGTGGCATGTATTCGGAGAGGCAATTATGTGGCAGAACTGTCTGTTTCCCAATCTGGAGTGAAGTTTTCACACTCTCTGATTTTTTGTGTGTATCACTATGAATTCTTGCACAGACCCTGGAGCAACTGAGAATTGTGCTGTTAATTACTGGTTCACAATCCCTCAAAGGATGGACTTAGAATTCTTGATGGCATCACTGTCGTCATAACCCCGAAAGCTACTTCATTTGGATGTTCTGATGCCAAGGTTGTGCAGTACTCCTACCTACTGTCACAACATTTATGGATAGTCTGTTTACACTTGATGTGCTGACATACTGAATAGCTTTATTGCTAAACCAAGGACCTATTCAGTATGCCCACCAGGAACTAGCTATGTATATAATGCAGAAACAGTGGTTCTGTGGGACTTTATTTTTTATGAGCCCATATGCATGTTGCTAGGAGACCTGCATAGCGGATGTGAGCTGAGAGAGCTTCTCACCTCACCTCCCACTATCGCAGTGAATACAAGCCCTCTGTAACCCGATCAGCTCTTACTGCTCGGCAACTGAAACTGTCACTCCCTGGTAGACAGGTCCTTACCACCTGCAAGCTTCACACCTTATTGCCCTGCCCCCCTGCAGCCTCCTCAAGCCTCCTTACTCTGCCGCAGAAGTAAATCGAACTAAGCCCCACCTGGTCTTGACCTCTCCTGCATGCAATGCATCATCCCCCTCGCTGGCTCCTAACCACATATATCGTCATTTGGAACACCTCCCTCCGCCCCCACTGGACTCCTGTATCGGACTGCTCATGCTGTGAGTGATCAAAATTCACCCTGACCCTCGCAAGTGGGTCTGCAACCACTGTATGTATCGTCCAAATTAAGGGCAACCGACTCATAAGAATGGTGTGCACCAAAACTGGTGCTGCAGCTGCACGCTCTTGACCGTCCACATCCCATCCAAACTCACAGCACTCTTCTGAATTCCCTGTCCACCTGGTTGACTCACAATCCTTTACTAATACACTTGATGTGGTCCTGAAGCTATTGGATGTATACGCACCTTTATGGAGTCGAAAATAGATGCTGTCGCCGCAGACCTCACTCTTCTACGGGACGATCATAAGAAGTTATAGAACAAGGTAAAATCAATGGAGCAATCAGTAACAATTCTCCAGCCGCAAGCAGACCTACAGACTCACCTTACTGCTTTACAGGACAGGGTCCACTTCTTCAAGGAGTGGACAGAGGATGCTGAGCGGAGGTCCAGATGAAACATGGTGGACCTCCTTGAAAACATGGAGGGAACTGATGCTGAGTCTTATATGGACACATAGATTTGTAGGCTTTTTCATGTAAATCTCTTGTCTCCATTTTTTTCTCTGGAACTAGTCTGAGTACTGATGAGATGCTGATAGTGATCCCTCAGACCTCAAGTGATATCCTTTCCAACCAGAATGGCTCTGTACCTGCTAGGAATAACTCACTGTAGCCTTTTATGAATATTCACCTTCACGTCACAGCGATATCCCCACCCTGGATGCCTAGTCTTGGATATACACAAGCCATTTTACTCCCTTAAGTGGCCCTTTTTGTTTGAGGTGCTACGTAGAAACAGCTTTGGCGCCCACTTCCTCCAACTGGTTAACCTATTATATACCAACCCCACAGCCACTGTACAAACTGATAGCCTCACTTCAGGCCCTCTTACTACATGATGAGGAACTCGCCAAAGCTGCAATTATCCCCTCTTCTATTCTCTCTGGCATTTGAACCCTTGGTAAAAAACCTGCGGGCCCAGGGCCAGTGCTGGGGGATCCCATTAGGTGACGATACACACTCAGCCTATCTCTACACGGATGGCATGCCTCTCTACCTTAGAGACATTAGGGGCCTGATTTAGATCTTGGTGGAGGGGTTACTCCATTGCAACTGTGACGGATATCCTGTTCTCCAAAATCTAAATACCATAAAAAACAATGGTAGTTAGATGTCACCGTTGCGCTAGAGTAATCCCTCTGCCAAGATCTAAATCAGGCCTTAAGGCAATCCCCCCCACTATCACAAATTTGCTTATTGACTTTGCATTCATCTCTGGCAATAGGTTCAGCTGGACAAAGTTGTGCCTCTTCCCCTTTACTACACACACCCTGAACCCCCAACATAGGGTGAATGGCACTGACCTGGAGTGGCAGACTGCGACATTCCACTAATTGAACATTCGCATATATCACACACCAGAAGACCTAGTGGAGGGCAACTTACTTTGACCAGTCTCTGCGATATGTGCACAGATATCCTTCTGGCAGTCCCTGCCACTATTAGTGGTGAGTATTAAAATGCTGATTTTGTCACGGCTACTGTTTACTTTGCCAATCTTCCCCTTTTCATACACCGGCCTTTTTTCCTCTCCCTGGAACACATGTTGGACAACTTTATTTGGCTTACAACACATTGCAGGACAGCACTGCTCAAACTTCACTTTCTGACAGACAGTTGTGGACTTAACATCCCCAATTTGGAACACCTTTACCTGGCCTCACAATGCTAATGGGTGTCACTCTGGTTTGCAGGTCTGAACCTTGCTGCCAATGCAACATTACTCCCCTCTTTGGACCATGGCTGTGTATTGCACTTATTTATCTATCCACTCACTAAGGCTCCAACACCAACCATTCCTCTTCTTAATGTCGCACACAGATGCTATCAAAGAAGGCTACTTCTTACCTGATGAATCACACCAATCACGCCATATGCCCCCACATTGCCTCTTCATGGCTTGCCACATGGCCAAGCACCACAGATATCATTGGAATCGCAGGAGAAGCTCTTTTTGAATTGTAGAAAGCAATACTCGCATTGGTCACTAGAAAACCCCCAGGACCGGATGGTCTGGCAGCTGAGCTCTCTAAGGAATATGCTCCATTATTGGCATCCTGTCCAAAGGCACCAGACGACACCGAAGCTGACATCGTGACACGTGGTAGCTCCTGTCTTTAGGTGATCTGACAGCTAGTACCGAACTCCAGGTCAGTTTTTGCTGCATGCCTCCATCATCGATGTTCTGACCCGATCATGGGGTGAACTACTGCAGGGACCTCAGCAACATTTAGTCATACAGTACTAGGTAGACCCGGTGGTTCACCAACGGTTTCTCTCCCACACAGCACTACCCCCTGCTACATTGCGTGGTCACTGGAACACAGACCATGGACGTGCCTGTACAGACAGCGACTGGTAGATCATATTGTCATATTCTTCTTTGGTCTTTCATAATGAAAGCTTCAAAATTATCTAATTTTATATCCTATATCGTGCTTAACTGACCGTAGTAAAATCAACCGATATTTTCACCCGACATACGCTGCCTGCTCCTGCTGTAAGGCTTTAGATGTAGGTATAGTTCAAATACTCTGGCCCTGCCCTTCTCTGCCCACATTTTGGCATGCTGTCACGACACACCTAACCCACTGTAGTGACTCTGTGCTCCCCTATACCTGGGAGGTCTGTAATCATCTGAGGCTCTACTATCACAGCAAAAAGCGCAGGGTTGTGGCGCGATCGGTCGGCCTGTCCCTCCTCCTGACGAAACGCATGATTACATGAAAATGGAAGGCAGCAACTCCCACAGCAGTTTCTGCATGGGTCCTTCCTATGCTCTCATGAGCACAGGAGGAGAGCGCACTACTAAACAGGGAAGAAATACAGGGACTTCTCAAATAACCCATCACAGAGACGTCGGATGCTCTTTTGGAAAAATTCCAATAGAGGATCCAGAATAGAATGCCCATCTCTTAACCGTCAATGCAGACCATTCTCCCTCACCCCTTCCGTCTCTCATATTCCACCTTGCTTCCCCCTCCCCTTCCTGCTACTTCCTCCCAGATTTAATGACTCTGAATTGAGTTCACTCATTGTTTCATTGTTCCAGTTTCCTTTGTTTCTTTCTTATTGTTTTTACACTGTTTCTTTCTTGTTCAGAATTGTTCCCCTTACTGACATTTGTCAATAACGCATTGACCCATATGTTTACAATGAACAATTATAACAGTGTAATCTTTCTTTGCCACCTCGATTATTGTATCCGCTGTTTCTCTTTATGTAGCTCGCATGTTTAGAATGCAACATTACTTGTCGATTTGCTGGTTTGCAATGCAGCTCATACGGAAACACGATTTATGTACGAACTGTTTCATTTTGTACCTATTATATTGCACTAATTATGCCTGTTTTTATTTCTAAAAGAGAAAAATTAAATGTCAATAAAAATTATTTTAAAGAAATTTGACCGTATACGTGTTTATTAACGGTGTCAGTTATCAATTTATATACATTATTCATAACAACACACCAATGTAAAACAAAAGAAAAATAGATAAAAGCTTTCTCTGTGCAATCCACTTTCTGTATTCTCTTATTTCATTCTGAATCAATGCATAGGTGCAAGTCATGTAATTTCATAGTGATACGTGCAAATGGCGCAGTGCGTCAATAAGGTGCAAAAAGTAACATTGTACAGGTTGAAAACAAATCATAGAATAGGAAACCCAGTCTTAAATCCATAATCAATGCTATCTCACTAAATCACAAGTAGTCGTCTGTGTATCTACTGTCCAAGAATGAAGACTAAGGTATCCGTTAGCCGATGTTTAAACCCCGTAGTTACTCACAGGGTCCCTTCAGCTCAAGCCATCTCATTAGTAAGGCACCCAAAGTCAATGTTACTCATCGGCAAACAGTCACTCATGTATATGTGATCCCCATGAAGGCATGAATTACATTCCCAATGCCGATCAAATTGTGAAAATGAGCACACAATCAAAAAGGTTTCTATCTCTAGTTCAAAACAATCTGGTAGAAGCACATGGCATTTGTTGAACTGAACTGTTGTCTATTCATCGATTCCACCACATAGTGTGTATAGATTTCTGTTCCACCACATAGGGGGTCATTCTGACCTCAGCGGTAAAAGGCGCTTACCGCCGGTCAGAAGACTGCCATAACAGCACCGCGGTAAACCGCCACGGTCATTCTGACCCGCAACTTGCAAACCGCTGTAGGAGGCTGGACTGGCTTGTAGTGAGTACCAAGGGGTACTTACACCTTGCACCAGGCACAGGTATCCCTTATTAGTGTATAGGGTGTCTAGCAGCTTAGGCTGATAGATAATGGTAGCTTAGCAGAGCAGCTTAGGCTGAACTAGGAGACGTGTGAAGCTACTACAGTACCACTTAGTGTCATATGCACAATATCATAAGAAAACACAATACACAGTTATACTAAAAATAAAGGTACTTTATTTTTATGACAATATTCCAAAGTATCTTAGAGTGTACCCTCAGTGAGAGGATAGGAAATATACACAAGATATATATACACAATAGCAAAAATATGCAGTATAGTCTTAGAAAACAGTGCAAACAATGTATAGTTACAATAGGATGCAATGGGGAAACATAGGGATAGGGGCAACACAAACCATATACTCCAAAAGTGGAATGCGAACCACGAATGGACCCCAAACCTATGTGACCTTGTAGAGGGTCGCTGGGACTATTAGAAAATAGTGAGAGTTAGCAAAATAACCCTCCCCAAGACCCTGAAAAGTGAGTGCAAAGTGCACTAAAGTTCCCCTAAGGACAAAGAAGTCGTGTTAGAGGAATAATGCAGGAAAGACACAAACCAGCAATGCAACAACTGTGGATTTCCAATCTAGGGTACCTGTGGAACAAGGGGACCAAGTCCAAAAGTCACAAGCAAGTCGGAGATGGGCAGATGCCCAGGAAATGCCAGCTGCGGGTGCAAAGAAGCTTCGACTGGACAGAAGAAGCTGAGGTTTCTGCAGGAACGAAAAGGGCTAGAGACTTTCCCTTTGGTGGACGGATCCCTCTCGCCGTGGAGAGTCGTGCAGAAGTGTTTTCCCGCCGAAAGAACGCCAACAAGCCTTGCTAGCTGCAAATCGTGCGTTTGGCGTTTTTGGACGCTGCTGGGGCCCAGGAGGGACCAGGAGGTCGCAAATTGGACCTGAAGAGAGAGGGGACGTCGAGCAAGACAAAGAGCCCTCACTGAAGCAGGTAGCACCCGGAGAAGTGCCAGAAACAGGCACTACGAGGATGCGTGAAACGGTGCTTGCCGAAGTTGCACAAAGGAGTCCCACGTCGCCGGAGACCAACTTAGAAAGTCGTGCAATGCAGGTTAGAGTGCCGTGGACCCAGGCTTGGCTGTGCACAAAGAATTTCCGCCGGAAGTGCACAGGGGCCGGAGTAGCTGCAAAGTCGCGGTTCCCAGCAATGCAGCCCAGCGAGGTGAGGCAAGGACTTACCTCCACCAAACTTGGGCTGAAGAGTCACTGGACTGTGGGGGTCACTTGGACAGAGTCGCTGGATTCGAGGGACCTCGCTCGTCGTGCTGAGAGGAGACCCAAGGGACCGGTAATGCAGCTTTTTGGTGCCTGCGGTTGCAGGGGGAAGATTCCGTCGACCCACGGGAGATTTCTTCGGAGCTTCTGGTGCAGAGAGGAGGCAGGCTACCCCCACAGCATGCACAAGCAGGAAAACAGTCGAGAAGGCGGCAGGATCAGCGTTACAGAGTTGCAGTAGTCGTCTTTGCTACTATGTTGCAGGTTTGCAGGCTTCCAGCGCGGTCAGCAGTCGATTCCTTATCAGAAGGTGAAGAGAGAGATGCAGAGGAACTCGGCTGAGCTCATGCATTCGTTATCTGAAGTTTCCCCAGAGACAGAGACCCTAAATAGCCAGAAAAGAGGGTTTGGCTACCTAGGAGAGAGGATAGGCTAGCAACACCTGAAGGAGCCTATCACAAGGAGTCTCTGACGTCACCTGGTGGCACTGGCCACTCAGAGCAGTCCAGTGTGCCAGCAGCACCTCTGTTTCCAAGATGGCAGAGGTCTGGAGCACACTGGAGGAGCTCTGGACACCTCCCAGGGGAGGTGCAGGTCAGGGGAGTGGTCACTCCCCTTTCCTTTGTCCAGTTTCGCGCCAGAGCAGGGGCTAAGGGGTCCCTGAACCGGTGTAGACTGGCTTATGCAGAATTGGGCACATCTGTTCCCAACAAAGCATTTCCAGAGGCTGGGGGAGGCTACTCCTCCCCTGCCTTCACACCATTTTCCAAAGGGAGAGGGTGTCACACCCTCTCTCAGAGGAAGTTCTTTGTTCTGCCATCCTGGGCCAGGCCTGGCTGGACCCCAGGAGGGCAGCTGCCTGTCTGAGGGGTTGGCAGCAGCAGCAGCTGCAGTGAAACCCCAGGAAGGGCAGTTTGGCAGTACCAGGGTCTGTGCTACAGACCACTGGGATCATGGGATTGTGCCAACTATGCCAGGATGGCATAGAGGGGGCAATTCCATGATCATAGACATGTTACATGGCCATATTCGGAGTTACCATTGTGAAGCTACATATAGGTAGTGACCTATATGTAGTGCACGCGTGTAATGGTGTCCCCGCACTCACAAAGTTCAGGGAATTGGCTCTGAACAATGTGGGGGCACCTTGGCTAGTGCCAGGGTGCCCTCACACTAAGTAACTTTGCACCTAACCTTTACCAGGTAAAGGTTAGACATATAGGTGACTTATAAGTTACTTAAGTGCAGTGTAAAATGGCTGTGAAATAACGTGGATGTTATTTCACTCAGGCTGCAGTGGCAGGCCTGTGTAAGATTTGTCAGAGCTCCCTATGGGTGGCAAAAGAAATGCTGCAGCCCATGGGGATCTCCTGGAACCCCAATACCCTGGGTACCTCAGTACCATATACTAGGGAATTATAAGGGTGTTCCAGTAAGCCAATGTAAATTGGTAAAATTGGTCACTAGCCTGTTAGTGACAATTTGAAAGTAATGAGAGAGCATAACCACTGAGGTTCTGGTTAGCAGAGCCTCAGTGAGACAGTTAGGCACCACACAGGGAACATATACATGCACACCTATGAGCACTGGGGCCCTGTGTGACAGGGTCCCAGTGACACATACATATAGGCCACAAACCTATGAGCACTGGGGTCCTGACCAGCAGGATCCCAGTGACACATAACAAACATACTGAAAACATAGTGTTTTCACTATGAGCACTGAGGCCTGGCTATCAGGATCCCAGTGAGACAGTGAAAACAGTGACAAACACCCTGACATACACTCACAAACAGGCCAAAAGTGGGGGTAACAAGGCTAGAAAGAGGCTACCTTCTCACACAACCCCCCCCCCAAACGAAGGACAATAAGGCTAACCTTGGCCAGTTGAGACTTTATTGTCTAAGTGGTGATAAGTAGAGAGTAGCTCTGCAATAGACTGGTTACTCCCTTTATCATCCACTATATGGTTACTTCCCTGTGGGGATGTAAACCACCCTGTTTGAAGTTTTTTAGCTAAGCAACAATGTGAAGATGTATTTTCAGAGTTTCTATCAGTAAGTTTTAGTTTAGAGCAGTGGGAATTGTCCACTGAACCTATTTGTAGTGATGGAAATGCCAGACAGGGATGCTGTCTCCGAAAAGCCATAGCTGGGCAAAAACTTTGTCCATATGGCTGGAAGAGAGAACAGGGATGCTGTTTCTCTTGGGTTGGAGCAGGGCAGGGATGCTGTCCTATTAGCTCCACACTAGGGCAGGGATGCTGTCCTAAGTGTTGTGAGGCAGTGCAGAGTTTCTGCACTAAAGTTTCTCTGGGAGGGTTGGAGGGATGCTCCATGTTAACTAAAATGGTGCTCTTTTTCTCACCAATGTGAGTTATCCCACAGAGAGGTACTTCCACCTCAGGGAGTACAGTTTTGCCAACTGATGATTCCCTTGGAACAGGTGCCACCCCAGGAGAGGTTTCTCCCACCACAGGAATGGTATCCTGAATGGTAGGGTGGTTAGGGGATACTGTGATACCCTTTTTACCTGTTGAGGGAGAGGGTTCCTGAGTTTTCAGGCCTTCTCTCCTTTGCTTTTTCATTTCAGTAGAAATGAGAGGGAACAATTCCTCAGGGATGCCCAGCATGGCTGCATGGGCATAAAACTCTACATCAGCCCAACCTGAGGCCTCTAGGTCATTACCTAAGAGACAGTCTACAGGTAAGCTAGGTGATACCACCACCTGCTTAGGGCCAGTAACTCCACCCCAACTAAACTGAATTATAGCTAAGGGAAGAAACTTAGTGGAGTTATGGACATCAATAATCTTATACTGTTGTCCAATGATGTGTTGATCAGGGTGCACTAGGTTTTCAGTCACCAAAGTGAAACTGGCACCTGTGTCCCTGTAGGCCAAGGCCTCAACACCATTTATTGAAACTGTCTGCCTGTACTTATCCATTGTAAGGGGACAAGCAGCCAGTGTGGCAAGGCCAATGCCACTAGGTGTGACAGAAACTGTCTTGGGAGTGACTACCCCAGTTTCTACTATGGACCCAAAAGTGAACCCAACTACACCCTTAACTTGACTGTTGCCAGCAGTCCCACCACTAGTACCACTACTGCTAGGGGCACTAGAGCTTGATGTATTAGTGGTGGTAGGCTCAGGGGGTTTACCTGGACAGGACTTATCCCCTGGCCTATGGCCTCTGTTTTTACACACAAAGCACCAAGGCTTTTTAATGTGTGCAGGTTGAGAAGAAGAGGAAGAATTAGTTTTATCCCCACCCTCTGAAGAGTGTTTAAGATTTGAAGTGGGATCTTTGGTTTTACCCTTATCCCCATGCTTATCTTGAGATTCTTCACCATCGTTCTTCTTATTGCCATCTTTGTCACCCCCTGTATGAACTTTTCTGTTCACCCTTGTTCTGACCCATTTGTCTGCCTTCTTTCCCAATTCTTGGGGAGAGGTCAGATCAGAGTCTACCAGGTACTGGTGCAACAAATCAGACACACAATTATTAAGTATATGCTCTCTCAGGATTGTGTTATACAGGCTTTCATAATCAGTAACTTTACTGCCATGTAACCACCCCTCCAAGGCCTTCACTGAATGGTCAATGAAATCAACCCAGTCTTGTGAAGACTCCTTTTTGGTCTCTCTGAACTTTATCCTGTATTGTTCAGTGGTTAAGCCATAACCATCCAGGAGTGCATTCTTAAGAACTGTAAAGTTATTGGCATCACTTTCTTTCACAGTAAGGAGCCTATCCCTACCTTTTCCACTAAATGATAGCCATAGGATAGCAGCCCACTGCCTTTGAGGGACATCCTGTACAACACAGGCCCTCTCAAGTGCAGCAAACCACTTGTTAATGTCATCCCCCTCCTTATAAGGGGGAACTATCTTGTGCAGATTCCTGGAATCATGCTCTTTTGCAGGATGACTATGGGGAATACTGCTGCTGCCATCATGGGTATCTAAACCCAACTTCTGTCTTTCCTTCTCTAATTCAAAAGACTGTCTATCCAAATCCAGCTGTTGCTTTTTAAGCTTCAGTCTGGTTTGTTCCACCCTCAACTTATTGAGTTCCCTCTCTAACATTCTGTCATCAGGGTTGGTGGGAGGGACATTTCTAGAAACAGAGCTATGATGGGAATGAACAGAAGGAGACCTGTCCCTTACAGAAGGCACCCTAACAGCTTGGTTTACAGAAACATTACTACCAGTATGGTGAGAATAAATGCTTTTGCTATGATGTGAGACAACACTATTTATTTGGTGTGGCTCATCATCATTACCATCTATGCTAGATTGTCTAGTAATGGGCAGGCTAGGAAGTTTCTTTCCTGAATCTTTTCCTGGGGAGTCCCTGAATCAGATTGAGAACTATTAGGTACTTTTTCAACAGATGGGGCACCTATGGCCTTATCCTGTTCTCTAAGCATGTTAAGTAACAGTTCCAAGGAAGGATTCTTCCCTACACTCAAACCTCTCTCTATACAGAGACTCCTTGCTCTTTTCCAGCTAAGGTTGTCATATGCAAGTTTGGACAGATCAACACTTTGGCCTGTGCCAGACATTTTTTAGAGAGAGTTAAAGTGATAGAAAAAGAGAAAAAAGTTTTCAGAACTTTTTGGAAAGACAGAAAAAAACTTGTTAAACTTTTAAGAACTTTTTGAAAGTTTAGGAGTACTTTTCAGCACTTAGAAAAGAGTGAAAAGAGGAAATGCAAAACTTTTTGGCTATGTGTATATACACTGACCTTGTTTTGTATATTTTTCTCTTATGAAAAGTACAATGACAAGAGTGGTAAGTAGTCTCAAGCACTTATCCCACCACTGCACAACCAATGTAGGAGGCTGGACTGGCTTGTAGTGAGTACCAAGGGGTACTTACACCTTGCACCAGGCCCAGGTATCCCTTATTAGTGTATAGGGTGTCTAGCAGCTTAGGCTGATAGATAATGGTAGCTTAGCAGAGCAGCTTAGGCTGAACTAGGAGACGTGTGAAGCTACTATAGTACCACTTAGTGTCATATGCACAATATCATAAGAAAACACAATACACAGTTATACTAAAAATAAAGGTACTTTATTTTTATGACAATATGCCAAAGTATCTTAGAGTGTACCCTCAGTGAGAGGATAGGAAATATACACAAGATATATATACACAATAGCAAAAATATGCAGTATAGTCTTAGAAAACAGTGCAAACAATGTATAGTTACAATGGGATGCAATGGGGAAACATAGGGATAGGGGCAACACAAACCATATACTCCAAAAGTGGAATGCGAACCACGAATGGACCCCAAACCTATGTGACCTTGTAGAGGGTCGCTGGGACTATTAGAAAATAGTGAGAGTTAGCAAAATAACCCTCCCCAAGACCCTGAAAAGTGAGTGCAAAGTGCACTAAAGTTCCCCTAAGGACAAAGAAGTCTTGTTAGAGGAATAATGCAGGAAAGACACAAACCAGCAATGCAACAACTGTGGATTTCCAATCTAGGGTACCTGTGGAACAAGGGGACCAAGTCCAAAAGTCACAAGCAAGTCGGAGATGGGCAGATGCCCAGGAAATGCCAGCTGCGGGTGCAAAGAAGCTTCAACTGGACAGAAGAAGCTGAGGTTTCTGCAGGAACGAAAAGGGCTAGAGACTTCCCCTTTGGTGGACGCATCCCACTTGACGTGGAGAGTCGTGCAGAAGTGTTTTCCCGCCAAAAGAACGCCAACAAGCCTTGCTAGCTGCAAATCGTGCGTTTGGCATTTTTGGACGCTGCTGGGGCCCAGGAGGGACCAGGAGGTCGCAAATTGGACCTGAAGAGAGAGGGGACGTCGAGCAAGACAAAGAGCCCTCACTGAAGCAGGTAGCACCCGGAGAAGTGCCAGAAACAGGCACTACAAGGATGCGTGAAACGGTGCTCGCCGAAGTTGCACAAAGGAGTCCCACGTCGCCGGAGACCAACTTAGAAAGTCGTGCAATGCAGGTTAAAGTGCCGTGGACCCAGGCTTGGCTGTGCACAAAGGATTTCCGCCGGAAGTGCACAGGGGCCGGAGTAGCTGCAAAGTCGCGGTTCCCAGCAATGCAGCCCAGCGAGGTGAGGCAAGGACTTACCTCCACCAAACTTGGGCTGAAGAGTCACTGGACTGTGGGGGTCACTTGGACAGAGTCGCTGGATTCGAGGGACCTCGCTCGTCGTGCTGAGAGGAGACCCAAGGGACCGGTAATGCAGCTTTTTGGTGCCTGCGGTTGCAGGGGGAAGATTCCGTCGACCCACGGTAGATTTCTTCGGAGATTCTGGTGCAGAGAGGAGGCAGGCTACCCCCACAGCATGCACAAGCAGGAAAACAGTCGAGAAGGCGGCAGGATCAGCGTTACAGAGTTGCAGTAGTCGTCTTTGCTACTATGTTGCAGGTTTGCAGGCTTCCAGCGCGGTCAGCAGTCGATTCCTTATCAGAAGGTGAAGAGAGAGATGCAGAGGAACTCGGCTGAGCTCATGCATTCGTTATCTGAAGTTTCCCCAGAGACAGAGACCCTAAATAGCCAGAAAAGAGGGTTTGGCTACCTAGGAGAGAGGATAGGCTAGCAACACCTGAAGGAGCCTATCACAAGGAGTCTCTGACGTCACCTGGTGGCACTGGCCACTCAGAGCAGTCCAGTGTGCCAGCAGCACCTCTGTTTCCAAGATGGCAGAGGTCTGGAGCACACTGGAGGAGCTCTGGACACCTCCCAGGGGAGGTGCAGGTCAGGGGAGTGGTCACTCCCCTTTCCTTTGTCCAGTTTCGCACCAGAGCAGGGGCTAAGGGGTCCCTGAACCGGTGTAGACTGGCTTATGCAGAATTGGGCACATCTGTGCCCAACAAAGCATTTCCAGAGGCTGGGGGAGGCTACTCCTCCCCTGCCTTCACACCATTTTCTAAAGGGAGAGGGTGTCACACCCTCTCTCAGAGGAAGTTCTTTGTTCTGCCATCCTGGGCCAGGCCTGGCTGGACCCCAGGAGGGCAGCTGCCTGTCTGAGGGGTTGGCAGCAGCAGCAGCTGCAGTGAAACCCCAGGAAGGGCAGTTTGGCAGTACCAGGGTCTGTGCTACAGACCACTGGGATCATGGGATTGTGCCAACTATGCCAGGATGGCATAGAGGGGGCAATTCCATGATCATAGACATGTTACATGGCCATATTCGGAGTTACCATTGTGAAGCTACATATAGGTAGTGACCTATATGTAGTGCACGCGTGTAATGGTGTCCCCGCACTCACAAAGTTCAGGGAATTGGCTCTGAACAATGTGGGGGCACCTTGGCTAGTGCCAGGGTGCCCTCACAGTAAGTAACTTTGCACCTAACCTTTACCAGGTAAAGGTTAGACATATAGGTGACTTATAAGTTACTTAAGTGCAGTGTAAAATGGCTGTGAAATAACGTGGACGTTATTTCACTCAGGCTGCAGTGGCAGGCCTGTGTAAGATTTGTCAGAGCTCCCTATGGGTGGCAAAAGAAATGCTGCAGCCCATAGGGATCTCCTGGAACCCCAATACCCTGGGTACCTCAGTACCATATACTAGGGAATTATAAGGGTGTTCCAGTAAGCCAATGTAAATTGGTAAAATTGGTCACTAGCCTGTTAGTGACAATTTGAAAGTAATGAGAGAGCATAACCACTGAGGTTCTGGTTAGCAGAGCCTCAGTGAGACAGTTAGGCACCACACAGGGAACATATACATGCACACCTATGAGCACTGGGGCCCTGTGTGACAGGGTCCCAGTGACACATACATATAGGCCACAAACCTATGAGCACTGGGGTCCTGACCAGCAGGATCCCAGTGACACATAACAAACATACTGAAAACATAGTGTTTTCACTATGAGCACTGAGGCCTGGCTATCAGGATCCCAGTGAGACAGTGAAAACAGTGGCAAACACCCTGACATACACTCACAAACAGGCCAAAAGTGGGGGTAACAAGGCTAGAAAGAGGCTACCTTCTCACAACCGCCAAAAACCCGATGTCCACAAAAGTCCGCCATACCAAAGGTCAGCGAAAAGATGCCGATGACCAAACCTCCACTGTCACGCCAACAGAAATACGCCCACACTATCACGACACACAAATCCACGCGGCGGTCTTTCAAATGCGGTATTCCATTGGCGGTACACACCGCCGCGCTCAAAATACACACACACATAGAAAACTTAGCCACATTGGTCATTTTGAAACACACACACCTGATACACATACTAACACCACTCCCACACACCCAACACAATATAAAACACACACGCACATCACCCACAAACCCCTACGACCCGAAATTATTGACGAAGGCTAGAGAGAGAGCACAGAATAGACAATCCCACAACACAGAGGCACACAACACCATCACCCACACAGAATCCACACACCAAACACCACATACCACTACACGCACCGCACTCATCACCACAAACGCCACCCCACACCTCATCCACACCACCCCATGGCACCTCAAAGACACCCAAGGTTCACTGACGCAGAACTCAGGGTCATGGTGGAGGAAATAGTCCGTGTAGAGCCCCAGCTCTTCGGGGCACAGGTGCAGCACACCACAATTGCCAGGAAGATGGAGCTATGGCAAAGGATAGTGGACAGGGTCAACGCGGTGGGACAGCATCCACGCAATCGGGATGACATAAGGAAGCGCTGGAACGACCTACGGGGGAAGGTGCGTTCCATGGTATCAAGACACAACATTGCGGTGCAGAAGACTGGCGGCGGACCCCCACCTACTCCCCCAGAATTCACAGCATGGGAGGAGGAAGTCTTGCACATCCTGCATCCTGAGGGCCTCGCAGGAGTAGGCGGAGGAATGGACTCTGGTAAGTCAAATCTTCACTACTTCATTCCCCCCACCCCACCTGCATGCCAAATCATACCGCCACCCTCACCCCCACCCCCATCACACCAACTCCTTGCAAATGGCTCACCATCACAACCCGCCCATCCCAACACCAAGCCCTGCATGCGACCACAAAGCATGGACACCCATCACCAAAGCATGCCCACTGCACACACACATCACCCCCACAAGCCACCCTCACAAAAGCCCCCACAAGGGAATGCCTGCACTTGGGTACACGGACACCCACCCATCACACCAAATGACACACACAGAAGCAATAACCATACCTTCATACCCCTGCAGGACCCGAACGCCACCACACCGCCACGGAGGGTACAGAGATGTCCATCCCACCCCCAGAAGAGGCCCCCAGCGATGACAGCAGCTCTGTCTCCCTGGACCCAGATGACCAGCCCGGCCCATCGGGGACCTCTGGACAGTCGGTTCCCCACAGACAGCCACAGGCTACACCAGACCCAACCCCCTCTGGGAACACCAGCACAGCTCCCACCCAGCGGGCCCATGCCTCTGTCTCCAGGACATGTCAATCAGCGGTGTGTCCACCACTACAGGGCACCCAGGTTGACCCACCACCCCAACAACAACAGGGACCTGGGGGCAGTGGTAGTGGGCACACCGTCCAGGGGACAGAGGCCCAGGAACACAGGGGAACTGGGAGGGCTGCTGTGCGACAGGGGGGGGAACAGGCCCAGGGAACCCACTCTCCAAGAGGCCCTCTCCTCCATCATGGGAGCTTACCACCACTCCCAGGAGACGATGGCGATGGTACTGGCCAGGTTCCAGGAGATCCAGGCACTGCAGGAGGAACGGTACATGGGGTTCAGAGAGGAACTGAGGAACATCGGTTCCGCAATGGGGACCATCGTCGTGGCCCTTAACCAGATAGTCACCACATTGCGGGACCATGTGGCACCCCAAAGGGCCCCTGTCACTGGCCCAGGCCAGGAACAGCCTACCACCTCCGCCGGCGCTAGTGGACAGGAGGCCCCCACACAACAACAGGCCACCAGAACCCCACCTCCTGCAGAAGAAGAACCACCCTGCAAGCGGAACCTGAGATCTCACAAGAAGACAGAGTAGGATTGCAAGACCCCCGCCAGCATAAGATACCCCCTGATGTCATCCCACTGTCCCACATTGTCACCCTGTCCAACCTTTAACTGCCCCTGCTCCATCCTTCCACAGGCATATGGACAATGCACCTGTGCGTCTGAGAACTGGACTCTGCCATGGACATTACTCCACCCCCACCAATCACGTTTTACAATCATGTACCTATATGTAGCACTTAAAATAAATCACTTATTGCACTTAAAATAACAGGAGTCTGCTTGTATTCTTAACAAATGTATTACACATAACGGTGCAATAATGTCCAGTTACTTTGTGATGACAACATACCAATTTCAATAAGCTTTAGTCCATGGGCAAACAAAGCAGAAGTCACGCAGTGGGTCATACAGCTCTGAAAAGGGAAGGGAAAGTCACAAATCAGTTAACAGGTACTGGGGGGAAACACAGACAGTAGAGACGCATGAGGCCTTAAGTAAATGTAATATGGCGTGGGTGATTCTTACCTGTGTGCTACTGAAAATATTGTTGTATAACTGTATCCCTGTTGTCCGTGTCGTCCCCGTCGTCTTCCTCCTCTTCACTCTCCACAGGCTCCACAGCTGCTACAACACCACCATCTGGACCATCCTCCTGCAGAAAAGGCACCTGGCGTCGCAAAGCAAGACTGTGAAGCATACAGCAGGCCACGATGATATGGCACACCTTCTTTGGTGAGTACATTAGGGATCCCCCTGTCATATGCAGGCACCTAAACCTGGCCTTCAGGACCCCGAAGGTCCTTTCTATGATCCTCCTAGTTCGCCCATGGGCCTCATTGTACCGTTCCTCTGCCCTGGTCCGGGGATTCCTCACTGGGGTCAGTAGCCACAACAGGTTGGGGTAACCAGAGTCACCAATTAGCCACACACGGTGTCTCTGTAGCTGTTCCATCACATAAGGGATGCTGCTATTTCGCATGACATACGCGTCATGCACTGACCCAGGGAACTTTGCATTTACATGGGAGATGTACTGGTCAGCCAAACAGACCACCTGGACATTCATTGAATGATAACTTTTTCTGTTTCTGTACACCTGCTCACTTTCTTTGGGGGGAACCAAGGCCACATGGGTCCCATCAATGGCACCAATGTTGTTGGGGATATGTCCAAGGGCATAGAAATCACCCTTCACTGTAGCCAAATCGCCCACCTCAGGGAAAATAATGTAGCTCCACATGTATTTCATCAGGGCAGACAACACTCTGGACAAAACCTTTGAAAACATAGGCTGAGACATCCCAGATGACATGGCCACTGTTGTCTGAAAAGACCCACTTGCCAAAAAATGGAGTACTGATAAAACCTGCACCAGAGGGGGAATCCCTGTGGGTTGGCGGATGGGGGACATCAGGTCTGGCTCCAGCTGGGCACATAGTTCATGTATAGTTGCTCTGTCAAGCCGGTATGTAAGTATGATATGTCGTTCTTCCATTGTCGACAGGTCCACCAGCGGTCGGTACACGGGAGGATTCATCCTTCTCCTCGCAAGTCCCAGCGGACGGTGCCTAGGAAGGACAACATGGAGCACAGAGTCAAGCAACCCACAGGTTCGTTCACACAGCTTGCACAGTACACGAATCGCTATGCATTGAAAGGCTTGTATGAGTGGCAATACAAGGCCTAGGCCTGTGTGACGCAGTAAAAATTATGCCATGTGGGCCCTTGAAATGGCAGCTGCCTGACCTGTGAAGTGTGACAGTGGGATGTGAGGTCAATGCGCTGGCGTGGCACACCGTGGCGGTAGGCGGTCGAAGACCGCGGTGCTAAGCCGCATTGGTTAACATTGAACCCTATGGGTTTCAGTAGCCAATGACGATGTGCGCCTGCGGTCGTGACCGCCATTTTCTATCTGATTAATCACTCGAGACCTGATCATCCACAGGAGAGGACCTATACTGCAAGTGCTGCTGTGACCTCGGTCTGGGAGATACAATGGCTGCTGCGACTGGGAAAGGGCCCCTGCCTTCACTTCTGAAGAATTGGAGAAACTTGTTGATGGGGTCCTCCCCCAGTATGCGCTACTCTACGGTCCTCCAGACCAACAGGTTAGTACACAGGGTGCACGTTGAATGGGCTATGCCTGTGTTGAGTGGGGTGTATGTAAGATGGTGGGGAGGGGAGCGAATGAGGAGTGCAACGCATGAAAGATGAGAGCATGTACCACATGGCAAGGTTGGGGAGGGGGGGCCACTCACATTGACCAGGCAGAAAAGTAATGAGATTTCCTTTACCACCCTGTACATGTCACATAGGTCAGCGCCCATCAGAAGATCTACATTTGGCGTGCCATCGCCAAGGACGTCCGGACCCTGGGGGTCCACAACAGACGGGGCACCCACTGCCGAAAGAGGTGGGAGGACATCCGCCGCGGGACCAGAAAGACCGCCGAGTCTCTGCTGGGGATGGCCTCCCAACGTAGGAGGGGTGCCAACCGCCAATTGACCCCCCTGATGTCCCGGATCCTGGCGGTGGCCTACCCCGATTTGGATGGGCGCGTGAGGACATCACAGCAGACACAAGGGGGTGAGTATCAGCACATTCTGCTATCTTTGCACGCAGTGAAGGTGTCTGGGTGGGGGAGGAGGGCTGTGGCTATCTCTAGGCCAGGGCGCATTCTGTAGGCTAGGCCCCTCCGTTAGGCATGGCCCTGTGCCCCCGCCCCCCACCTCTGTAGGGTGCCAAGTACAGCTATCCATGGTCCGGCCTCACCCATGTGTTCATTTGTCGTCCATAGACCTGTAGGCCTAGTCACAATAACTGAGTAGTGTACCCCGATTGCGCGGCCTAGTGCAGGGGGCTTCTGTGTCTGTCCTCTCCGCCAACGGTGTTGCCAATGCATGCACTCAACCTGTCTTCATTTCTCCCCCCCCCATTTTCTTTGTCTTCCTGTTCATGTGTGCATTAGCATCATCAGGCGGAGGAGAAGTGGCATCGGCGCATGAGGGAGCTGCATCTCACATGGCCCCGGAGGGCCATGCAACAGACTCCGGGTACACCAGTGAGACGGAGGGCGAGTGGAGCTCCACAACGGGGACCCTTGGAGACGTCAGCGACACCGACATGTCCTCGGAAGGGAGCTCCCTTGCGGTGGCGGCAACATCCGTGCCCACCGCCACAACAGGTACAGCCGCCACCCAGCGCACCAGCGCCGCCCTCCTAGCAGCCCCTCAGCCTTCGCTCCGTGCCCGCTCGCCCAGGAAGGCGGGCATCTCCTTCGCCCCAGGCACCTCAGGCCCTGCCCCAGTTACCCCTGCTGCCCTCAGTGAGGAGGTCATTGACCTCCTCAGGACGCTCATTGTTGGGCAGTCTACCCTTTTGAATGCCATCCAGGGTGTAGAAAGGGAGGTGCATCGGAGCAAGGCATACCTGGAGGGCATTCATTCGGGTCAGGCTGCCCATCAGCGATCGTTCAACGCGCTGGCCTCAGCACTGACGGCAGCCATTGTCCCTGTCTCCAGCCTCCCTCTTCTGACTCCCTCCACCCAGTCCCAGTCTCCTGTTCCTCTGCCTATCCCATCCACACCATCAGACCAGCCTGCACACACCTCTACACCCAAGGGCAGCTCATCCAGACATAAGCACCACAGATCCCACAAGCATTCACCCAAGCAACATCCAGATGCAGACATGCCAACAGTCACTACCACCTCTGTGTCCCCCACCTCCTCATCTCCCTCCTCCCTCCCTGTGACGTCTCCACTCACACCTGCATGCACACCACCATCAGCCAGTACTTCCATCACCAGCACACCCTCCATTACAGTCCGCACACGTGCAGTCACCACCCCCACTGCCATTTACACGTCCCCTGTGTCCTCTCCCAGTGTGTCTGTCACCCCCTCGTCCAAACCACACAAACGCAGGCAGCCACCCACCCAACAGCCATCCACCTCACCACAGCCTCCGTCACAAGCACCTGCACCCAAAGACAGCACACTTAACTCTCCTACAACCACATCCTCTTCCTCCACTCCCATACCCACTACACCTACCCGTCCCTGTCCTTCCAAAGTGCTTTTCCTTTCCAACTTTGACCTCGTTCCAACCCCTGACCCACCCCCTCCATCTGGTAAGAGTAAAAAAAGCACCTCAGCCACCACCAGCCCTGCATCTACTATGACCATAGTGCAGGGCTATTGGAGTCCACCAGCTCCTAGGGCAGGAACATCGGCCAGCAGCAAGGGGACAGCCAGCCCACCCCCTGGGAAGAAGACAAAAACAAATAAGGGCCGGCGCGACAAGCCTGAGACGGCTGCCACCAAGGACAGTAGCCTTGCCCCGTCACCTGCCACATCATCAAAGGGAGGCAAGGGCCACAGAGCTTCAGCGAAGGAGGGCAAGGGCAGCAGGGCGGAGAAGTCAGGCAGCAGGCGAGCTGCCCAGGAGGGCCCCACCAGCCCCATTCCGGTTGTGACGGACGACACCCACGGGCCCAGGACTCCATCACAGGAGGCCCCCGCCACGTCGGATGGCGAGTGAGAGGGAAGTCTTGGCCAGGTCTGGCTCCCTAGAAACACAGGACAAGCACCGCTGAACAGGGCCCCGCCGTGACAAGAACCGCTGAACAGGGCCCCGCCGTGAGAAGAACCGCTGAACAGGGCCCCGCCGTGAGAAGAACCGCTGAACAGGGGCCCGCCGTGAGAAGAACTGCTGAACAGGGGCCCACCGTGACAAGAACCGCTGAACAGGGGCCCACCGTGACAAGAACCGCTGAACAGGGGCCCGCCGTGAGAAGAACCGCTGAACAGGGGCCCGCCGCGAGAAGAACCGCTGAATAGGGGCCCGCCGTGAGAAGAACCGCTGAACAGGGCCCCGCCGTGACAAGCACCGCTACGCTGGCCACCGGCGTCTCAAGCACCGCTCTGCTGGGCCCTTCCTGTCAAGCACCGCTCCGCTGGGCCCTTCCTATCAAGCACCGCTCTGCTGGCCACCGCCCTCTCAAGCACCGCTCCGCTGGGCCCTTCCTGTCAAGCACCACTCCGCTGTGCCCTTCCTGTCAAGCACCGCTCCGCTGGGCCCTTCCTGTCAAGCACCGCTCCGCTGGGCCCTTCCTGTCAAGCACCGCTCCGCTGGGCCCTTCCTGTCAAGCACCGCTCCGCTGGGCCCTTCCTGTCAAGCACCGCTCCGCTGTGCCCTTCCTGTCAAGCACCGCTCCGCTGTGCCCTTCCTGTCAAGCACCGCTCCGCTGGGCCCTTCCTGTCAAGCACCGCTCCGCTGGCCACCGCCGTCTCAAGCACCGCTCCGCTGGCCACCGCTGTCTCAAGCACCGCTGCGCTGGGCCCTTCCTGTCAAGCACCGCTCCGCTGGGCCCTTCCTGTCAAGCACCACTCCGCTGGGCCCTTCCTGTCAAGCACCGCTCCGCTGGCCACCGCCGTCTCAAGCACCGCTCCGCTGGCCACCGCTGTCTCAAGCACCGCTGCGCTGGGCCCTTCCTGTCAAGCACTGCTCTGCTGGGCCCTTCCTGTCAAGCACCGCTCCGCTGGCCACCGCCGTCTCAAGCACCGCTCCGCTGGGCCCTTCCTGTCAAGCACCGCTCCGCTGGGCCCTTCCTGTCATGCACCGCTCCGCTGGGCCCTTCCTGTCAAGCACCGCTCCGCTGGCCACCGCCGTCTCAAGCCCCGCTGGCCCATTGACAGTGCCGGTTCTGTGTCGAGCAGGGCTTCACGAAGCACTCTGGGCACCATGCCTCCTCCATTAACAGTGGAGTCGGTAATCCATCTGATGGACTGTGGCTTTGCACTTCCCAGGATGGCAGAGTTGGCCAGCCACCCACTGTAGAGACTTGTGAGACTGTGGCTTTGCACTCCCCAGGATGGCAGAGTGGGCAAGCCACCCACTGTAGAGACTTGTGAGACTGTGGCTTTGCACTCCCCAGGATGGCACAGTGGGCAAGCCACCCACTGTAGAGACTTGTGAGACTGTGGCTTTGCACTCCCCAGGATGGCACAGTGGGCAAGCCACCCACTGTAGAGACTTGTGAGACTGTGGCTTTGCACTCCCCAGGATGGCAGAGTGGGCAAGCCACCCACTGTAGAGACTTGTGAGACTGTGGCTTTGCACTCCCCAGGATGGCACAGTGGGCATGGAGGGGAGGCCCCTCGTGGATCTGGCGTCGTGGACTCATGTGGCTGAGGTGCCCCCCCTTCCCTTCCCCCTGAGGTGCCTGTAGTTTTATCATCTGATGCCCCAGCAGTGTTCTCTCCAATGGTATCTGGTCTCCTGTGTGGGCTTTGCCCCTGTGTTTGTGCACATTGGCCAACGGACTATGGAACTTTGACAGAATGGGCAGGACTTATTGCCTACGTATATATTTTTTACTATGTTCATTCCTTATTTTGTATCTTTCATATTGCATATTTCCCATAACTTCAATGGAGCTATATTATACATATATTTTAAAGATCATTTTATTTGTGTCTTTGCATTATCCCGGTGGGTTTGGGGGGTGTCACTCTGACTTGTTGCTCTGCATTGGTGTGTAGGTATTTGGGGTGGGGGGGTGGGTGTATGGCGTATGTGTGTGCCCGTAAGCTTTCCTCCTCCCCCCTCCCCTGTGTCGTAGGTGCAGTACTCACCGTTGTCGTCTGCGCCGGCGTTCGTACTCGTGGTAGATGAGCAGGTAGACAATAGCTGGTAGGATGTTTAATTTGGGTTCCATGCTGTCCTCCGTCCTCGTGGAGTGTGTAGAGGTGAGCGTTTTCCCGTTCGTAGTCTGTTTCCGCTGTGTTTTTATCAGCGGGGCTCCCGCCCTGGAAAAGGTGGCGGATTGGTGAGTTGTGACAGGGTGGGCGGTACATTGTCTGCCGCCTGCCTGTTGGCGGTGACCGCCGCGCTGTTTGTCTGTCCCGCCGTGGCGGTCGGAGTGTTAAAGTGGCGGCCTGTGTTGGCGGTTCCCGCCAGGGTCAGAATTCCATTTTTTTGACCGCCGCCGCCTGGAACGCTGCACCAAGCAAAAATAAAAATTTCATGTGGGAATTGGTGATAAGAGGAAGCTTTATGAATGTTATTGTTGCAGGAGTAAAAAGCATTTGGGAAATTCACAATCTTGTCCTGCAGTTGATGAATGTTGTAACACATACAAGAAGAAGGTCTTTATATGAAAGTGTATAAAGGGGAGTGGGTGAAGGATTCCAGGAGTGTTAAGTCAGTGAATGCTGTAGAATCCTACTCAGTGGAAAGCACTCATAGTGATTCAAGTTAAGAGAACGTTGTACTCTTAGTGGAGGAGAACTTAGCAGTTGTTGAAGAAACGGTTGTGGTGTCACAGATTCAATCTAGGAAACCTGTGTGTTTGGTGAAAATGAACGGTATCAGTTACAGGATGATGGCGGATTCTGGTTCATTTTTCACTCTGATCAATTTAGAAGAATATAACAAGTTACAAAATGTTCAATTGAAGCAATCTAAAGCAATGCCGGTAGTTTATGGGGGAAAACCCATTGATGTAGTAGGTGAGTTTGGTGCATCATTAGATTTTAAAGGTAACCAAACTCAACTGATGATTTATGTAACATGGACAGGAGGAAATTTGGTGGGGTGGATGGACCACATAAAATTGGAGATTGTGTTGGATTCTAACAGTAACGAACAAGTGATGTTACGCCAGGAAGTGATAAGTTCAATTTCAGAGGAAAACGGTAATTGGGCTGGGGATTTTCCAGAGGTATTTAGTAACAGATTGGGAAGGATAAAGGGTTTCGTTCATCAAATACAATTGAAGACTGGAGTGGAGCCTGTAGTTCACAAACTTAGGCATGTTCCTTTTGCTATGAGGGAAGAATTAACAAATGAATTGGAAATGCTATGTGATAATGATGTGATAGAGGCCATTGGGAGTTCTGAATGGCTGTCTCCCATTGTTTTAGCGAAGAAATCCAATGGAGCTCTAAAAATGTGTATTGATTTGAGGGATTTGAATAAGAGGATATGGGTTGATCGGCATCCTTTGCCCAACATCACAGAGATGTTAACCATGATCAAGGGTGCCAAGATGTTTGCAACCCTAGATTTGTCTTCGACGTATCATCAAGTTGTAGTGACAAGAGTTCTCGGCATTTGACGTCATTTGTCACTCCAAATGGAGTGTATCATTTTAAATGCATGCCATTTGGTTTGGCATCTGCTTCATCTGTTTTCCAAAGAATAATAGAGGCAATGTTCAAGGGTTTGGAGAAGATCAAGTGTTTACAAGACGATATTTTTAATTGGGGAGTAGACAGAAAAGAACATAATGAAAAGTTGAGAGTGGTGTTAGGAATCTTGAGGAATAAAGGAGTCACTTTGGAAATTAGCAAGTGCAAATTTGGGTGGAGTAGCGTGGATTATTTGGGGCACACTTTGTCTGAAGGGGGTGTTGAACCAAAGGGAAGTTTAGTGGAAGCCATTAGAGAATTTCTGGCACCTTTTGACAAGGATCAATTAAATTCGTTATTTGGAATGGTGGAATTTTATTCACGATTTGTTCCAAAGTGTGCTGAACGAACAAAGGGAGTGCGTGAATTGTTACAAAACAAATTTAAGTTTGAAAGGACAGAGGATAAAGATTTGGAATTTAATAAGATTAAGGAGGAATTGGCTTCTGCCATACTGTTGAAACCATTTGACACAAATGACTGCAGCATAGTTGTGACGGATGCCAGCCAGTATGGTTTGGGGGTTGTGTTAATGCAATCCAGGAATGGTAAGGATGAGGTGTGGCATTTGGTTCCAGAACGTTGCAATGAGCTGAGTGTACTTATTCAGTGTCAGGAAGAAGGCCAAGCGCGGTCCAGGTCTCGCCCGAAACTCCGCTGCGCTACTCTGCAGCACTTTATGTGCACAACTTGTCATACCCTCTTGTTCCAAAGGTGACCATCAGCGTCGTCTGCCCTGTGGCAAAGCTCATAGAGCTGCAGGTTCAGGACATTGGTGGACAAGATGCACTTATCAGGGCTATTCTATGAAGGGACTACAATTCCCATGTTTTTAGAGGCAGCAGCCATCTTGGGGTGTGGCAGACTGTTGGACTTTTGCTTATGCAGGGTCATCCCCAGACTTTTTTGCCTCCTGCCTCCTATTTTTTTCTGACATGTTGCTGTTGGCTTTTCAACTCTGAGCACTTTACCACTGCTAACCAGTGCTAAAGTGCATATGCTCTCCTGTTTAAATTGTATGTAAGTGGTTTATCCATGATTGGCATATTTGAATTACTAGTAAGTCCCTAGTAAAGTGCACTAGAGGTGCCAGGGCCTGTAAATCAAATGCTACTAGTGGGCCTGCAGCACTGGTTGTGCCACCCACATAAGTAGCTCTGTAATCATGTCTCAGACCTGCCACTGCAGTGTCTGTGTGTGTATTTTTACACTGTAAATTCGACTTGGCAAGTGTACCCACTTGCCAGGCCTAAACCTTCCCTTTCCTTACATGTAAGGCACCCCTAAGGTAGGCCCTAGGTAGCCCCAAGGGCAGGGTGCAGTGTATGGATAAGGTAGGACATATAGTAATGTGGTTTATATGTCCTAACAGTGAAATACTACCAATTTCGTTTTCACTGTTGCAAGGTCTGTCTCTCTCATAGGATAATATGGGGGCTACCTTTAAATATGATTAAAGTGTAGATTCCCCTAGAGAGTAGATGGACAGGTGGAGTTTGGGATCCCTGAACTCACAATTTAAAAATGCATCTTTTAGTAAAGTTGATTTTGAGATTGTGCGTTTGAAAATGCCACTTTTAGAAAGTGAGCATTTTCTTGCTTAAACCATTCTGTGACTCTGCCTTGTTTGTGGATTCCCTGTCTGGGTCAGTTTGACAGTTGGGTTGTTTTTCACCTCACACCAGACAGTGACACAAAGGGAGCTGGGGTGTAATCTGCATTCCTGATTAGCCATCTCTGCTAGGAGGGAGGGGTGGAGTGGTCACTCTCATCTGAAAGGACTGTGCCTGCCTCTGACAATGCTGTCTCCAACCCCCTGGTGTGTGTCTGAAGCCTTGCCTGGGCAAGGCAGGATTTCACAAGAAGGTGTGAGTCCCCTTTGAAGGAAGGTGACTTCAAAGACTAAAATGGGTATAAGAAGGGCACCCAAACTTACAAACTTTAGAAACACTTCTGGAATCAAGGGGAACCTCTGCCTGGAGAAGAGCTGATCGCTGAGGAACAAGTGCTGCCCTGCCTGTGACTGTGCTTTGTGGAGCTTTCCTGCAGTGCTGCTTCTGCCAGAGTAAGAGGGCAAAGACTGGACTTTGTGTGCCTTCCATCTTGAAGAAGAAATCTCCAAGGGCTTGATGTAGAGCTTGCCTCCTGTTGTTGAAGTCTCAGGGATAGCAAAGACTTCTTCCTGCCAGCACCTGGAGTCTCTGGAGAGACCCCTACTCTGCTCTGTGGTGCCCTTCCAGTTCCTGGGACCCTGAAAGGAGAGGCTGGCAGCCTAAGGACAAAAATACACGCACCGAGCGCCGTGCGGAGAAAAGATCGACGCGAATCCGATCGCGGCTGAGAAAACGACGCGACGCCGGTTCCGCAGCTGAGAAGCGACGCCGCAGGAAACGCGACCGAAAAACCGACGCCCGGAGCAGGAGAAACGACGCGCAGCATCGCTGACGGAGGCTGAGAGATCGCACCCTGCGCCGCGGGACTTTCGGATCGTCGTGTGGCTGGCTTTTTCAACGCGCACCGCCGTGCCGAGTTGTTTTCGACGCACCCAGCCGTGCAGGGTTACTTTCGACGCACACCGCCCGTGCGGGGTTATTTTTGACGCAAACCAGGTACATTTACACGCTAGCAGCGCTAGTGTGTTGTTACAACTACCTAAAGACTCTTTTTATTTTAAACCTTTTAAAAATCATAAGTTGACTTGTGTATGTTGGATTTTTGTCGTTTTGGTCTTGTTTTGTCTAGATAAATATTTCCTATTTTTCTAAACTGGTGTTGTGTCATTTTGTAGTGTTTTCATTAAGTTACTGTGTGTGTTGGTACAAATACTTTACGCCCAGCACTCTGAGGTTAAGCCTACTGCTCTGCCAAGCTACCAAGGGGGTAAGCAGGGGTTAGCTGAGGGTGATTCTCTTTTATCCTAACTAGAGTGAGGGTCCTTGCTTGAACAGGGGGTAACCTGACTGTCAACCAAAGACCCCATTTCTAACATTGGTGACCAGCGGTCGGGATTGGACTTGTATTTGTACTTGACATACAGTAATTAAGTGTACACTACTGTTTTGATCTCAGACCACTACGTGACCACATACTACTTGTCTTGTGATTCTGCTTTTTGTTCTCTGATGTCCTCCTGGAAGTATTGATGATATTTTTGGACTTTGTTTTTTTGGTTGTGAAGCCTTTGCAGAAATGGAAGTCAATTTCTGGCACCTATCTATGTATAAAAAGTGGCAGCTTAAAGCATTCTGCATGGAAAGGGGACTGGCTGTGAACAAGGAATCCAGAAGGGAGGATCTTGAGTCAGCCCTGTTTCAGGATGAATTGAAACGTTGTCAGGCAACACCACCAAATGAGTCTGAGGAGGATAACTACTCTGAGGAGGAGGACTACTCCAAAGAGGAGGGCAGTGGCCCTGAGGAGGGAACAGAAAGAGATGATAGGCTCCTAGCTCGAATCCGGAGTCTGGAAGAGCTTAAGAGGGCCGAGGAGAAGAGAGCCTTAGTCCTGGCAGAAAGGAGGAGGGACTTAGAGATTAAAAAAATGATTTATGCTTACGAGCTTAAATTGAAAGAGCTGGAAGTCATGAGGGCTGAGTCCAGCTGGAATGGTGGCAGCAACAATTGTATATCCAGTGATGCTGCAGAAGTACACATGCCCAGAGAGGTGGTGCCCTACTTGAAGGAGGGAGTTAACACACGCCAGGAGGTTCAGGGGTATGAGGTAGCTCCAGTGATGCACAGGGTCTCTGAGGTGGATTGGGGAACTGGCATGGGGAGTCATATTCCTACTGGTGGGAGGGACACTCTACTGACTCTAGTTGAGAGTGACAGGGAGAGGGGTTCCCCCCAGGTAGAAGTCCTGGTTATGGAGTGTGAAGACATCCCAGAAGAGTGTGGGTTGAATGTCAGGGACAGTCAGGTACTGTCTCACCAGTCTCAGGAGGGTGATGTGGGGTGCTTTTTCAAAGCAGAGTCACTGGATGGTTGGGTGAAGGGTACTTTGGTTAATTCATGTGAGGGGCTGAGTGATGTAATTGCTGGAGAGCATATGTCTAGTCCTTATTTTCCAGAGCTATGCCAACACCAGGTGGAGTGTGAGTTCTCTGACCCCAGGGAGCTTACAATGGAGGCAGACTTCTGGGTGAGTACCAGAGAGTCTGAAGAGGCATTTGGGGGTGCTCCTGAGAGGAGTGGTCTAGGTAGTTCCCAACCAGGTGAGGTAGGGAAGGATTGTAGTGTCCCAGGTAGGTCCCAGTGTAGTGGGATGGGTGAGGGACCCCATGTCCAGTCTCAGAGGAGAGGGAATGGGGATGGGTTGAGGCCCAAGGTGCCCAAGATCCGGTCCCAGGTCCTGGAGGGTTCCCTGCGGGAACACCAGGAGGGGAGCCTAGCCTGTACCATAGGGCCATCTGTTGAGGGAGACCCCACAGTGTCAGGAGAACTTGGGGGGGCGGCTGTAGCCAGCGTCCCACCAGTTCTGGTGTCTGGCAGTACCACTCCTAGTGAGGGGGTGCAGAAGTCCAGACAGAGGGTTGCGAGGGGGTTGCGGACCCCAGTGGAGAACCTGGAGGGTCAGGGGTCAGCTCTGAGTGCAGAGCCCCCCAGGAATGACCTTGGTGAGACCATTTCTGGGCTGGGGGGAATCCAGACTCTGTCAGATGGGCAGAGGTCAGGAGACCTGCGCCAGCCAGACTCTTGTAGGGCCCTTGGGGAAAGTGTTTCCCTTGTGGGGGGTAGGTGTGCCCCCCAGGAAGTCCTGGTGCGCCAGGCAATGATTCAACCGCAGGATGGTGACTCTGGGTTGAATGATCAGGTTCAGGGGGTAAACTCTGACCTGATGGGGAGTACGTGTGCTCCCAAGGAAGTCCTGGTGCGCCAGGTAGTGGTTCAACCGCAGGGTAGTGACTCTGGGTTGGATTGCCAGATTCAGGGGGTAAGCTCTGATCTGGTAGGGGGTAGGTGTGCTCCCCTGGAAGTCCTGGTGTGCCAGGCAATGGTTCAACCGCAGGGTGGTGACTCTGGGTTGAATGATCAGGTTCAGGGGGTAAACTCTGACCTGATGGGGGGTAAGTGTGCTCCCAAGGAAGTCCTGGTGTGCCAGGCAGTGGTTCAACCGCAGGGTGGTGACCCTGGGTTGGATGACCAGGTTCAGAGGGTAAACTCTGACCTGGTAGGGGGTAGGTATGCCCCCCAAGAAGTCCTGGTTTGCCAGGCAATGATCCAGTCTGTGGGTACAGGCCCTGGATTGGGAGGCCAGGTTAAGGGTGTCCCCCCTGACCTGGAGGAAGGGGCTACTGCTAACAGTGCCCCTACCATGTTGTCTTCTGGGGGGGCCGCTCCTAGTTGGGTGGTTCAGGACCCCAGAAGAGAGGGCAGGGGGAGGGAAGCCTCACCCCTGGCCCTGGTCCAACCTGAAGGTACAGACCCCAGGTTGGAGGATCAGTTGCAGGTTAACATCCCTGCACTGATGGAAGAATTGTGCAGGACTGCTTCTACAAGCACCCTGACAGTTTTTGACTCTGGGGGTGCCGCTTCTGCAGGGAGGGTACAGAGCCCCAGAGGGGAGGACCAGGGTCAGGTTGTCATCCCTGACCTGGTGGAAGAGAGAGTGGTCAAAGGGTGCCAGGCACCTGGGGTTACCACCCCCCACTCTCCACAGTCACAGTGGTTAGAGAGGCCTGAGGTCGGGCTCTCATCCCTGACAGTTGTCTGGGGCCACTGTGGCTTGCTGTCCTGGTGGACAGAGTTGCCCCTGGGGGGGGGAGGACGAGAGTCACACCCCGGGGGTGGAGTGGGCAACACCACTGTGTTGGCCCTGGTGGTACTATCTGCCCATTGCAATTCATCTGTGAGCAAAGTAAAGTTAGGTGCTGCACAGATGGTGTCTGTAGATGTGGAGAAGGGTTCCCCATGGGTTAGCTTAGTGGGCCCTGAGAGTATGGACAGAGGGATCCAACTGGAGTCAGGAAGGCGTAGAACTGGAACATGCCCCTGCTGTTGTGGGCCTGGGTCCTTGTTCTATCGCCCCAATCAGGGAAGTACATCAAGGTATTGATTGTTCTCCCCTGGCTTTAGGCTGGTAGGGGGTCGTGTTGGACTTTTGCTTATGCAGGGTCATCCCCAGACTTTTTTGCCTCCTGCCTCCTATTTTTTTCTGACATGTTGCTGTTGGCTTTTCAACTCTGAGCACTTTACCACTGCTAACCAGTGCTAAAGTGCATATGCTCTCCTGTTTAAATTGTATGTAAGTGGTTTATCCATGATTGGCATATTTGAATTACTAGTAAGTCCCTAGTAAAGTGCACTAGAGGTGCCAGGGCCTGTAAATCAAATGCTACTAGTGGGCCTGCAGCACTGGTTGTGCCACCCACATAAGTAGCTCTGTAATCATGTCTCAGACCTGCCACTGCAGTGTCTGTGTGTGTATTTTTACACTGTAAATTCGACTTGGCAAGTGTACCCACTTGCCAGGCCTAAACCTTCCCTTTCCTTACATGTAAGGCACCCCTAAGGTAGGCCCTAGGTAGCCCCAAGGGCAGGGTGCAGTGTATGGATAAGGTAGGACATATAGTAATGTGGTTTATATGTCCTAACAGTGAAATACTACCAATTTCGTTTTCACTGTTGCAAGGTCTGTCTCTCTCATAGGATAATATGGGGGCTACCTTTAAATATGATTAAAGTGTAGATTCCCCTAGAGAGTAGATGGACAGGTGGAGTTTGGGATCCCTGAACTCACAATTTAAAAATGCATCTTTTAGTAAAGTTGATTTTGAGATTGTGCGTTTGAAAATGCCACTTTTAGAAAGTGAGCATTTTCTTGCTTAAACCATTCTGTGACTCTGCCTTGTTTGTGGATTCCCTGTCTGGGTCAGTTTGACAGTTGGGTTGTTTTTCACCTCACACCAGACAGTGACACAAAGGGAGCTGGGGTGTAATCTGCATTCCTGATTAGCCATCTCTGCTAGGAGGGAGGGGTGGAGTGGTCACTCTCATCTGAAAGGACTGTGCCTGCCTCTGACAATGCTGTCTCCAACCCCCTGGTGTGTGTCTGAAGCCTTGCCTGGGCAAGGCAGGATTTCACAAGAAGGTGTGAGTCCCCTTTGAAGGAAGGTGACTTCAAAGACTAAAATGGGTATAAGAAGGGCACCCAAACTTACAAACTTTAGAAACACTTCTGGAATCAAGGGGAACCTCTGCCTGGAGAAGAGCTGATCGCTGAGGAACAAGTGCTGCCCTGCCTGTGACTGTGCTTTGTGGAGCTTTCCTGCAGTGCTGCTTCTGCCAGAGTAAGAGGGCAAAGACTGGACTTTGTGTGCCTTCCATCTTGAAGAAGAAATCTCCAAGGGCTTGATGTAGAGCTTGCCTCCTGTTGTTGAAGTCTCAGGGATAGCAAAGACTTCTTCCTGCCAGCACCTGGAGTCTCTGGAGAGACCCCTACTCTGCTCTGTGGTGCCCTTCCAGTTCCTGGGACCCTGAAAGGAGAGGCTGGCAGCCTAAGGACAAAAATACACGCACCGAGCGCCGTGCGGAGAAAAGATCGACGCAAATCCGATCGCGGCTGAGAAAACGACGCGACGCCGGTTCCGCAGCTGAGAAACGACGCCGCAGGAAACGCGACCGAAAAACCGACGCCCGGAGCAGGAGAAACGACGCGCAGCATCGCTGACGGAGGCTGAGAGATCGCACCCTGCGCCGCGGGACTTTCGGATCGTCGTGTGGCTGGCTTTTTCAACGCGCACCGCCGTGCCGAGTTGTTTTCGACGCACCCAGCCGTGCAGGGTTACTTTCGACGCACACCGCCCGTGCGGGGTTATTTTTGACGCAAACCAGGTACATTTACACGCTAGCAGCGCTAGTGTGTTGTTACAACTACCTAAAGACTCTTTTTATTTTAAACCTTTTAAAAATCATAAGTTGACTTGTGTATGTTGGATTTTTGTCGTTTTGGTCTTGTTTTGTCTAGATAAATATTTCCTATTTTTCTAAACTGGTGTTGTGTCATTTTGTAGTGTTTTCATTAAGTTACTGTGTGTGTTGGTACAAATACTTTACGCCCAGCACTCTGAGGTTAAGCCTACTGCTCTGCCAAGCTACCAAGGGGGTAAGCAGGGGTTAGCTGAGGGTGATTCTCTTTTATCCTAACTAGAGTGAGGGTCCTTGCTTGAACAGGGGGTAACCTGACTGTCAACCAAAGACCCCATTTCTAACACAGACCTATAAAGCCCAGCCACACCCAAGCATTTTGCTCACTATTTTGAAGTCTTCGATGCAGCCAGAATACATGGGGGTTTCTCTGGAGAAGAACAGAGTTCCTGAATGGCAGAGAGTCGTCTAACCAAAGTATCCTTGTTTCCATGGTGCATTAAAAAACGAGTAGGTCGTACTCATAGTGGTAAGGCCTTGCTGAATCCAAGTTTGGAGGAAGTCATTACTTCCAAAAGGTAAAACGCCCCTTAGCATATTGGGCAAAGCATTTCCGTTCACAGATGCAAAGCTCTTTTGTGCATAGCAATTCAAAGAGTTTCAGTTCACAGATGTAAAGCGCTTTTGTGCACAGCAATTCAAAGCATTTCCGTTCACAGATGTAAAGTGCTTTTGTGCACAGCAATTCAAAGCATTTCCGTTCACAGATATAAAGCGCTTTTGTGCACAGCAATTCAAAGTGTTTCCGTTCACAGATGTAAAGAGCTCTTTTGCACAGTAATTCAAAGAATTTCAGTTCACAGATGTAAAGCGCTTTTGTGAACCACAATTCAAAGCGTTTCCATTCATAGATATAAAGCGCTCTTTTGCACAGCAATTCAAAGTGTTTCAGTTCACAGATGTAAAGCGCTTTTGTGCACAGCAATACAAAGCGTTTCTGTTCACAGATGTAAAGCGCTTTTTGCACAACAATTCAAAGCACTTCAGTTCACAGATATAAAGCGCTCTTGACATGACAATTCAGGTGCTTCAATTCACAGATGTAAAACACTCTTGGCACGACAATTCAGGTGCTTGAGTTCACAGTTGTAAAGCGCTCTTAGCACAACAATTCAAAGTGTTTCAGTTCACAGATGTAAAGTGCTCTTGGCATGACAATTCAGGTGCTTCAATTCACAGATGTAAAACGCTCTTGGCACAACAATTCAGGTGCTTGAGTTCACAGTTGTAAAGCGCTCTTGGCACAACAATTCAAAGTGTTTCAGTTCACAGATGTAAAGCGCTCTTGGCATAGCAATTCAAGCGCTTTAGTCCTCATGTTTAAGGTGCTCTTGGCAAAACAACCAAAGCGCTTCAATTCACAGGAGCAAAAGGTTCTTGGCACAATAATCTAAGTGACTCAGGCTACTTGAGTAAAAGTGCTTCCTGGTATTATTAAGTAAAGCTCTTCAAGGTCAATGAGTAAACCTTTTTGGCATTTATTGTTGTGAATGTGAATGTATTTCTGGAAATAAGCAAATCATAGTTTCCATTGTTCTTTGAAAAGCTTGAGATGTGAAAAACATATTTAATTCTTTGAGATTTTCTAAGTCATGATCAAAGGTTTATGTTGTGAATACATAGATGTAACAGGATTGATATTCTCTGTATAATCATAGTTCAAAGTTCTTCATCTCTTGATTCTGAGGTTGCAGTTTACTCTTGTGCCATGTATCAAAGAAGGGGCTTTGCTCTCATTACAAAAGAGGTTTCCCTCTAATATCTCGGAGACGCTTTAAGTCAAGAGTCTATTGATGAGTTACAGTTCTATGAATGAGTAAATGCATATTTGTTCTAACTTTTACTTTTCAGATCTCTCTCCCTGCTGTTCCCTATCCTAATTCCCTTCCCCCCAACTAGCTTCATCATAACTCTGTGCTGTAATAGCTTTCTGAGTTGGTGACGCCGGAAGGTGGGCCTTTTGTTCAGGGACGTGCAGGACCCACGGAAAGGACACTGTGACATTCGGTCATTGAAAAGGAAGCCTTGGAATATTGGTGGGGAGTGAACCATTTCAGGAAGTACTTGTAGGGAACTGAATTCATCGTGAGGACAGATCATATGCCATTGGTTAATTTGTTTTCTACAAAGGGTGCATACAAGGCGACACCCAGGATTGCCAAGTGCCATTATAGGTTGCAAGAGTTTCAATCCAAATTGGAATATATTGCCGGTGTCAAAAACATTTTTGCTGATTGTTTACCTCGTTTTCCTGTGGATGTGGGAGATGGTTAGGAGATAAGTGATGACCTTCAGGTAGTGGCGTGCACCATGTTGCATGTGAAGGGATGCATTGACGAGCAGGAGTGGAAAGGTGTTGTGAGACAAGATCAAGTGCTGTGGAACTGATTAGGAATTTAGGTAATGGACGAGTCAGGAATGAAATGAGTAAAGAGGTGAGAATGTATAAGGAGATATTTCAGGAGTTGAGTTGTGCTGGTGGCATATTAAGAAGGGGGCATTTGTTGGTTGTGCCTCAAGGCATGCAAGGGAATGTATTAAACTTGGCGCCTGAGGGCCATGTTGGGATGAGTGCAATGAAAAGGGGGATAAGGGAAACGTTTTGGTGGCCAGGAGTTGATAGACAAGTCGAACATTGGGTGAGAGAGTGTGTATTGTGTGCTTTGATTGATGTCGCAGGTAACAATGCCTAGTTCAATTGAAGCTGTATCGTATCCAGAAAAACCACGGCATTAGTTAGGGATGGATATAATTGGGTCCATGAATATGTTGGGGGAGAGTTACAGATTTGGAATATTGTTAGTGGGTTATTATTCACGATGGCCTGAAGTCAAGTGGGTCAGGATGCCGAACACTACAGAGGTGACAACGTTTTTGAGGGATTTGTTCATGAGGGAAGGGGTTCCAGTTGAAATTGTTAATGATAATGGGGTACAATTTGTATCTAAGGAATTTGAAGTATTCATGAAGAACTGGGGAGTGAAGCATGTGACAATGTCCTTATATCATCAGAGAAGTAATGGTCCGGTAGAAAGATGTAATCGTGTTTTAAAAGATAACATAGAAGATACCGTTGTCTTTGGTGAATGGGTTGGAATGGAAGAAAGAATTGGAGGAATTAATGTGGGCTTTACGGACTATGCCTAATGCTGTCACAGGGGTGTCACCTTTTACTTCACTCAAAGGCAGGGAGGTGGCAAATAAGCTGGTGCGACCATGTATGATTAATATGGAGTTGTTGAATGAGAAAAAAAAACAAGCGCCGAAGAAACGTAAGCATGCTCAAAGTAAATATGTGGATGAGAGGAAGAGCAGGGAGAGGAATGTTGAGGTAGGAGATTGGGTTCGCATAAGATTACCGGGGATTATTTTCAAAGGGAGTTCCAAATTTTCGGTGTCTAAAAGGGTGGTGGAGGTAAAAAGGTGCATGGTCAAATTGGAGGATGGCAAATGGTGGAATAAAGAGAGAATAGCTGTTCAAAAGAATGAGAAAGGTATTGCAAGATCAGTGGATGGGAAGGAAGTAAAGGGCAAAAAGGAAGTGGGTAGTCCGCTGGGGGAGTGTGGAAAATCAGGAAGGGAAAAGAGAAAACCAATGTGGTTGCAGGAGTATATTGAATAGTGGGATGCAATATAGTTAGTAAATTAGTTCTGTGGCATGCAATATAATATATATGCAATTTGTTTTCTGTATTTACTCTTTGTTTAGCGTGATTTTTGTTATAAGTTTTGGCATCAATTTTGTGAAGGGGAAAGATGTGTTGTATTTGGCTCGTGCCTTTCTGATGTAAGGCTCATCATTTCAACTGTGGGGGAATGGAATTCAGAATGTTTTAAGTGAATGCTGTGCTAGTGGCTGGCAGTTGCTGTCCTGGTGGCTGCCCAGCTGGAAGCATAGTATCATACTTGAGAATAAAGGAATCTTTAATCATCTTACCAGGAGTGAAGCTTCTTCATATCAGTAGGTTTACCCCTGAGGGGAGGCGCGATCACGCCCCCTCCAAGGGGTGTAAAAACGTTAAAAAAAAACACAAACAATGCAATTGACAGGGGGTCGCCCGTAAGCAGGGACACCCCCTGTGGGGACAATAATTATTTTAACAGCTGTATGGTTTCTTTGGGAACCACTATGGCCTCCAAGGAAACCATAAAGCTGTTATAAAATATATAGATCTCTATACACATATACAGATCTATGTAGATATATATGTATATATATATATATATATATATATATAGATAGATAGATAGATAGATAGATAGATAGATAGATAGATATGTCTACAGATAGATCTGTATATATATATATATATATATATTTATATATATATTTATATATATATATATATACAGCAATCACTTTTGTCAACGCGTGTGTGGTTTCCCTGGGGGCTGCGACCCACATATAAAAGTTATCTCTTTACATATTCGCCACCCGTTCTCTTGCAGTTGCTGCTAACATCTTCAAAGCAATGCACATACTTCAACTGACCCATTGCAACTGTAGCTTCTAGGCAGCAATGAAAAAGTCAAGTAACACTTGTGATTATGTTTCTGCTACAAAAGGATCAGACTTTTGCCTAATGGCAGTTTTGATGCCATAATGTAGCACAGAAGGTTTATATGTCTACTGCAAGGATCAAAACTGTATTATGTGTGAATAGCTGAGTGGATTAGTAAAGCCAGCCATTACCTGCGGTATAATACAAATGAAATGTATGTGCGAGGGGGGCTATGGAGAGATCAAATGGACTTTTGCTGGGTGGTGGTGAGGGAATCGGAGGAGGAGGTAATGGGAGAACCAATAATAATTATTGGACTGGGAGCTAGAGGCGCTAAAGGCTGTGACGATTGGTATGTGACAAGGTGAAGTAATAGTGTGTCTTTTTTGCTTTTTTGAGTGTCTTGAGAGAACATGCTGATTGAGGGAAGAAGCGAAGGTAAGGTGACCTCTACTATTGCAGGTATCACACACACACGCACCAGCAATTTTGTGACTGTCTACGTAGGCTAGTGTTTTAGAGTGACAGTTTAGCCAGTACCAGGGATGGCATCTCGTTGGATGACTGCTGCTCAGGACCTAACTCGGGTTATAGAGGACAGCTCTGATGTAGGATCAGAGACTGAGGCAGCAGATACTGAGACAGCATCTGAGGGATAGGACAATGGTGGGCTCGGCGGCCATATAGGGAAACCTACCAAACCCAGACATTTCTGGAAACTTGTTAGACCTGACAGCCTTAGGGTGGTCACCCCTAACGTTTTGCCTGCCTCCCTCCACTTTCTTGACACTGTTTTTGCTGGTTTTAGGACTCTGCACACCTTACCACTGCTAGCCAGTGCTAAAGTGCATATGCTCTCTCCCTTAAAACATGGTGACATTGGCTCATACCCAATTGGCTTATTTAATCTACTTGTAACTCCCCTTTTTAAACATATGTCACCCCTAAGGTAGGCCCTAGGCAACCCATAGGGCAGGGTGCTATGTAGGTAAAAGGCAGGACATTTACCTGTGTAGTTATATGTCCTGGTAGTGTAAAACTCATAAATTTGTTTTACACTGCTGTGAGACCTGCTCCTTTCATATGCTAACATTAGGGCTACCCTTGTATATTGTTTGAATAGTAGATTCTGATCTGAAAGGACTAATAGGGTCATATTTAGTATGGCCAGAATGGTAATACAAAATCCTGCTGACTGTTGAAGTTGGATTTACTATTACTATTTGAGAAATGCCACTTGTAGAACTTGAGCATTTCTCTGCACTTAAATCTTTCTGTGCCTTACAATCCACATCTGGCTGGGTTAGTTTACAGCTCCCTTGTGCATTTCACTCAGACAACCCCAAACACAGGATGCTCAGTCACACCTGCACACATATGCATACTGAATGGGTCTTCCTGGGCTGGGATGGCGGAGGGTTAGACACTTACATGTCAAATGACAGTGGACTGCCCTCACACAATGGACTGACAAACCCCCACTGGGATTCTGGCAGACAGGCTGGAACTGAAAGGGGACCTTGTGCACTTCTAAACCACTCTTTGAGGTCTCCCCCACTTAAAAGACACATTAGGGTATTTAAACCGGGTCCCTGACCCTAGCCACTCCGACACTTCTTGACAAGACAGGTCCTGGGAAAGAAACTCTGAACCAGAACCTGCAACTTGCCAAAAGAAGCTGCCTGGCTGACCAAAGGACTCACCTTGACTGATTTGCTGTAAAGGACTCTTGCCTTGCTGTTGCCCTGCTGCCTTGCTGGCCTCTGCTGAGAAGTGCTCTCTAAGTGCTGGGATGGAGCTTACCTCCTGTTGCTAAAGTCTCAGGGCCAGAAAGACTTCACTTTCTGCAAAGAAATCCTTGTGCACTGAAAATTTTAAGCACAGCCTGCTGAAAACGACGCACAGCCAGCACTGTGATGAGAAAATCCCCGCACACCCAAACCAGAATGACGAAGCCCAACTTCCCAAGTAAAGATCAACGCAGGGCCTGTGTTGCAACTGGAAATTTGCTGCACAGCCTACTGGATCAACGTACAGCTGAGCCGGAACGATGCTGCACGTCTCCTTGGATGGAGAATCAATGCAGCACCTGCAGTCCGACAGAAAATCTGACACGTTGCGTTACTGGAACGATGCAAGCCTGTGACTTCACCCGCACACCCAGGATTTCCCCGCATCGTCCCTGGGTGCAACGAAGATCCCCGCACTGCAGTGAGAAACCCGGACCGCATTACAAATAAATGATGCAAATCATGTGTTGCGGGAAAAGAAACAACTTATCATCTGTGGGCCCCGGAAAATCCAAAGCACACCCTCTCTTTTTCTACAGAGCCTCCTCCTCTTCGATCTCCGGCCGTGTCATTTTTGACGCACACCAGGTACTTTGACAAACCAAGCATTAAACATGTTATTTCTTATCTAAAGACTATTTTACAACTTCTAAAGTTCATATTTCAACTTGTACTTATAGCATTCTGATCGTTTTTTTATCCTAATCTACTCAGATAAATATTCTATATTTTTCTAAACCTGTGTGGTGTATTCTGGTGGTGTTATACTGTGTTATTGCATGATTTATTGCACAAATACTTTACACACTGCCTTCTAAGTTAAGCCTGACTGCTCAGTGTCAAGCTACCGGAGGGTGGGCACAGGATAATTTGGATTGTGTATGACTAACCCTGACTAGAGTGAGGGTCCTTGCTTGGACAAGGGGTAACCTGACTGCAAACCAAAGACTTAATTTCTAACAAAACTAGACATCCAGGGGAGTCCACAGAGGTGTGACTTGTGTAGATTCCCCAAAGTTTTCTTACCCAGAATACCCTGCAATGCTGGAATGTTGAATAAAAACTCTATTTGTCTTGCATTTCTGTCACACAAACTAAAGGAATATGCTGGGATCCACAAAATTCCTACCACCTAGTGTTTCCTGTCCTGATAAAAATGCTACCCCACTTGAATGCCTGTACCTAGTGCCTGTGTCAGGAATGGATCACCCCAGGCTCAACAGTTACCCTCATTTAAGGACCAACATTGACCGTTGTGTGATCTATTCCTGACTCGGACACTAGGCCTACCCACACAAGTGAGTTATCATTTCTATCGGGAGACTTGTAGAAATGCTGGGTGGAAGGAAATCTTTGGATCCTCTCAGATTCCAGAACTTTCCATCATTGAAATGTGAGGAAAAAGTATTTTTTTGCCAAATATTGAGGTTTGCAAAGGATTTTGGGTAACAGAACCTGGTGAGAGCGCCACAAGTTACCCCATCCTAGGTTACCCTAGGTGTCTAGTTTTAAAAATGCACAATGTTTGGTAGGTTTTCCTAGTTACTGGCTGAGCTAGAGACCAAAATCCACAGCTATGCACTTTCCATAAAACACGTCAGTTTTCAATGTAAAAATGTGATGTGTCCATGTTGCGTTTTGGGGCGTTTCCTGTTGCGGGCACTAGGCCTACCAACACAAGTGAGGTGCCATTTTATCGGGAGACTTGGGGGAATGCTGGGTGGAAAGAAATGTTTGGCTCCTCTCAGATTCCAGAACTTTCCATCACTGGAATGTGAGGAAAAAGTGTTTTTTTGCCAAATTGTGAGGTTTGCAAATGATTTTGGGTAACAGACCCTGGTGAGAGCCCCACAAGTCACCCCATTCTGAATTCCCCTGGATGTGTAGTTTTCAAAAATTTATAGGTTTGCTAGGTTTCCCTTGGTGCCAGCTGAGTTAGGGGCCATAGACCACAGCTAGGCACTATCCAAAAAACACGTCAGATTTCAATGTAAAAATGTGATGTGCCCATGTTGCGTTTCCTGTCGCGGAGAGTAGACCTACCCACACAAGTGAGGTACCATTTTTATCGAAAGACTTGGGGTAACACAGAATAGCAGAGCAAGTGTTATTGCCCCTTGTCTTTCTCTACATTTTTCTTTCCAAATGTAAGACAGTATGTAAAAAAGAAGTGTATTTGAGAAATGCCCTGTAATTCACATGCTAGCAAGGAGACCCTGGCATTAAGAGATGTACAAATAACCACTGATTCTCAACACCTTATCTTGTGCCCATTTTGGAAATAGAAAGGTTTCCTTGATACCTTTTTTTCAGTCTTTATATTTCACCAAATGAATTGCTGTATACCCGGTATACAATGAAAACCCATTGCAAGGTGCAGCTCATTTATTGGCTCTGGGTACCTAAGGTTCTTGATGAACCTACAAGCCCTATATAGCCGTGCAACCAGAAGAGTCCACCAGAGATAACAGTATCTTGCTTTCAAAAATCTGCCATAGGTGGAAAAAGTTATAGAAGAAAATGTGGCCAGAAATGGCTCTTTTTTTCACCTCAATTTCAATATAATTTTATTTTAGCTGTTACTTTCTGTAGGAAACCTTTGAGGATCTACACAAATCACCCCTTGCTGAATTCATAATTTTGTCTACTTCTCAGAAATTAGCTGTCCAGGACCCAGCATTGGTTTCATACCCATTCCTGTCACTAACTGGAAGGAGGCTGAAAGCACAGAAAATAGTAAAAATAGGGTACGTCCCAGTAAAATGCCAAAATTGTGTTAAAAAATGTGGTTTTCTAATTCAAGTCTGCTTGTTCCTGAAAGCTGGGAAGAAGGTGATTTTAGCACTGCAAACCCCTTGTTGATGCAATTTTCAGGGTAAAAAACACATGGTTTCTTGAGCGGCCCTTTTTACCATTTTACTGAAAAAAGCAACATTTTAGCTTAATTTTGGCACATTTCTTCGCCTCCTCTAGGGAAACCCACAAACTCTGGGTACATTTAGGATCTCTAGGATGTTAGAAAAAAAGGACACAAATTTGGCGTGGATAGCTTATGTGGACAAAAAGTTATGAAGGACTAAGCGTGAACTACCCTAAATAGCCAAAAAGAGCTCAGCACGGGGGGAGGAAGGCCCAGTGGCTAAGAGGTTAAATATCACTCTGATGCTAATAACTGAATCCACACTGTCAGAGCTCACTGACAAACTGGTGTAGAAGGGATGATCCATCCCTGTTAGTCATAGTATAATAAATAACCCTCTGATTTCTATAAAGTTCAGTTGGTGCTTTAATGACTGGAGGTGTTTGTGTGTTATCAGATACCGAGAGCTTTTCTGGTTTTCATTATTTCCTATTTTATTATTTCGCTGTTAGTGGAATGAAAATTGAAAAAACTGTGTAATTGCAACCAAGGTGAATCAGCAGCATCATAACATGGGAGACGGCAGAGCAGCAGGAATATGCCATGCATAAAGCAGATGAAAAACAAGTTCCAGGAAGTACATCAATACCAATCCATGACCATGTATGACCAGCAAAGCAGGCCACAGGAAGCTTGCGCTTGGTCCAGTTTCAATGTAAGTTAGTATACAGAGGAACCTGAGAGCTAATTTCAGTAGCATATTTGGCTACTTGAAAAGGGAATAAAATAAGGGGACACGAGGAAGCAGAAAGTTTGCAATGTTCACTAACGGTTATTTGAGGCAACGAAGGCAGACATGGTGGAACTAAGGTTGAGTATCAGATAATAAATAGTCCAAGAGAAAGAATAGCCTGATTGCTCTCATTTCGTGGTATGTTAACCCCCTTATAGTTTATAAAACAATAAAGTGTGAGATTACGGGCAGGGTTTGATGTTGAGTGTCATCTTTCCAAGGCTATTTGACTCTTATTCTAGAAGAAGAGACCACCTGAAAACCTTTTGAAGTTGTTTTATTTTGCTGAATTGATATTGGGTGAAACATGAAAGCTGCAGGGTCGAAAGGATACATAACAGTAATTAACATTAGAAAATCAGATTGGGACCTTTGATGTAGTTTTGTTGGTGACTTAAAAACTGCGAAGAAAGCTTTACCATGGAGTATGTTTTTGGCCTATCAGTGACTAATAACAATGAAAGCTGTAGACCTGCTGTTAGACTTTTCATCCTTGGTGTGGTCTCCCTTAACTTTTTGCCTCTGTTTCCCAGGTTGCTGATGTGTGCTGGACTCTGCTTTTGCTGTTTTTGTTACTCTGGGCACTTTACCACTGCTAACCAGTGCTAAAGTGCAAGTGCTCCTATATAACATGTGTATGTGATTGGCTCATCCATGATTGGTATATTTGATTTCCTAGTAAGTCCCTAGTACAGTGCACTAGAGGTGTCCAGGGCCTTTAATGCAAATGCTACTAGTTGGCCTGCAGCACTGGTTGTGCCACCCACATAAGTAGCTCTGTAATCATGTCTCAGACCTGCCACTGCAGTGTCTGTGTAAACTGTAAATTCGACTTGGTAAGTGAACCCACTTGCCAGGCCTAAACCATCCCTTTTCTTACATGAAAGGCACCCCTAAGGTAGGCCCTAGGTAGCCCCAAGGGCAGGGTGCAGGTGGGACATACAGTAATGTGTGTGTTTTCTATGTCCTAACAGTGAAATATTGCTACATTCATTTTTCACTGTTGCAAGGCATGTCCCTCTTATGGGTTAGCATGGGGGCTATCTTTAAATATGATTAAAGTGTAGATTCCCTTTGGGAGCGGATAGACATGTGGAGTTTGGGGTCTCTGAGCTCACAATTTAAAAATACATCTTTTAGTAAAGCTGATTTTAAGATTGTGTGTTTTAAAATGCCAATTTTAGAAAGTGAGCATGTTCTTGCTTAAACCATTTCTGTGACTCTGCCGGTTTGTGGATTCCCTGTCTGGGTCACTTTGACGGTTGGGTTGGTTGCACCTCTCACTAGACAGTGACATAAAGGGAACTGGGGTGTAGTCTGCATTTCCTGATGAGCCATCTGTGCTAGGAGGGAGGGGGGGGAGTGGTCACTCACACCTGAAAGGGCTGTGCCTGCCCTCACACAATGCAGTCTCCAACCTCTTGGTGTGTGTCTGGGGCCCGGCCTGGGCAAGGCAGGATTTCACAAACAAGAGAGACTTTGCTTTGAAGTAGGCCTACTTCAAAGGGGAAAATGGGTATAAGAAGGACACCCAAAACCACAGACTTTAGAACACTTCTGGAAACCAAGAGGAACCTCTGCCTGGAGAAGAGCTGAAGAGCTGAGGAAGAAGAGCTGCGCTGCCTGTGTCTGTGCTTTGTGGAGCTATCCTGCAGTTGCTTCTTCTGCCTGTTCAAGAGGACAAAGACTGGACTTTGTGTTGCCTTCCTTCTTGTGAAGAACTCTCCAAGGGCTAGATTTAGAGCTTGCCTCCTGTTGTATGAAGTCTCAGGGACAGCAAAGACTTCTCTTTGCCAGCACCTGGACTCTCTGGAGAGACTCCTACTCTGCCAAGTGGTGCCCATCCAGTTCCTGGGACCCTGAAAGGAGAAGCTGGCAACCCAAAAGTGAGAAATCCATGCACCGACCGCCGTGTGGGGAAAAGATTGACGCGACTCCGATCTGCAGCTGAAAAATCGATGTGCCAACGGCTTCGTGGCTGAAAATCACCGCTCGCCTGCAACGTGACCAGGAGATTGACGCCCGGAGCTCAGGAAACGATGCGCAGCATCACTGACGGAAGCTGGTGAGATCGCAACCCGCGCTGCGTTTTTTCCGGATCATCATGCGGCTGGATTTCTAACCCAAACGCCGCTGAGCATGTAAAAATGATGCAAGGCCTGCCCGGACCCGAGAGTGCTAACTGGATCGACGCATCGCGCTCCTGCGGAGAGAAGAAACAACGCACACCGACCCGACTAAAGGAGAAACGACGCAAGGTCTCACTCATGAGTGAAATGGACTCATCACAAGCCCTTTTTGACGCACACTCGCCCGTGCTGGGTTATTTTTGATGCACCCAAGGTACATTTTCGCACTAACAGCGTTACTGTTGTGTTTAAAATTACATGAAGACTCTTTTTGCTTTTTAATTGATAACTTGACTTGTGTATTGTGGACTTTTGTCGTTTTGGTTTTGTTTTGTTTAGATAAATATTTTCTATTTTTTCTAAACCTGTGTGGTGTCATTTTGTAGTGTTTTCATTAAGTTACTGTGTGTGTTGGTACAAATACTTTACACCTAGCACTGTGAAGTTAAGCCTTCTGCTTGTGCCAAGCTACCAAGGGGGTGAGCGGGGGTTAGCTGAGGGTGATTCTCTTTTACCTTGAGTAGAGTGAGGGTCCTTGCTTGGACAGGGGGTAACACCTGCCCTTAGTGGTGAGTTTAAGAGTAACATAGAAGAACATAATCAGGCATTTTCAGAGGTAGGTCTTCGGAAAAGGGGATGTTTAGAACCTATGTTATGGAAGTTAAAATAATTTTAAGACACAATTACTGTAGCTGCCAAACATTATAGAACCATCTTGTTGAAAAGTAGAAAAGTTAGTAATGTATACCATCATGCTGTGAGCATCTTTGTACATTTTAATAACCAGAATGCCATGGGCAGGGGGGTTAAATATTTAAAAGCCACTACAGAGAAAGCCCTACCACAATGGTATGTGATTTGGAATATAGGCACATAGAAAAATGCTTGATCTGACGAATAGATCTCAAAATATGACACTTAAATTTGGCATCTCTGAAGTCGGCGCATCTGGTTAATAGACCTATGTGTGATGGTCACATGTTTGAAGTTTTTCTTTTATCGGTAAACAGCCACTCCACAGTAGACAACATAGCGCAGATGTGCCCTTGTCAGGACAGCCTAGCATTCAGCTCAGCCACTGTATCTTGCACCAACTGCAGGTACTCCAGACACTTTCTGATGATGCAAGGTAGGAGGAAGTTTCATACTCCAGACAAGACTGAACCATGGGATTCATGACTAGGATTTTTAAGTGGATGTTCAGATGGAGAAAGCAGATGCCCACCACGTTTGCAATGTGGGTTTTTAAAAGACGGACTATGGTCAATTTAGTTGTCTGACTTTCTTTCAGTTCAACATGTCAGATGAAGTAAGGAGGTTTTAAGTTGAGAAATCAGTCTGTAAAGACAAGTTCAATTCAACTGACACTAGAGTAGAAGCCCAAATATTGAGTAACTGTCATCCTCATACATGTAAAAGCACAACTGATTGAAATAAAAGCTTAAACAGGAGTCATCTATAGTTATCTATCGTCATCTTTGAAGTTTAATAAGAACCGAAACCAGGTCAAGCCTTGTGGAATGCTAGTGTGAAGATTTTGGGTCCTGGAATTGAAGACTGGGAGGGAAACAGCTCACAACGTATCCTTCTGAAAGAATTGCAAACAGGCTACAACATACACCTAGACCACTTCCTTAGACTTGTAATCAGGGTGGCAGGGTCGCTGGTGTCAAAAGAAGCCATGGTCCACCAGCAACTGCAAATCATCAATGACTAAGAGGAACCCTGACTCGGTGCCTTACCAGCATGGAAGCCAACTTAGAACCCATCAAAAATCCAGCTGCCTTCACCTGAGCTGTGGATCCGTAAATAAATTCATTTCTAGTGAAGCTTGATAGGGTAGGGCAGGATAAGAGATAGGTGGCAAATAAATTGTTTAAATTGTTTAAATCAGCAGAGTTTACAAAGGGGTTCCTCAGACAGAGGTTTCACTGTTGCACACTTCCATTCTGTAATCGTAATTCCAGTGGCGGAAGAGATATTAAACAGGTGTGATAACGAAACGACTAGAAGACGCCTTTCGTGTTGTTGCAAACCTGACGATTAATATTTCCACTGATGGTGAGAAGTCCTGTCTCCGAAATGTTGCTTAATTTATCTATCATGGTTTTTATTGTGAAAGACTTCAGATACAAATCAGTGGGGGTAGGTATTGTCTCCCATTCTACATAGTGACAAATACTTAAAACTCTTCAGGCAAAAAACAGAGCTGTTTATGGAACTGATGAATGGTAGAACCGCAGATTGAGTCACCACTGATCACTGCAGCTCATCAATAATCCTTAACAATTGTTTAGAGATGGTATGTGAGCTGAAGATTCTGGTGGGAAAAAAACATCTTGGACAGCTTGATGTGATTTTTATACGCAGCCTTGTTTATGGAGCATACTGTTCTAAGTTCAGGAGAATAATCTCTTCTCAACTTCCTACCTACTTTACACACTTCTTTCTTAGGCTCCAGTGAACTTTTTATTTTTGCTTCGACAGCCCTATAAAAAGCTTATGGCAAGATTAGATCAAGGCTGTGACCAGCTTCACTGGTTGTTGACCAATGTTTAATGCAAATTTGCTCAAATCACTGATTAAGCCTTGGGTGAACTAGTTTCAAGGGAAGTCAGACAACTATACATTTTTCCAAAGATGTTATACCATGACTGAAGCTGAGGTAGCATCATTAATAGAACATCAGTAACAAAAATAACATGTGTACAGAATAATGTGTTAAAAAATAACCAGAAGCAATATATCAAGAAGGTAAATGCAAATAGGTAAGTACAGATTGATTATTCTTAACTCCACATCTAAGTACCTTGAAGATATATATATTTCCAAGGTACATATATGTGGAGTTATATATAGTAAAATGTGCTTACCCATACAAACTTACATTCATGATATGATATTCATGACTTAATATTTTGCCCACACAATATTTTCTTCTTGATATTATGTTTAAACACCAGCTGAGGTCTGGTGATGTACTGCATAATTAGGTTCTCAAAGGATTGATAGTTACGTAAGAGGCACTCTTTAAATGCATTGGACATTGCTATCATTAATTATTGTTGGTCACATGCATTATTCTAGAATCTGAACAGAAACAGCGTTTGGCCAGGTCCTGTTGAACGAGCATGTAACTTATCCCTAATAATAGGGAAATATGTCAAAGCTAAGAGGGGTGCCACTCACATGGCTTTTATGGACCTCTCCTGTGCATTTGATTTGGTTGACAGGAGGCAACTATGGGAGTTGATGCAGCAGACAGTTATTGACCCCTCTTTATCAAGCCTTCTCAAGCACCTTCATTGGGATACTTCGATGAAAATGCACCTTACCCAAAATGGTGATTGCACTCAATCAATATGGGCTGCAAGAGCAGTTAGGCAGGGTTGTATTTTGGAACCTTTTTATTTTTAGTTTACATTAATGCCCTAGGCTTGACCCTAGTCTCATGTGTTAAGCGGGTGTTTCTAAAATCATGCCGTGCACAGTTCCCGTCCTCCTATATGATGCCGTTCTTATCGCCCGTACAGCCATTGGTTTACAGGTCCTGTTAGATGCATTTAATGATTTCATGAGAAAAACGTGATTTCAAAGTCAAACATCAGAACTCTTTTATATTGACATGTGGCTCAGAAAACACAGGAGCAAAAGATCACTTTCAAGAGGATACCCCCATTGTCAAGGTACCCAATTTTAACTACTGGGGTATCTTGTTTGATATCAATCTGAAATGGGACAGGCTAATTACCTATAGAGGCCAAAGGATGGTGGCGTGCTGCAAATCAATCTGTACCTTTGGGAAATGGCTAGACTGCAAGCCTTTAAGAGAAATGATCTTGTTATACAGGAGCAAATGCCTTTCAGCCAGGACACATGGGGCAGGGGTATGGGGTAAAGCTGGCCTGAGTAACTTGCAGTCAGTGAAGAATACATTTCTGGCCATTTCCAAAACCACACCAAGTTCTATTCCACACCTTAAACTTAGTTTGGGTTATATGGAGGACCAAGTGAGAATGGCTCCCTTATTATTGTGGCTGAAATTGTGGGCTACACCAGAGACCAGCTATTCTCGCAAGGTTTTAGAGGACTGTCTTAGTCTCAGTAACATGGCTGCTGTTCTGTGGATGTCATAAGTCAAGGAAGCCTTTCGTCATCTAGAGTTTGATTCCCCAGGTTGTTTTGGCTTCCATTCTAAGGAGGTGGTGAAGCACAAGTTCTTCGCAGACACAGAAAATGCCAAAATAGTAAAGTCCCTTGATATGGTCTTTGTCCTTTAATATGTGGCAATCTCAACTACTGCAGCGACAGAACCGTACTTATCCTGGTTAGTGAATCCTGAGCATAGATTCTATCTAACACGTTTAAGACTAAATACGGTCCACTTCTTCGTAGCATTCCCCCTGATAGGCTCTTAGTTTGCCTTACTCTCCTGTTGCCCCTTGACGTGGTTTCTCTCCACTGTACAATGCACTTTATGCTCTTTTGCACCCTGTATTGCACTTTAAGATAGCATGTCCTACGCCCTCTCGTATGTCATAAGAATTTTAGTGCACACAGAAGGGTTGTAATGCTCACACCTGGTTGAAAATATAAACAATAAAACTGTTTTAGGATAAAAATAAAGGAGAATGTCCAAAGATTTACAAATAAAAAGTGAAATTGCCCATAAATATAACTGAGGCTCGGAAAAGTCCAACACTTGTAAATGGAGCAAGCCACAATGAGCCCCAGAAAAAGACAGCTATAAGTCTTTAGTTACAAAAGGGGGTGTGATCTTGCGACCTTTAAAACTATCCGTAAAATCACAATCCAGTTAGTCAAGACACAGATTATTCCTTTTGAGGCAGTGGAAAACATCGGCATGAGTAGGTCAAAATCTCTGGTAAGCAGTCTCAAAAACAGTAGCAGGATCGGGCTGAAGTTGGTAATCCTCTAGATCTAACATATTGTGTCCGACAGGAAGCAGCTTAGATAACAACATCACCAAGCCTCAAATTGTGCACAGTGAATGTCAAGTTAACGCTGGACCTCTCAGTTGAATATGTTGAACCTTGGCTTGAAATTGAATTGTTGAGGCAGTTGACGCAGCTATGAAGGGAAAACGCTGACTGTGCGAATGGACCTCTGTCAGTTCGCAGCCTCATACTGTCCTTTTGAATCATCTAGCCTATAAATTGTTCATGATTTGAGTGTTTGATAGAGTTTTTACAGTTTTATTAGAACTCAGTTTTGGTGTAACTCCTCAGGACTAGGTCTGACCCACTGTACAGATTATATGTAGTCTGCACTTCCAGTGGAGCCGCACCGCTCCCTGGACCAGTTCTAGATCAAAAGTGCAGAGATTCAAATCCAGGAAAGGAACACAGTTTTTCAGTTCTGCAAGAATTCTTGCAGTCCCCAGAAAGTATTTATCTTCTTCCATAGCACAAGCAGGTTCTGAGGGGCCAGTGGGACATGCAAGCTTTCTAAGGTGAACCTAGGCTCACTCACACCCCATCCCAAATTCCCATTTTGAACAAGTGATAATGATAAAAAAAATAATGAATCTATTAATGTGAGTAAATGGTAGAACTGCCTCTTATGTAACTTTATATATGCATAATTTAATTATAGTCGACTAGTATATTTGAAGAGAACATGTGAAATACATCATTTTTGCAAAACAGTAGGACTCTGTAGGTATTTAAATAAAATACTTGGTTCAACGAAAATGATGTTGTGTTCACATTTGAACTAGCATATAGTATTTGTTGAAGGGCCTTTATCAATTAATTTCAAGTGGGCAGTTCTGGAAGTCTAAAAAGTTAGACAGGTTAGCTATAGCAATATCAAAAGGTCAATATTATGACTCAATTATTGATGTGTGACTATAAGATGTTCTGGCATCCCAATTTTATCATTAGAGCTGTATACATCATAGTTATATAGATATGTTATATAGATACCTGCATTCCAATCTTTTGTGTTTTGCTTTTATCTTGTGTCATTTGTCCCTGCAAAATCCACAACATAATGCCATTCCTAGACCTACTAATTGGTTCGAGTTCAGACTGTTTACTGCAAGTGCAATTACTCATTACTGTTTAGTCTTGAGGGAAAACTGCTGCTCAATTTAGTATGTATACAGAGTCTACCTATCTCATTTCTGCCTCCCTGTTGTCTCATCTCACACTTTTTCAATCTGATCAAACGCAAAAAATGTAGAGTAAACTCATTATTCTTACGCTTTTCTCGAAAGGAAAGTGACTAGAAACTGGATATGTAACTTCTTCATGTTTAATTGCGCTCAAGTGTTCACATATTCACTTTGTTACTGGACTTAATGGTGCTTCCAACCTGGGTAGTTTATTACATAGGTCACATAACTGCTTGTACAGTTCAAACTCCTTGTTTTTGTTTCTTTTCTTCCCTTCTCTGATGCTTCCATAATCTCTAAATTAAATTATGTTCTGGTATTTTCTAATTATCGCCCTTTGGTGACATTACTTCAATCCTATGTGTGGTGTGCTGATCCTATACCTTTGTACTAGTCTGTTCAATGAAGGCTATGCACACGTGTGTTACTTGTGTTGCCATCTCCAATTCGCCACCTATATTATTGTCTGCTTTGAGGATATTTCAGTTTTTCCTTCTCAGTATGTTTTTAGTCTGTTTACTGAAGTTGTTGTTTTGATGATTGTACGAGATGTACGACAAAATGAGTGTCTTAGGAAGTATGTTGAGATTTCAATTAGGAAGCATTTTTTACTCTTACACTGTGTTATTTTAAGCATGGTGCTAAAGCCAGAATGCAACAGAATTGCACTTGTCATCACAAACTTCTACACACATGAACTTAAAGTCTGACAGTAGTATCTCATCTGCAGTACAAACCAATAAGCTGCATTACCTTTTATGAAGAAGCGCCCCACAAAGTTTATACATACCAGATTTAAGTTTATAAATGCGCCTAAACTGCTTAATTCCTCATGTGAACTCCACTATCCAAAAGCGAGTTGTAATCTTTTGTCACCCCCAACATCATGAGAAATAGCTAGATTCCACTGTGCAATGAAAAGCAGCTATATTTCCCTGTGTAAAACCAGGGGGTATATTTTAGCCACTCTCAACAACTCTAAAGGTCTGATTGCGGGATTCATTTCTATATGGGTAGAAACAGGTGCTTCCTTCTGCATTGGAATTACAAGTTGCTCCTTTAAAAAGTACTGCATTTTTTATTCCCTATTTTGACAGGTAAAAATGTGCATCTGGAAAAATGCCGGGAATGGCTGAATAATATGCTGGAAAATTGAGAGGGCCAAAACTCAGAATCCTTAGAAACTTTCGTCCTGCGGAACTGCTGATCCCTGTGGTAACAGTACTTTAGTTTTTAAATTATTTACTTTTTTGAGCAATGCAAATTAACCCATAACTATCCTGACACTAGGAATCCAAGGGAGCGGAATCAGGGGTGGGGGAAAGAGGGCACTTAACAAAGTTCATTTGGAATGAGGAAAACATGTTAAGGTGCGTAACTCTGACCAGAGGGAGTTTTATAATAATTAATCTGATGAAATGGTCCCTGAGCAGTTAATGTGTAGTGGCCCTCAGAGAGTTTGTATGGGTGTAGGAGTTCAGAATAACAATAAAAAGTCAAGGTCCGTTTGGTGGATGGCTAGATGGGCACGACAAAAGCCTCAAGCTGTATACTTTGCATTTGCCCAGGCGCCAATGCAATAAGTACTGTTGAAACATGGTCATACTTGTATAGAGCTCAGACTAGCCTTACATGAACATTTTGAAAGCACTGGAGTTTAGATATGGCCATCTCCAGAAGGCCAGACAGATAGCACTACAGTGACTGAGGTGGGTTGGTACACACCACCTGACTACCCAAGCATGGTCATTAGGAGGGATGAAGGGCAACGTTTTCTTTAGAAAATGAAGCTGCAAAAAGCCAGAGGACCACAGCGTCTGAATTTACGTGTTAAATGATAGCTCTTTGTTGAACAAACCACCCAGATCTTAGCTGAGGCCACAGGTATCGGGAGGCCTAGTTGGAGTAGAGATAGTCAGCCAACCAGAAAGACTCCTGAATAAAAGTAGTATGGTTCTCACCATTCAGTTTTAAAAACTTAAGAAGAAATCCAGCTCTGAAATCCTAGGAGACATGCCTTCAGCTAAACTACTAAATTGGTAAAGGTTTCTTAAAATTTAGATAACAGTTGGATGCTTTAAGTTTGAAGAATGTATGAAAGTAAAAAAAAGAAGAGAGAATGCCAGGGCTGGATGTTAAAACAAAAGGAAAGGGTTCGGAGTACTGTGGTACTCTACAGGGAGCCCTTATCTCAGGAGGGCCATAAGAGGGTATACACACAGACTGAGTCTGACTGTCCAAAAAAGAGGAAAACCATTGTGATGGAGTGCCTGCCAGTCCTGCAGCACTGAGATGGCCAATAAGAATGGTATGACTGACCATACTGAAGCCTGCAGATGAATCCGCATTCCGGCAAAGGCTTGAGTTCACCCAAAACATCAAGTACAGATATTGTGGTGTGGCCTTAGCAAGCCAGCCTGGCCTTCATTATTAAGATGGAATGACTCAAGGCATGCATAAGTGTAATAGAACAAGTGCCTCTCAGCGCCAATTGGTGATGGGCCTATTTTTTCATGAGATGAGAGAGAGAAGGCTGATGTCTTTCTTGCATCTCCACTGGCAGTCCTTAATTTGAGTCCATGGTTACCGGAGAGGGCTACCGGCACTCATTTTTGGAGATAAGCATTTATTTCTCCTAATTAGACATTTCCCAAGAGCAAGTGAAGAAAAAACAACCAAAGGGCCAAAAAGGAGACAGAGAAAGTTTGCCCCTTCCAAGTACCCATTTTTAGCTTATGGATTAATGTTTTGCTACTGAAAGATTGACACATTTTCTTTTTTCAAATGCATCCCCAGTTCCTATTAGGAAAATGGGCTGCATTAAAAAAAAGATTGCTTTATTTAAAAGTGTTAGAAATGGGATCTTTGATTGACAGTCAGGTTACCCCCTGTACAAGCAAGGACCCTCACTCTAGTCAGGGTAAAAGAGAATCACCCTCAGCTAACCCCTGCTTACCCCCTTGGTAGCTTGGCACGAGCAGCAGGCTTAACTTTAGAGTGCTAGGTGTAAAGTATTTTTACCAACACACACAGTAGCATAATGAAAACACTACAAAATGACACAACACCAGTTTATAAAAACAGGAAATATTCATCTAAACAAAACAAGACCAAAACGACAAAAATCCACAATACACAAGTCAAGTTATCAATTAAAAATCAAAAAAAGTCTTTAAGTAGTTTCAAACACACACTAACGCTGTCAGCGTGAAAAAGTACCTTGAGTGCTTCAAAAATAACCCTGCACGGGCGAGTGCGCATCATAAAGGGCTTGTGATGCATTGATTCCACGCATGAGCGGGACCTTGCATCGTTTCTCCTTTTGCTGGGTCGGGGCGCGTCGTTTCTTCTCTCCGCAGGAGAGTGATGCATCGATCCGGTCAGCACTCTCGGGTCCTGGAAGGCCTTGCATTGTTTTTCCACGCCCAGCAGTATTTGAGTCGGAAATCCAGCCGCACGATAATCCGAAAACACCGCAGCCTCCGCCAGTGATGCTGCGCGGCGTTTCGCCTGCTCCGTGCATCGATTTGTCGATCGCGTTTCCTGCGAGTGTTAATTCTCAGCTGCGGAGCCAGCGGCACATCGTTTCTTCAGCCGCAGATCGGAGTTGCGTCGATCTTTTTCCTGCACAGCGCTCTGTGTGTGGAATTCCTTGTCTTTAGGCTGCCAGCTTCTCCTTTCAGGGTCCCAGGAATTGGATGGACACCACAGGGCAGAGAAGGAGTGTCTCAGAGACTCCAGGTGCTGGCAGAGAGAAGTAGTCTTTGCTGTCCCTGTCAAACAATAGGAGGCAAGCTCTAAACCAAGCCCTTGGAGATTTCTTCTCAAGATGGAAGGTACACAAAGTCCAGTCTTTGCCCTCTTACTCTGGCAGGAGCAGCAACTGCAAGATAGCTCCACAAAGCACAGTCACAGGCGGGGCAGCTCTTCTTCCTCAGCTCTTCAGCTCCTCTCCAGGCAGAGGTTCCTCTTGTTTCCAGAAGTGTTTCTAAAGTCTGTGGTTTTGGGTGCCCTTCTTATACCCAATTTCTCCTTTGAAGTAGGCATACTTTAAAGTAAAGTCTCTTTTGAATGTGAAATCCTGCCTTGTCCAGGCCAGGCACCAGACACTCACCAGGGGGTTGGAGACTGCATTGTGTGAGGGTAGGCACAGCCCTTTCAGGTGTGAGTGACCACTCCTCCCGCCCTCCTAGCACAGATGGCTCATCAGGATATGCAGGCTACACCCCAGCTCCCTTTGTGTCACTGTCTAGTGTGAGGTGCAACCAGCCCAACTGTCAAACTGACCCAGACAGGGAATCCACAAACAGGCAGAGTCACAGAAATAATATAAGCAACAAAATGCACACTTTCTAGAAGTGGCATTTTCAAACACACTCTTAAAATCAACTTCACTAAAAGATGTATTTTTAAATTGTGAGCTCAGAGACCCCAAACTCCACATGTCCATTCGCTCCCAAAGGTAATCTACACTTTAATCAGATTTAAAGGTAGCCCCCATATTAACTTATAAGAGGGACAGGCCTTGCAACAGAGAGAAATACATTTAGCAATATTTCACTGTCAGGACATATAAAACACATTACTATATGTTCGACCTTAACCTTACACTGCACCCTGCCCTAGGGGCTACCTAAGGCCTACCTCAGGGGTGTCTGACATGTAAGAAAAGGGAAGGTTTAGGCCTGGCAAGTGTGTACACTTGCCAAGTGTTTAAATCTGCACACACAGACACTGCAGTGGCAGATCTAAGACATGATTACAGAGCTACTTAGGTGGGTGGCACAATCAGTGCTGCAGGCCCACTAGTAGCATTTGATTTGCATGCCCTGGCACCTCTAGTGCACTTTACTAGGGACTTACTAGTAGACCAAATATGCCAATCATGGATAAGCCAATTACATACACAAGGAGCACTTGCATTTTAGCACTGGTTAGCAGTGGTAAAGTGCCCAGAGTAACAAAAACAGTAAAATCAGAGTCCAGCACACATCAACAACCTGGGGAACAGAGGCAAAAAGTTAAGAGAGACCACGCCAAGGATGAAAAGTCTAACAAAAAGCAATCACAGACATGGTGGTCTGCTGACCACAGCAGTCCAACATGCCTGTGACTTCAATCAATCATACAGGATGTCAATTTGCGACCTACGCCATGCATAATAATGAGGTATGTTGAATTGTGACCCACAAAGAATTGGTATATTGTGAACCATCCTATGAACCCCTTCTGCACCACGGACGGGCTTGTCTTGCCCTCGGCTGCAGCGCTGCTGCGCTGAGGACGAGACCAGCTCATCCTACACCTGGTGCATGGGGAGCGCTAGCGTTCCCCCGGTGGGCTTCCAACCCACCTCCCCTGGGCAGGGATGGAAGGGGAACCGGTCCCCTTGCACCCCTCACACCCTCAGTGACGTCTGATGAGGTAAAGATTCTTTCACCTTGACTGTCCCAAAAGGGAAAGGGTTATCTGATATTCACTCTTACCATCACCAGCTTAAACACCATGTACATATTTCATGTATCGGGACATAGACTCCGACACCTGTTTACTAGTGTAAAAGGTCATTTATTAGGACAGGCTTGCTCCTTGTATAATGCATTAACACAACTGGAACTTTGAATAAAGAACTTTTCATCTTTAACCCTTGGAACTCCCCCGTCTTCCATTATCACTTAATTCCCTCACTTATCCTTCGTTCAGCCATCCTCCCCTTCCATTCTCCAACACATGCCCCTATTCCTTTCATCCCCTGTCTGAATGGGGCATCCCCCAACCTGTCATCCCTCATCTGCTTCTTTTTTATCCCCTGGAAGCGTGGACAGGCCCGCTTCTGACTCTCCACCCTCCCCCACCTACTGCTCGCACCGAGCAACCTGCCCTAACACTGGCAACAACCCACCCCACCCCATGGAAACCTCACATGCACACCCCCTACCCCAGCGCACCACTCCTCTTCGTCAAGTAGGGTGAGCAGGTGGCCAACCTCAGCACAGCGCGACAATCTGGCACAGAAGAGGCCGATCCCTAACTCCAGCCCCTCCCTATATACTCTCCCCCTAAGCCCTCCATTGCACAACCCCCCAGCCTATCCCTGCCCCGGCCGTCTACATCTGGCCCGAATGCTCCCATGGAAATACTGGACTGCTTGGGATCTACATTCTGACGAAAGGTGTACTGAGACTCGGAGCTCATGTTAGGCTGCTTTTCTCGCATATGGTCCAGTGCCTTAAATGACTTTTTGCTGAAACAAATGTGTACTCTGATGGCTTTAAATTCTCGCCTATTGTTTTACTGCTGCCAGTCTTTTACTTATCATGCAAATAACACAATCTTTGATGTTTTAGAGGGTTCTTACACAATTCTCCCAATCCAACAAATAGCCAAACGGGCATCTTTGGGTTTCGAGGCAGTGCAGGAAGTCATCCATTACCAAGCGGTGCTCTACTCGTTATAATTACAAGAAAGACATTGTTCTATAAAGTAGCATTCACAGTTTTTAAATTAGTTTAAAAACGGTATTGTTTTACAGGGGGCTGGCAAATTAAGAGCCCTGAGAATTTAAAGGACAAGCATGGTAATAGCCCTGTTTTCTGTAAGGCAGAGGGTTTCAACGAGATAACAAAAAGTGCATTATAATGTTAAACATGCAAAAGAATGTGACGGAACATTTGCTAGCAAATTAACATTAAAATGAAGTTGAAAGTTGGGAAAAACATTAATAATAACGCACGAAAATGTGTTCAATGATTCGCGAACAAACAGGTGGACATTCCAAAACTCCTCTAAGGTTCTCGACAGACTCAAACCTTCTGCATTTCCTCAAGCGATCTCACCGAGAGAAGCGGGAGACAAACGGCAGGGGTAGAAAGAACAAGGGCATTATGCACAGCCACTCACGGATTATACCGAGGCCAGTGAAAAAAGTGGAAAGAAATGTAATTATGAGAGTTCAACAGGGAGATACCGTATTGTTGTTGAGTTTTAATGACCCTTCAAAAAATAATTGAATTCCTCAGGCAAGAGGAATAAAGCAAACTGCTGACGCTAGAGGGTTATATGAATCAATAAGTCATACATCTAAGACATATGTATTTAAGGATTAAAATAAACGCCATGAACCATTACACTTACATTTCGAAATAAATTCAGCATTTATTAAATTCGTTAAGAAAGGTACAATAAATAATACATACATTGATGGCCAGAATTCAATAAAAAATTCGAAATCATTTTTACATCTATCACAACAGTATAATAACAATGGTAATGTCTACTGCTCAACATAGTGACGTAAAAATACGCAAAACAAGCATTCCAAGGGCATGTCACAGAAGCATCAAGAAATAACTTTTAACTGTAGTAAAACAATAGGCGAGCATTTAAAACAAAAAGCCATGACAATAGGCTGTCTGTCAAAATATTGCCTTTTATCAGATCAGATGAACTGGTAATAATAACAGGAAATCATTGGGGACATTAAGAATGTAAGAATTATTAAATGTCAAAATGCACGAGCTACACAGAATCATTTATGATTCGTTGACAGAGGGCAACTATATGTTATTGCCAGACAGAAGAAGCTCGGATACTCAGGATAGCTTGTGACTAGACAGGATGGATGACTGATATGGAACCTTGAGAAGTGCTTGTGTACTTGCAACTCATTCTTACAGATTGTTGGACTTTGATCTTCCTGCAGGGTCATACTGAAACCTTTTTCCTTCACTCTCCTGTTTTTAAACCCATTTTTGTTGGCTTTTAGGACTGTGCACATTACCCCTTGAAACCAGTGTGAAAGTGCTTGCACTTTCCCCTTAAAATATGGTAAGACTTGCTTACACCTAGTTGGCATATTTAATTTACTTGCAAGTCCCTAGTAAACTGGCTCTATCAGTGACAAGGGCCTTTAAATTAAATGCTTAAATGGTACAAGTGGGCCTGTGGCACTGATTGTGACACCCACCAAAGTAGTGCTTTAAAGCTGTCTCGGGCTTGCTATTGTAGCTTGTTTGTGCAGTTTTAAACTTCCTTTTCGACCTGGCAAATTAAACATTTTGCCAGTACTAAGACTTCCTTTTTAATACATACTGATCACCTCTAGGGTAGACCCTGATCAGCCCAAAGGCAGGTTGCACTGTATTCAAAACGTAGGACATGTACCTTTCAGTTTTACAAGCCCCGGTAGTGAAAAACTCTTAAATTCATTTTTCACTAATGCAAGGCCTATCTTTTCCATAGGGTAATGATGGAGTTACCTCATCAAATTTAATATGTTTTAACTTCCAATTTGGAACAGGTAACCATTTCATGTTTGGTATTTTTGGAGTTGTAAGTAAAAATCCTCTCTCATGGTAAAATCAGACTTTAAATTACAATCTTGAAAATGGAACTTTTAGAAAGTTGGCATTTTCCTACATATCCATTTAGTGCCTGCAGACTGTCTCTGGGTCCACTAGGCTGGGTATAGATGAGAGTTGGGCATAAATCTCTTCCTGCTTTGCTCTTCATCTGTGTTCTTCTTTTCTCCACTGCACCCCGTCCTGCATGTTCTTTTCTTCATCTGTGTTCTTCTTTTCTCCTCTTCCTCACCGCGCTCTCTTCCTGCTTTGCTCTTCATCTGTGTACTTCCTTTCTCCTCTACCTCACCGCTTTCTCTTCCTGCTTTGCTCTTCATCTGTGTTCTTCTTTTCTCCTCTTCCTCACCGCATTCTCTTCCTGCTTTGCTCTTCATCTGTGTTCTTCTTTTCTCCACTGCACCCCATCCTGCGTGTTCTTTTCTTCATCTGTGTTCTTCTTTTCTTCTCTTCCTCACCGCGCTCTCTTCCTGCTTTGCTCTTCATCTGTGTTCTTCCTTTCTCCTCTTCCTCACCGCGCTATCTCCCTGCTTTGCTCTTCATCTGTGTTCTTCTTTTCTCCTCTTACTCACCGCGCTCTCTTCCTGCTTTGCTCTTCATCTGTGTTTTTCTTTTCTCCTCTGCACCCCGTCCTGCGTGTTCTTTTCTTCCTTTTCTTCATCTGTGTACTTCTGTGCTCTTCTCCGCCCCTGCACCCCGTCATGCGTGTTCTTTTCTTCCTTTTCTTCATCTGTATTCTTCTGTGCTCTTCTCCGCCTCTGCACCCCGTCCTGCGTGTTCTTTCTTCTTTTTCTTCATCTGTGCTCTGTGTTCTGTGTTCTTTCTTCTTTTTCTTCATCTGCGCTCTGTGTTCTGTGTTCTTTCTTCTTTTTCTTCATCTGTGCTCTTCTGCTCTTCTCCTCCTCTGCACCCCGTCCTGCGTGTTCTTTCTTCTTTTTCTTCATCTGTGCTCTTGTTCTGTGTTCTTTCTTCTTTTTCTTCATCTGTGCTCTTCTGCTCAGCTTCAGGACACCTCCCTGCACTGCCTCTCTGGTCTCTCCTCTCCTCTCCTTCCTGACTCCTATCTCCTCTTCTTCTCTCCTCTTCTTCTTGACTCCTCTCTCCTCTTCTTCGTGACTCTTCTTCTTGACTCTTCCTCGTGACTCTTTTTTCTTGCCTCTTCTCTCTTGACTCTCTTCCTCTTGACTCTTCTCTCTTGACTCTTCTCCCCTGACTCTTCTACCCCTCTCTTCTGTTCTTCCTGACTCCTCTCCTCCTCTGTAATCCCCTGTTCCCTATCTTTTTTCCCTCCCCCCTCTACCTGTCCCCCCCGCCCTCTGCTTTCCCGCCGCCACCTCCCGCTCGGGCCCGCCCCCCCCTGCTCCCATTCGTCCCCCCCTTCCACCTCCCGCCCCCAGCTGACCCCTCCTCCCTCTTATGGCGGCCGCTGCGCGGCAGAGTCAGCGACCCTTGACCCTAGGGTAGGTCGCTCCCCCTGCCGCTGCAGCTCCACCAGCCCAGGCTCCTGACACCTCCCAGCAAGACCTGCTAAAACCGTAAGTACTCCCCCCGCCCAGCCCCTCGCCCAGCCCCGCGCTACTCACCTCTCTTTCCCTGAACTTCTGTCTTCTGCCTTCCGCTCTCTCCTCTAACCTTTCTCCGCACCTCTGCTGTCCATTTCCCTTCTTTTCTCCTCTTCCTCACCGCGTTCTCACCCTGCTTTGCTCTTCATCTGTGTTCATCTTTTCCCCTCTTCCTCACCGCGCTCTCTTCCTGCTTTGCTCTTCATCTGTGTTCTTCTTTTCTCCTCTGCACCCCGTCCTACGTGTTCTTTTCTTCCTTTTCTTCATCTGTGTTCTTCTGTGCTCTTCTCAGCCTCTGCACCCCGTGCTGCGTGTTCTTTTCTTCCTTTTCTTCATCTGTGTTCTTCTATGCTCTTCTCCGCCTCTGCACCCCGTCCTGCGTCTTCTTTTTCTTCATCTGTGCTTTGTGTTCTTTTTTCTTTTTCTTCATCTGCGCTCTGTGTTCTGTGTTCTTTCTTCTTTTTCTTCATCTGTGCTCTTCTGCTCTTCTCCTCCTCTGCACCCCGTCCTGCGTGTTCTTTCTTTGTTTTCTTCATCTGTGCTCTGTGTTCTGTGTTCTTTCTTCTTTTTCTTCATCTGTGCTCTTCTGCTCAGCTTCGCGACACCTCCCTCCTTTGCCTCTCTGGTCCCTCCTCTCCTTCCTGACTCCTCTCTCCTCTTCTTCTTGACTCTTCTTCTTGACTCCTCTCTCCTCTTCTTCGTGACTCTTCTTCTTGACTCTTCCTTATGACTCTTTCTTCTTGACTCTTCTCTCTTGACTCTCTTCCTCTTGACTCTTCTCTCTTGACTCTTCTCCACTGACTCTTCTGTTCTTCCTGACTCCTCTCCTCCTCTGTAATCCCCCCTTCCCTATCTTTTTCCCCTCCCCCTCTACCTGCCCCCCCGCCTTCCGCTTTCCCGCGCCACCTCCCACTCGGCCCGCCCCCCCTGCTCCCATTTGTCGCCCCCCCCCTCCCGACTCCTGCCCCCAGCTGACCCCTCCTTCCCCCCTCCTCCCTCTTATGGCGGCCGCTGTGGGCGCTCCGCTGGTGCGCCGAAGGCGCACCAAAGGTAAGCCCGTCTGCGCCCGTCCGTGCCTGGACCGCACTCAGCCCCACGACTCCTGGCCCCCAGCACTCCCAACCCCCGCAGCACCGCTACAACACCACCTCCCTCCACGCTCTCAACCCGGGGCGCTCCAGAACCCGCTTCCAAGCCAACCCTAAACGCACCCATGGACCCTTCGCATGCCTCACCTGCAAACTCACCTTCCACCACGACTGCACCCCGCCCGCCAGCCCACGCACCAATAACCACCTCAAATGCATCCTGATCAACGCACGCTCCGTCCACAAGCATGCCATTGAACTATGGGACCTCCTGGACTCCACCGCACCGGACGTCGCCTTCATCACTGAGACCTGGATGAACGCCTCCTCGGCCCGACATCGCCATAGCCATCCCCGACGGCTACAAGATCACCAGGAGAGACCGCACCAACCAAGTCGGTGGAGGAATCGCCATCGTCTTCAAGGACTCCATCAATATCACCACCTCCACCGAAGACACCCCCCTCGCCACTGAACACATGCACTTCCAGATCCAACCCGACCCCAGGACCACCCTCAGAGGAACTCTCATCTACAGACCCCCTGGACCATGCGCCCTCTTCAGCGAATCCATCGCAGACTTCATCTCCCCGCACGCCCTTGCCTTGCCGGACTACATACTCCTCGGTGAACTCAACTTCCACCTGGAGCAGAACAACGACCCCAACACCACCACCCTGCTCGCCAACCTCGCCAACCTCGGTCTCAAGCAACTGGTGAACACCCCCACCCACATCGCCGGACACACGCTCGACCCCATCTTCTCCGCCAGCAACCACGTATCCTTCAGCCACTCCTCCGTAATACACTGGACCGACCACAGATGTGTCCACTTCACCTTCAGTCGCAAGACTCTCCACCTCCGCACACAACCCATCCCACGCAGACATTGAAACAAAATCCCCACGGAATAGCTTCACTCCACTCTCAGCGACAACCAACCCACCTTCTCCACTGACCCCAACGACGCAGCCCTCAGCCTCACTCATTGGATCACCAACTGCGCGGACAACCTCGCACCTCTCAGACGCCTCCCAAGACAGACCAGCACAAGGAAACCTCAATGGTTCACAGACACCTTCAAGGAATCCCAAAAAAACTGCCGTACCCTCGAGAAAGCCAGGCGAAAAGACCACACCGCAGAAAACATGTCTGCCCTCAAAAAAGCCACCCGCGAACACCATCAGCTGATCCGCGCCACCAAAAGATCTTCCTTCACAGACAGACTGGACAAGAACACTCACAACAGCAAAGAACTCTTCAACATCGTCAAAGAGCTCTCCACTCCTAACGCCAACTCCATCACGCCATCACAAGACCTCTGCAACTCCCTCGCTACCTTCTTCCATCGTAAGATCACCGACCTACACGACCGCTTCGGACACCAGACCCAGCCAACCACCACAGAACCTACTACCCCAGCCATCACCCTCAACGCCGGGACTCACATCAGCGCGGAGGAGACCAAAGCTACCATGACCTCCATCCACTCCGGTGCCCCCTCGGACCCCTGCCCACACTTCATCTTCAACAAAGCCACCTACATCATCGCCCCGCATCTCCAGACCATCATCAACAGCTCGTTTGCTTCTGCCGCCTTCCCCGAGAGCTGGAAACACGCGGAAGTCAACGCCCTCCTGAAGAAACCTACGGCGGACCCCAGCGACCTGAAGAACTTCCGCCCCATCTCGCTCCTCCCTTTCCCTGCCAAAGTCATAGAGAAGACCGTCAACAAGCAACTGACCAATTTCCTTGAAGACAACCACCTACTCGACCCCTCTCAGTCCGGATTCCGAGCCAATCACAGCACAGAAACCACCCTCATCTCAGTCACAGTAGGAGAAACAGTCGCCCTCATCCTCCTCGACCTCTCGGCTGCCTTCGACACCGTCTGCCACCGAACCCAAACATCCCACCTGTGCTCCACCGGTATCCAAGGACTGGCCCTGGACTGGATCACCCCTTTCCTCTCTAACCACTCCCAAAGAGTCTACCTCCCTCCGTTCCGCTCAGACGCCACCGAGATCATCTGCAGCGTCCCACAAGGCTCCTCGCTCAGCCCGACGCTCTTCAATGTCTACATGAGCCCCCTCGCCGACATCGTACGCAAACACAACATCAACATCACCTCCTACGCCGACGACACTCAGCTGATACTCTCCCTCACCAAAGACCCCACTGGCGCCAAGACCAACCTGCAAGATGGAATGAAAGACGTCGCAGAATGGATGAAACTCAGCCGTCTGAAACTGAACTCAGAAAAAACTGAAGTCCTCATCCTCGGAAACACCCCGTCCGCCTGGGACGACTCTTGGTGGCCCACGGCCCTGGGCACCGCACCTACCCCCTCAGACCACGCATGCAACCTCGGATTCATCCTGGACCCGCTTCTCACCATGACCAAACAAGTCAACGCTGTATCATCTTCCTGCTTCCTCACTCTCCGCATGCTGCGAAAGATCTTCCACTGGATCCCCGCCGACACCAGAAAAACTGTGACCCACGCTCCCGTCACAAGCCGCCTGGACTACGGAAACACCCTATAAGCAGGAACCACCGCTAAACTCCAGAAACGTCTGCAGCGAATACAAAACGCCTCTGCCCGCCTCGTCCTCGACATACCCCGCAACAGCCACATCTCTGCCCACCTGAGACACCTGCACTGGCTTCCCATCAGCAAAAGGATAACCTTCCGGCTCCTCACGCACGCACACAAAGTCCTCCACAACAAGGAACCCGAATACCTCAACCATCGCCTCAGTTTCTACACGGCCACCCGTCAACTTCGCTCCGCCAACCTCACACTCGCTGCCGTCCCTCGCATCCGCCGCACCACGGCAGGTGGGAAATCCTTCTCCTACCTGGCGGCCAAGACTTGGAACTCCCTCCCCGCCAACCTCAGGACCACCCAGGACCACCCTGCATTCCGGAGGCAGCTCAAAACCTGGCTCTTCGAGCAGCAGTAACCCCCCTTCCCCTAGCGCCTTGAGACCCTCACGGGTAAGTAGTGCGCTTTATAAATGTTTTTGATTGATTGATTGATTTGATTGAATGTGTCTGATTGGGTCACTTGCAGCATGGGAGGGAAAAGCTGGGCACAGCCAGTTTACACTTGAATAGGTTGCACACCCCTGTAGTTAGTATAGATCCAGGGCAGAGGAGGCAGGAAACCTATGCACTAAAAAGCCATACACAATAGAAAGCTTGGATGTGTCTGATAGGGCCAACACTTGCAGCATGGGAGGGAGGAGCTGGGCACAGCCAACGTACACTTGAATAGGCTGCATATCCCTGTATTTAGTATAGATCCAGGGCAGAGAAGGCAGGACACCTATGCACTTCAAGGGGAAACCTCTAGAAGCGTCTCCCACGTCAAACGAGGCGCCTGGTATAAATGCTGGACCTCAGACACCATCTCTTCAGTACAATTCTGGACGTGTGGAGACTATGCCAGGAAGAAGGACTGATGCACTGCTAAAAGGACTGCCACTCTGCTGAACTGTGGCCCTTCTGGAATACTGCCTTGCTGACTGTTTCCTTTCTGGATCTCTGCCCTGATGCCCTTCTGCCTGAGACAGAGGAACTAGACCTGCACTTGAACCCAGGACTTTCAGAGTGACTCCATGGGCTAGTCTGCTGGCCTCTTGCTCAGAGCCACCTGAACATAACAGGCTCTGAACCACCTAAATCAACACCCAGATACAGCTAGGGTACGCCAATGATCCCCAAGTGGTGTCCCTCAGGTCCTGGTCCTTTAGAGTGTCCTCAGTAGAGAGGAATTGTTTTTTTTTTGGTTTTATTAGTAACTGTGAAAATGCCCATTGGTGCCTAAATATTCTTAATCACTTGACCGCCAAAGTGAAGTTCTGTCAACCCAACCCTTTGTGCTTGCGCTACAACAACAACCGTGAATGTAGGTCTGCTCTTTGTGCTACATTGATGACCATCTGAGATGCTTGCCTGCTACTCTTTGCCCCCTCCATGGCAAAAGGGGTTCTTTGCGCTGTACCAAGAAGGTAACTTTTCAGAGGGACTAATCTGGTCTCTGTATGCAACCCGCGCTCCATCACGGTCAACCTGAACTTTTGACTTTCTCCTGGTCTCGTACAACCAGACAACTGCGAGTGGCACTTTGGGCTTTTTGGTGCTACTTTCATTTAAATCTTTAAAATTGCATATCTCCATTCCCACTGTATTGTTTGCCATTTTGATCTTGATTTATTTATTAAAATGTACTCTATTTCTCTAAATTGATGTGAAATTGTTCTTGTGGTGTATTGTCATAGGTTAATTTGTGGTTTGCTTGTCGCTTCACCCTGATCAGGATTGTAGTTACTGCTTGAGTGGGAGTTTCACTGCCCTCAACCACTAGCTTACAGGGATGATATAAGGGTAAGGAAGTCAACTTTGACATAAATAATTAGCTCAGTTATGAAGGATCATTATGAGCAAATTAAGGCTTACAAAGTAGATTAAATCACTGTGTGGAAGGGACATTGTTTGAACTATATAAACAATGACACTAAAGAAAGTGTGTATAACACTGAAGACATGTGGGTTAAACATTCATCTTGAGACTTCTCATATCTTGGTGGTGACCAGCAGATGGAATTGTGGGGAGGTTAGTGAATAAATATCAAGATTCGCTCCTTTCCTGGAATGTGAGTAGTAGTTTAGAGTTTAATGGTTTAGTCGACTGCTTTAGTTTGTTCATACAATGTTCCTGTAAATATTGATTCAATATTGTTTGACCATAATATCATGGTCAAAGCATAGTGACTTCAGAAATATTGTTTTTAAACTATTTTACAATAATATTAAAGTTTACACTAGACACTAATATCTGTTACTAATTTGCTTTATTTGATTATGTTTTTATTATGTTTCTAATTGTATTATTTATGTTATTATGAAATGTATTTATATATTAATTAATTTGTAAGTGCTTTATTTGCCATTTTAATTCCATTTTTACTTTTATAGGTATTTTATAATGTTTTACATTGTTTTATTACATCCTAACTATGGGTTGTGTGGGTTTCTTGGGGCTAGGGGGGATAGGGAGGGTAGATGTTTTAAAGTTTGCTATTAAATAATGTCAATTAAGTCTTCCACTTTCTAATTGATATGTATTTGTTTGTATGTTTAAATATTACATTATTTAACAAATATTAATTTCATGACGTGGGCCTTTTTGGGAGATTGAATGAGTCATGTACAATTAAAATGTATTTAAATTGATAATTATTGACTCATTAATTATGATCTTTTTATAACTGTATATTAATATGATTTAATATTTTTAATGTATAAACATATTTGTATAAATGTTTTATAGATTACTATTTTTAGTTTGTGGTTAATATTTTCGCATTTTAATGTTAATTCTTATTTAAATGTTATATCATTTTGCAGTTTTAAATTTTAATGCGTGATGTGTATTGGGCGAATGAGTGGGCAGTGCTTTTGTCAAAAAATGTTACTTTATAATTAAGAGATTTTTTTGTCATATCAGATTTTATCAGTTTTTTTATGTACGCCTATGGTGGACGGATTGAGGCAAAATGCAAAAAAAAGAATAGAAAAAAACAAAAATGTAAATAAAATGAAAAATTAAAATAAAATGAAAACATTAAAATACAAACAATAAAAAAAATATATATATACATACATATACTATGGCAAAAGCACACTTGCTGGCTGCATAAAATGGCCGCCAGTCAAATGGTCAAAGAACAACAACAAGCAAGGAGACATAGGGATCAAAGAACACATGCAAGCCTATGGCAAAAGCACACTTGCTGGCTGCACAAAATGGCCACCAGCCACATGGTCAAACAACAACAGTGAGCAAGGAGGCATGGGGAACAAGGAACACTGTCAAGCCTATGTCAAAAGCAAACTGGCTGGAGGCACAAAATGACCACTAGCCACATGGTCAAAGAACAACAGCGAGCAAGGAGGAATGGTGAACAAAGATCACAAAAGCACACTGGATGGCTGCACAAAATGGCCCCAACCACATGGTCAAAGAACAACAGCGAGCAAGGGAGCCTGGAGAACAAAGAACACATGCAAGCCTATGGCAAAAGCACACTGGCTGGCTGCACAAAATGGCCACCAGCCACATGGTCAAACAACAACAGCGAGCAAGGAGGCATTGAAAACAAAGACACCTGCAAGTCTATAGCAAAGGCACACCGGCTAAGTACACAAAATGCCCTCCGACACCATGGTCAAACAACAATAGCAAGCAAGTAGACATGGGGAACAAAGACCACAAGTAAGCCTATGGCAAAAGCACACTGGCTGGCTGCACAAAATGCCCACCAGCCACATGGTCAAATACCAACAGCGTGCAAGGAGGCATGGATAACAAAGACACATGCAAGCCTATGGCAAAAGCACAGAGGCTGAGTGCACAAAATGGCCTCTGACCACATATTCAAACAACAGCAGCGGGCAGGGAGGCATGGAGAACTAGGAACACATGCAAGCATATGGCAAAAAGCACACTGGGTGGCTGCACAAAATGCCCACCAGCCACATGGTCAAACACAACTAGCAAGGAAACATGGAGAACAAAGAAAACATTCAGGCCTACAGACACAGATTACTTGAAAGGGCCCCTAACCACATGGCATCAAGAACAAAGACAAATGGTGGCTGATGCCAAACACACTCACACACACCGGCTAGACAAATGAGGCATGATAACACTTAAGAAAACACTACCATTAATGCAGCAATGCAAAACATGAAAACTAACTGAGCTATAAAAATTTACAACATGCATCCTCCTGTGATGTCAAATATTACCCCACATATAAAACTTTTTGCAGAAAAAAGTACATGAAATACAAACAATAGCCAATATTTTTAATTTAATTTAATGCCATCCCTGCCCTAAATTATATTTGTAATAACATATAGCACAGAAACATGTCTTTAATACAATGATGCCTAGTACTGGGCCTACTGGCTGGATGGCCCATTGGAAAACTAGGCCAGATAGTAAAATAAAAGAAAATTGCAAGTGTAACAAACATGGAGAAAAGGTACTGAACTGCACAACCTTTTTTCTTTACAAAAGATGAAAAAGTAAATGAAAAAGTAACTACGCCCCTACTGACGCTCAAGGATACCCACCACAATGAATTTACTGTATGAAACTAACAACACCCTTATGCAATAGTTTTTTAACTTACCTGTGTGATATTGCAAAAACAAAGTCCTTAAATCCAAAGGTCTATATCCAGCAGACAAAGAGAGTGATCCTTCTACCTCAAAATTCAAGTGAAAAGTGACCAGGAGATGGACAGAGCACTTGGAGGTGCCTGCTGGACAGGAATCTAAAGTTGGAGTCTCTGGGGCCTGTACCTGTTGAAAAAAAAACTAAAAATAAAGTCTTATTGCACTAAAAAACAACTTGGAGAAGAAAATCCACTAGAAAACATATTTTGTTTAGTAAATTTAGCTGCTTCTAGAGTAGAGAATCTATTTGAGGTGCACTTGTACATGGCACTATAATGGCACTGTCATGGCCGGAAGTTGTGCAAACCAGTGTGAAATCTTGCAAGAGCTCACTAGCGGCCTGAGAAGATTGTGATGCTCGTAAGCAAACTCCAAAAACAAATCTTGCACACCCGAGCGGAAAGAAAAATTCTGCTTCACGCCAGATGGTGGCATTTTGGAACTCTGCACTAAGCATAGAGCAGAGTGCCTGAATTCTGAAAACTTAACGAGTGGAGTGGACCGCCCAGGCCTACCTTTGACCACAGATGAAGATGACCCTTTCCTCCTGATTCTGTTGAACGTCTCAGCTGCCTTTGACATAACTGACCCTACAACCCCCCATATGCACCCTCTAGTCTCAAACAGGATTCAAGATACTGTCCTTCACTGGTTTCCCTCTTACCTTTCCAAATGACACCAGTTTGGGCACATCCAGATCACATGTGGAGTCCTCTGGTGTTCATAGCTTTCTCCTGTCATCTTCAACATTTAGATGGAGGAGTTTGGTGCTCTGCTCACATATAGCAACATTAAGATTAACCAATATGCCAATGATAGACAACTCTTCTTGAAAATCTCCTCTGATTATGACGTCTGACACCTCAAACACTACACATTATCCAGGCCTGATGTCCTGTGCCTATCAGAAACTCAACTCATCCCAGGCGGAATTCCTTTTATTTGCCAAGACAATAAAAAAGATGCAGTACACACTTGACTTAACAACATGAACATTGACAGCTTCAAAGCCCAACTCTCTTCAAGTCACTTGGATTCACCCTGGACAACGGCCTCACCATTATGAAACACACTGCCAAAAAGACAAAGGCTGACTGGTACTAGTTCTCTCTTCTTTAAAAGCCAAGCCTTTTCTTCCAGAAAGTACCTTTAGATCTGCTGGGATGGGGATGGTGTTAATGCCCTACTCCATGTCCTCCCGGACTCTACAGTGGTACATCTTAGGGTCATCCTACACACCTCATAAAGGGGGTCATTCCGACCCTGGCGGTAAAAACCGCCAGGGCCGGGGACCGCGGTTGCACCGCCAACAGGCTGGCGGTGCATCCTTGGGCATTCTGACCGCGGCGGTACAGCCGCGGTCAGAAACAGGAAACCGGCGGTGTCCCGCCGGTTTCCCGCCGCCCTGAGGAATCCTCCATGGCGGCGCTGCAGGCAGCGCCGCCATGGGGATTCCGACCCCCTTACCGCCAGCCTGGCTCTGGCTGTTTTGACCGCCAGAACCTGGCTGGCGGTAACGGGTGTCGTGGGGCCCCTGGGGGCCCCACCAAGATTTTCAGTGTCTGCCAAGCAGACACTGAAAATCGCAACGGGTGCAACTGCACCCGTCGCACCCCTTCCACTCTGCCGGCTCAATTCGGAGCCTGCATCCTCATGGAAGGGGGTTTCCTGCTGGGCTTGCGGGCGGACTTCTGGCGGTCGCCCACCAGCCCAGCGGGAAACTCAGAATTACCGCGGCGGTCTTTTGACCGCGCAGCGGTATTCTGACGGCAGGACTTTGGCGGGCGGCCTCCGCCGCCCGCCAAAGTCAGAATGACCCCCAAAGTCTCTTCCCAGGCTTGAGCATCAACTGCATCCTAATGGAACTCCATTGGCTCTCGCTGCCGGCCCACATCATCTTCTAAACCAACTGCATACTTTACAAAGCTATCACATCAGCACTCCCAATTATCTTAATGACACACTGGCAATCCCTGATAAATCATGGCAAACTTGCAGCCAGGACACGATCATACAAGAAACTAATATGTACCTGTAATTCAGGCAGTGAAAAGCGCAATGGGGCTGTCCATTGGGGACCCCAGCACCCCGTCTCTGCCAGCCTTTGCATGGTGGTGGAACCGCCATGCAAAAGCCGGTGAAAAGGGGACTCGTAATCCCCAGCACTGCTTGCAGCACTGCCCTGGCGGATTAAGACTGCCGGCAACCTGGCAGTGTTGGCGGTCAGACCGTGGTCCTAATGTGGATGCTGGACCACCTCTTTGCGGCAGTCTGACCCCCACCGCGAGTCTGGTGGTCCCAGGACTGCCAGACTTCTAATAAGGGTCCAAGAGTCCAAGAGAGGCACAGAAAATCAGTGTGCAACTCTTGGCCATATTGAGATTATAGCAATAGATATAGCAAAGACTACTTAACCACTGCAGGTTGGACTAAATTAGTCGCAACATGCAGCTGACCTCAGGGGTCTAGCCTAAACTGGCAACCAGATGGTCTAGTGGCAGCTGGTGGCTGACAAGGATCACAATAAGTGTAGGTAAACAGCATATCCAGTAAAGCAGAACCGTAAAGCACCAGCCACACCAGGGATCCAGATTTCCATCAACAAGGCTATCTCTGCAGTAGATTGGACCATCCTGGTGGATTTGTTAGTGAATTAATTCATTTATGTGTATGAATTCCCAGTTTATGAATTTGAGCCCTCTATTTGGAGTTTTAAATGATGATTTTGTGTATCTAAGTGTTACTGATCTGCAGAAAACCCTTTGTGAATAGAGACATTTGCAATTAGTATGTTGATTGAAGATAACTTCAATTTTAAAATCTATTTGGTAACATTCAGTCACAAAACATTGATGTTGGCACATCAATCTTACATAGGAACATATCTATTTACATTACGTATAGCATATCTTCAGATTCATATTCTAGTCTAGAATGGAAAACTTGAAGTAATTCTGAATGTTGCCCTGGGACTACCAAAAGAACAACTCTGCCATATCAAGCACAGACTGTGCACTATGAAAAGGTAAATATTGCAACAAAAGTAAATGGCAATAGTGGCTATAGTGCTAAATATTGGCTTACACTATCACAAGGTCATAATATATATTTAAAAGTTTTGATTTGCAATACTTAATATAGAAATAACCATGATATTTTCGGTCAAAAAACATCTAAATCCAAATATAAAGTACTATATCATTATAAAAAAGTACCATTAAAAGCAACTAAAATATCAACTACAAACATTTGTGTCCCAAAATATCGATAACACAATATAAAAAATAAATATTTAATACAAATTAAACTTTGACTATGTTGATTAATTAAAAAATATATAGTTACAGTACCTAACAATAATTTTATTCTCTACAATAAACAAAATCAGTATTGATATTGTTTTTAAATTAACATTGACATGTAGAATATTTGTTAAAGACTAAGGGCCTGATTCTAACTTTGGAGGACGGTGTTAAACCGTCCCAAAAGTGGCGGATATACCACCTACCGTATTACGAGTCCATTATATCCTATGGAACTCGTAATACGGTAGGTGGTATATCCGCCACTTTTGGGACGGTTTAACACCGTCCTCCAAAGTTAGAATCAGGCCCTAAATGTAAACATCACTGACAAAAAAATCTAAATGTAATGTCTAAACATGTTTATTCATCTTTTAATTTAAAATATATATATTTTAAGGCAATAAGCAAAAAAATTGAAATATTTAATTTTTAATCTACTTTATAACAGAAATACATATATCTCAAACCATATACTCAATATTTGTTCAACCAATGTAAATAATATTAATCATTCATTAAATATCAATAATCTTTTGAATGTTTTAATAAATACTAAATAGTAAAGTAAAAAGTCCAGGGCCAACCAAAAGATAAAATTTAAACAATTTCTGAAAAATAAATTGTTGATAGGAATCCTGGAATCCTGGAAACAACTTTTAAAATGATATTTTTTGTGGATGTTGCATTTACTATTTTAACTCCAGTCTTACACGCACTGGGGAAAGTGCAAATAATTATGGGAGTCAGATTTAGCATTCACATCCACTTACATTGGGGAAATCCATATATTTTGGGGAGGAGAAATTCACTATTTTAACTCTAGTCCTGCAAAAGTTCAGGAAAAGTGCACATAGTTAGGTGTGGGACATATTTACTGTTCCAATGCCAGTCTCGCAAACATTGTGGTAAGCGCATACATATTTAAGGGTACCGAATGTATAGGTTTAGCCCCAAACCTTTAACAACAGGGAAAGGAAATATATTTGGTAGGGAGTTAGATTTACTATCCATTCACCCGTCTGACAAACAGTGGGTCAACACTGGGTCAAGTGCATAAAGTTGGGGAAGGGAAGTCATGTTTGCTGTTCTAACTATAGTCCTGCCAATATTGGTGAAAATGCATACATTTAAATGAACTAGACTTCCTATTTTAACCTCAGTCCCACTAACATTGGGAGGCTGTAGTGGTCCCACTCCAAATAAAGCCCATAGCAGGCCCTTTGGACTTGAAAAACTACCGACCCATGTATTTACTCTCTTACCTAGCAAAGACACTAAAGACTCATGTCACTCTGCATCTCTGCTCCTTCTTAGAGGACTCTAATTTTCTTGACCCTCACCAGGCAGGCTTCCGGCCTGCCTCAACTGAAACTGTCCTCCTCTCTGTACTAGATTGCATGAGAGAACAAACAGACAGAGGCATCACTTAGCCACTGGTCCTCTTAGACCTATCAGCGGCCTTTGACACAGTGGACTATGCTCTCCTAATCAACCGTGTCAAGGCTGCAGGCCTCCAGGCACAGCCCTCAACTGGATGAAATCTTTCCATAAGGGGCACTCTCAATAAGTCTGTCGATTTCCTTTTAGTTCAGCTAAGGTCCAACTAAATTGTTAGGTACCTTAGGGATTGTCCCAGTCACCCAATCTTTTTAACCTGTACATTTGTCCCCTTGTACATTCCCTAAAGAAAATGAATGTGAGAATGTATAACTATCAGTGGCGGCCACCACAAACCTCAAGAGGATGGGTGGGGTCAGGGGTGAGGACTGGACAGGGGAAATGAAAAAAAACAAAAAACTTACCTGTCCCAACACTGCCGTCTGCCTCTCTTCTCTTGTTCCTGCTAGCATGAGAGCAGCACCGGGATTGGTTTGAGCGGGTTGGTCTGTTGCTCAGACACTGCATAGGAGTCTGTGCTGTTTCTCCAACCCGGTTACCAGTGGCTATCAGTGGCGGGCATCGCAAACCTCAAGAGGAGGAGCGGGGTCAGGGGTGGGAATGAGGGAGGGACGGAGAAATTAAAAAATAAAAATAAACGTACCTGTCCCAGCACTGTCGGTCGCATTGTTCCTCTTGTTCGTGCTGCTGATGTTGTCCCTGCACAGGCTCCCTATGCAATCCTGGTGCTGCTTTCATGCTATACCTAGCATGAGAGCATCACCAAGCTTGGTCTGCTGCTCATACACTGCATAGGAGTCTGTGCTGTTTCTCCAAACCAGCTATGTAACTCAGCTGGGTTGGAGAAACCTAAGTGCAAATGTCAGTTTGGCCGGCCTAAGACAGCTGGCCCAACTAATATGAGCACTTAAGTGCACTCCACTTCTCCTCCCCCTTCCCATGGCCCAGCCCCACCCCTCACACGCTGGTTCAGCTGAGCCAGCAGCTGAAAAAGTTAAGGTAATATTGTTTTATTTTTCAGCTGCTGGCTGTTAGCCAGTGGGGTGAGGCTCCTCTGTCATTACGGAGAAGCCGCCGTTGATAACTATGCTGATAATAATGCGCTGGTCTTCACTACTGACAACACCTCAGAATCTAAGGAAGTCTTCCAAAACACAATGCTATACATTACCGACAGGATGAACAGTAACCAGCTAAAACTAAATTCTGATAATACAGAAATTGTCATCATTAAAAACAAACTCAATCAATAGAATCCTTCCTTCTGGCCCCCTGAGAGGGGCTCCAAGCCCATACCCAAGAAAGCTGTAAAAATCCTTGAGGGCCTCATCGATAAGGATCTCTCTATGAAACCATAGATAGGAGATGTAATCTCCCCCTGCTTACTCCAACATCGGAGAATTTGGAAAATCAGAAAATATTTTACCTTTGAAGCCATCATCCAAGTCATCATTCCCTAGTGATCTCCTGGGTAGGCTATGCAAATCTGTGTCTGGGTCTTCCAATATGTTTCAGCCACTGACTACAAATAGCACAAAACCAGTCAGCCAGGCTGGTCTTTTGGCAAACCAGTCACTGCCATAGTAACTCTCTGATGAGAAAGCCACATTGGCTCTCAGTAGCTCAGGGGGTCATTTTGAAAACTAGATGTGTAATCTTCAAATCTCTCCACAACAAAAGTCCAGCGTTCATATCTTCCAGAATACGGAACTACACCCCCAGTGGAAACCTAAAGTACACCTACGTGAACTTCCTAACTATTCCAAAATTTTAAAGCATGAAGCTGGGCGGGGACAGCCCTCTGCACATGGCACTCTTTTCCCCTTGACATTTGATCCACACCCAACTATGCAAGATTCAGGCACTTTCTAAAAACATGACTCTTCAAACAAAAATAATACTAATCCCTGGATAGAGTCCAACGTCTATGTTACCTTAGTGCCAAGAAACCTACATGGTGCACGTGCACTCTTCAAATTCCAAGTAACATAACATTGAGGGATTTCAAATTTGTAGTCCAACTCCAGGCCATATTAACAATTGTAAGATCAAACCTACAAATACTGAGGTAGGTCTATTTACTAAATAAATCAATTATTTTACATGTATAAACAATAAAATGTTTGAAATACTTATTTTCAATCAATTTAGATACTTATGTTTAAACATAGTTTTTCAATATCTATGGACTCATTATAGTTACATTGTTTATTTAAAAACACTAGCCACCCTACTCACCTATTAAAACCCCAAACTTCAAAAAAATTATAAATTAATAAGAAATTGCCATTAAACATTGATACAAAGCATATTTACATAACACACCACAATGCATAAAAATGCATTTTTTTAAACCGTCTTCGCAACACTGCAATAAAACCAAACCCAAAGAAATAAATCAATAAAATAAAATATCAAATGTTTTATATTAGTCACAAAATAAATGTAACAAATACATGTAACAAAAAATGCAATTACAAAGTTTATTAACTACAACAATATTATAGCAATCCATATTTTAAACTTCAATATTATTGGTAAAAAAAAGATATATGCAATCCTCGATATTACTGTCCTCGATATTTTTCTAGTCACAGTAGTTTAACCCCAATATTGTGGTTACATGATATTCTAGAGTGGATTTTCAAGATCTCTACTGCAGCGCTCTTTCTTCAGAGTGATATTTCAACAGCACGATGTATGAAATAACCTGCAGCTGCCCCTTAATGACATAATAAATTGATGGTTACTACAACAGGCTACATAACTTTAGTATTTTCTGTTCCACCTTAACTAGTACTTCACAGGAGACAGGACAGATCAGGGAAAGGTTCTGCTTTCAGTGTTGGCCGGCCTATAGATGATGCTACCCAAGGCACAGTGAACCCGAACACTTCAGGTATCATTACTACAAAGCATGTCAACTACATCACACTGATGTGATCTAAGCATGTTCTTTGTGGAGTGGAGTGCATTTCAAGGAATGTTTATTTTCTGCTTCATCAGCACATTTGCCAGTTATGTCTGTCATCCCTTACTCACCATATCTTTCAGGTTGTTTGGCTTGAGTCCTTGGAAACCTGATGGTCCCGTATATGCTAAGGTTCATTCTCCAGCGGCCAGGACGCAGTTCTTCCTGCATGGGGCTCGTCGGTGTGATGTAGTTGACATGCATTGAGATGAACTCAGCTACATTACACTGACAAGCTCCATTCAGCATCTAATTTCTGAGATTGAAATCACCGATTTGTCCCTAAAGGCATTCATCTCATTACATCACTTCCCATGTTTTCCTATCCTTTGAGTTCCATTGAAGTTGGTTAACTTATATTTACATACCATCAACCTGTTCAGGAGTTTAAGCGCTCATTGTTGACAACCATGTTTAACCTGCAGCCTTGTTGAGCTGGCTCAGTATTTCATCCTTTTGAGGTTGGCAAATTATTATCATAGAGGTGGGTAATTGTAGCCTTTGTGATTTGCACAGCTTTGAAATGGTAAAAATGAGATCAGATGCACGATTTAATAAAGTGCACCATACACAACCTACTGCAGTAATATAAAGCTATGTAATAGACTTATGGCCCACTTAATTAAAGAAATAAATGTCTCTCATTCTTTCTTGTGTATGCTGCTGTGCTGCTGGTGACAGGATTTTATACAAGAACTATTTATTGATCATGTTGTTTCACTCTATAAATAGCGCTGTCCTCTTTACTGTCGGCCTTTACTCAATGGATACATATATAAGCTTCTAGCTGGAGGAGAGGTGGTCTTGTGTCCAAAGTGCCAATTGTGGAACCTGGAAGCCGGTTTATATTTCTGGTTTAACCATTTTATAAATTACCTATTATGAGCAAATAACTTCAGATCCGGGTGCCAAAATCTTCATTTTCACCAAAAACTGAGACGCTTATTTAAGAGCCCCTACCAACTCCTTGCGCTACATTAACATAATTGTTTTTATGCTAATGTGGCCCAACGAGGCCAAAATCACTGTGCTAGATTTAGAAAATGGCGCTTCTTTGTAACCCTTTGCATACATTATGCTTGCACCAGGCATAATGTATGCAAAGGGGTGTTCCCCCATTAGGGGAGCTGAAAAAGTGGCGCAGAGATATCTAAGAGATCTCTTTGCGTCATTTTGTTTGGCACTTTTAACGCCGGCTCAGAGCAGGCATTAAAAGGAGGCACATCATTGTTTTCGATGGGTCTCTGGGTGCTTTGCAGGATTAGTGTCAACATTTTTGACACTAGTTTCCCTTACTACCGCCATGGTGCGCCGTATCTTAGATACAGAGCACCATGGCGCGTTAGGGGGGCGCTAAGTTGCGCAAGAAAAATGGCAGGCCCTGAGTGTCTGGAAATTGGGTAAATGAATGTATGACGTGTTTCATAAACACCTGAATGTATGCATTGTACTCTTTTAATTAATTACATTATATAGTCTCATTTGAATGTAGTTTTTGTATTGACTAGCTAGTTCATTATAACTCAGCGTAGTTATATATATTTTGCTTTTGACACACGTATGCAGTAGCGTTATTAGGTCGCAAACTCCACCTAACGTCATTTGGAATACACCCTAGACAGCATCCAGGTCAGTAAAATTGGGAGAAGGGGAGAGGTGAGCTCCTAATGTTCCCAACAATCACGCTGGCATATAATGTTAAAATACATTATACCACAAACAGGGCGCATAAAAGAGGGCGAAAGGAGCAAGTGGAATGGGAGAGGAACACGTAATGGGAGGAGCAACCAGTGAGAGAAAAGACAATACTTTGTACACTCTCCAGCTTATTCGAGGAACTTTCAAAACAGAGGAAGAGAGTGTGTATACGTTTGTTTGTATGTATAAAATGAAAACTTCCTGGTGAAATCCAACAGACACTCACCACACTCGACTGAAAGCACATGTACCCAATTATTAATCAGAAAATGCATTTACTGAGGGGGTGCAACACCCCAGACGCCCCTCATCAACCTACTCCCACGACAGCATCTGCTTTTTTGGCTGAGTCATCATATTGGATGCATGCACAGTATCGATGCTGCTGTTATTCACTCTTGCACCCAGGCCATCGTTGCGGTAGTGACAGCGAGATTAGGAACCTCAGCGCATGGTAAAATAAAGGTATTTCGGGGATCACTTTCTGAACCCTTTTTTCTTCATTCTCTTCCCTGCAACAACTCCCACATCTCTTTCTGCTCTCGCGTGCCTTCAACCCGCCCCCAAGACGTCAATATTCAATGAATAAGATATGGAATATTTTATTAATTCTCAGAACAATAGATAGAAAAATAATTAACATGGCAATTTCAATCTGGAATAGAGATGCTCCGTAAAACACAAAGTAAATGGCCAGTATATTGAGTGCTGATAAACGGGGGGTGGGGGCAGGCTGACTTTGTTACACAAAACAATATGATCAGTGTTAATAATAACCAACCCACTGAGGCCACAACTGAATTAAAAAAGAGACATTCTAGAGGCATCCTCCTACCCGAGATCCCTGAAGCCGAACGGACAAAGATGCTGAAATAGGCACTGCTTGTAGTGTGATTATTTGTGAAGCCTCCGTTCCCTTGTGGCTGGGTCCACGCTATAAAAATACCTTCCATCAAATAAAGATGGCACAGAAAAAAAAACCAATTCATTTCATGCTGACAGACTTATGGTGAATACAGGTTGTTCACTCGTATGCTTCTCAAGCCGTAAAGCACGCTAATACTTGGACTGGTTAGTCTCCATCAAATAGGAGTCCAGTCCAAAGCATGGTACATATGATTGCGTCCAAAATCACCTAGGACCAATATATAGTTTCAAATGTCAAATTATTTAATGTTCCTTGCTCACTCCATAAAAACTCAACCTTTAGCAATGCCTTTCCTTCTGAAGAACTTTTTGAACATGCCCGTAAATCAGTCATAGTCTTCAAATTTATCAGCACGTTTTCATTAATACTAGTTCGAAACACAGCTGCATCATCCCTTATTGGGGTATTCCGATGAATATCGCACCCATTGCCTGTAAATGCCTCGCCGAGGTCAGAGCGTGGCTGATGATACAACAATAATTGGGAACAAAAAAAGGAATTTGAAATTTGAAACTGTACATGTGGATGATATTCAACCAGGGCTATTTTTTTACCAAAATCAGATGAACCATCCTTCCGACTGGACTTCCATTTGATGTATACTAATTAATACAAATATCAGAGTACTTCCTAGCCATAAGAATAGATTCAAAAGTGGTTTTACATTGCAAGAAACCGGGGTTGTTGACAGTTGAACCACAGGGATATAGCATCTAACCAGTGATATAAAGGTGGAACTAGTAGGGGTGGTGACAACTGTCTCTTGTAAACCCTTGTTTGTTCCAATGGCTCACGGCAATCCATCCTAGCTGCCCACGGTGCTACACGCTTAGAAGCTGCTCCATTCTGATTTTTTGTACTGCACTTGTTGGCAGGCCTGTTTCTTTTATAAAATAAATGCTGAAGAATACTAGAGCTGGAGTGGGAAATGCCACCAGGTGCTAGTCGCCTTCCCAGTCTCTATAGTGCCACCATGATGAGCACTTGCGTCTGCCTATCAATTGGGCCCTCTACAGCGACCAAGAGGTGTGGGGGAGAATGGTCTGCTGTAAGTGGCTACACTCAAGTTCCTCGCCTGCTCTACCAGTCTGCATAGGTAAAGTAGGTTGGCTGAGGATGGACAGTTAATGACGTTTTAATGCTACTCCCCCACACATAAAATAATTACGTCTTTGCCTTCACAATGACACAGATTTTCTTGCATAGATCCCATACATTGATAAATACTGCATCACAAGCCAGCTGAATACTTTCTTGGAGGCTTGATAGTCCACCCTGTAACAAATATAGGTACAACGGATATTTCATTTGGGATCGCAGGGTAGACGGCTATTTCAAAAAGACAGTCCAAAGCTTAGCTTTATTCGATTTGTATTCTTTTCATTGAATAAACAAGTGCACATACATTAAAATGCAGAAAAGACAAAGATGAAAACCGGGGGATGCTAGGTAGACCCAAAGCCTTCCTGAGCTGCAGCAGATCAGGAGACCCTGAAGGTGTTTTCTGCACTGAGCCTTCAGACTAGCAGTTGTGCCTCCAGTGCTTAATTTGTAAATAAAAATGTGTTGGTGCCCAAAACTCTCCTCTTAAACATGCGATTGCTGCAATTAAATGTGCGAATAGGGAATACTGAGGCAGCGTGATCCTGAAGCCATTTCAGGCCTCTTTAATCTATTTACAGCCACTCCCTGCACTTTAGCTCACTTTTGCAGCTTGCAGCTTTCGGCTTTATCCTATTGTGACGCTTTTTCTCTTCCTCCGTCTTTCCCATGTGTCTTTTTCTCGCACTAAATGCTTGAGGCCCTCAAAAATAAGTGCCGGTGCTCCGCACCGGAAATAAGCACAAATTAAGCACTTTGTGTAGCTGGTTTATGCGCTTGTGTCTCCTTAATGACAAGCCTATTTTAAGTTAAGAAGACTTTACAAAGTTAAATACTGCTTGCCAGCTCTGACTGGTTGACCTGTTCATTAACCTCATTCCTCTCAGGTAGCAGGGAAGTAAAGGTAACGAAAATGGAGATTGGCTTGAGTATCGAACAGCAGGGGGCGGGGGGAAGCACTCGGAGAAATAATGCCATTGATTTCTTTTTTGTAAAATTGACTACAGATCCCTAAATAAATGATTACCAGCCTGAACCCTAAACTTTGACGCCCAAGTCACTAAGAACAAAAAAATGACTAGCAACTCACAGGGCACAAAAGATAAAAAAAAAAAAGCAGAATCAATAAAATAGACGTTTCTTTCTGATATACATGGAAGTGTTGTCTAGTTCCTCTTTGAACTCTCCCTTGGGGTCAGATACTATGGATATAGAAGACAAGTTAGAAAAGGATCCTAATTTATCATCTGTTTTAGCAAAAAGTGCTGTGACTATTTAGAACAAATACTCTTGAAGTTCCGTCTCAAGATTGCCTCTACTCAATGGGGAAGTTAAACATGATCAAATAGGTCCGCCGCTAAGGGGCAACTATAATAGGTCAATGGCCCAGGACACCTGACCCCATTATGGTGGAGTCTGATCAATCTAGCACTAATAAAAAAAATGAGTATTACCCGATTTTTAAAAGCATGTCCCAGATGGGGTTCCAGTTAAATCACGAGCATTAATCCAGTCACCATGTTCCAGACGTTGATGATCGAATATCAATGTATTCACAATCTGGCATACTAGCTCAGGCTCAATTGCCTAAGAGCTTGAATATAGTAGTGGAAGGTAAAAAGGGGTGTCAAGCTGTTCCACTGCAAGCCTGTGACAACCCTAATATGGTTAATAATCTTAGTGATGGCTTGAGTATACGTGAATAAGTGACACCTGACTCTCAAATAATAACACTTATTTCAACGGCTGCTTCAAGAAGTTAAAACCATTAAAAAAACGAAAGCGACAAACAGAGAACAAGACTGATCACATGCACAAATGCATAGAATCCTTTTCGAGTAGCACTGATGATTTGGAAACAACACTTTCTCAAATAGAGGCTAGCACAATCAGAAAATCAGGTTACTTTGGTCCCAACGGAGACGGCCATACTGGAATCAAAACTAGAAGACCTCGAACATAGATCACATAGGTGGAACCTCCATATCACGAGAGTTCCCAAAGCAAAGGAGAAAGTACAGAATATGATTAATTGTGTGAACCATTTGATCAAAAAGCACGTCACCCCTCTTGCCTCAGAAGATCTCACCATTTTAAGTTCTCATTGAGTTCCATTTAATTTCCCTGAGGATGGCTCATTGTCACAAACAGCTCTTGTCACTGTTATGGAATCTAGGATAAAATAACCAATTCTATCTAAAGCTATGCAGAAAAAAAGGATCCATGTTGCGAATTAGCAATTTACAGACATATCTGTTATAAAACATCAAGAGAACGATAAAAAAAAAATGGTGGAAACGTTTAAAAATCATGGCATAGATTCACAACTACTGCATCTGTCATGATTTAAAGTACTATGGTATAATTGATTTTATGTGTCAACTGATGACCAATCAGCCCAAACCTTGTTAACTGAAACTTAAGAGGACAATTTGTTATCAGGAAAATTATAAAACTGACAAAGTAGCCAGATAAGTGAAACTATTTCATATACCCCATGTATGACTTATTAAAAACATGTTAATTGTTGCTGGGTAAGGCTCAAACCCAATCATAGGAGGAAGAACATGGCACCACATTGGGTCAATGGGTGTGTGGTGTGCAAATAGCAGGAAAGAGTATGGGGGAAGATGCTAGGTATAGAGAAGGAGCCGAAGGAGTTAGTGAGTTGTGGGTGGCTGGGCATGAGTTTTGAGAAGGAAGGAAAAGTAAACTTGGATATGAAGGAGTTAGCCCATTGTTGTAACAGCTGCATAAGAACTCATTTCATATTACACAATTGTAGCTACAACACTTTGTCTCATTAGTTTTAATGTTCATGTTTCAAACGGCCAAAGGAATCAATTGACATTAGCATAGTGGCTGAAAATTAGAAATCCAGACTTAATATAGCTACCAGAAACCCATTTAGTTATCCGTAAAGAAAGTATGAATAAATGTTCTGCGGCTCTCCATTGGTCACATGTGGAGATGCAATTCTACTCAATAATAAAACAGGCCTGATTGTTGCCACTAAGCCCTGCACCATACTCATGTCAGATGGATCGTTTTATCTTTGAAAGTAGGATGGTACAACCTATAAATATACCAGCATATTATGATTCACTAAAAGGCAGCCCTACCTCACTGCAAAAATTAGTCTGGCAATTAGCACAATCACCTGACTTCACTTGCATTGGGGGAGTTTAATTTCTCACTGAAACATAATCTATACTGCTCTAATTCAAAATTGGTGCAAAGTAAGAAGCACACTAAATACTGCATTTTGGATTTGACAGATACACGGAGACCTACGCATCTCAGAGGGAAGATATACTCCTGAACCTCAGACAGATTAAGTCTGCCTCTTGAACAAACAGTTTTCTGTATCAGCTGCTCTTCCTTTTCACTGGTAGTAATTTTACAGATTCCTACGATGTTAAGACCATACCTTTACAGACGAAAACTGGATCAGACTTTGCTCTCAAAGCAATAATTTATGTCTAGAATCAAAGCAGGAATAATAGATTATTTAAGATATAAGATTGCTTCTGCTGATGTGCCAATTGCATGGGGAAACGTTAAGGCTACAATTGGAGGCATTTTTATCTCTCTGAGAATTTATCAGTGTAAAAAGGTGAAAGATTTTTTTCTAGCACCACACCTGTTAAGAGAAAAACACAGGCCCATATTTATACTTTGTGACGCAAAACTGCGCTAACACAGTTTTGCATCAAAAAGTTTACCGCTGGCTAGAGCCATACCAAGACGGCGGCCGGGGGTATTATTTATGGAATGGCACAATCCAGCACAAAGGGTGGACTAACGTCATGGAAAATTACGTTAATCGGGTGGGGGTGGTAGTATGGGATAAGGCGGTTTTGCACCAAAAACATGATGATAGGCTGGTTAGACTAAAAACCTACCATACCACATGACTCCTGTCTTATAAAAGACAGGAGTCATGCCCAACACCCCAATGGCCAGCACAGGGGACAAGGGTCCCCTGGACATGGCCATTGCACCCAGTGGCATGTATGGGGGCCCATTTCAGGACCCCCAATAGCACTTAAAAAAAATCAAAAATACCTATACTCACCTGGGATGGGGTCCCCCATCTCCTGGTGTCCCTCTCGTGTGGGTGTTCCTGGGGAGGGTACCTGTGGATTTATTCCATGGTTTTACATCATAGAAATAGGCCCACAGGTCCCATAACGCCTGCCCTGACCCATGCGTTAAATAATGGCACTAAGCAAGCTTAGCGCAATTATTTAGGCCCGCCTCCCTCCCGTGCACCATTTTTGCACAGGAGGATAAATAAGGCGCCTGGGCCTTACAGTCATTTTTTGCCCGGGAATGCCTACCTTGCAACTCATTGATGCAAGTTAGGTTCACACTAGCAATAAATGACTTTAACTCCATTATTTTGGCCCTGGACTTGTCTAGCATCAACATCTAAATATGGAGTTAAGTTTTTTGCTGAATTAGCGTAAAAAAAAGTACGCTAATTCAGCGCAAACAGAGTATAAATCTGGGCCTGAGTGTTCTTATTAAATTCAGCTGTAGCTACTTTACCACATTTAATTAGGTAAAGTAAGATTTAGGGGCTATATTGATTAAAAGAATAATAACAGAAAATATAAATAGAGCCCAAGTGCATGAAGAAAGAAAAAATGGCATGTCTCTTAACCTGGTCTATGAGTCAAAGGACTAATAGAAACTTAAATGCAACAAAATACAAGTAATTATGCATGAACAGGAATAGTTTCTTTCTCTCTTTAAAACACATGATACATTAACATAGGATGATGGTGATAGAGCGGAACGTGGTAACAAATTTACCTACGTTTGGACGCTCTTTAGGCCGATGAATCTTTTGACTTAGTGGGAACTCTCTGCACTATTATATCGATCAGTCGCATCAAATCAATAATCAATAACGAACATAAGCAACACCTTGAACAACATAACACTTTACAATTAATCCAGAATACATTTCGGCGAACCCTGACCTTTCAGTCAGGAATAACCACACCAGTTTATTGCAAAGTTAGTGAATTTATTTCCCTATATTAACAAAGCTAGCACAATGTAAATGTGTCTCAACACCAAATGATAAACATATATGAACATTAATAGCTGTCCATAACGTCGAAACAAGTGTAATCTATGAAGCATTTGAATCACAAGGCATTCGGTAATGGATATGCAAAGCACTAATACGATAATCTGTAATGAACTAATTGCGTACATTTAGTCAGCATAACAAGATCTCAAATGCATCGTGCAACATGTGGAATCCTCGTCTAACCTCAAATTAGCATCGGCATGTGGGACTTCATGCAAAAACAATTTAGTAACATTAATTTAGAAAACTCCTAGCTAGGGCTCTTACCAAAATCAGCAGTTGGTTACCTAAAAGAAACACAATGCAATTTTACAATTTCCTTTCATATTTACCAATTACGATCAGCATACAAGGAAGGCTTCGTCTCACAGGTACCGTTCTTCGGTCAGCATGGGTACCGTTTCTCGACCAGCATGGGACGGGACAAAGGGGCAGGGGTGGACGGGGCAATTGCCTCACGGCGGCAAGGTAAAACTACTACTTCATGCAAAGGGATCAAATCAAAGTTACAGTCTCTAGGGCAAGAACCATTTAAAGTCTCTTTCTCTCGATTAGAGAAAGAATCAGAGTCTCTCAAAATAGCGTCGCAGCAAAGTGGGCCATAATAGCTACGAAGTCTACAAAATGGCGGGTATCGGGCTGGTAATGGCTACCTTCTTCTTGTGCACCTGGGTTTTATAGACAACAGTTCAAGTCCTGTAGGGTCTCCATTGGTGGGTTCATAGGTTAGCTTCAAATTGACCAATCAAACACGACAGTTCTCAAGCTTTTACTTCAGCATACATTATCCTTGGAGATGGGTACGCAAGATGCAACATTGTTTCCCAATTAGCTTACTCTCAGAGCCTCCATTGTCCGCACCTGCAAGTCGACCTTGAATTAAAAAGAAAATATGCCAGGCTGGCACCAACTTTAAGATAAGCATGTGAACAGGTTCTGTGGAAAAGTACAGCTCCAAGCAAAAATACACGTATAATAGCACAGTGGAAAAATACGAACATCTAAACCGTGAGACCAGGCAACTAGGCCAAAGCCTCTGCTAGAGTAATGCTAAGCTAAAACATTTCAAACAAGCAAATCGTAGCATACGCTTATGATTATGTCGGATTAGTGCAATTCTAATTCACCACGTTATATAAAGCACGCGTATAAATGATGGCAAACTACTCTGAGGGCACATTTTGTCCCCGTACAATCTTAATTAATTCGGTTAATATCACACATGATTATTTCAGCACTACGTTTAAGCGTTACTAAATCAAAACCTTCATTTTCTGCTTCATCAATCCCTCCTCTGATGACTACTAGTCATCACACAAATTTAGCCCACAAATTTTATTCCATTAAAATTCTGTCAGTTCCCTTTTCCTTTTAGTTCCCCTAGTTTGCGCTTTGTATTCTTCTGCCATTCTTTTCATAATTTTCTCTTCTTTTCTTCTTTTAATTCTTTCCATGATCATTATTATTCCCCTTTTTATTCCCCAAATTCCAAATACACAAATTATTACTATTAATATTCCTTCTATTATTTTCAATAATATTCCATTCCAAATTCCCCCAAGCCAATGTCCCACTGAAGCTATTCCCTTTCCAACCTTCTCCCACACTCCTGGTTCTTTCAGTTCTTTCAAATCTGCACTCTCTTTTGTTAGGTTAGCAAGCATAGTTTTAATCTTTACACTATTATCCGGTATATAGGTGCAGCAGTGACGTGCACCAATCATTTTGCAAACGCCTCCATCCTTTGCTAAAAGAATGTCTAAAGCAAGCCTATTTTGAAGAGTCATAGCTCTTTCCGCTGCAAGCTCAGCATCTATCAGGATTATAGCACCTGAAAACTTTGTCAGCATGTTATCCACTATAGTAGACAACTTTCGTATCTTGATGGAATTCAACACAACTCCCAATGAAGGAATCATGGCTCCAAATATATCACCTACCACAGCAGCTGCGGTCTCTCTTTTCTGGATATTATGAGATCCAGATGTCTTTTGAATCATCGATACGTCATCCAGTTGATAAACCTTGGGAAACACTATACCCAAATAACATCTCCCCCACCATCCCTTGGGAAGACGATAATAAGCATTATGCCCACAAATGTAATATACACCTGGAATAACAGGGTCAAGTCCGTCCATCATGAATGTCCATTTGGCCTTAAAAATAAACGTATGTTTGCATTCACTCGCTCCTACAAAAATATTGTCATAATATGATTCACCTCGATATATACAAAATTTCCCTACATGCCAAGCATCTAAAGCTATTTTCCCTTGTGTCTTTATAGCAGCAAAATCATAATTATCTACTGAAGTCCTCTTATGCAGTTCCTTTTCTAATTTCGCCTTCATTTGAGCCCTCCTATCATCTGTGCGATCTAAAAAGCTTATTTCTACAGCAGAGACTGAGCAAGTAAGGTTTTCCCTATGAGCATGAGCCGTTTCAAAAGGTTGCATTGGCTCGAAAAAGTCCCTCATAATTTTGTAATCCCAATACCTTGCAGTTTCGCTTAGCTGCGCTATTATAGGAACATAAGCAAAGGTAACATCATAATTCGAGTAAAAATACTGTATGTTAGTTTGACCATAAAACCTAGACATTACTATACTACATGTAATCCCATATGTAAGAGGCATGTGGTGATAAGTCACCCCTTCCTTTACTGATGTCGGTATCTGTGTACACACATAACAATCCTTCGCATCCATAGTCTCAACATACTCTGTTAGCAAGCGATAGAAAACGTTATACGAAAGCTCTTTCTTATCATGCAAGAGTCTCTCATCCATTGCTAGTCTTTTCAATGGGGTTAGTTCAGTGACAGTAACAGGAGCAATAGTAGAAGCAGTAATAGTCTCACTCTCACCCTTTCCATGCATCCCAAACACAATTGCCATTATTATTATCACACATGTAATTACCAAGCCTATACACACATATTTACAAAACTTCTTTCTATTGTTTGGCGCCATGATCTGTATAGAATCAGAGAGCTAGAAGCACTTATAAATGAAACTATTTAGCAATTCAGTTACAAAGCTGAACAAGCGCAATGTTCACACCGTCTTCTTCAAAAGGCCAGTCACTTATCGGTTAGCAGCATTTGTCTCAATTCGGCAATGGCTCAGTCTTTATCAGTTTAGCAAATGTCTCATCCGGTTTAACAATGTCTCAGCTGGTTGTTTCTTTCACGTTATATTGTAGCAAGCAATATCATTTACTCTTTCAATCGACAGAGTCTATGAAACTTTTCTTTTCTATTGGTATCTCTTCTTCTTCTTCGTTCTCGATGCTTAGAGATACAAACTCATCAGTCCAATCATCATTGACTGCATATGCCCATTCAGGACCGGAATACCTCCTGTTCGGTATCCTTTTCCTCTTCAATTTTGCTTCCCTTTTCGACTCTGCTTCGCTGGTACTTTCCTCTTTTGTCAAGTCTTTTTCTTCACTTGACGATTGATCCACAGCAGTCACTTCTTTTCTTTTCTCTTTCACTTTCGGCCTTCCTCCGTCGTTCAAACTTTCTTTACCCTTTTCTTTTATTGGTGAGATACTTAGTCTTCTCTTTGCACCATGTCCATTTGATGGACCTGCGATCTTTTCTGTAGAGGCTTGAACTCTTTCGTTCTGTTCTGCCTCGTTCTCTCCTTCTGGGGAATCAATCACGTTCTCTTTTTCTTTTTCTGTATCGTCTGCTTCTGGGAAAGCCCTCCTCTGATCAGGCTCTCCTGCTTTTTCACTTTTCTCGAGCCCTTCGTCACCGTTATTTTCTTCAGGCTCTGTATCACTTTCAGCTGCTTCAGGCTCCTTGTCACCTTCAGCTGCTTCAGGCTTTTTGCTACCCTCAGCTGCTTCAGGCTCTTTGTCACCTGCAGCTTCTTCGTCGCTGTCTGAACTCTCTCCTTGGTCTTCCCCAAGTGAGTTGGTGTCTTCGTTGTCGGAGAATATCTCCTTTTCTCCTGCTTCTGCCTGTTCGCTTTCAGTTCGCTTTTGTTCTGCCTCAGCACTCGGCACTGCTTTATCAGGCACTGGTACTTTCAGCGCTTCAACTTCCTCATCTGTGGGACACAACACCTTCTTTGTGTGACTGGCGTGAATCCAGTTGGGAACCCCCGCACACTTCACAGCGGTAGTTGTCGTCAGGATCACTTGGAAAGGGCCTTTCCAACAGGGTTCCAAACACGATTTTCTCACGTGCTTCTTTACCACGACCCAGTCTCCTGCTTTCAGCGCGTGTCCTGGACATGGATCGGTGGCAAGGTGGTCGCTTCCACCTGGTGAGAGAAAGAGCGAACCACGTCAGCCAGTCCTTTGCAGTAGTCTAACACCATATCATCTGTAATATTTAAAAGCATGTTTGCGGGAACTGCAGGAAGTCTCATAGCCCTGCCCATGAGGATTTCATGTGGAGACAATCCGGTTTTTCTATCAGGAGTGTTTCTCATTGACATTAGCACTAAGGGCAATGCGTCAGGCCATTTCAAATTTGTCGATGCACATATTTTTGCCATTCTCGATTTCAGCGTACCATTCATCTGCTCCACCAGTCCTGATGCTTCAGGGCGATAGCTACAGTGCAGCTTTTGCTCAATGTTCAATGCTTCGCAAAGTAACTTCATCACCTCGTTATTGAAGTGACTTCCCCTATCTGATTCTAAAGAGATCGGGAATCCGAAACGTGGTATCAACTCCCTCAACAATAGTTTGGCAACTGTAAGACTGTCATTTCTACGTGTAGGATATGCCTCAATCCAGTGACTAAAAATGCACACAATCACCAACACATATTTCAGACCCCCATGCACAGGCATCTCAATGAAGTCCATTTGCATTCGGCTAAAAGGACCGCTTGCCCTACCAATGTGACTCGCGCTCACAATCGTTCCCTTTCCTGGGTTCATCTGCTGGCAAGTGACACATCGATGGCAAACTGCTTCTGCAGCTTGGCGAAATCTGGGGTTAAACCAATCAGTTTTGAACAGTCTTATCATGGCATCTCTCCCTAGGTGAGCTTGCCCATGATAGAACCGCGCAAGCTGTGATAAGAGACTATTTGGCAAAACAAATTTTCCCTCATGTGAAACCCATAACTCGTCCTGTCTCTTTATACATTGTGATTTAATCCAGGAATCTCTTTCATCATCCCTGACATTGTTCTGTAGTGCTTTCAGTTCCTCTATTGTATCTACAACCTTCAAGGCAAATGCTTCAGCTGGTTCGAGTTCTGGCTCATTTATCGTATTCCAATCATCCCTTAGTAATATACAGTTCAAGGCACAAAATCTTGCGACTTGATCTGCATATGCATTTCCCAGAGACACATAGTCCTGTCCTTTCGTATGAGCACTGCACTTTACCACTGCAACTTCAGCTGGCACTTGAATGGCATGTAACAATTCCCTTATTCTCTCCCCGTTCTTCACTGGGGATCCTGAAGAGGTCAGGAAACCTCTCTGTGACCATAGTTGTCCAAAGTCATGCACAATCCCAAATCCGTATTGACTATCAGTGTAAATGGTGACCTTCATCAATGCAGATAGTTGACATGCTCTGGTAAGGGCTACAAGTTCTGCTACTTGTGCAGAATAGACTCCTTGAAGCCATCCCGCTTCCAAGACACCTGTCACAGTACATACAGCATATCCTGCTTTCAAAATCCCCATCCCATCTCTTAGACATGAACCATCAACAAAAAGAATTTGGTCATTTACATCAAGCTTGGTATCCTTGATGTCCGGTCGGGGTTTTGTGCAAAATTCAGTCACCTGAAGGCAGTCATGCTCGACGTCTTCAGCGTTCTCAATTTCAGCATTTTCTCCAGAAAGCAAGGTAGCTGGATTCAACGTAGTGCACCTTTTCAGCTGCACATTCGGTGAGCCCAGAATTATCGTTTCATACCTCGTGAGTCTTGCTCCAGTCATGTGTTGGGTTCGGGAGCGGGTCAAAAGTATCTCAACTGAGTGAGGGACCATGACTGTTACTGGGTGTCCCATCACTATTCCTTCACTCTGAGTGAGGCTGATACCAACTGCTGCTACGGCGCGCAAACACCCTGGGAGTGCTGCTGCAACCGGATCCAAAGTAGCTGAAAAATACGCTACTGGTCTGTTTACGCCACCATGGGCTTGGGTCAAGACAGACAAAGAACATGCATCACGTTCATGGCAAAACAATGTGAAAGGCTTCGTGTAGTCAGGCATACCTAAAGCTGGAGCCCTGCACATGCATTCTTTCAGTTCAACAAAGGCATCCGTCTCGTCTCCTTTCAGCTCAATTTCATCCAAGGCATCTTTCTGGGTCAATTTCAGTAGGGGCTTCGCTAGAGACGAAAAGTTGGGGATCCACTGGCGACAATATCCCACCATTCCCAAAAACTTCCTCACCTCCTTCCTTGTCTTTGGTGGACTCATCTGAAGTATGCTTGTGACTCTTTCCTTCATTATTCTCCGTGACCCTTTCTCTATTTGGTGACCCAAGTATTTCACTTTCTTCTGACAAAACTGTAATTTGGAAGGAGACACCTTATGTCCATTCCTTCCCAAATGGTTCAACAGAGCAATGGTATCGGCTGTGCAGCCATTTTCTGTCTTTGATGCAACCAGTAGATCATCAATATACTGTACTAGAGTTGACTCGAATGGCAACTCTAACTCTTCCAGATCTTTCTTTAGAATCTGATTGAAGATTGACGGTGACTCGGAAAACCCTTGAGGAATTCGACACCAACTGTACACCCTGTCTAAGAATTTGAAACAAAAGAGGAATTGGCTGTCCTCATGAAGAGGCACAGAAAAGAATGCTTGTGACAAATCGATGACTGAGAACCATTCAGCATCACAAGGGACTTGAAACATTATCACAGCTGGATTCGGTACAACAGGGCAGCACTTTATTATGATGTCATTTATTTTCCTCAAATCCTGCACGAGTCGGACCTTTCCACTTGGCTTTATTAGTCCCATTATTGGTGAATTACATGGACTGCTTAGCACTTCTTTCAGTACCCCCTGCTTTACAAATTCGTCAATGAGTTGGGCAACTTTCATGAGGGTGTCTTGTGGCATGTGGTATTGTGGGGTCTGGGGAAAGATCGCATTGGGCTTTACCATCACTTTTACTGGTTCCACTCCTTTCATCAATCCCACCTCTTTCCCTGTCATGTCCCACACTTCCTTTCCGACTGTTTCCCGTAGTCCGGCTGGGATATCTTCTTCAGTTATCATCGGGAAGAGACAAATCAGAGGATACTCTTCGTCGACTGTCTCCATTTCATCCCCCTCTACACTGTCCTCTTCTTCCCCAACATTGCTCGTTTCAATTGCTATTCCTTCGTTTGAACACATTATCGAACAACCCAATTTACACAATAGGTCTCTCCCTAACAGTGCTATCGGGCTTGAGTCACACACCACAAACTGATGTACCCCTTGATAGTTACCGATGCTGACTGGAACCGGATCTGTTATCGGGTTCGTCAGATGTCTGTTTGCTACTCCCACCACTTGAACTGTCCTCCCTGAGAGTGGCAAATTTGGAACTTCACTGCTCTTAACGGTTGAACGTGTGGCTCCCGTGTCAACCAGGAATGAGACACGATGACCCATTACTCTTCCCTCTACGTACGGACCCCTTTGATCAACTTCCAAGGATGCCGCAAGCACACAATCTCCTTCTTCTCCCGAACTCTCACTTTCCCATACGTTGTTTATTCCACTCTCACTGTGTAAGGGGAACTGTTGTACTGTGCCATTTGTACTCATTGCCTGACCCGTTACCTGTGGAGGAACCATCACTTGCTGCTGACTCATTGGTGCCAAAGGTATTTGCATTTGCTGATTAGGTACCATAGGTAACTGCTGTTGCACGGGCTTCATTTGCGTCATCTGCACACGAGGCATCTGCATCTGCTGTGGCTGCATAGGTTGCAATCCCTGCAATTGATTTACAGTCTGGAAATTTGGGTTTGGACCTCTCATTTTCGGCCCTCTCATTGTCTGAAATGCATTGACATCATTGTTTTGCTGACCAACACCTGCACCTACACCTACACCTGCACCTTCCTGCACCACCATCGGGCACTCGCGTTTCCAATGACCGACGATCCCGCACACGTGACACGGCATCACCTTCTTCATTGCCTGCACACCCGTCACAACAGTGTTCAAATCCGGACCATTATTCACAAAACCTCCTCGACCTCTGCCTCTGGCCTGTGGCTGAAACGCCATGTTTCCCTGCAATTGCAACTGCTGTTGCGGTACCTGCTGTTGGAACCCTTGCATCCCTTGCAAACCTTGCAGACCTTGCAAACCTGTTTGAGCTGCCTTAAGCTGCATCATCATCACCTTCTCTTTCAGCTTCTTCTGTTTTACCTCAATTTCGTCGCTACAGTATTTCGCATAAGTCAAGACTTCATCGATCGGTTTAGACTGCCAACAAATCAAATGCGACTTTATCATCTGGCTTATTTCCGGCCTCAGCCCTTCCACAAATCTGAATACAAAGTGGAGCATGTCCTTCGCCTCTATTGTTTCCGTGCCACTGTAGTTCTTGAACGCCTTCAACAACCTCTCATAGTAACTATGAATCGATTCTTTAGTCTCTTGGGCAGTTCGGTCGATCTTCTGCCAATCCACGTTTTTCGCGGGTACCTTCGTTTTCAAATGCTCAATCACCTTGTAGTACAAGCTCATCACCATAGGTGATGGTGCGCCCGTTTCCCTGTGTCTCTCCGGTTCACTTGTCGGCCAACCTACAGCTCTTTTGCAATCCTCCCACAAATCTGCCGGAACCACAATCTCAAACAGAGTGTTCAGGTCTTCCCAGAGACATTTTGCAAGTTTCACAAACCTATCAGTCTGTTGGTACCATTCAATTGGTTTCTCTCTCAGTTTGGGAAAATCGTCCGTAAAGGACTGAATGTCGCTTCTGTGCCATGGTACATGTACTAATTTTCCTCCAGCTGTTTCCCTCATTGGTAACATTGTTACTGTATCACTACTCTGCGGTCTTTTCTCATTGTGCTCTGTAGCACTGTCCCTCCTCTTGTCCTTCCTCTTTACCCACCTGCTTTCCCATTTGTCTAAGCACCTCCACACTTGTGCACTCTGCAGCAATTCTCTAAGGTGGGTCTTCATACCTGCTGACCTCATGTGTTCAAAATCTGTGGTCCCAAAATCTAACCTGTAGCTCCTGCTCAAGTGTTTCGTCTTATCTATGTCAACCCCGTTTCTGTCAGCTGCTTCCTGCAAGCTCTTATGTATCTTGTTCACTTCCTTCGTAATCCTGGGACATAGATACCTCAGCTCTTCTTCCGTGTAGGACTCTAACCTGTTCACACCCATTGTCCCTTCCACCAATTCTTGTGCTTCCATGTTCAACCTGACCCTATTCATGTAGTCTTCTCCTTTCCCACTAGCTGGACTTTGTGTGGAATTCAGACTGTTGAACCACTGCGTCAACTGTTGCGCATTCACTCCCATCAATGTAGCATTCACATCGACTGCCATCGATGGCTGCGGCAGCTTTTCAGTGTTCGACGTGAGAGGTATTATCAGTGGGGGGCTCGACCTCACCAGTGTTGACTGAGCACATACGGGACTAAACTCCATCAAGGACCCAGATCCAGTTGGCTGAGCCGCTATCGGAGTTATCCCTGGAATGTTTTCTATGCACCTTCTTTCTGTCCCATTCTGCAGCATTGATCCCTGACTGTTCAGACTCAAATTAGGCTGACTATACAAAGGTACCACTGGACCTACGGTAATGGGCAGTGATATCGCATCTGGATTTTGTCCATTTCCCATATTCTGAGGCATGTTCATCCCCATATTATGGGCCATCATTGCCGGCATGCCCATCTGGCTCCCCGTCATCTGAGCATGTGCATTTCCTCCCTGCATCTGCTTTTGAGGCATCAAAAACTGAGTTGATTCAGCTTGTGTCATTGTTGGGTTGTAACCATTCTGTACTCCCCTTACGGTTGGATCTAGAATCATTCCTGCACTGTTGTCACTGTTGTAGTACCCTGGCATCTGCGGCTGATAATTTTCTGCTGGTTTCAACACGGGCACATCTGGATATATTCTCCTAACCTGCGGTATCTGCGGGGTGAGCAATAAACTCGGGTCCTTAGATCCCGATGATGCTCCTGAACTCTGGGTTTCATTGCTCTGTATCGGTGCTGGAGGGGCAGAACTGGTACTTGGACCTTGTCCATTCTCTGCATAAGGCGGTGGACGGTCGTTCAGCAATTGCATTATTAACTCCTCATCCTCTAACTCCTCTTCTCTTCTCAACTTTTCCTCGTCCTCTCTATCCTTGGAACACTTTCTGTCCGTCTTACAGGTAGCTTTCTTACCTGTCTCTTCTCCTTCCTTAGTAATTGCGGGGAACAATTTTATCCCCTGCAATACATCTGACCTCCACACCTTCTGTGCATTATCCCACCTAGCATCCGCTAGTGTCTTTTCTACCTTCCTCATTCTGGTCTCGAACTTCTTTTGCTGTTGCTGTCTGGCCATTAGTTCCCAAATTGCTAGAGCCTCAAACTGTGCTGGCCTTGGAGGCACCTTCATGTCGTACATCGTGAATCTCAAATTTTCTAAAATCTTTATATTGAATGTCCCATATATCGGGAACGCTACGCTCCCATGTTTTTCTGTCAACTTATGCCATTGCTTTAGCCAAAGGCACGGAGCTACCCCCTTTTCTTCCATTACAATGTAAGCTGGTGTACCCTCAGGCGGCGTCTCCTCTCCTACGCTCGCTTTAATGTAAGACTCCCCCTTCATCGCGCTCCTGAATGCTTTAAAGAATTTCATTTTTCTCGTCTTCTATTTAACCAAGTTTATAACCAATATTTGACTTCAATTCCACAAAACTTTAATCAATAGGTAACTTTAATTCCACAAAATTTGTAATCAATAGGTGACTTTAATTCCCGGAATACTCTTCACCTGCCTTTCCCCTTCCAATTGAGTCCCACGGACTGCGTCCAATCCGTGCGCGACCCGTCTCACCCACCAACCTATCCCAGCGCGGCTCTTAGTGACGTCACCCTCACACACACTGCGGCTGACAAAGCCTCGCGGCTAGTCTTCCTTCACTCACCTCTTTTCGTAACAACTTCTTGCATATATTGCGAGCTACCAAAAATAAAACAGATCTGTCGGTTTACTACAGGAAGGGTAACACAGTCGCTTCAGGACCTTAGGGACTTTTCACCAGCCTCGACCACTATTCGATCTCTTTCACCAGCCTCGGCCACTATTCGGTCTTTCTCAGTCCCCACATTCGCAAGCAAATCTGACCCGCAGACCTACTCTCAACTTGTCAATGATCTGTTCTAGTGCACTTAGAATCTTGTCAAAGCCCGAAGTCGAAGTTTCTTTCACTCCTTAACACACGTACCCGACTTGTTGACCACGCCCGATCAACCTACTAAACCGCCCAGACCACAACATGGATCAACATACTCCGGAGTCTCTTGACCTCGCAGGGCCCTTCTCAACAACAACAACCACGTGGACCTTTTTATGCACAAAGCGCCAGACGCACTTGAAGTTCGACGACTTCCCTACTCTCACACTCGGAGCCGCACCTCCGATATCTCTATGAAGTTCGACGACTTCTCTATTTCTACACTCGGAGTCGCACCTCCGCTATCCTTAAAAGAAAATCCTCGCAACCTTTTCATACACCCTGCGGCAATAAGCTGTGCAAGCGCAAAACCCTAACTTCACTCATACCATCACTAGTACCGCCAGCGCTGATTCCACACCTCCGTTCTCTCCATTCGCAAGCTCCGAGATCCCGGGAAAGTCGCGGTGGACCTAGCCCATCATCATCTTGTCAATCCGTTTTATCCAAGAAAATCTAATTCAACTTTTCGAATGGGGTCTCAAAATGCGTAACCGTTAATTCGACACCATGTACTTTAATAGTACAGGGTCCCAAAAGACGAAACCGTCCTCTGCTACCATCTACTGATAGAGCGGAACGTGGTAACAAATTTACCTACGTTTGGACGCTCTTTAGGCCGATGAATCTTTTGACTTAGTGGGAACTCTCTGCACTATTATATCGATCAGTCGCATCAAATCAATAATCAATAACGAACATAAGCAACACCTTGAACAACATAACACTTTACAATTAATCCAGAATACATTTCGGCGAACCCTGACCTTTCAGTCAGGAATAACCACACCAGTTTATTGCAAAGTTAGTGAATTTATTTCCCTATATTAACAAAGCTAGCACAATGTAAATGTGTCTCAACACCAAATGATAAACATATATGAACATTAATAGCTGTCCATAACGTCGAAACAAGTGTAATCTATGAAGCATTTGAATCACAAGGCATTCGGTAATGGCTATGCAAAGCACTAATACGATAATCTGTAATGAACTAATTGCGTACATTTAGTCAGCATAACAAGATCTCAAATGCATCGTGCAACATGTGGAATCCTCGTCTAACCTCAAATTAGCATCGGCATGTGGGACTTCATGCAAAAACAATTTAGTAACATTAATTTAGAAAACTCCTAGCTAGGGCTCTTACCAAAATCAGCAGTTGGTTACCTAAAAGAAACACAATGCAATTTTACAATTTCCTTTCATATTTACCAATTACGATCAGCATACAAGGAAGGCTTCGTCTCACAGGTACCGTTCTTCGGTCAGCATGGGTACCGTTTCTCGACCAGCATGGGACGGGACAAAGGGGCAGGGGTGGACGGGGCAATTGCCTCACGGCGGCAAGGTAAAACTACTACTTCATGCAAAGGGATCAAATCAAAGTTACAGTCTCTAGGGCAAGAACCATTTAAAGTCTCTTTCTCTCGATTAGAGAAAGAATCAGAGTCTCTCAAAATAGCGTCGCAGCAAAGTGGGCCATAATAGCTACGAAGTCTACAAAATGGCGGGTATCGGGCTGGTAATGGCTACCTTCTTCTTGTGCACCTGGGTTTTATAGACAACAGTTCAAGTCCTGTAGGGTCTCCATTGGTGGGTTCATAGGTTAGCTTCAAATTGACCAATCAAACACGACAGTTCTCAAGCTTTTACTTCAGCATACATTATCCTTGGAGATGGGTACGCAAGATGCAACATTGTTTCCCAATTAGCTTACTCTCAGAGCCTCCATTGTCCGCACCTGCAAGTCGACCTTGAATTAAAAAGAAAATATGCCAGGCTGGCACCAACTTTAAGATAAGCATGTGAACAGGTTCTGTGGAAAAGTACAGCTCCAAGCAAAAATACACGTTTAATAGCACAGTGGAAAAATACGAACATCTAAACCGTGAGACCAGGCAACTAGGCCAAAGCCTCTGCTAGAGTAATGCTAAGCTAAAACATTTCAAACAAGCAAATCGTAGCATACGCTTATGATTATGTCGGATTAGTGCAATTCTAATTCACCACGTTATATAAAGCACGCGTATAAATGATGGCAAACTACTCTGAGGGCACATTTTGTCCCCGTACAATCTTAATTAATTCGGTTAATATCACACATGATTATTTCAGCACTACGTTTAAGCGTTACTAAATCAAAACCTTCATTTTCTGCTTCATCAATGGTTACTCATTGAAAAAAGATGAGTCCAAACTCTTTTTGTCCTGGCTTTTCATTGCTACAAGGGTGTTAGAAATGGGGTTTCTGGTTGGCTAGGTTATGCACCTAAGCCAGGCAGAACCCACCCACTCTAGTCAGGGCAAGGGAGTTACACGTCCAAGATAACCCCTGCTCACCCCCTTGGTAGTTTGGCACGAGCAGTCAGGCCTAACCCGGAGGCAATGTGTAAAGCGTTTGCACAACACACACAACAAACGTGATGCAAAATGTACACCACAAAGTAAACACAACACTGAGCTATGTAAAAATAAACTGTATTGTACAAAACATAATTAGACCAACATTACACCTAAGTAATACCCTGCTACCTTAGCAGTTGTCAGAACGTTACACAAGTTACTAATACTCTGCAAGAATACACAGTTGTCACATTAAAACGCGTAAGTACTCAGGAATATGCAACATAGGCAGTAGTCAGGAATTACAGTAAGAATTCTATGCACCTGTCATGAATATCTCATACATACCCATAAAAGGAACATTAGAGAACATATCACAAGTCATAAAAATACATATCAGCATGTCATACCAATAAAAGGAAAATCAGCACATATATGTAAGGGCAGGAAAAGCAGGTAAAACATATAAATTTCCCTAGGTCCATACTTGGCTCACTGAGCCACTAGTTCCCTAAAAAGTACCTAGTTTCCTGATGAAGAGGCACTCCCTATGCCTAGAAGAGCATGAGGGGGGCCCCCGGTGCTCCGGCGCACACAATGGGGGACACACGGTGCTCCTGGAGTAGAGGGGCGGTCGGCACCCTCTCCTTGCAGAAAAACGGGCCCCTCCGGGGGCCCGTGATTTGGATGGGGGCCTGCATCGGCCTCCGCACACCCTGTCCTTGGGGTGGGGGCCAGGCGAGGCCATAACAACGATCCGGGGTGAGGGGGAAGGGACCTCCGTCGAGGTCTCCCTTCCCAGGTTAAGAAACAATGCCCGTTACATTTTTTTATAGCGAGAAAAAAGGAGCATCCTGCTCATAGTGCAGAGACTAGGGAAGGGGGCTCTCCCCGCGCCTTCCCCGAGTCCTGCGATGCGGCTTCTTCGAAGCTTGGACCCCTCCGGGGGCCCGAGAAGGCACTCGCCCGCACCCGACATGGTGCGTGAGTGTCCCAAGCTGTTCCTGGGCCGACGCAGTGGTTTTTAGGGAATTGGAGGTGGCTGGTGCCCCGGGGGTGCTCCCAAGAGCAGACTGTGCCCCGAGGGCGCCAACAGGTGCACGCTTGCTCCGCTTGGCTTCTTCTGGTGCCCGGGGGCACCAGAGAGAGCATGATCCTCACACTGGCTGTAATTGAGACGCCTGGGTTGTGGCAGTGATTTGGTGGCAATGAAGAGAGCGCTTTTCAAAGCGCTAAAGGCAAATCTGCAGCCCAGGCTGTGGTGGTGATTTTCTCTAGTCAGAAAAGCGCACTTTTGTAAAAGTGCTTTTATGTCACAAAGGAGCCCTCCCAAAGCGTTAGGCAGCAACACCAGCACTCCTCGTGTTGGAAGAAATGTATAGAGGTCAGGGGCCACAGCACCCTTCCTCTGGAGACAACTAATGAAGAAGGGGGCGCAGGGATGGAGAACCCAGCAGCAGGTCAGCACAACAAGGGGGTGCAGTTCCTCCTGATGACCAGGCAGGTCACAGGTCAGCACAGCAGCAGCAGTCCAAGGTAGTCCTGGTGAGTCCTTTCAACAGCGTCCTGTCTAGCTCCAGATAAGGGTCCTGGAGTCCAAAGTGATGTCAAATGATGTCTACATTGTGGGGAAAATTCCCCTATACTTATACTTGGTTTACAGTGTGTTTTACAATGGGGAGGGGAGGGGGTTTCAACCAGTTACAACTGGTTCTGGGAATGCCCTTTCTCCCCTCCAGCACAGGCTCCAAACATCAGTGGGGGGTAAATGACCCTATTGTGTGAAGCGAGGGCACAGTCTTTACAAATGCAGGTGTGCCCCGCCTCTCCCTTTTCTCAGCCCAGGAAGGCTTTACAATATGTAGATGCACCTCTGTGACACCTCCAACCTCCCTGTGTTCAGGCTGTCTGAAAAGTATGCACAAAGCCCCAACTGTCAGTCTGCCCAGACGTGGATTGGAGGCAAGCTGCAAAACACCAAAGTCATAAGCACAGATAAATGTGCACTTTCTAGAAGTGGCATTTCTGTGATAGTAATAAAAAATACACCTACACCAGTAAGCAGCATTTCTCACCACTATCACAACCATACCAAACATGCCTACGCTACCCTTCATAAATCAGACAATACCCCTTACACATAAGGCAGGGCATTTCCAATGCAATCCTATGAGAAGGCAGCAGTGAGACACCAAGTTTGGCTGTTTGTCACTAGCAGGACAGGCCACGCAACATGGCACATGTCCTGCCTTCTACATACATGGCAGCATGCCCATAGGGCTAGCTAGGGCGCACCCTAGGGGTGACTTATATGTAGTAAAAGTGGAGTTCTAGCAGGCCTTAGATAGGTTTGACAGGCTACTTCAGTGGGTGGCGCAAGCAGCGCTGCAGGCCCACTAGTAGCATTTAATTTACAGGCCCTGGGTATAGGGATACCACATTACAAGGGACTCATAAGTAAATTAAATATGCCAATTAGGTATAATCCAATCATACCAATTTTGTAAGGGAGAGCACATGCACTTTGGCACTGGTTAGAAGTGAAAACGTGCTCAGAGTCATAATGTCAGCCAACAAAGGTCAGAAAAATAAGGAGGCAAAAAAGCAAAAAGTCTGGGAAATGACCCTGTAAAAGGGCCAGGTCCAACAAAGGGTTTACCTGGTAGAGCTAATACTGGAACAGGAGGTAAAAGTGCCAATCAACTAATTGACGAGTGGCAAATCTCCGTGGGAAGATAAGTTGATTGTCAAATTCTATAAAATGTTTTCTCTGGAACTCCCTTTTCATGCAATGCATGAGTAACATACTTGAGGGAGGAAATGTTTCCTGCCATTCAGCAAGAGTATTTTATTCAGCTTTTTCAACCCAGATAAAGCAGTAGATGTGAGCTATTACCGTCCAATAATGCTTTCAACTCTGACAAGCAAAATCATCTAAAATTGATTACTGAAGGTTGCCCTGTCACTGATTTATAAAGACCAGAGTGATGTTTGATGGGCCTGAACATGGCAGCTAAAACATGCTATCTAGTAGAAACATCAGAATATTTCCATAGTAATACAATCATGGGTGCTGTAATTCAGGTAGATGCCAAGAAGACTTTAAACCTGGAGAGCTGGGAGTTGTTGGTTGAAATTCTGGAGGTATTCAGTTTCTCTTCACTTCACTTTCCCTTCCTAGCTCGTCAGGTTGATTGCTTCCTTGTATTAACTGTCTGTAGCAGATGGGATTATCAATAGTAAAAGAACTGGTAATATAAAACCTAAAAGTGGCATAAAGCAGGTATGTGCCATCTCCTCAATACTCATGGCTTTTTTTAGAGAACCCCCCTCGCCATCTACATATGCTCTTTCTCTCTCTTTATCTCCCCCTGTCTCTCTGTGATTCATCCACCAGTAAGGTGTTTCCCTGTGATCAAATTATCTGCATAGCTGCATATCTACTGGATTGCCTCTGCCGTTGATTTTCACCCATTTAAACATTCCTGCTTGCATAGTAAATCTCAATCAGCATCCTGGTTTTCTGAGCAATCCTGGTCATGCACATGGCACTGCAGACCTCAAAATGAGCTACCTATTGGCAATTTACATTTCATAAGTGGTTTATCAGGGCAGTATGGTTCACATTCTATACTTCCTACATTGATTGTGCAAACTCCTCGCCACCAAATATATTCCCTATCGATATGGAATTGTGCAAAGCAATCGCCTGTGCCAGCACCACCACCACCACCTCTCTCCCTCTTAGGAGCTCTGTTCTGTTTTGGCTACCCTTTTTCACCAAGATTATTCATGACTTCACTCTTATCCATACTCCTCCCAGTTAGGTGCCCTCTCATTCTCATTTCACTGAAAGGCTGACTACCTCCTTTCTGTCTATGTTCACAACACTTTATCTTCCGATCCCTGTCCTCCTCCCAATTCTCTCCTTGGCCTCTGTCAGCCCTGTGCTTCTTGCCAATTGAAAACTATTTGTGGACCTCTGACTTTGTGCTACATGCATGGAAACACAGCCAGAATATTCCTTTCCTGAAGAAAACTTTTGATAATCTCTTGGTTCTCAGCAACTATCAGCCTATCCCTCTCCTCCTTATTCCTATTAACATTTTAGATAAACTTCTCTTTTTATTGGAAACAGTACCCTGATTGATACCACTCAGTCAGGCTTTAGATCACTGAGACAGCTATTTTAGCTGTATCAAAAACATCAGGACTATTCCTAGCATCCCCAAGTTTCACCAAAGCTCCAGCTGGAACTTCACCACAAAAATAGTTCATGTCTCGTACCCCATGTCATGGTCGATTCAGGGCCTTAACAAAGGATTCAGCCACTAAAGTTCTCTCAGCAGTGGTTTTGTATATCTTGACAAAATCACCTGTCTCTCCTTTTGGTTTTTTAAAGCAGCCAATTAGAGCGTGCTAAGAAATGTTGGTATTGGTAGACATTTCCCTTTGAAAAGCGACATGGTTCTGCACTGCTGCAGAGGGGTTAGTCACCTGCAGACAATAGGACAGTCTGGAGGTCAGGCCCTGCTGCCAACTCTTATGGAAATGGCTGATGTCAATGCACAGTGAGGGCTAACATGGTAATGGGCTGGGTACAGGACTGAGGTGGACCTGTTGCACACGATAACAGGATGTGCACAGCAGGTATTGGGTGCATACCTGTCCCCAGACCAAATGCAATGCTCAAGTCACTCTTAATGAATCACATGTATTTAAAAATGTTGTCAATCATCTTACAGGTGAGACTACAAATCACTCTTACCACTTTGATGATGACTATGAAGATAATATAATTTTTTGATGATTATGTGTTGTTGGGTAATTTCATTTCACTTTTGAGGTGTTCTTATTTATTGATATATATATTGCGGAGTGATAGGCATTGCATATGATGTGAGTTATGATTTGCATGCCTGCTGTTTAGGTTATGGATTGTGCTCATAACCATAACTTTAAGTATTTCATTTAGCTTTAACCCGTTTTCTTAACTGTACTTTATCTGTCTTTTTTAGATGAACTTCTGCGTTTTGTTTAAACATTTGTTGAGGAGTTGCAACCAAAGCTAACCATAACTTTACTTTAAACCCTTGTATTTAGCAAAATTTTATGGGGTTTCGACTATATACCACATCGAGGAGTTCACTGCACTCAAACATCAGTGGGTGGCCAACCCCGCTGCACATGTCCCGCAGGAGTGTGCAGCAGGGATCGACTGCAGTGCCTGGTCTCTGGTGAGGCCATTTGCCCAATCCTTTGCAGGTAGCAGGTCCTGGCCTTCTGCCATGCATAGCGGCAGTTGCGGTGCCTGGTCTCCTAACACTCTCTGAACCCAATTCCCCATGGGTGGGTAACAGCTGCTGCACATGGCCTTCAATCAGATACAAAAGGGTGTTGGTTACAGTACCTGGCCTATGGCTAAGTTCAGCTTTATATTTTGTTTTGACATTTTTAGAGTTGTCTAATCCTAAAATTGCATAGGAAGTTCCCAGTAAGTGTCACCGTCTGGTACCACAATCCTGGGTAAGTGTCAAGGCCCTTGCCGGATTCACCGTCAGTGGTATGGTCAGTAAAACTTACCGTGGGTTTTCAGCACCAGACAGAGGCGCTTTCCCTGAATTGTGAACGCAGCTACTGGCTCCCAGAACTCTGTGGCAAAATCAGGATTTTATTTTACTTTTATTCTCAGAGTGACCATCGATGTGGGCCAGAGGTTCAGAGTGTGCACAGCCTGACTCCTTATATGCCCTTTCACATTTTTTCCAGATGTTTGGAACCCGGTCTCCCTATCCTTTAGTGGTGGCTACAATAGTTTTGTTAGTGTTCATGACAGTCAATCAGAGGGCTTCAGTTCCATGAAAATAAATCCGATTTAGGGGAACCAAATAGCTGAAGGGAGAAAAAGCTTCCTCAACCAATAGGATTCAAGTCTTGAATATTTGGAATCACAGAGATCCACGAATATCAAAACTCTGTGAATTAAAAATCTAGATCTCTCTAAATTTAACATTTTCATGCCCAACTCAAGACACTTTTTAAACATACATTTTTCAAAAGCTGCTCAAAAGATTTACACAAAACCAAACTAAGCCATTTCCTTGAGTAAAGTTATACCTTCATGCTAAATTCGGTGCACCTCAATTCAGCCTTTTTCCTGTGTCAAGGAGGTATGCATTCTATGGTAATGTTAAATGGAAATAGCACTTTTAGAACTTCTCTTCCCTCTTTACCTTGTTCCCAGATTGATGGATCTGCACAAGACTTGCCATGAACAACCGACCACACACACACACACACACAGACACACACACATACACACACACACATAAATATATATATATATATATATATATATATATATATATATATATATATATATATATATATATATATATATAGCTAGCCATGGTTGAGTGTGGGGATGGGTCATGACTTATGAGAGAACAAGAATTGTATTTAGTAGCATATTATACTCTGGACATCTGCATATATAGTTTATGCCATAATACTATGTGTAATTGTTTTAACAAAAGATATTCTACTAAATTCAGGATGGCAAAGGGTTAACTTTGAACAATGTGGGACAATCACAGTGAAGAGACCTTATGCTTAGAAGAAGAGATAATTCTCCATGTAAAATAATTGCTATCTATCTATCTATCTATCTATCTATCTATCTATCTATCTATCTATCTATCTATCTATCTGTCTGTATATCATGGAGAGGTGTCCAAACTCTTTTGTGCTAAAAGCTACTTATGATGATGAAATATCATTAGAATTTGAATACTAACCACCTCGGACAAGTTTACATGTTTGTTTTAAATATAACATTTTCAGTATTGCATGCTGGGCTACACACAGGAGAGCTACTTATGAGTAGCTAGAGAGCTACTAGTAGCTCACAAGCTACTCGTTGGAGACCCCTGGATAGGTATATGTGTACTCCACTGTGTAGTCATGGTTCAGTCAAAGTTTCTATTAGAAAGGCATTTCTTAATTTAACTTTAACTTTCACCTTGTCAATGGATCTGCACCAAATTTGTCAAACTAATGTCCCATATGACAAATTATGTGCGGTTCTCTGGACGAAGGAAAACAAATTAAGAGAGGGACAAAAATATGTCTGCCTATTTTAGCTTCCATCTGCAGTTTTACTCTGACCTACAGCTCAAACCACTGAGCAGACTTACATAAAACTTGGCACGACTAAAAACTTGGCACGACTAAACAACATTACTTGAATGAAAATTCTGTCAATAGCTTTTGCGATATTAGTATTTGAAAAAGTTGCCAGGTGAGCTTGAAAAGTTAATAATTTTGTATATGTCTTGTCAGTTGAAAAACCATTTGTTGACTTATTCATACATGTTAAACAATTTGATGAATGTGAATCAAGCTCTGCACACAGGACGTTGAGGCTACCCTTGCTATTTTCAAACTTGTGCATCAAGGTGGAGGGTGGCAATAAAAAAGAGGGGGGCAACAAGTGTTCATTTGCTAATAACTTTGAATCTCTGAACAAAGTGTGTCAGAAGCTAGAGAGGATTTGTTTTCCGTTTACACATTAGGTTTTATGGCTGTCCATCAAGAGGTGGCAAAGTTACAGAAAGGGCCAATAAAATGTTCATTTGCTGTTTTGCTTCACTAACGACCGGGCTGAAACACTCATGCACTGACAAAAATCTCTGGAATGCGCTTCTTAGTCAACAGAAGACATTTATTATTTCACTTCGCAAGGTTCGTAAAAGGAGATTAGCATGCTAAAGCACACATTTAAAAACGGTCACAGCAATTAAATGAAAACATGTACAAAAGATTCTCCACTGCAATATACACAGCAAATACATGTATCTATATTATAATGCAAAGTAAATAATGAATTAAAAAATATGCGGCACCATGAGGCAAGGGCACAACTGCTTCATCTCAGATCCCAGAATTGATCGAGGAGAGAGAGATCAATTATCCTCACAGGAAGGATGACACACCCCAGCATTCTGCGTATGCCTGAGATCTGAAAACTCTCTCAGTCCCCGGTCCATCTGGTTTCAACCTCTTATACTTTGAACAAACAAGAGAGGAAACTTCTAGAACCTCCCTTTCACTGCAGAAGTTTATTTATTCAAAAATTGCTGATTGCTTTAGGCCAGCTTTGAAAACAACACGTCAGGACTTGGCCACAAATCCCAAGGTGCCACTTCAAAACAAGACTGTTCCCTGCCTTCTTAGTACATTGTTATCAGCCTAAGCCCTTGGTGGGAAATAACACGAAAAAAAAAAAAACATGTGCACATTGAACAACGTGGAAGACTACTTGCAGCTTTTAACGTGGTGGTGGCTAACGCTAAAATAAAGTCAATAGGCAAAATGAATCTGGTGGTCACTAATGTGACGGTGTGCTGCTAGGCTAAGTGCAACATGGTGTTAGTGGTCAAAACACACATATCATTGCATTGCTTATAACTTTAACACGGTTTAATGAATTTGTATCAAATGTAGCAGACAATTAGAGCGTTACACCCAGTGCAGGTTTTCCATGTTTCGTGAAGATCTGTTTAGTGTATTAGGGGATAAGGAATAACAAATATTTGTAATGTGCTAACAAACAGCCCTGGTAGATTGATCTGACTGAAATTTGACAGAGATGGAGCCTTCTCTTTCTATTTTTAAATTCATGCAGATTTGTTAAGGAGGAGTCCAGTTAAATAAAAAGGGGAGAGGCAGAAATTGTTTAACTGGTGGTAACATTAACACTGTGTGATAAATCAGCAAAACACTTGATTGCAGTTTGGAAGGACTGGGCTTGAATCCCAGGGTTTGTGCCACTCCATCAAAGGGGTGGCGAGCACAGTTAGATGGGGCAATGACATTTGCTTTTAAATTTAGTTCTGTTTGCTGAATCACCATCAAATGTGGAAGACAGTTAGCAAGTTATAATCGGTGCAGGTAAATCAGGATTCATAGTATACAATGTGCAGAGTAAAAGAGTGAGGAGAGGGTCAAAACATTTTTAGGGTCGAGCTCGCAAGCACTCTGTCCCTGTTATAATCTCTCTGTGGGCTTTTAACCACGCCCATGTCACGCCCATCAGTTTAGTTGGTTTGTGGGCTTGCCTTTTAAAATTCACTTAATTTCATTAGTGAAAGGCATGCATACATCATACCTTTTCCAGTGTTTAGCTCTCCTTGAGAGCACCGGCCAACTACTGAAAACATATGAGGTTCCATGTTTTCCGTATGGTTTCTGGACTACTTTTTATTTTTTAATTTTTTATTTGTAGGCAGTGCGATCTCACTGGGCAGTAATCAAGTGATTTTCATGACTACCAATGTAATTCTGTTGTTTATCCTAATGTTCCTTCGCAGATTTAAGGTTTTACACAGCGCGACCATGTTTTTTTATTTTTGTATTACTATGCAAAGGTGAAACCGGACCGGTCTCTTTGTTCTGATTAGTCACCTTCACGCTCATGGTGTGGCGATTTAAATTGGCTCCCTTATGTGAAATTCCATCACTTTTCATTTTCAGTTTATGTGGCAAGAAAAGTCTGGTTAGGAGTTTACAACGCTAATAGCTCCAACTCGAGCAAACGCAAGACCCATTGCATTGCAAATGCTTGTTGATTTTCTTATAACTTTGGCAATATTTGATGGATTTGACTGCTATGTAGAAGAGATGTAGCTAATATGTGGAAGAGATGTAGTTTGTCTGTCCGACTCTTGGAATTCTGAATGTCATTGTGCTGTTTGATACATCTGCACAAAATGTAGTAGCTAGTGAACTTAGTCCATTGTAGCGCCAGCCAATACCTGCAACTAAGCATAGCCAAAGAAGGAAGGGTGGGGAGGGGGAGGAGCTGGTCTAAGGCTGTGCACACTGCAGTGGCAAGTTAATGTTGTACATCATCAAAACACCCACACAATTTACTGGAAAAACACAAAGGTCAGTTGTGGCTCAACAAACACAAAACCCCCAAAGATTTGACATTTGCCAGTTGCCAGTTGCCAGTTATGGTGTGCGGTACACAATGCACACCATAACTCACACCCCTCACCAATCATGCTACATCCCTTAGCCAATGGCAAGTAAAGAAAGAACCCTGTCTACAAAGAGCAAAATATGGGAGGGGCATAAATTACTGTTATTAAAGGCTGAATGAGCGTATCAACATTACACAAAATTAGTTCATCTTTTTACATCATATACACTACATATTCAACACTTCAGCCTAAATTCAGTAGTGCCTCCCTTATGACGACACAATTTCAGGACAGATTGAACACAAGTCATTATACCCTATAGTGAAAACATTTCTTCTAGGCTTTCTAGTCAGTTTACTTTTTGTGCATTCTGATTCCCCTGGTGGTCAGGAAATCGAGTGTGATAGATGGATTCTATCCTGAAATTACAAGGATCCTTGCATACTGAGCACAAACTTGAGCGCATATCTTTGAGGCATTTTAAAATATCCTTCCCAGTGGTTAGTGGGGGGGATAGCACTTCTATCCTCTGGATAAGCAGACAATAGCTGCTGCTTTGCTTTACACGCGTAAAATTGCTTCTGGACCTATGGCCACCATAAGTAAGAACTATGTTAAAAGATATATGCAATATAAGAATAAACCCTGAATGAGCATCCTGTCACAATGAATGGTACGGTAACGCTTTTGAGCGATGTGTCATGCTTTTTTAGTTTGTCTGAATTATTTTTAATGCAAATGTTGATTTGGAACATTTACTATCTTCCATTTGAGGTTATACTGGATGTTAAGAACAAGTGTCTAGCCTGTCAAGTGTTCATCTGAAGAAAAACTGAAAATAAAACATCCAAGAAGGACACTAGAATCATAAAACAGTCGCTCACTGTTATGGCCATAATGGTGTGGAATTCTCTACCTGTATGGATAAAAATTGTCATCCCTGGATCAGCCCAAATGGAGGCCAAAAGTTCAAATCTAATATGACTTGAGTCATATTGGTGGGATTCTGATCGTTTTCAATAACAAATATTGAAAACACCTTCCCTGCCTTCCTAGATATCTTATGTTCATTTTTTGTTTTATAAGTGTTGGCTTTGTCCTGTATTTAAAATAAATTCCATTATGATTTTTTTTTTCATTGCTAGTAATTTTAGTTACATAAAGCTGTTGATATTTTGTTGTGCTCATTTTACTGCACATCACTACAATGCGAAGTAAAAGGAAAACATGAAATTTGTCTGTTGAAGGATATTGGGGATTTGATTTAGCTTTCACCCAAGTTAATTTTCAGGAGCAGTAAGCTTATATGGATGGAGAACCATCAACAACATTTCTGGGTGCAGGAGCCAATATATCCTGATCAAAATATTGGCCTACAAAAACATTGCATCCACTACATTGATTATCACTAAATCATATATATTATACCACATCAAGAGTAAATCTTACTTTGATGCTATAGCGGAAGTCAAGATTATGGTATGTTACGGGGATATTTTGACAACATTGAACTGACACACACCCCTTTCCAAGGGTTAGTAACTATGCTACATGTATCTGAAAGCCTTCCACATTAATATGAAGTCTGTTAATCAGAAGAATAATAATACACTGGATTGGGGGTTTTGCTTCATCATCTGAATATGCAGAGTAAGCTTTTCTAATAGCTTTCATTATAGATTTACTTTCCAGATAAAATGGTAGCTTCTGAGCATGTATGCATTACATTCATTGGGTTTTAGAAGAACTTTAAGTCATATTTGAAGGACTGATAGAACCATATTTTCAGGGCCGAACACAGAGAGGCTACTGTATATGCACACAAGGTGTGTTTGGGATATATAATCATCTCCATTCTCAGAGGCCTTACCTTCTTCTCGCAATTCTTAGCCTTTCCCTTTGTTCACACTTGAACCATGGGTGGAAAAGTTGATAGATGTGGACCATGAAGGAAAACTGGATGGGCGCATTATCAATGCTTCCTAGTGCAGTTCAGGCTCAGTACATATGGACTGATTAAACATTGCGACTGATGAAAAATATCTAAAAGTACACCTCCCCACTGGCACCTTTTCAGATTATCACAGAAACTTGTATTTTCACAAAATCACTAGAAAACAGTAGTATGTATTCAACTAACAGTAGGACACAATGAATCTTCACAACATTTTCCACAAAAGTGTTGGGGTGATTCTTATTGCACATGGAACGTTTTGGGGTGATTCCTCAAGCGGGGACTGAGAGAAAGGGGGGGGTAAAAAATGTAGTGTTTCCCATGTTAATTCCCATAGGACCTTTAGAAACATCTACAGACCGAACCATTGGATGGAATTACACCAAATTTGGCAGAACATAAGCTTTCGGTACTCACATTGATCTTTTACTTATTTGGTGTAAATCATTTCAGTAGTTTTTGAGAATTTTAGGAAAACCCAAATTTGTATATCTCTGGACACAACGTCTTTGAGAATAATTCGCAAATGTTGTGAATTTTTGTCAATTTTTCACAAATGCACATGCAAAAGAAAGCGCTGTAATTGACTGACCGCAACACGACTAAAAAGTTGTGGCCGTCATTTTATTTCACAGGACATGGTACCCAGGGGTGGAAATCCTAATGGAAAGTGACATAATTTGAAAGAAACATCACAGACTCATTTACAGATTAATTCATTCACTCATACATGCATTCAGAGACTCATGCACCCACTCACACACCCACTAAGACACTCATTCACCCACTCAGACCCACTCATAGACTCACACACCCACTTTCAGACCCACTCAGACACTCACTCACCCACTCATAGATCCACTGACAGAGACAGGCCCTGTGGGCAATCTGCGCTGTGCACAGCCAAAGGTCATGCGTGGCGCGGGGTTGGTTGGTTATAACGCCTTGACTGCAAGGCCTGGTGTAGGCCAGACCTCGCGACCACCCCCCCACCGTGCACCGCAGGGGTTGGAATAGCGTATTGAGAAATACCATGGGAAATGCAACTTTTTTGACACCCACCTTTTTTTCGTCCCCGGCTTAACAGATCACCCCGAAACTGCCAGTGCACAACAAGAATCAGCAGCACACTTTTTTGGGGGTAACTTTAGTGAAGATCCGTCAAACGGTGTCAAAAAAATAGGCAAATCAAAAAACACTTTTTCGATGGAAACATAGTCCCAACTATAACTACTTACTGGCAACCGCCAGTAGGATGGATATATATATATATATATATATATATATATATATATATATATATATATATATATATAAAAATATATATAGGACGCTACTGAAACAAACTGAAAAATTATAAGAAACAAGTAGATGAACAGTGGGAATATTATGACATAATGAATCAACGTTTAAAAAAAATAACATATGCCACGCGTAGAACACAGCATGCTTGAATCCAGTGCCCCCCAAACTGCAAATATATTTTCCAAACAAAATTGCTGTATTGCCGTCATGACTGAATAGCCATTTCCCACAAATAATAAAAAGAGTTGATGAACAGCTGGGATGCGTGAAAAATAATGAACTTCCAGTTCAAAGTAACATTATTATTTGGTATAAAAAAGACTATACAATCTGTTCCACAGCGGTCGGATCGTATTGTGACCAACATAAAAAGTAGAGGATCCTGCAGAGATTTATATTGCCAAAGCTTGCAAGTAGGGTTTGCTCAGAATAAAGGGTAAATACTATTCTTAATTTAAACCAGCAAATGCATGTTTAGAGGCTTAGCGTCGCTGCCTAAGGTGCTTTATGATTTGTAGATTCTTGATTTTGTTTTTTTTATTTGAATTGCTCCAGTAAAATTAATTTCTACCATAGTAAACTGAGGACAGCATTGCTGATACAAGTAATAAGTAGAATGTAATTAAAGGTTCGATTATGAGTCAGATGAACCAGTACCGCAGGTGGAATGCTGCCCAATACTTTAGCTGATTTTAAGCACTCGCGGCTGGCAGCGGGGAAATGTGGCGGGCGGGGGAAAGGTGAACAAAACAAATAAATAACAAAAAAAAGTACCTCTCCTTGCCGCACTGCGCTCTTCAGGTCTCCGCTGGACTTCATGCTCCCAGGCACAGGCTCCCAACCTGCCCTGTGGCATATCCTAACGCTGCTCTCATGCAGCTAGCAGCATGAGAGCTGCATCAGGATTGTCCTGAGTGCCCTGGCTTGGTGCTGCAAGGAAAACTGGGAGCCTGGGCCTGCTGTCTGCAACCCGGCAACACAGTGCCGGGTTGGAGAGAGCTCAATGCGCATGTGTGTTTGACTGTCCTGAGACGGCCGGCCAAACACACATGTGCACTGAGGGTAGTGAACACCACTCCCCCTTTGTCCCTGTCGTCCCCATGGCCTGCCCCTTTAAAAATAAAAGGATAATAAAAATCACTTATTTTCATTTTACTTTTGAAGGTTTTGCAGCTGCTGCTGCTAACTGGGAAGCAACGCTCCTCCGCCGTAGCAGAGGAGCCGCCAGTGAATTTTAGTGGTCTTGTTGTCCCTGCATCTATATTTACCGCCTGCAAATCTACACCTGCAAAACCACCAGTTTTCACAGGTAGATCCATTAGCTGGTCCCCACACATTACCTTCAAATACGATGAACGAGAACTCCAACACTGCAATACGTTTTGGTTCCACTCACATTTACCACCTGCTTTGAACACATTCTCTTTCAGTACTATTTTGAGCTGGAAACATTTTTGTTGAAACTCACCCATTATGAGACAAATTATGTTGCAAGCGCATAATTAAGCAGTAGACCCAGCAGCCACAGAATCTCATAATTCTACCGATTTTGATCACTGTCCTCATTTTTTTATCAATAATATGTTCAAAAAGCTGAACAAAACCTATAATTTGCCATTGTTAGTTGCATCTTAAAAAGACAGACGTAAAAATCTGTTTTTCTAAAATTTTATAATCACAGCTGCATATTTAAATATTGTCCTGTTATTGTTACTGTTGCAACCAAAATGCATAGTCTGCATTTTCATGACCTATTTTCAAGAAACATTTCCCTATTTAGAAAAATATATTTTTCAAGCTAAAATGTGCAAAATAAACTTGCTGTATAATTTATACATGTCAGGTAACTTGTAGAATGGCCCCACAGAGCCATTTTAGGAATCTTGCTACATTTCCAAACTACTCAGCCTTCAGCCTTTTGGATTAAATTACTAGAACCTATCACTGGCAATATAAGATCATATTATCTGTATCACAATCTCTCTCTCCCCTTCTCTCTCTATCTCTCTCATACACACACTTTCCTTCTCTCTCTCTCACACACACACACCTCTCTCACATGCACACTGTTGTGCTATCTCACTCGTTCTCTCCCGCTCTCTCCATTATAGACAACTATGCACTGTGGTACTATATTACTATCAAGGGGATCAGGTGACATTTACAAATCACAAAGCTGTGTGGTTTATAAATGTCACCCGGTCCCCAAAATGGCAATTTCTTTTTTTTTTGGTAGGGGTGGCATGGGAGGTACCACTTTTTAACCCTTCCCTTTGCCACCTACTTGACAGTTCTGCATACAGGTGCCATGCTAAACCCATATAGGATGAGATAGATATATATATATATATATATATATATATATATATATATATATGTAAATATATATATATATGTAAATATGTATAAATATATGTGTGTGTGTGTGTGTGTGCGCGTGTGTGTGTGTACGTATATGTATATATACCAGTGAAAATTACGTATATCCCAATCACGTTATTTATAAGTGTATTAATTAATATACTTTCATACCTTTTTTTCTCCAATCCACTGGTAACATTCCATGCACTTACCACAATACTGCATAACCAATGCAGGACAAACACGGTCTCTGTCTCACACATTAAATGTGGCAGTGATTGTATCTATACAGGAAAACAACTCTGCTGAAAGCCAGGAGGCCTATTCACTGTCATTTTATCTCAATGCAGGGATGTAACCCCTTTTATCTGATTTCTAGTTACATTTCTTTATTTATAATCACCATAAATGAAAAAACAGCATAGCACATACCATATATTTAGATGTGCATTGAGGCTTTCTTAAATTAATTGAATTAGTCTAAAGCACCATACAGTGAAAGCACATTTGATATATTATTTTCTCTGACCTCTGTTATCTTGTTTGCAATCAAGAGAGTGTGTATATCATACTTGTAGCCAGAGCCTCTAGCCATTTTATGTCTGTCAGATGTGGTTCTTATGAGGTTGATTCCTGTCCATGAAGAGTGCTACTGTGTATCAATAAAGACCACAGACACAGATAATGTATAGATTACTAACACACTGAGTGATATTTACTCTTAAAATCTTTAAAGCATATTTTCCTTTCCTCAAAATAGGTGACTGATCCCTCCACTTGAGTGTGCAGACAATTTGTTTGCTTTTGATAATGGTTAATACATGAGGTATTTATTTATTCCGAATCATGTTCAAAACACCAAGCAGCATCTAGTGGTTTGTTTAGTTATGTTTGGCTCCTCTTTTTATCTAACAATAAACATACAAAAGGTGATGGGAGGAACACTTGCAATAAATCCAAGTACTGACAATCACTTGGGTAGCACACTCCAACCTAACGTTCTTTTGACCAACATACTACCTCAGTTGGGGCCCAGCCATAAGCAAATCAGCCCTTGACCCTGCTCTAATAGGAACAGTTCAATCCGGCCTACTAGGTAAGGGCCTCCCTGAACAGGAACATGAGCACCCCAAGACTGGTTTCACCCTGATTGGGGCTAATCAGTCTGGTGTAACTTGATTCCAGTGCCACAGTGAACACACAACCCAGATCTGGGCATACTTTGCCATTTAGGGTGGTACTTCAAGCACACAAAAGGTGATCAGAGAAAAGCTTGCAATAGGTCTTATCCATTGTTCTTTTGTCTAGTATGCCACCTTAGTTTGGACACAACCATATGGAAATCAGCCTTGACCCTGCTCCAACAGGAACAGTGAGTGAAATCAGTCTTGGGTTGCTTGTGTTCCTGATCAGGGAGGGCCCGGCCTGGCAGTTTAGGCTGGACAGTTCCTATTGGAGCCATTCTGGTTCAACAACTCATGGGATGTGTTGCAATATTATCTAAAATGCAAAGTTTTAGCTGTTGTATTTCAAATAATCTTTATTGGCTTGTAAAAGACAAATAGAAAAAAATAATAAACAAGCTGAAGGACTTTTGGAAGTTAGTAGCAAGTAGAAATATTTGTGGATTGGTATTATTGCTTGTCTTACAATATTTGTAATAGGATGTACAAAGCTTTTGTATTTGAAGGGATCTATGTTTATTGTGAAGGGTTGAATGAGTCCAGGTTGTATCTGTAAGTTAGTACGAACTAAACTAAAGCGGGTGGAAATGAAATGGCAAAGAATTATGGAGGTGAATAGAGAGCGAGAGAGCGAGAGAGAGGAAGAGAGAAAGTAGCATAGTTTGGCGAATGGATTGGGGGAGTGCTGTGAAGGGGGGGTGGACCTGATGTTTCGCCAGATATTCTGATTTTACAGTAGCATGTCTATTGTGGGTGTTACATGTGCATTTTTGGACGTTTGAATCATGTGGGTATTTATGGAGATTTAGGTGAGTTCACTAATGTATCTAGTTTCTCACAAACGTTCCTTTTGAGATGACTCGGAGTTTAGGACGTTTTTCAGTGCCTCTTGTAAATTTGGTCCAGCTTGACTATATATGAATACATAGCTGGTTAAATTCTTTCCAATACGATAAAATGGATTTTATCAAGATGTTGATTAAGTCAGTATCATTTTATCAGAGTGATTTGTTAATGAGTGAGGGGAAGGTTCCTAATGTTATGGAGACTAATGAGTACAATAAACTAAGTACACTGTTCCATAAGTAAAGAAAATAGATACACACAGGTCTGGAGATAGTCAGTAGTAAAGGAGAGCCCTCACACACCCAATAGGATGTCAAGCTTCATCACTGGGCAATCTCCTCGTCAGACCGGTGCTGCAATGCCTGACGGGCAACCCCTATTACGGTGGTGGTACTTAACCGGAGATCATCTACCAAATTTGGTATGGAGACTAAGTCAGTGGACCATGATATGTTTAATATCTGAAATACGTATTTGGTAAAATTATTCCAGAAGATCTTGACCAAACATCGTTCTATCAGCATATGGCTGAAATCTCCTTGCTTTGCTTTGCAGGTCCAACACAGACTTGACTTCATTAGGCCATGTTTATGCAGTCTAGGATGGGTTCAATTGGCACTGTAGGCAGGCAAAATCTACATTGTGTTAAAGATAAAGCAATTTTGTGAATTGTTAGTCTACACCAAAAGATACAGATAGGTTTCTCTGTGCGTTATCTTCCTTGAGATTATACTCCAATTTAGTTTGTCACATGTTAGTTTTGATTGCTTTGGGTCAAAGTGTATTGGCTTTGTATTCCCCACAGACCCCTTTTGTGAGCTTTTTAATAATATAGGGTAGGTCAGATTCATGAGGCGATCTGGTTTATGACAAAGCACAATTTATTCTTTTAGAAATGTATAGGAAGTCAAATTCATCTAGAATGTATTATTGCTTACATGAGGAGAAAGGGACCGGGTCATTTTTGGACCTTTATGCTTGACTAGTTTTATTCCTTTAGCAGGCATCGTTTTGATAAAGAGAGATTTATCTCTGATTCTGGTGTTGTAGATGTGCCAAAAGGAGACTAAAGAGGAGGATTTAATTTTGTTATTGAGTTTATTATCTAAGACATGGGGCTAGATGTATCAACAAACCATTTTGCAATTCTCTAATAGCAATTTTTAAGAAATTGCTATTTCTGAATTGCAAAATGGTATGTATCATATTTGCGATTCGGTAATAGCGATTTCTTAAAAATCGTAAATGCTATTACCGAATCGCAAATTGCGATATCGTCCCCATTCGCACCTATGGACCTATAGGCCCATATTTGCAATTTTTTTGCATTTCCCGAATTGAGAATTCCTAATTGGAATTCGCAAATTTGGGAAATGCAAAACCCAGGGTGCTGGGGGCCTAAGGCCTCCTCTGCTGCACCCCAATATTTTTTTTAAGGACATGTAAGGCGCACACATGCCAAAGGGGCATGTGTGGTTACATGTCAATTTTAAAAATGCATTTTTCATGCATTTTTAAAATTTGCACATGTTTACCACCAAGTTCAACTTGGTGGTAATAGCGATTCCTTAATGCCCAATTCGCATTAAGGAAAAGCTTGATAAATGTGGTTTAGAAATTGCAAACAAGGATTCCTTATTTGCGATTTCTTATTTAGAGAATCTCAATTTGCGATTCTCTAAACGGGCTCGCAATTTTAAGGAATCGCTATTTTAGCGATTCCTTAAAATTGCACAGTGAATGCCTTTCATGCATACTGAAAGGCATTTTTGCATTCGCAAACGGCCATTCGCACCGTTTGCGAATGCAAAAACGCTTGATACATCTAGCCCATGGAGTGCAGGTACAGTGCAGGTACAGTGCTTGCAAGTGTGGTTGATGAATGTTCTGTAACAATATTTTTCACTGTCATGAGTTAGATTAGAGTGAGTAGGTAGACAAAATCTGGTTCAACTTGCATCCATTTAGGAGGATTTAGTGCAATCCTTTCAGAAGTTAATAAGTGGAGAGGCCATTTTTTTAGAATGGTCACAACACTTCTCCACCAAGTGATATATTTCTGAGGCCGGGCCATTTTGCACACTTAGCCCCTGGGGTGCAATGGGTGTGTGCACCTAATTTCGGCACCCAGAGGGCATTGTAGTATTACAGAAAAGGCTGCAGATGCTTGTGTGGCCTCTTCTGTAATAGGTACAGTACCAGTGCTATATTAAAGGGGTGTTCCCTCTTTAGCATGAGGGTGTGTCCCCTTGATACTGAGGGAAACTTTCCCTCTGTGCCCATGCCATAATTTGGATGTGGACATAGTAGTAAAGAGACCATCAGGAGGTGCAACATTAGTCAAAGGTGTCCTCTGAAAGACGTCCTATGGACCGATAAAGCATCCCAGTTCAAGCAGTTGCAGTCACTCTCTGCATATGTCTGCAAGGGGAGTTCTATACCTCTTTTAAAGTGCAGCCATATGTTGCCTGCCCTGTGAAATGTGGACTAGCTGCTTCAATTAGTTGGCCCGTCTTTTACTAATGCATTGCCTCCAGGGCAGCATGAGTTTTCATGTGCCCTGGAGGCAGCCTATTATCAGTAGTACAGCTCACTGTCCCTATTTCCGTACAGTGCACATACCTAAAATTGAGCCACAAACAGAGACAGTCCATCCTTGAAGTTATATGGCTCAGTTTTCTAAAAGGTTTTTGATAGTGCTAATTGTTTTAGTTTTATTTCACACACCAAATCGCAAGATTGTTAACCCTAGTATTTCCCAATGTTAAGCTTGTTTTCCTAATCACGCACTGATTGTAGAGCTTGGTGAAGTAGAGCATTCTGTTTTTTCCTTATCTAGAGACCTTTGTGTAATAATGATGGGATTGCATCTTTAGCTTTTTCAGACAAGACTAAATATTAATACACTAAAAACTCATCATCACAGGCTGCTGCCCTTAATGGACCAAATTTAAATGGGATCCCTGCTATTTTGTTGTTCAGTCTTATTGCAATCAATAAAAAGTAAAATGCAAGTGGAAAGAGTGAGGGGGGACAAGGCAACCCTGCCTCATGCCTTGTTATAATTGAAAGCTATTAGGGAGGTTGACATTGATTGTTGCACAGGAGTTGTTATAGAAGTCTAGGACAAAAAGCGTTAGTTTATCCCACAAAAATAATTTGTCAAGCTTTGCATGAGGGAAAGTCCAGGAGACTTTATCAAAGACATTATCTGTCATTGCTAATATAGGAGTATGCGAGTAAATCATATTGCAAATTAGTTTGCAGTATGAGCATCTGGAATGCAGAATATGTAGCTGTCCTACTAATGAAGTGAGAGAGCTGGTGAACAGAATGATAGTGAGGGTAAAAAATGTCATACTGCTCTCTTGCCTGCTTGACACCTCACCATGGCTTAAATGTTTAACCTAAGTGTTGAGTCTTACATAGCCTAGTAAGAATTTCGAATTTAACTGAAGACTGCTTAACCACTGACATATTTTCAGCTTTTAATGGGCAGTCTCCATTAAAGGCATTGGTTTTTGTGTTTTTCTGATTATTAGTGCATTTCCATTTTAGCTATGGCATTCACTCAAACCTTGCATATTTACTGATGTCTAAACTGGAATTATAATTATAATTGTAGTTCTCATTAGCACTCATTTCGACTTTGGCGGTCAATTTCCCTGACCGCCAAAGCCCAACCCGCCAGACTGGTGCTGGCAGTCAGCAGATTGCCATATTACGAGTGCTGGCTGCTCTCCGCCATCATTGAGGTGGAAAGCAGCCAGCAGTCGTGCTGGCGGTCGGCACTGCAGAGGCGGGTCCCTTGCCGCCACCGGCCCGCAAGTAGGACTCCGCTTTCTGAATCACAAGCCGTAATATGGCTTGGCGGAGTCCTGCTGGTGTGGTGGTGGCGGCGAAGTAAGACCATCAGGACCCATCCCCTCCCAGACATCCCCCTCGACTGAGGAGGTAAGGGGGTTTCCGAAGGGAGTGGGGGAAGGGGTCTGTGTGTTTGGGTGCATGTGTGCAAGTTTGCAGAGGGCGGTGCTGAATGCGCGCGTGAATGTGCACGTGTATGGAGGTGTCTGTGTGGATGAATGTGAGTGTATGGGGGTGTCTGTGTTGATGAATGTGAGTGAGTGGGGGTGCCTGTGTTGATGAATGTGAGTGAGTGGGGGTGTCTGAGTGCATTTATGCGTATGCTGAAAGGTTGTGTATGTGCATGCATGCATCCGTGAAGCGGTGGGGGGTGTTGTGAGAGTTTGGACGGGTGTGGAGATGTGTGCATGTGTGACTGCCAAGGTTTTCGTGGCGAGGTGGCCACCACAGAAAGCCTGGCGGTTTGCAGCCTCGTAATCCAGGCTGGGGCCTGCTGCCGGATTGGAGGTGCTCACCAACGGCTGCGGTGGTGCGACCGCACCGGCGGGCCAGGCGGAGTTGTTGAGGCTTGGCGTCTGCCAAGCCCCACAACTCGTAATGTGGCGGTCCTTACCACCGACTGAGGGCCTCAGTCTTCAAAGGACAGTGAATGCTATGCATGTGCTCTTTCCACAAAATTATCAATAGGTAGCTATGCGTGCGTTTATAATATGCAAGGTAAAGTTACATCTATGTAAGACTTTTATTTTATTCTGTTATTGTACCACAACCCCACCATATATAAATCACTTTGTCAAATTTTAATGTCTGGTTCGCATCACACAAAACTGCTACTAAAGATTCGAAATGAAATATTAATATTTAGGGAAAGAAGTGACCTCATGGTTGAAGGATGCTGATGAGTGAAATGTAACAGTGGCAGGCACAGGATTAGCAATTTTCCCCACAACAATGACAAGTCTAAGTGCAAAGTGCCTCCAAGGACCCTTAGATGTCTCACAGAGACCAAGTGGCTGCATCTAAATTATGAGGCTTTCAAACCTTTCTGGCCCTTTAATCAAAAACCTTTTCCTGTTGGTGAGCACGAGTCTACAAAGGGTGCCAATGAAATATGTAGTCAAACAAACAGCAACCAAAATATATTTGAAAATATTATGACTCCTCCCACTGATGCCACAGAATTTTGTATGGCAAACATAGAAAGGTTCTCCATAGATGAAATGCAACAGTTGTTGAACGTTATACGAATACCTGGATTTAGGAATATTTTATACCCCCTGTGTGAAAAGATCTAACTTCTGTCTTGAAGGAGAATGCCCCCAATTGTTTCTTACCACAATAGTGCTTGCAACCAAACCTGTGGCCTATTATTTGATTACGAAAGCGTTTTGGTCTTATACTTTTTAAAGTGCTGATGTATTTCACAATTGGAATGTCGGGTTCTTGGTATAAAATACTCTTTCTAATGCAGTAAATACAATGTCAACACCACATCACTGAAAGCCTAATTTGTGATTTTCAGATTTCCACATTCCTTAGCTAGTGCATATTACTCTTGATTCCCCTATAATCAAGCAGGCTGTGTACCTGCTTGACATGTGCTTGTCAGTTTCAGACCTTTGTTTTTTTTTCTTCTTTGGTTGATAATTGCCAGTATGCCTTTTGATGCGAGCTGTGAGGCACTGCTATTTTTTGTGGTATACAATCTTTTTAACTTTAGCATGGATACATAGCATGGAAAAACATGTAAGTATTTGAAATGTTGAATGCACCTACCTTTCTGTTATTGTTTCCCGAAGTCCACTCGCCACTCCTTTAACCACTGTGCTTGCCTTTGGAGTCAGCACCACTTGTGATATAAAAAATGTGCCCTTCCTTCTTCTTTCAGTTACCGATGTTTGAAGAAATTGAATCAGTTTTTCCGTGTCTGTTGTGTTCGCCCAAGGAGCCGGCATCATTTGACCAGGCCAAAGAAAGGATACTTCTAGTGCTACTGGGCTATGATAAAAAACCAAAATTTGGTAATCTTTCTCCCACAGATATTGAAGACTTACTTCTTGAGCGAATATAGCAGGACACATTTTGTTCCCAAATGTGTCTTTGAGCATTTGGACAAGGTTTTCATGATGATACTTCTGCATCCCGTAGAAGTGGTTAAAGTCTAGAAAGATCACCTCCTTGTGGTGGTTAGTAAGAAATGCATTGATCTCCTCCAGGCCCTCATTGACTTTGGCACTAAATAATCCATGAGCAAAATAGAGTTCATTATCAGGGTCTCTTGGCTTGGTAGAAATCCGAAGGTCAAAATACCGTATCCCTGCCTCTAATTGGCTGGTGAAGCTCATTGTCTGTGTTGCTAACCACTTTCGCATGAGCTTTTTGGCAACAGTCCCAAAAACAGACACAAAGTTTTGGACAGTTTCTGGTTGTTCAGGTCCCACAGGAGATGCTTCATCAATATAGAAACTGAAGGAATCATGGGACCCTACAAGAAAAAGGGAAATATGTACTTTTCTGTTGTATAGAAACACCGTAAAACCAACCATATCTGTTTCTCCATATCACAAGTGATAGACACAAAAACCAACACATATAAAAGAACTCAATACTTTAAGAAAAAAACACATTTTCATTCAGCATGCAGTGTTGTTTTTTTCTTTACTTTTATTTTGACATTGTTCTGGTGACTGCCCTAGAGCTTTTACAGAGGTTCATACCCTACAATAGGTAAAGTTAAAAGCAGTTGCCTTCACAATCTAACAAAGCTGATGTATATAACTCCTCTCTGGACAATTATCATCTAATTTAGTACTGCTGAAAATATTGTAGTCAGCCTGAGGATAAGTAATTCAGAATATTTAATCTCAATTTGTGATATATATTCTGTAGAAATGCCTTAAGTAATTTCATATCGACTATAATTGAGACCTATCTGAGATGATAATCACAAACCAAAAGGGTAACTGGCAGGAATCACTATTAGCTGTAGTGGAACCATGCAGCCATAATGTTCCAAGCAATGTTATACCAAATCTCCTAAATAAATCTATTACAATTTCTCCACTATACATTTTATGGATACTGAAAGTCCGTGGTGAGTCCCCTAATCCAATGAGACCAAACTTTGGGCTCATTTACAGGCACAGAACTCCGAGGTGATTTGCAATGTATGTAATGGCTATTTTATTCAATATAATAATCCATAATACACATTTCATTACTATTTAAGACTCTTGTTCTCTTGCTCCTCCTTATGAAAGAAAACATCTGATTGTGGATATGAAGAAGACATTTGAAATTAGTTCTGTGAAATAAGGGAACACGTTTACACATTGTAATTTGTGTCCGTATCATAATTTAAGCAGTGTGTTGTAGGTACATTTCAACACTTGAAAGTGTTGTCAGGTGTGATAACATGTACTACATAATCCTGCTTTCCTGTACGGATCTCCAGCAGTTGAGTCAATAAACAGTGAACAAAATGTTGCCTCTTTAATAATAAAACTCAGTACTCAGGGGCACTAGTTTAGAGTAAATGGTGATTAAGGTTTAGTGCAAGTCTGCACAATGATTTGTCTTTCATACTTTGTGCTGGCTTTAGCACCCACCATGCACTGTGATATCACAACCTAAATATATTACGTTATTACATGAATTCTGATGTAATTGTCTTACTAGAGGTGTCTATCGATGTTACAAGTAGACTAGAACATCCTGTGGTTCTGTGTTTGGGTGTATCACATAAGGGATTACCCCTAATCTTACCCAATTACAATAATGCATATATCAAGGGATTGCATGACCACATAGAGGCACTCCAAGGTTACCTGCAGTATTTCTATTGAATATTGTTGGACCTGGCTTTTTCACAGGGACATCCCCAAACTTTTTGCCTCCTTCCTCCTATTTTTTCTGACCTGTTGTTGTTGGCTTTTGACCTCTGGGCACTTTACCACTGCTAACCAGTGCTAAAGTGCATATGCTTTCTGTGCAAATTGTACTACTGATTGGTTTATCCATGATTGACTATTTAATTTACTTGTAAGTCCCTGATAGAGTGCACTACATGTGCCTAGGGCAGGTAGATTAAATGCTACTAGTGGGCCTGCAGCACTGGTTGTGCCACCCACCTCAGTAGCCCTTAACCCTGTCTCAGGACTGCCATTGCAAGGCCTGTGTGTGCAGTTTCACTGCCACTTCGACTTGGCATTTAAAAGTACTCTCCAAGCCTAGAACTCCCCTTTTACTACATATAAGTCATCCCTAATGTGTGCCCTAGGTAACCCCTAGAGCAGGGTGCTGTGTAGGTAAAAGGCAGGACATGTACCTGTGTAGTTATATGTCCTGGTAGTGTAAAACTCCTAAATTCGTTTTTACACTACTGTGAGGCCTGCTCCTTTCATAGGCTAACATTGGGGCTGCCCTCATACACTGTTGAAGTGGCAGCTGCTGATCTGAAAGGAGCAGGAAGGTCATATTTAGTATGGCCAGAATGGTAATACAAAATCCTGCTGACTGGTGAAGTCGGATTTAATATTACTATTCTAGGAATGCCACTTTTAGAAAGTGAGCATTTCTTTGCACTAAAATCTTGTTGTGCCTTTCAATCCACGTCTGGCTAGGTTTAGTTGACAGCTCCTTGTGCATTCACTCAGACACACCCCAAACACAGGGTACTCAGCCTCACTTGCATATATCTGCATTTTGAATGGGTCTTCCTGGGCTGGGAGGGTGGAGGGCCTGCCCTCACACAAAGGACTGCCACACCCCCTACTGGGACTCTGGCAGACAGGATTGAACTGAAAGGGGGCTTGGTGCATTTCTTAGAGACTCTTTGAAGTCACCCCCACTTCAAAGGCACAACTTAGTATAAAACAGGGCCTCTGCCCTACCTCATCAGACACTTGCTGGAGAAGAAAACTGAACCAGAACCTACATCCTGCCAAGAAGAACTGCCTGGCTGCTCAAAGGACTCACTTGTCTGCTTTTCTACAAAGGACTGCTGCCTTGCTGTTGGCCTGCTGCCTTGCTGAACTCTTGTCTGGCTGTAAAAGTGCTCTCCAAGGGCTTGGATAGAGCTTGCCTCCTGTTCCCTGAAGTCTCAGGACCAAAAAGACTTCTCTCTTCCTCTTGGACGCTCCGTGCGCCGAACTTTTCGACGCACAGCTTGTTCCGTGGCAAGAAAAATGCCGCACACCGACGCTGATCAACGCGACGTCTTCGGGACGACCGAAACTTTGACGCACGGCCTCGCAAAGACAACGCCGCCCGACTTCCCGGGAGAAATCGACGCGACGCCTGCCGTGAGATCAAAACTTTGACGCACGGCCTCGCAAGGACAACGCCGCCCGACTCCGCCGGAGAAATCGACGCGACGCCTGCTGTGAGATCGAAACTTCGACGCGCAGCCCCGCAGAACGACGCGCAGCCGGAAAACAAGCAGGAAAATCCACGCACAGACCCGGGACATCTGGTATTCCCCGCAAACCACAGTAAGAGACTGTCCGCGCGCCGGAAGACGACGCCCGACTCCCCGCATAGAAAATAACGACACAAGTCCGTGTGTGCTGAGGAGAAATCGACGCACACACCAGTTTTCCACACACCTCTTCTCCTGTGGCCCTATGAGGAGATTTTCCACCAGAAACCAGGTACTTCGTGTTTGAAAGAGACTTTGTTTACTTTCTAAAGACTTAAGACACTCTCTATCACTTTTCAGTGATATCTTTACAAATTCGTATTGCAACTTTGATCGTTTTGACCTGAAGATACCCAGATAAATATTATATATTTTTCTAAACACTGTGTGGTATATTTTTGTGGTGTTATGCTATGGTGTTGTATGATTTATTGCACAAATGCTTTACACATTGCCTTCTAAGTTAAGCCTGACTGCTCGTGCCAAGCTACCGGAGGGTGAGCACAGGCTGATTTTGGATTGTGTGTGACTTACCCTGACTAGAGTGAGGGTTCTTGCTTGGACAGAGGGCAACCTGACTGCCAACCAAAAACCCAATTTCTAACATTGGTGATCAGCGGTGAGGATAGGACTTGTGTTTGTGCAGTGACATACAATAGCTAAGTATTTCACTACCTACCCACAGTTGAAGGTCAACTTGATTTTTCATTTTTTTTTGGCTGTTGGTTCTCTGATGTCCTCCTGGATATACTATTGATATTTTGGACTTTGAATTTAGTTTTTTGCTGATAAGATCTTATCAGAATGGGATTGCTTACCTACTCATTCTTTGTTCATACTGACCACCTCACTAAGGCTGACCTTAGGAAGCGTTGCAGAAAATGGGGCCTTCCTGTAGCAAGGAGATCTACTAAGGCGGAGATGCTCCATCACTACATAGTCTGGGGGGAGGAAAGATGGGCAGAGAGAGAGGCAGCAAGAAACCAAATGACTAAGTACCCCTCAGATGAGTAGGAGGACTATGCACATGAGGAGGAAGACTGCTCACATGAGGAGGAAGACTACTCAGAGTTGGACAGTGACCCAGAAATAGATGAATGGCTCCGAGGTCAAAGGCGACAGGAGCAACAATTAGAGGAGTATCTTGCAGAGGTTGAGGCAAAAAGACTCTTAGTCCTGGAAGAAGAAAAGATTGCAGCTCAAGAGCTGAGCTGTAAAGAGCTGAAACTGGAGGCCGGAAGGGCTGAGTCCAGTTCAGATGGTGGCAGCAAAAATCTTGCATCTAGTACTGCTGAAGAAGGGCACAAGCCCAGAGATGTGGTGCCCAACTTGAAGAAGGGAGTTGACACACCCCAGGCAGTTCAAGGGTATGAGGTAGTTCCCGTTATGCACAGGGTCCCTGAGAAGGATTGGGGAACAGGCACAGGGAGTCATATTCCTACTGGGGGGAGGGACACTTTACTGACTCTAGCAGAGAGTGACAGAGAAAAGGGTTCCCCCCTGGTGGACGTCCTGGATATAGAGTGTAGAGACATCCCAGAAGAGTATGGGTTGAGTGTCAGGGACAGACAGATACTGTCTCACCAGTCTCAGGAGGGTGAAGTAGAGTGCTTTTCCAAGGTTGAGTTACTGGGTGGTTGGGTGAAGGGTACTGTGGTTAATACATGTGAAGGGCAGAGTGATGTAATTGCTGGAGAGCATATGTCTGGTCCTTATTTTCCAGAGCTACGCCAACACCAGGTGGAGTGTGAGTTCTCTGACCCCAGGGAACTTACAATGGAGGCAGACTTCTGGGTGAGTACCAGAGAGTCTGAAGAGGCATTTGGGGGTGCTCCTGAAGGGAGTGGTCTAGGTGGTTCCCAACCGAGTGTGGTGGGAAAGGATTGTAGTGTCCCAGGTAGGTCCCAGGTCCTAGAGGGTTCCATGAGGGAACACCAGGAGGGAAGCCTAGCCTGTACCGTAGGGTCACCTTTTGAGGGAAGCCCCGCAGTGTCAGAAGAACTTGGGGGGGTGACTGTAGCCAGCATCCCAACAGTTCTGGTGTCTGGCAGTACCCCTCCTAGTGAGGGGGTGCAGAAGTCCAGACATAGGGTTGAGAGGGGGTTGCAGACCCCAGTGGAGGACCTTGAGAGTCAGGGGACAGCTCTGAGAGCAGAGCCCCCCAGGAATGACCCAGGTGAAACCGTTTCTGGTTTGGGGGAAACCCAGACTCTGCCAGATGGGCAGAGGTCGGGAGACCTGCGCCAACCAGACTCTTGTGTGGCCCTTGGGGACGGTGTGTCCCTTGTGGGGGGTGAGAGTGCCCCCCCAGGAAGTCTTGGCATGCCAGGCAAAGATTCAACCTCAGGGTGGTGACTCTGGGTTGGATACCCAGGTTCAGAGGTTAAACTCTGACCTGGTGGGAGGTAGATGTGCCTCCCAAGAAGTCCTGCTGTGCCAGGCAATTGTCCAACCTCAGGGTGTTGACTCTGGGTTGGATGACCAGGTTCCGAGGTTAAACTCTGACCTGGTGGGGGGTAGGTGTGCCCCCCAGAAAGTCCTGGCGTGCCAGGCAATTGCCCAACCTCAGGGTGGTGACCCTAGGTTGGGGAAGCAGGCTCAGAGGTTAAACTCTGACCTGGTGGGAGGTAGGTGTGCCTCCCTGGAAGTCCTGGCCTGCCAGGCAATGGTTCAACCTCAGGGTGGTGACTCTGGGTTGGCTAACCAGGTTCAGGGGATAAGCTCTGACCTGTTGGGAGGTAGGGGTGCCCCCCAGAAAGTCCTGGCGTGCCAGGCAATTGTTCAACCTCAGGATGGTGACTCTGGGTTGGATGACCAGGTTCAGAGGTTAAACTCTGACCTGGTGGGGGGTAGGTGTGCCCCCCAGAAAGTCCTGGCGTGCCAGGCAATTGCCCAACCTCAGGGTGGTGACCCTGGGTTGGGGCACCAGGCTCAGAGGTTAAACTCTGACCTGTTGGGAGGTAGGTGTACCTCCCTGGAAGTCCTGGTGTACCAGGCAGTTGTCCAACCTCAGGGTGCTGACTCTGGGTTGGATAACCGGGTTCAGAGGTTAAACTCTTACCTGGTGGGGGGTAGGTGTGCCCCCCAGAAAGCCCTGGCGTGCCAGGCAGTTGCCCAACCTCAGGTTGGTGACCCTGGGTTGGAGAACCAGGTCCAGAGGTTAAACTCTAACCTGGTGGAGGGTCAGTGTGCCCTCCAGGAAGTCCTGGCGTGCCAGGCAATTGTTCAACTTCAGGGTGGTGACTCTGAGTTGAATGGCCAAGTTCAGAGGTTAAACTCTGACCTGGTGGAGGGTCAGTGTGCCCTCCAGGAAGTCCTGGCGTGCCAGGCAATTGTTCAACTTCAGGGTGGTGACTCTGAGTTGAATGGTCAGGTGCAGAGGTTAAACTCTGACCTGGTGGGGGGTAGGTGTGCCCCCAGGAAGTCCTGGTTTGCCAGGCAGTGATCCAGTCTGAGGGTACAGACCCTGGGCTGGAAGACCAGGTTCAGGGTGTCCCCCCGGACCTGGAGGGAGGGGCTACTGATAACAGTGCCCCTACCATGTTGTCTTCTGAGGAGGCCACTCCTAGTTGGAGGGTGCTGGACCCCAGAAGGGAGGGCAGGGGGAGGGAAGCCTCACCCCGGGCCCTAGTCCAACCTGAAGGTACAGGCCCCAGGTTGGAGGGCCAGTTGCAGGTTAACAGCACTGCAATGGTGGAGGAATGGTACAGGGCGACTTCTGTAAGCACCCTGACCATGTTGGGCTCTGGGGGTACCGCTCCAGGAGGGAGGGTACAGAGCCCCAGAGGGGAGGACCAGGTTCAGGCTGTCATCCCTGACCTGGTGGAAGGGAGAGTGGTTAAAGGGTGCCCAGCACCTGGGGCTACCGCCCCCCACTCTCCACAGCCACAGTGGTTGGAGAGCTTTGAGAGGCCTGGGGCCTGGCTCTCATCCCTGGCAGCTGTCAGTAATCACTGTGGCTTGCTGTCCGGGTGGACAGAGTTATCCCTGGGGAGGGGACAAGTGTCACACCCCGGGGGTAGAGTGGGCAACACCAATGTGTTGGTCATGGTGGTACTATCCTGCTCCTGGGATACATCTGTGAGCAAAGTAAGGTTAGGTGCTGCACAGATGGGATCCGCAGGTAAGGAGAAAGGTTCCCCATGGGTTGGCTTAGTGGGCCCTGAGAGTATGGACAGAGGGATCCAATTGGAGTCAGGAAGGCGAAGAACTGGAGCATGCCCCTGCTGTTGTGGGCCTGGGTCCTTGTTCTGTCGCCTCAAACAGGGAAGTACATCAGGATAGTGATTGTTCTCCCCTGGCTTTAGGCTGGTAGGGGGTCATGTTGGACCTGGCTTTTTGACAGGGACATCCCCAAACTTTTTGCCTCCTTCCTCCTATTTTTTCTGACCTGTTGTTGTTGGCTTTTGACCTCTGGGCACTTTACCACTGCTAACCAGTGCTAAAGTGCATATGCTTTCTGTGTAAATTGTACTACTGATTGGTTTATCCATGGTTGACTATTTAATTTACTTGTAAGTCCCTGATAGAGTGCACTACATGTGCCTAGGGCAGGTAGATTAAATGCTACTAGTGGGCCTGCAGCACTGGTTGTGCCACCCACCTCAGTAGCCCCTTAACCCTGTCTCAGGACTGCCATTGCAAGGCCTGTGTGTGCCGTTTCACTGCCACTTCGACTTGGCATTTAATAGTACTTGCCAAGCCTAGAACTCCCCTTTTACTACATATAAGTCATCCCTAATGTGTGCCCTAGGTAACCCCTAGAGCAGGGTGCTGTGTAGGTAAAAGGCAGGACATGTACCTGTGTAGTTATATGTCCTGGTAGTGTAAAACTCCTAAATTCGTTTTTACACTACTGTGAGGCCTGCTCCTTTCATAGGCTAACATTGGGGCTGCCCTCATACACTGTTGAAGTGGCAGCTGCTGATCTGAAAGGAGCAGGAAGGTCATATTTAGTATGGCCAGAATGGTAATACAAAATCCTGCCGACTGGTGAAGTCAGATTTAATATTACTATTCTAGGAATGCCACTTTTAGAAAGTGAGCATTTCTTTGCATTAAAATCTTGTTGTGCCCTTCAATCCACGTCTGGCTAGGTTTAGTTGACAGCTCCTTGTGCATTCACTCAGACACACCCCAAACACAGGGTACTCAGCCTCACTTGCATATATCTGCATTTTGAATGGGTCTTCCTGGGCTGGGAGGGTGGAGGGCCTGCCCTCACACAAAGGACTGCCACACCCCCTACTGGGACTCTGGCAGACAGGATTGAACTGAAAGGGGGCTTGGTGCATTTCTTAGAGACTCTTTGAAGTCACCCCCACTTCAAAGGCACAACTTAGTATAAAACAGGGCCTCTGCCCTACCTCATCAGACACTTGCTGGAGAAGAAACCTGAACCAGAACCTACATCCTGCCAATAAGAACTGCCTGGCTGCTCAAAGGACTCACCTGTCTGCTTTTCTACAAAGGACTGCTGCCTTGCTGAACTCTTGTCTGGCTGTAAAAGTGCTCTCCAAGGGCTTGGATAGAGCTTGCCTCCTGTTCCCTGAAGTCTCAGGACCAAAAAGACTTCTCTCTTCCTCTTGGACGCTCCGTGCGCCGAACTTTTCGACGCACAGCTTGTTCCGCTGCAAGAAAAACGCTGCACACCGACGCTGATCAACGCGACGTCTTCGGGACGACCGAAACTTTGACGCACGGCCTCGCAAGGACAACGCCGCCCGACTTCCCGGGAGAAATCGACACGACGCCTACCGTGAGATCAAAACTTTGACGCGCGGCCTCGCAAGGACAACGCCGCCCGACTCCGCAGGAGAAATCAACGCGACGCCTGCCGTGAGATCGAAACTTTGACGCACGGCCTCGCAAGGACAACGCCGCCCGACTTTCCAGGAGAAATCGACGCGACGCCTGCCGTGAGATCAAAACTTTGACGCACGGCCTCGCAAGGACAACGCCGCCCGACTCCGCCGGAGAAATCGACGCAACACCTGCCGTGAGATCGAAACTTCGACGCGCAGCCCCGCAGAACGACACGCAGCCGGAAAACAAGCAGGAAAATCCACGCACAGACCCGGGACATCTGGTACTCCCCGCAAACCACAGTAAGAGACTGTCCGCGCGCCGGAAGACGACACCCGACTCCCCGCGTGGAAAATAACGACGCAAGTCCGTGTGTGCTGAGGAGAAATCGACGCACACACCAGTTTTCCACGCACCTCTTCTCCTGTGGCCCTATGAGGAGATTTTCCACCAGAAACCAGGTACTTTGTGTTTGAAAAAGACTTAAGACACTCTCTATCACTTTTCAGTGATATCTTTACAAATTCGTATTGCAACTTTGATCGTTTTCACCTGAAGATACCCAGATAAATATTATATATTTTTCTAAACACTGTGTGGTGTATTTTTGTGGTGTTATGCTATGGTGTTGTATGATTTATTGCACAAATGCTTTACACATTGCCTTCTAAGTTAAGCCTGACTGCTCGTGCCAAGCTACCGGAGGGTGAGCACAGGCTGATTTTGGATTGTGTGTGACTTACCCTGACTAGAGTGAGGGTTCTTGCTTGGACAGAGGGCAACCTGACTGCCAACCAAAAACCCCATTTCTTACAAATATATTTTATGATTCTTCAAATACTCTTTAATTTACAATACTTGCATTTCTGTGCAGTGATTCTTTAATCTATCTATCTATCTAAATCAAGAGAGACAGACACACATGCATATATTTGTGTCTATGTATACACACACACACATACATCAGAAAGGTAAAAGACGGCAAGAATTGTGCAGTGTAGTTAAGTGTTGTGTAGTTATGCTCATAGGAGGCCCTGCAGCCAACATTCCACCATGCACACCTGAAAGTCACGCACAGCATAGACTGGATGGACAAATAATGCATGATGTATTCCATCCCAAAAACAATTCACCAAAAAAAATGTAAGTTAGGGCTTATTCTGCTCATAGGACTTTAACAATAACATATGTTATTAAAAACAGAAATGTGCTTAACAAACACAAAGTGGGGTTATACTACTAAACAAATCGGAAAGCCTTCTGAAACTGGCAGTCAACTTCTGAGGCCAAAGCATTCTTTTAATTTGGAAGTAAGTGCTAGGCATGGCATAGGAATGGCATGATGGTTACTTTAATATTAAATTGTCTCAGGGTATTTTTGCAGCTTGCTGTATCTATTGACTTCCTGCCTGATTATCAGTATGCCTGAATAGTGTGGGGTATTTACTTTTGCTTGCACAGAGATCAGAATTTTCAGGGTCCATGTGACTCATTTACAAAAGGGTTTCTTGCTCCCAGGAGTAATTACATCCACCACACATTCCTAATTTATGTAAAGTGAACCTGAATCGTAAAAGAAAATAATAGACGCACAAAAAGAGGGTGAATAATATATGCCTTCTTTTGTTTAAATTGCACAGATAGGACAAGCTGAATGGAACAAGAAGGCCTCGAGCAACTGAAGGTCACAGAAACCAATATTCTGCGTGTATGTCAGAATAGCACATTTAGAAATGACCTGGGATATAAATATTGTGTTATGCATATTTTTTATTTAAAAAACATATTTTCCCTGCGGGTCTAGGTGTTCTATTACTAACTACAATGGGGTGATATACTTTAGTACATTATCTCTAGAGCTACTAAAATGACCAGGAAAAAGCTGGAACAAAATCAGAGTTTCAATAGCAGATGCAGAGAACAGGAGCGAAGATCACCACCAAACAGGAAGTGTTGAAGCGCAAAGAGAACAAGAATCACACGCCTTATATACCCCAGGAACAGGAAGTAACCAACAGGAAGTAAAAAGGTGCCATCTTGAATTGGGATCCAGTGTTAGAATGCTATACAAAAAAAACCATAGTGAGTAGGGAACCAGTGCATGCAGGGAAAAAAGGAAGCATACTCAGAGAAGAGAAAGAAACATGGGAAAGATAGTAAGTATATAAGGAGCTTTAAACAAGGGCGACAAGAAAGAAAAGAGGTGAGTGGGGGGAGCAGGATCTACTGGGGAAGTGCTGCACTGAAGAGAAAACGAGGCCCCATGCCCAATTTGGGGCCTCGACAAACAAATGCAATGCTCGGGGCGCGGCGCATCCTGTAGCCGCGCGCTGCGTCCCGAGCCGAACCTTCGGCTCGCAGAGCGGCTCGCTGCGCAACAAAATTTACCAATGCCTTTTTTCACTTTGCACCTATCAACAAGAAATTCAACTGCTCAAGACTTATAGAAAGGTCTGAGGATACAATGTTGAGTTTTCCAAATCACTTATCTTTCCATAATTATTTCACTGCATGCACATTAATGCTTATAGCTCAAACAATTTGACAAAATTAATAAATCAAGTTTAGGCGAAGGCACAACATACTAATATAAATATGTTGCTAAACTACCCCTGAGATCGCTTTACGCACGCAAATTAGAAATATTACTGACAGGAACTATATGAAAGTGCTTGACAAATTTATTGGGAATATATGTTTTTTCAAATATAAAATAAACTTCAAGTTAAATTAAGCCACGGAAAACGCAACCATGGGAAGTTGCTTGTTCTACACAAAGAATCTGCGGTGTAGTTTTAAAAAACGTGCTACAGAGAATGGTAAGGGGCTGAGAATGGTTCTTCAGGTGAAACCGCCCTTCAGTGACACAATAGGGAGCGAGCTCAGTCAAGAAGTCTCTAAGATGTTTCTGTTTTGCTGCAGTAACCGCTGTTAGAAGTTAGTCTGTGGAAAAGGGCATGTTCTTTTGTCTGCTGACCTTCTCTAAACCCTTTGTTGAACGTGGCTGTCTCTCTTTGGACAGGTAGGCACTTCAGTCTAGGGAAACACCCTGCTGCAAGCTGTGTCTGAATCACAAACGATATGAGGGAACAGTCCACATGGCTTTATTATTATACGTTTTAATGTGTCTACTCTCTGCGATCCAGACTATCCTACATAACAAAGATACCTTTATGGTCATTAAACAGGCTTGTTTCTCGATTCCGAGTTGATAAAACAAAGCCAAAAGGAAGACAAGCACTAGAAAACGCCCCTAAAACAATGTAGATCAACACATTACAAGATTCAGTTTTACTAATCAAAAAATGGATGTTGGCCCTGCAGCTCCTGCTAGTGCACAATCGTAGACACAGGTAGCAAGCACCTTAATACGATGGCCATGGTAATTCTGATCCCTATACAATCCGGTGTTTGTACAGGGATCAGCATTACAAGAGAGGCGAAGTTTATCACACCAAGCAATTTCAACTGGTCAAGCCTGTCAGAATTTAAAAGGACATGCTAGCGCAGGTGTATTAATAAAAATTATTAGTGAGTGTTCATGTATTCTGAAAAAGGGATTTGTGTAGAAATTTAATAATCTATAAAAATAATACACGCATTTGAAAATGTGATTACGATGAGTGGCCGTCAATGTTCACAAAGTGTACTTACTAGTAGTTTAATGTTGTGAAATGTTGAATATATGTTTGACTAATGTAGTAATATGTCATATTAAAGGTTATGCATTATGTCCTAGTTTTATTAATTGTAGGCCTTAACTTAGCGAATGTCTTGGACTACTTGCCTTTCTTAACGTTTAACGTGTCCTAGAGAATTAAACTGTGATTTTCATTTTGCATTAAATGTGCTTGTTGCTGAGAATCCTTTCCCATGAGAACCGACTGCTGGATGATGCTGTTCTTGCTAATGTAACATTTTGTGTGTAATGCGTGTGAGACTGACTTTCTGAGGAGAAGAACAATGGAGATACTGACTGGAGTGGAAGCTGCAACAATATGGTTACCTGACAAGACGGATGATGAGGACATTGCAGGACAAACCAATCAACGACATGTGAACGGAGTAATGGTAGAATTCATAGATTTGGAATTTTAGTTTTACTGGACAAAGTGTGAACATGCAATTAACTGACCAATAGGGATTTGAGATATAGGGGGTGATTCTAAGTCTGGGGGGCGGCGGAGGCCGCCCGCCAGACTTCCCCCTCCAAAATACCGCTCCGCGGTCGAAAGACCGCTGAGGGTATTTTGGGTTTTGCACTGGGCTGGAGGGCGACCGCCAAAAGGCCGCCCACCAGCCCAGTGCAAAACACCCTTCCCACGAGGACGCCGGCTCAGAATTGAGCCGGCGGAGTGGGAAGGTGCGACGGATGCAGTTGCACCCGTCGCGAATTTCAGTGTCTGCAAAGCACACACTGAAATTCTTTTTGGGGCCCTCTTACGGGGGCCCCTGCAGTGCCCATGCCATTGGCACTGCAGGGGCCCCCAGGGGCCCCGCGACACCCCATACCGCCATCCTGTTCCTGGCGGGAGAACCGGCAGGAACAGGATGGCGGTATGGGGTGTCAGAATCCTCCATGGCGGCGCAGCTTGCTGCGCCGCCATGGAGGATTCATTTGGGCAGCGGAAAACCGGCGGGAGACCGCCGGTTTTCCACTTCTGACTGCGGCCGAACCGCCGCGGTCAGAATGCCCAGCGGGGCACCGCCAGCCTGTTGGCGGTGCCCCCGTCATTTTAGCCCTGGCGGTCTTGGACCGCCAGGGTTAGAATGACCCCCATAGTTTTAGCAGTTTTAATTTAACAGAACTGCACTGAGAAGAACGCATCAGGTCTACAGTTGCCATAGCTCATTCTTGCCCATTATGCACCTGACAGGAGACGTGCTTAACTTTAATGCTTAAAGACTTTGCGTTTTCTGAAATTTGAAGCTGAATCCTGATTCCTTGCGGATCGACTGATGTCCTGAGGATGAAGACTGACTCTGCTTGCTTATCCACACTGAGGATAGGTATTATGAATTAGACTGTTGATTATTATGTCTATTTGTTTTTTCTTTCTAGGTACCAACTGCACTGTTTTGATAGAGCCATAGTTAGATGTTTTTCCAAATTTGTGTTACCAAATTGTTTTGCATGAAGTCCAACATGCTGATGCTAATCTGATGTTAGATAAGGATCCTCACTAATGAAATTATGCTAACAGGGAATAATGCTTGACAAATTTCTCTGCTGAATTCGAATATATGTAATCACTTTGACGCAGTTGACTTTGCTATTAATTTGTTCCATAACCTTAGAATGTGTTGTAGTTCAAGCTTTGATTTGATAACGTTTCTTCTGCCGCTTTGTACAGCAAGTATTGTTCCTGTATGTGTTTCATTTGATTTTGAGATTAATCTACACGACTTTATCATTGTTTATGTAGGGAAATAAATATTCTAACTTTTACTAAAAGGTGTGGTTAATAATGACTGGAAGATCATGGTGCGTGACAATTACTGACTCCATTGATCATTGATGTTATTGATTGCTGATTATTGATATTGTGTATTGATTTTTGATTATGTACTGGAGCATGGTAAGAACATCTTAATTGTGAGTCAAAAGGTTCATCGATCTATTTGCGTCCCCTTGTAAGTTTACTTAATAAGGTCAGATGCACTAACAGACACATGCCCTATAATTTAACATGCAGATCTTTGGTGCACAAAGCACCAAAATCTGCATGTCAATTCCCATTATTAGGACAAAATCCATAACAGTTGCTGTTTATTGGACCTGATGAATTCTGACTCCTGTGCAGTCGTGGTTTATGGGATACTATAAAATTCCCCTAAACACGGGGCCACCTGTAACAGGGTCTCACATGCTGAGGGTAAACAGTTAACATTCCTCCAACAACTTTCCATGATAAATTTTGGCATCTCAAACTAGCAGATATTTTTCCACAGAACGGTTCTAGTAAAATGTGTAACTTAGTATGTTAAATACTGAATTTGCATGTTATGCCTCACAAAAGATAAAAACTCAGAATAGGAGTTATTTACTACACCTGGTAAATTATTTGCCTTCATTTGTGGACTACCTGTTTTTTTGTAACCTTTGCTGGGAGTGATTGTCACTAACTGAATCTCACTTACCGCAAGCTTTGGTAAATGGATTTGGGCACTAATCACCAGTGCCTGCTTTTCAAATACTAACCGGTGCAGCTGGTGTAATAGGCTCTGGGCTGGTTTAACATTTGCACATGTGGATGCATGTGGGCTCAGCGAATGGGACTACTCTTTAACTCACCGAAGTATATTTGCTGCAGTAGCCTGTTTCAGATGAGGACTTTAATAAATTGTTTATGGCTTGTACATGTCTTATAATTTAATTTGACATTCAATAAGAAATGCCTAAATATTTTTTACTATAGTGTAAGTCTCTAGTGCTTCACTGTTGAGGGAATCAACGTCTTACTCAACACACAAGAAAATAACCCCCCCCCACTGATGTCCAGAGTAAAGAGATTCAATAGAGGGCCAGTGAGCTGATAGAATGATGCCCAGCTCCTCCATAGACAGGTTAAATTAAATCAGGTTGATCACTCCTCCTCCAGGCATAACCAAGGAGGATCTGGCAGTTCGGATGCAGGACCTGCTTGTTTTACTGAGAAAGGAGGTATGCCCTGAACGGAAGTGGAAGAGGAATGCACAGACCTAGGTGGTGGAGATCTGTGTACAACATGTCCAACACCAGTCAGGGAGTATTAAGAGCAATTACACGCAGTCCTGACATATGTTCCTCAGAAACTGAGGTATCAGAGGGATGGGATAAAATACTTAGTGGAAATGGAAATCTTACGTTTCCCAAGGCTCCCTGCACCAAGAACTTCAGGGTACTGAACTGCAGCCAGTGAGGGTTCTTGTCATAGCAAAGAGATGCATGGGACATTTGGCCCAAAGCCCAAAGATAGATTGAACCAACTGTGGCTTGAGGTGCCATTCATGAGCACCAAGATGGTGTCAACTGATATCATCAGCCCACTCTTTCATTTGAGTCTTCCAGATGGTTGTCAATCAGCTAAAAGTCTTGAGTCTGAGGACAAGACCACAACTTCATGTTTTCAGCCCATAGCGGCACAAGCCCATGCTACCTTGCTTGTTGGCATACCACATTGTGATCATAATGTCCATTAGGTCCTGAATTCACTAATGTCAAATGGAAGGCAGGAAAGCCTTGATTGCTAGGTGGTTCACCCAAATTTTGAGGTGGTTGATGTGTGATCTCTGCATTGAAGAGGACAATTAGCCTTTGATCTCCAACATACTGAAATGACTGCACTATTTTTGAGGTAGGAGGCATTGGTACCCCACCATGAATACTGCCAGTAGGAGAAGGGTAAAAAACCACCACCACAGGTCTTGAGATGCTTCAGGGGAAATCGGAATTCCATCCTTCAGGATTCCCAAGTGCTGGGACCACTGAGAATGGAGGCATCACGGAAGCGGGCACATGCGCCATCTATCCAGGGGTAACAGCAGGATTCAAGAGGTGAGCAGGCCCAAGGTTAGGGGGCTGTCAGTGACAGAAGAAGAGATCCATTCAAAACATTAGGATCATAGCATAAACGTCCCAAACCCAATGGGGAGGCAGGAACGTCTTGAGGGAGACCATGTCCAGCTTCATCCTGATAGTCTGGGAGAGGTAAAGATGACATTTGGAGATGACAATCAAAAACCCCAAGGTGAAGAGCAGAGGGATCATGGCATGCAGTTGGCCTGACACACGCAGCAGAGATCTCACATTCAGCAGTTGGTCATTAAGCTCTGGGATTACTAAGGTCACGAACCTTCAAATATGAGCCAAACCCACTGACATTATCTTTGTGAAGAATGAGGCTAAAGTACCACAGATTATTAGTGGGTGGAACACAGTACAAAACACTGTGGCCCTCATTCTGACCTTGGCGGTCTTTTCGCAAGACCGCTGAGTTACCGCCGCGGTGAAGACCGCCGACCGCGGCGGTGTGCCGCTGTGCGCATTCTGACCGCTGGGAGCGTTCCGCCGGAAAACCGCCAGCAGCCACACTGGCGGTCGGCGGGAAAGTGGAGACTGGTCAACCTCCACCGCCACGCCAGCAGAACACCGCCCACAGAATTACGACCCACATTTCTGTGTGGCGGTCTTCTGTTGGCGGTCTTCTGTTGGCGGTCACGTCCCTATGGCTCCCGTCGCCTCCCGGAGGACCAACGCACAAGGTAAGTTGATCGTCCGTGAGGGGAGGGGGTGGGGGGGTGTTGTGTGATGTGGGCGTGCATGGGGGTGTGCGTGTGAGTGTGTAGAGTGGGTGTGTGAGTGCGTGTATGCGGGCGGGGGGTGCTGCTGTGTCTATGGGTAATGTGTGCTGTTCGGCAGGTGCGCATGTCGGCATGTATGTGTGCGGGTATGTGTCCCCGTTGTGTATGTGTGTGTAGGGGGCGTGTATATGTGCATGTTGGGGGTGTGTGCATGTCGGGGTACATGTATGTGCATGTCGGGGTGGGGGTGGGGAGGGGGTTCGTACCACCTCTGGGTGGTGGCAGGGGGGTGGAGGGTGTGGGGGGAGGACTCGGGTGGGTAGTGGGGGGTGGGGGAGACCCCTATCAGTGCCAGGGAAGGAATTCCCTGGCCCCGATAGTGCTTACCGCCATGGTTCGCACGGCGGTTCCCGCCCGCAAGAAACCGCGGCGGTAGGCAGGGTCATAATACCCTTGGCGGTCTTGGGACGACCGCCGGGCCGGAGTGCGCAAACTCCAGCCCCGCAGTCATGACCGCCGCGGCGGTCGGAGTGGAGAAGTAGCGGTCGGTCGCGGCGGGGACCGCCGCGGTCAGAATGCCATTTTTAATACCGCCGGTCTGTTCGCGGTCCGACCGCCGTCTCTCCGCCGACCGCCAGGGTCAGAATGAGGGCCTGTGTGACTACAGTATTGTTCCGTGAAAGTATGTACTGCAAGTTAAGAGACATCAGCCAGTCTTCCAGATCCAAAGCCAAAAGGACTGATGTGAGGGAAAGATTTTGAACTTCACTTTCCAAAGCAAGGTACTCAGAACTTGAAAGCCCAGAATGAGATGGAGTCTATCATCTCTCTTAGGAATAAGAAAATAATGGGAGTAGCAGAATGACTATGCATGCCATTTCCCAACAGAGCATGGGATTAATTGGCAAGTAGACAAGTCTCATTCATGGAACGAAGGGTAAGGCTCCTGATGAGAAGACTTTTCTTCCCATTGCTTCAATCCTAAACCCTGAAGGCTCTACCTGCATGTAGGCAGTGATCACCACATCAATTTCTGGGATGAAGGCTACAGCTGCCCTTGTCAGAAGGCCCCTTGATGGGGGAATCTATGCCCGAGCATGATTAGATAGATGTTAGGCTAGCAAAAACACTTTAGATCAGGTCAAATGGAATGGGGTAGGTGTGGTTCAGTAGTCTGGGACATATTAGTCCCCTTCATGTTTGCTTACTTTTGAATATGGTAATTTATGCAAAAATTAAATGCATACGCTTCTGCAGCAATGATCGCGATCATCAATACCATGGGTGTCTTTGACGTACCTCAATTAGCATAACTATCTCACTTCCAAAGACTGTCACACAAAGATATATTTTTCATCTATGTCATGAGTCCTGTATGGAACACATTCAATCCCCTCCATGCAAGTCTTCTTGGAGACTTTATTTATTTATTTCAGCCACCTCACAGGTACCTCACTACTGTATCTTTCCTGAGGCAGAGCTGTCATTCAGACACAATAGGCTTTTGCTTGTCGCACTGCATCAGCATATATGGAGGTCTGGGCTGGATAAGGGAGTAAACGGACTCCATCTTCAGATTTGCACATTTGAACCTGCTTTCTTGGGCAAGCAGGAATCCTCCAGAGTTTGACAGAAACTGAGTGTAAGCAGTCAGGAGCCAGAGTCTGTCAGGGTCTTCCTGTTAGGCGGAACTACAATGAGGAGGAAGGGAAGAGGTTCTGTTTAAAAGGGAGGGGGCAAAAAAGGTATTTGGCCTAGATACAGGCCAACCAGCTATTTGCTTCTGCAGCTGGAAACACCTCTATTTTCCAGCCCAGCCCACCTTTTAGCCCCATAAGGAGAACAGAGGGGGTGGAGGCAATGCAGTTCTGACCCATATAAGGAGCCTCATATCACCAGTCAGGAAGATGACACAGGGAGCAGTGCAGACTTACTGATGGACTCCTTTTCATTCTTCTCGTAGCTAGTGGGGTAGGCTGTGGTTTACACAGAGTAAACTGGAAGGATGGGAAGGGGGAGACATGGGAAACTAATCAGACTTACTAATTTACTCTTTCTCCAGGATTTATGGAGATCCATAGTTATTCAAGCAAAGAAACATTATAGGAACAACATTTAGGGATTTAGACACTGTCTGAACATGTATCCTTGGATATCACAAAACCATCAAACAATGTTGTGTTAGACATATCTTCATTGTATACTCTACAATACTGAGTATCACTGCAGGATTACAAATGCCATTTCTCACCTAGAGTGTCACAGTCAAAAGTGATGAGCAAAGGAGATCGTTCTCAAATGTTAGAGGAGCATATTTTTGTTTGTAAGGGGAAAACAAGGACAGACCACCCCACTTTTTACTTCTCCTGCACCTTTATCCCCAGTATCTCTCTGACGATAAGATAGAATCACAGCGAGCTTTTCCCTGGGGGTGGTAACTAGCGAGCTGCATTTAGGAAGCAGCCACAACATTTACATTTTGGAAAGTGGAGAAAAGCCCCTTGTCTTAGAAATCTCTTGTTTATAAGTTCCTCATTGTGTCCCATCACCGATTAAATACAAGGCAAAATGCAGCAAAATGCAGCTGCCAGGCTAGGTTCTAGTATTCACAATTACTGTGGAATATCTCTAGTCTTGATCTGTGTTTCCATAGAAGAATTCTGTGTGTTCTAAAGAGCTTGCCATACCTATAAATCCCTAAAGCTCAGCATACGTGACTATTTTACTGACAGTTTGGTTCTCCCAGTAGATACTAAGTTCAGTTTCAGAGACTTAAGTAGTCAAAACTAGCTCTGAATGAAAATCATTCCTTCATGAGAAAGGAAATTCAAGTTAGTCTCACTTTCTGGAAATGCTCATTTAATGCCTCAAATGTGATGAGGTGATGAGGGTTTCTTCCTTCTTACTTAAGAAAATATTTGAAAACCTTCAGAAACAACAGAAAGGAGAGAGCTTTAAAAAAAGAAATAGGAAATCTGTTTTGGTTGTAACAAATTAAAAAACTTATGGACTTTGGCTTTTGGAAAGATGTATTCAGGGCTTAATTTCTGTTGGTGGTTGCTGGTGGTGGGCATCAGATTTTGCTGGATGCCGAGAATTATTTGCGCTGTCTATGCTCTATTCAGTATAGTTTCGGTATTCTCTCTCTGCCCCCCACCAATTGATGACAACAGTATATGAAGTGGTAGGCACAAATGAATCCCTGGCTTTCAGCTCACCAGTCCCTCCTTCACTGGCCCTGGAGTGAGTTGAAGGAGTGTGTGAGGATGATGTAGTGAGAAGCTGGCAACCGTGAAGAAAAATTGTTCTTATAGCACCACCTGCTAACAAAGGAGACGTGAATCTGCACCACTCATGAAGGTTCCAAAAGGTGATCATGGCCCCATGGACACCGTTAAGCACAACTACAACACTGATGTACAACACTGAAGACAGCAATGCACTGACTTGAGCCTCTAGATGGCAGGTCCTCATACCATATGGTGCACCCTGTCCAAGAAGGGACCACAGTCCTAGACAGGGTAAGTCACAACACAATTTAAATTATCCTGTGCTCGCCCTCTGGTAGCTTGGCACACAGTAGGCAGGCTTAAGAGAGAAGGCAACGTGTAAAATATTTGTGCAATAACCCATGCAGTAACACAGCGAAAATATCACAAAAAGTACTCCACACCAGTTTAGAAGAATAGATATTATTTATCTGAACAAAACTAGATCAAAATGATAAAAATCATATAAACGCAAGTCAAGATATCACTTTTTAGGAATCTAAGTAAGTCTTAACCCATAGGAATCAATGGATATATCTCTTTAACACAAACTATCTGGGATGCATCAAAAATACAGATGAAGCAGGCCACAGAGGCAGGGAGATGCCCGAAAGCACAGCGATGTGTCGATTTTTCTGGTGCAGCAGAGATGATGCTTAGATTATTTCTTCTCAGACAAGGTGATGCACCGATTTCTGGGCAAGCACCCTTGGTTCCTTACAGTGGTGCGGGAATTGATGACAAATTGACACCCAGGGATGATGCATTGAAAATCTAAACACGTTGTGATGATGAAACAGGTGCTGCATCGTTTCAGCAGGTGCTGCATCGGTTTTGCAACTGTGAGACAGGAGCTGCATCGGTTCTGCATGCGTTACACTGATTTTTCTGGTGCAGTGGATTTTCTTTCTTAGGTGAAGTCTTTGATGGCCCTCAGACTTCTTAATAGGAGGCAAGCTGACAAGCCCTTGGAGATCACTTGTTGTGGGAAGGCAAAGTCCTTCCAGCAGAATCAGCAGAATCGGCAGTCAGGAAGCAGCAGGCAGCAGGACACCAAGCAGAATAGCAGTCCTTCCAGAAAAGCAGTCCAGATGCGTCCTTTAGGCAGCATTGTAGTCCTTCTGACACAGTCCAGTTTGTAGGTCCCGAAGTGTCTGATTTTAGGGGGTCACAGACTGAGTATATATACCCAGATGTGCCTTGGAAAAGACTTCATAGAGTGGTTTTGAAGCGCACCAGTTCCCCTTTTAACCCAGTCCTGTCTGCCAGGAGATCTGCAGGGTGTTATCAGTCTCTTATGTAGGGTCAGGCCACAAGCCTTTAAAGTGTATGTGAGAGCCCCTCCACCCTTCCTACCCAGGAAAACCCATCAGTATGCAGATGAACGCAGATGCAGCTGAGCATCTTGTTTTATGGCTGTCTGGGTGGAATGCACAAGGGGAGCTATCAACCAGCACAGACCAGACGTGGATTGGAGACAGGCTGTAAGGCACAGAGAGCAGTAAGTGCAGAGAAATGCATTCTTTTTAAAAGTGGCATTTCTAAAATAGTAATGTTACATCCAACTTCAACAGTAAGCAGGATTTATCACTACCATTCCAACCATACCAAGCATGACAATGTCACTCCTTTCAGATCCGACATTTCGACTTAAAAGTATATAATGGAATTCTCAGTGCTGACCTATGGAAGGAGCAGACTTCACAATTGTGAAAAATGACTTTGGGTGTTTTTCACTACCAGGACATGTAAAACCTATAAGTATATGCCCTGCCTTTTAACATACATAGCACCCTGTCCTATGGGCAACCTAGGGCCTATCTTAGAGTATAAGGCTTGGCTCATAGTTTTAAATACCAAGTCGAAGTGGCAATGCAATTGCACACAGAGGCCTTGCAATGGCAAGCCTAAGACATGGTTAAAGGGCTACTAATGTGGGTGGTACAATCAGTGCCATTGGACCACGAGTAGCATTTAATTTACAGGCCCTGGACGCATCTAGTGCACTTTACTAGGAACTTACAGGTAAATTAAATATGTCAACTGGGTAGTAGCTAATGTTAGCATGTTTAGGGGTGAGAGCACAAGTACTTTAGCACTGGTCAGCAGTGGTAAAGTGTGCAGAGTCCTAAAACCACCAAAAACAAGATCACAAAAATGGAGGGAGCCAAGCAAAAAGACCACTCTAAGGCTGTCACGTCTAACACTACCCATCATCCAAGGCCACACACAGTTTGACTGGTAGAGGGGCAGTGGATTTCAAGTATGAAAGCAAGGAATAAGGAAGGTAAGCAAGTGCAGAGAAAGAGAGAGTGTGTGTGTGTGTGTATGTGTGTGTGTGTGTGTGTGTGTGTGTGAGTGCAGAGTGTGTTTATGTGTATGTGTGTGTGTGTGTGTGTGTGTTTGTGAATGTGTTTGAATAGGTGTCTCTGTATTGAAGGCAACTGGACTGTGGTCATTAATGGACTGTGGTTATCCATGATATGAGATGCTGAAATATGGGCATGTAAGGCAGAATTTATCTATGTGGCAGAGGTACATGTAAGTGTTGATTATTTTTATTATGTTTTCAAAAAAACATTGAAAGCCATCATACCAGTTAAAACAAGCCTTTTTTATAATGTCCAGTATGGACGCTGAAATTATAATAGGGCAAATTCCTTTTTTCAATTTTGCAATGTGGATGCAAAACTTCAAACAGAGCCTTCCATTTCTACTGATTTTGCAACCGGCTACCCCATCCATAAAAAAAAAAACACAAAATGCAGGACAAAAATTCCTCTTTCTATGCAGTAAAAATGCACAAACACTGTGGCAGTGAGACCTAATACGAGCAGAAATAGGTCCAGAAAAAGGAGATTAATCTGGGGTGCCTATGGAGAAAATAATAATTTGTTGTAGTGGTTTTCGGCGTGGGCCCAGGGGAGTGGGATCTATGTCAGATTTTCAAAATAACCATTGACTGTTTAATTCAGTTCCAATGACAGTCGTTTCATGTAAATGCATGTTTTATGGAAATCCCAAATATGTGGTCTTCTTGATACCAACTTGGGCATTACTGGGCTAGATGGAGAGTCCTTCTAGGTGGATATTTGCAACCAGACACTATCAGAGGGTGAGAGGTGAATTCAAGGTTCCTGTCTCCCTGGTGAAAGCTGCCTTCTTCTAGGGCTTATGCTTCAAGACGGAGCCAGACTGCAATAGGGAAAGACAACAGTATATTTATCAGCTACAGAGCCTATTAATTTATTTGGGTGATAGGACTGAAATAGTAATGAATACATGGCAGTAGTGTTAACGTTGATTTTTTACTAATGACTATTCATGTATTCTGAGGGTGGAAGTGCATGAAGAGACTTTGCTTTTCTGAAATTTTATGCTGAATTCCGATGCCTTGCTGACCGTACCGATGTCCAGTTGACAAAGGTTGTCACAGCTTGCTGAATCATACCGAGGCAAGGTATAAGACGAGGTTACTGATTGTTATGTCTATTTGCTTTTGTTCCTAGATACCAACCGCTAATTTTAATAGGGCCATAGTTAGATATTTTCCAAATTAGTGTTAACTAAATTGTTTTGCATAAAGCCCAAACGTGCTATTCTAAACTGAAGATTAGTTAGGGTACTCACTGATGATGCTCGCTAAATGCAATAACAGTTGATGTCTTTTCTTTGCTGAATCTAAATGCATGACATTTCTTTTGCGCAGTTATTCTTGCTATTGTTTTGTACTGTACCCCTAGAATGTGTAGTGCTCCATGCTTTGATTAAATTGTGATTCTTTAGGAGGTTTGGGCAGCCAGTATTGTTTTTGTATGCTTACCATTTGATTCTGAGGCTAAGTTACTGACATTATCATTGTGAATGTAGGGAAATAAACATTCTAACTTTTTACATAAACGTGTGGTTATTCATGACTGAAAGGTCATGGTGTGTGGAAATGACTGACTCTTATCATTGTGAAGGCTATTGAGGTCTCATGGTGGGAACTACTCTAAGCGCAGTCAAAAGGTTAATCAACCTACAAACGCGTCCCCTTATAAATTAATGCAAATTAACCGAATAAGGTCTGATGCGCTAATAGTAGAATTTTTCAAAGCGTTATGTGCAGTCTGATATTACAAATCACCTAATTGCCATCAATTTCACCTTTCAGTAGCGGCAAGCTGATTTATAGTGAAACAGTAGCTTTCAGAAAAGAGAACATCTCAAATGCTCTTCAGAAATGACTTCAGTAATTTTATATGATCTTCTACAAGCACCAAACCTTCCAATGCAGCCCTGTATCGAGAGTTTCACAGGCAGTGACAGGTTTGGTGGCCGCGATCTGAAACATCTTGCATCATTACCAGCACAGTGCCACACATCATTCATGCATATTAACCAGAAAAGAAATATTCCTCCCTGCACTGTTGCACATCATAACTGAATTGATGTTATGTTAAAATTTTCTTAGGAGGTGAACATCTACTATGTAAGGTCTGTTGGGCGTCACAAACTTCGTCTGACATCAAACGTGTAGAACAAGAGAGGAACTTCCTGACACACCTTTAATGCTATGGTGGACTGTGCTTCTTCTGATCCGGGGATCTTACAAGGAAGCTCACCTTTCAGGTGAATGTGTGTATTATGTTAGGGCCTGAGTTTCAAATATTACTTTTCACTCACTGTACATACCATGAGCCCTTGCACCGCCCCATTCAGAATAAGGATCACTACACGAAAGCACTTTGAATACACTATTTAAAGAAGAGAAAGATTCTGCCGACACAGTGAAATTCAAAGTAGAATAAGGATCGTGCCCATTGCGAATTGGGAACTTGGTCTTATTTTATTTAGTTTGTCTTTAAAGAGTTTTTGTTAGAGCTCTTATGATCACATATGTGGAAGACATAGAAAGGATCAATTCGTCCACCTTTCATAGGTGATACAGGCCATTGGGGTCTCAGAGTCCTTCACCCGGCACTGCCTGACTGCCTTCTTCACCCAGCTCGCTGCTTGGAGCCGGGCACTCCTGCTGCAGGTTCAAGGTGCTATAACGGAGGGGCAGCGCTCTCACCAGTCTGCCTGTTGACAGGTTCACAGCTGGAAGAGGAGAGCGCAGCATGGTGCAGGCCACGCATGAAAACATTGATATTATACAAATATAATATTCTGATAGAATTAATAATGTTCATTCAGTGCCTCGCATGATCACATTAACCTATAGACAAGTGTAGGAATTCTTCAGCAACATTCCTGTTGTGGTGTCCTTGGAACACAGGGTTCTAAATGGGTTACATGTGCTTGGTGTCGTTAGCTGCTCCGCCTTAAAGCTTGTGAGTAAATCTTGCTTAGTATTGGCAACTCGGAGGAAAAGTCGGTAGGTAAACAATTAGGTTCCCCTTGGCATAAATCACCAAATATACCTATGTTAATTTCACAAGTGGCCAAGTACATGATGTAGTGGGTTTTGAAAATAATCTGAATTTTCCCAACGAAAATAACATTTATATATGACTCTCTTTGTATTTCTTACTTATAAAGCAGGGCAACACAGAAAAGAGTCAGTTCTGAATAATAGCAAAACACGCTGCATGTAGGGCTTCGAAGTCACAGACTGGGGATGAGGGACATAGTATTTTGGGATAAAGAAATTGAGGAGCAAGTAGATAGAAACAGATACAGGAGGCGGAGGTGGAACACTGACTGACAGAGAAAAAGAATAAATTACGCCCAATTACCTAGTTGAAGAGAAGATGTTAAGAGGCTCCACGTCATGAGTGGCACCTTCAGCAAATAAAGCTTTTACGCCAAACACATTTTGCATCTGTGGACTATGACGTCAGTGATTTAATAATAGTAATGGGCTCAAAAATCCCAGGACACAAACTGATGGTAGCTAGAAAAATAAAATGTACTGAAGTGTCCCTGCAAACATGGTGCTACTTGGCAGCTAACTACCTCAACGAGGTATATAACGCTGTTACTACCGTAGGGCCGCAGAAATACACGTCCACATAAACTTTCGTAATTAATGTACTGGGCCACTTTTCACATAGACAAAGTAGTGCACGTGTGGAGTTTCGTTAGTGCTACAATTTGATGACATTAAGGGGGTGATTCTGACATTGACGGGCGGCGGAGGCCGCCCGCCAATGTTCCCCCGTCAAAATACCGCTCCGCGGTCACAAGTCCGCTGAGGGTATTTTGAGATTTGTCCTGGGCTGGCGGGCGGCCGCCAAAAGGCCGCCCGCCAGCCCAGGGCAAATCTACCTTCCCACGAGGACGCCGGCTCCGAATGGAGCCGGCGTAGTGGGAAGGTGCGACGGGTGCTGTTGCACCCGTCGCCTATTTCAGTGTCTGCAAAGCAGACACTGAAATACCTTGCGGGGCCCTCTTACGGGGGCCCCTGCAGTGCCCATGCCAATGGCATGGGCACTGCAGGGGCCCCCAGGGGCCCCGGGGCACCCCCTACCACCATCCTGTTCCTGGCGGGAGACCCGCCAGGAACAGGATGGCGGTAGGGGGTGTCAGAATCCCCATGGCAGCGGAGCGCGCTCCGCCGCCATGGAGGATTACCCCGAGCAGCGGAAAGTCGGCGGGGGACCGCCGACTTTCCGCTTCTGACCGCGGCTGAACCGCCGCGGTCAGAATGCTTGTGGGAGCACCGCCAGCCTGTTGGCGGTGCTCCCGTGGTCGGTGGCCCTGGCGGCCACCGGCCGCCAGGGTCAGAATGACCCCCTAAGTTTTGGCACTGGAGCCTGTTGTCAATTCAAAAACAATTCACACATTTGTTCACTCCTCATTGTTTACACAGCTGCAGTAATACTCATGTTTTTCCTGAGATGTGTGCAGCATTTCATCATCAAACTCTATAGATTGTCTCTTAACCATACCACCTAACTTAACCATATGCATTGATTGCCCTTGTTAGACTTTTCATCCTTGGCGTGGTCTCCCTTAACTTTTTACCTCTGTTCCCCAGGTTGTTGATGTGTGCTGGACTCTTGATTTTGCTGTTTTTGTTACTCTGGGCACTTTACCACTGCTAACCAGTGCTAAAGTGCAAGTACTCCTTTACAGAACATGTATGTAATTAGTTTATCCATGATTGGCATATTTGATTTATTAGTAAGTTCCTAGTACAGTGCACTAGAGGTGCCCAGGGCCTGTAAATAAAATGCTACTAGTGGGCCTGCAGCACTGGTTGTGCCACCCACATAAGTAGCTCTGTAATCATGTCTCAGTACTGCCACTGCAGTGTCTGTGTGTGCAGTTTTAACTGTAAGTTCGACTTGGCAAGTGTACCCACTTGCCAGGCCTAAACCTTCCCTTTTCTTACATGTTCAACACCCCTAAGGTAGGCCCTAGGTAGCTACAAGGGCAGGGTGCAGTTTATGGTTAAGGTAGGACATATAGTAATGTGTTTTATATGTCCTGACAGTGAAATATTGCTAAATTCGTTTTTCACTGTTCCAAGGCCTGTCCCTCTCATAGGTTAACATGGAGGCTACCAATCTGATTAAAGTGTAGATTCCCTCTGGGAGCAGATGGACATGTGGAGTTTAGGGTCTCTGAGCTCACAATTTAAAAATACATCTTTTAGTAAAGCTGATTTTAAGATTGTGTGTTTGAAAATGCCACTTTTGGAAAGTGAGCATTTTCTTGCTTATACCATTTCTGTGACTCTGCCTGTTTGTGGATCCCCCGTCTGGGTCAGTTTGACAGTTGGGCTGGTTGCACCTCACACTAGACAGTGACACAAAGGGAGCTGGGGTGTATGTAGCCTTCATATCCTGATGAGCCATTTGTGCTAGGAGGGAGGGGAGAAGTGGTCATTCACATCTGAAAGGGCTGTGCCTGTCCTCACACAATGCAGTCTCCAACCCCCTGGTGAGTGTCTGGGGCCTGGCCTGGGCAAGGCAGGATTTCACATTCAAGAGAGACTTTGCTTTGAAGCAGGCCTACTTCAAAGGAGAAAATGGGTATAAGAAGGGCACCCAAAACCACAGACTTTAGAACACTTCTGGAAACCAAGAGGAACCTCTGCCTGGAGATGAGCTGAAGAGCTGTGGAAGAAGAGGTGCCCTGCCCGTGACTGTGCTTTGTGGAGCTATCCTGCAGTTGCTGCTTCTGCCAGAGTAAGAGGGCAAAGACTGGATTTTGTGTGCCTTCCATCTTGTGAAGATCTCCAAGGGCTTGATTTAGAGCTTGCCTCCTGTTGTTTGAAGTCTCAGGGACAGCAAAGACTTCTCTATGCCAGTGCCTGGAGTCTCTGGAGAGACTCCTTCTCTGCCAAGTGGTGCCCATCCAGTTCCTGGGACCCTGAAAGGAGAAGCTGGCAGCCTTAGAGGAAGAAATCCACACACAGAATGCCGTGCGGGGAAAAGTTCAAACGCAACTCTGACCTGCAGCTGGGAAATCGATGCGCCGCTGGCTTCGTGGCTGAAAATTGACGCTCACCTGGAACGCGACCGAAGAATCGACACACGGAGCTGGAGAAACAACACGCAGCATCGCTGACGGAGGCTGGTGAGATCGCAACCCGCACTGCATGGTTTTCGGATCATTGTGCGGCTGAATTTCCGACGCAAGTGCCGCTGGGCGTGTAAAAACAAGGCAAGGCCTGCCTGGACCCGAGAGAGCTGACCGGATCGACACATCACTCTCCTGCAGAGAGAAGATACGACGCGCCCCAACCCGACAAAAGGAGAAACAACGCAAGGTCTCGCTCATGAGTGAAATCGACGCATCACAAGCCCTTTTTGACACACACTCGCCCGTGCTGGGTTATTTTTGACGCACCCAAGGTACATTTTCACGCTAACAGTGTTAGTGTGTGTTTAAAACTACATGAATACTCTTTTTGCTTTTTAATCGCTAACTTGACTTGTGTATTGTGGATTTTTGTCATTTTGGTCTTGTTTTGTTTAGATAAATATTTTTCTAAACCTTTTGTGTCATTTTGTAGTGTTTTCATTAAGTTACTGTGTGTGTTGGTACAAATACTTTACACCTAGCACTCTGAAGTTAAGCCTACTGCTCTTGCCAAGCTACCAAGGGGGTAGGCAGGGGTTAGCTGAGGGTGATTCTCTTTTACCCTGACTAGAGTGAGGGTCCTTGCTTGAACAGGGGGTAACCTGACTGTCAACCAAAAAAAACATTTCTAACAGTCCTTCTTGAAGTTGAAAGGACTCTTTTTCCCATTCCTGTTCAACAGCAGCCTTTAGGGTCAATGCAATAAAGTAACAGTCAGAAAATGTTGCTAATTTACCAGCAGGGACATCAAAGCACATATGCTACATGCGAACAGAAAAGCATGCTGTAATATTTCCTTCTTATGTCGAAAATGTATGTGCCTATAAATGTTATACAATTACCAGCCTATGCCCGTGTATTTCCTTTTTTTAGTGTTTTATTTATTTTAGCAATGTTAGGCATTCTCTTACATACATGCAAGTCTAATGAAGATTACATTATTATAATCATACGGGATCCCAGCTAGCCCCACTACCCCTTTCTGTTCAGTTCACGCGTCCTCACTGTACTTTTGTAGTCCATGGGTCAGTCTATTCTGCTGCGCTCTAGGCGTGTTCATATGGATGTGTCGTTGTGCACTATAGGGGCAATGGCGGAGTATGCTTCCTGAAACAATAAAACTAAACAAAACTATATCCCTGTATCTGCAGTATATCGCAAAGCTCTCCCACTGTCGATGGCTCATTGGGGTGGCTAGTTAGGTGCCACTTATAGTGGATGATGATGACGGTGGTAGTTAATCCCCGGTTGTGAATGCACTCATTTATGTTTATAGATTAACCTATACAAGCAGCAGCTTCTACCTCTGGCTAATTGACGTAATTCAGCTCCTGGTTCGAGATAAGGGGTTTTCTGAGAATTATATATATCCTTGAATCACATTTAAGTTAAATCAGTCTGTCACCTGTTGCACAGATACGTAACCACGCAATTCGGCAGCATCCATTGCATAGATATTAAAACATAAAACAGGAGCACTGCTGTAAATAAAAATCCTCCCAGTCCATCAAACTTGCTATTGCTAACTTTAGTTGAGTGAAGGGAAGCACAGAGTTAAACCAAAGGAGCCCCATTGGCTCCTCTAGTGTATACCTCAGATCTGGAGGCCTGTTTGTCAAAGGTGGGCCAAGTCATCATGACGATTGTACTGCTCGATTCTGGGCACAACAACCTTCACTAATTTTCCTTCACTGTGTTGGACACGAGAAGGGAAAATGTCCAAAGACTGCAGTTGGAGCCATTTATTTTTTGTTCTGAGAAATAAAAAACCTGTGTTGTGAGTTTGTTTTCTAAATGCAATAAGTTTATCATGGGTGTCTAACAATCATGGTGCTCTCAAGCCCAGCTTTCAGTGTTGTGAAGGGAGCCGTCTTGGTGACAGCTCCCTTCACAGAACAGAAATCCCCACCAGGTAAACAGAGATCTCTCAATAGGGTGGGCGGTCTTTAACCAGGGTAGCAGATGCCATAGTCTCTTCCACCCTGATGGACTTGGGCATCGGCCTTCAGGGTAAATAACACACTAAGGCCCACATTTATAGGAAAATGATAGAGCGTGATGCTGTGCCAAAATTGGCAGTGCCGTGCTCTGTCATTTTCACAACACAGGGGTACGCCGTATTTAATTGAATATGGCGCACCCCTGTGTTGTCCCCTCTGCTGGCACTAAATTGATGCCAGCGCCAACACAGGCATCCTTGCACTATCGTGCAAGGATGTCAGCGTTGAGTAGTGTGATTGTTTATTTGCGGGAAGGTGACCCTTCCTGCACAAAAACAATCACTAATAGCGATTTGGCACTTCTGTGTGTGCTGCAGAATACAGCACACACAGAAGTGCCAAAGCGTCATTTTCAAATGATTGTTGGACACCTTCCCGCATATAAACAATCATTTCTGGCATTTTGCTCTTTCTTTGCATGCTGAGGAATGTAGCACAGATAGAAAAAGCCAAAAACGAGGAGGAATAAAAGTATTCCTCCTTGTTGCGTCTTGCTAACACCACCGCTGGGGTGGCGTGAGATTTTGGCGCTGCCCCAGGTTTACGAAAACTCATAAATCTGAGGCAGCATCAAAATGCAATGGGTGTTGCACGCCCCTTCCACGCAAAGGGCTGCATGTGAAGGGGTCGTATTTACAAGGTGGCATTTCTCCACCATGTAAATACGGCACATGGCATAGCGCCACCGATTGATTTGTTTTGGTGAAGCTTTCTGAGGTCAGCCTCCAACGTGCCACAGTGTGTTACATAACATTGGTCCTATTCACACTGTCACACAGCAAGGAGCTGATTTCATGGCAGGGTAGCACGATGGCAGGGTAGATGATCTTGCAACCACTGGGATGCGTTAGCAACTTTGAAGGGACTACATTTCCCAGACTGCTCTGTGGCCCCAGGAGGCGGCCATTTTCCACAGCACCTGCTCCCACTTGACCAGACCAACGAGCGCTATAAGACGCGTGGAGGCACTTCACAGTGCGGGACGCGCTATCAAATTTGAAGGGACTACATATCCCAGACTGCTCTGTGGCCCCAGGAGGCAGCCATTTTCCACAGCACCTGCTCCCACTTTACCAGACCAACGAGCGCTATAAAGAACGTGGGGGCACTTTGTAGCGCGGGACGCGCTAGCAACTTTAAAGGGACTACATATCCCAGACTGCTCTGTGGCCCCAGGAGGCAGCCATTTTCCACAGCACCTGCTCCCACTTGACCAGACCAACAAGCGCTATAAAGCATATGGGGGCACTTTGCAGCGCAGGACACGCTAGCAAATTTGAAGGGACTACATATCCCAGACTGCTCTGTGGCCCCAGGAGGCAGCCATTTCCCACAGCACCTGCTCCCACTTGACCAGACCAACGAGCACTATAAAGGGTGTGGGGGCACTTAGTAGCGCGGGGCGCGCTAGCTACTTTGAAGGAACTACATATCACAGACTGCTCTGTGGCCCCAGGAGGTGGCCATTTTCCACAGCACCTGCTCCCACTTGACCAGACCAACAAGTGCTATAAAGCACATGGGGGCACTTTGCAGCGCAGGATGCACTAGCAACTTTGATGGGACTACATATCACAGACTGCTCTGTCGCCCCAGTAGGCGGCCATTTTTCTACAGCACCTGCTCCCACTTGACCAGACCAATGGGCATTATAAAGCGCATGGGGGCACTTTGCAGCACGGGCCGCGCGGGGGCCACGCCCAGGCGAAGGCCAGGTCAAGGGCGGGCCCGTCCAAGCCCATCAGAGCCCGAAGGAGGACACCCCCTAACATCTACTTTTAGGTAGGCTTTGTAAGAGTTTCTGTATTTTTATAGCCTCTGGGGACAGTTATATTGTCTCACATTACCCCTAACGGTTCACCCTCTGGTGATAGCAGTTGTGATGGGTAAAAGGAAAGAGATGGAAGGCGGGGCTGGGTTGGCACACAGGAAAAAGCACAAACGGCAGAAGCATGCAACAAGTAACTGCCTAATGGATAGGATAAATAATCTCCTGGTTGATTGTGAGGGTATTGTGACTTCCTCTTCGGATAGAGCCTCTAAAAGTATTCAGATTGAGTGTTTGTGAGAAAGTAGCCTCTTTCTAGCCTTGTTACCCCCACTTTTGGCCTGTTTGTGAGTGTATGTCAGGGTGTTATCACTGTCTCACTGGGATTCTGCTAGCCAGGGCACAGTGCTCATAGTGAAAACCCTATATTTTCAGTATGTTTGTTATGTGTCACTGGGACCCTGCTAGCCAGGACCCCAGTGCTCATAAGTTTGTGACCTATATGTACTGTATGTGTTCCCTGTGTGATGCCTAACTGTCTCACTGAGGCTCTGCTAACCAGAACCTCAGTGGTTATACACTCTCTTTACAAATTGTCACTAACAGGCTAGTGACCAATTTCACCAATTCACATTGGCATACTGGAACACCCTTATAATTCCCTAGTATATGGTACTGAGGTACCCAGGGTATTGGGGTTCCAGGAGATCCCTAAGGGCTGCAGCATTTCTTTTGCCACCCATAGGGAACTCTGACAATTCTTACACAGGCCTGCCACTGCAGCCTGAGTGAAATAACGTCCACGTTATTTCACAGCCATTTAACACTGCACTTAAGTAACTTATAAGTCACCTATATGTCTAACCTTTACCTGGTAAAGGTTGGGTGCTAAGTTACTTAGTGTGTGGGCACCCTGGCACTAGCCATGGTGCCCCCACATCGTTCAGGGCAAATTCCCCAGACCTTGTGAGTGCGGGGACACCATTACACGCGTGCACTATACATAGGTCACTACCTATGTATAGCGTCACAATGGTAACTCCGAACATGGCCATGTAACATGTCTAAGATCATGGAATTGTCACCCCAATGCCATTCTGGCATTGGGGAGACAATTCCATGATCCCCCGAGTCTCTAGCACAGACCCGGGTACTGCCAAACTACCTTTCCCGAGGTTTCACTGCAGCTGCTGCTGCTGCCAACCCCTCAGACAGGTTTCTGCCCTCCTGGGGTCCAGCCGGGCTTGGCCCAGGAAGGCAGAACAAAGGACTTCCTCAGAGAGAGGGTGTTACACCCTCTCCCTTTGGAAAAAGGTGTCAGGGCTGGGGAGGAGTAGCCTCCCCCAGCCTCTGGAAATGCTTTGATGGGCACAGATGGTGCCCATCTCTGCATAAGCCAGTCTACACTGGTTCAGGGATCCCCCAGCCCTGCTCTGGCACGAAACTGGACAAAGGAAAGGGGAGTGACCACTCCCCTGACCTGCACCTCCCAGAGGAGGTGCCCAGAGCTCCTCCTGTGTGCTCCAGACCTCTGCCATCTTGGAAACAGAGGTGCTGCTGGCACACTGGACTGCTCTGAGTGGCCAGTGCCAGCAGGTGACGTCAGAGACTCCTTCTGATAGGCTCCTTCAGGTGTTGCTAGCCTATCCTCTCTCCTAGGTAGCTAAACCTCCTTTTCTGGCTATTTAGGGTCTCTGCTTTGGGGAATTCCTTAAATAACGAAAGCAAGAGCTCATCAGAGTTCCTCTGCATCTCTCTCTTCACCTTCTGCCAAGGAATCGACTGCTGACCGCGCTGGAAGCCTGCAAAACTGCAACAAAGTAGCAAAGACGACTACTGTGACCTTGTAACGCTGATCCTGCCGCCTTCTCGACTGTTTTCCCGGTGGTGCATGCTGTGGGGGTAGTCTGCCTCCTCTCTGCACTAGAAGCTCCGAAGAAATCTCCAGTGGGTCGACGGAATCTTCCCCCTGCAACCGCAGGCACCAAAGAACTGCATCACCGGTCCTCTGGGTCTCCACTCAGCACAACGAGCGAGGTCCCTTGAACTCAGCAACTCTGTCCAAGTGACTCCCACAGTCCAGTGACTCTTCAGTCCAAATTTGGTGGAGGTAAGTCCTTGCCTCCCCACGCTAGACTGCATTGCTGGGTACCACGTGATTTGCAGCTGCTCCGGCTCCTGTGCACTCTTCCAGGATTTCCTTTGTGCACAGCCAAGCCTGGGTCCCCGACACTCTAACCTGCAGTGCACAACCTCCTGAGTTGTCCTCCGGTGTCGTGGGATCTCCTTTTGTGACTTCCATGAGCTCTGGTTCACTCTCCTTCGTAGTGCCTGTTCCGGCACTTCTGCGGGTGCTGCCTGCTTCTGTGAGGGCTCCTTGTCTTGCTGGGCACCCCTTCTGTCTCCTCACTTAATTGGCGACATCCTGGTCCCTCCTGGGCCACAGCAGCATCCAAAAACCCTAATTGCAACCCTTGCAGCTAGCAAGGCTTGTTTGCGGTCTTTCTGCGTGGGAACACCTCTGCAAGTTTCTTCACGACGTGCGACATCCATCCTCCAAAGGGGAAGTTCCTAGTCCACTTCGTTCTTGCAGAATCCACAGCTTCTAACATCCAGTGGCAGCTTCTTTGCACCCTCAGCTGGCATTTCCTGGGCATCTGCCCAATCTCGACTTTGTCGTGACTCTTGGACTTGGTCCCCTTGTTTCACAGGTACTCTCATCCAGAAATCCACTTTGGTTGCATTGCTGGTGTTGTTCCTTCTTGCAGAATTCCCTTATCACGACTTCTGTGCTCTCTGGGGAATATAGGTGCACTTTACACCTACTTTTCAGGGTCTTGGGGTGGGCTATTTTTCTAACCCTCACTGTTTTCTTACAGTCCCAGCGACCCTCTACAAGCTCACATAGGTTTGGGGTCCATTCGTGGTTCGCATTCCACTTTTGGAGTATATGGTTTGTGTTGCCCCTATACCTATGTGCTTTCATTGCAATCTATTGTGACTGTACATTGCTTGCATTACTTCCTTTGGCTATTACTGCATATTTTTGGTATTGTGTACATATATCTTGTGTATATTTGGCATCCTCATACTGAGGGTACTCACTGAGATACTTTTGGCATATTGTCATAAAAATAAAGTACCTTTATTTTTAGAATATCTGTGTATTGTGTTTTCTTATGATATTGTGCATATGACACCAGTGGTATAGTAGGAGCTTTACATGTCTCCTAGTTCAGCCTAAGCTGCTTTGCCATAGCTACCTTCTATCAGCCTAAGCTGCTAGAAACACCTCTTCTACACTAATAAGGGATAACTGGACCTCGTGCAGAGTGTAAGTACCCCTTGGTACCCACTACAAACCAGGCCAGTCTCTTACAGTGTTCCACGGTAAGGTCAAGGGAGGGCCACCAGAAAAACCCAGAGATGTTAAAAAATGTGAGGCACAGACTTTAACTCCTACAGGGCAGGGCGAAGCAAGAAATGCTATTATTCATTTGCCATCGTCACCAGCGATTGCGTCTCCACTTACTGGAAGTGAGGTCCTTCATTGCACCAATCACTTCAGTCCCCTAAATGATACATCACATGATGATCCTGACCTAAGTGTATTGATTGGTGGGATAGCAGACACAGGAACAACAGATATAAGCCCAGACATGCCTAATTCTCAGTACATCTCAAGCATAAAAGATCTAAAGGATGAGGTATCTGAGCTTAAATCCATGGTTAAATCTTTAATTACAATAGTCAAACAGTTAACATCTGTAGACGTCACGTCCAGCAGGGATCACACCGGCAACCCAACCCTTAATCCTCCATGTCTCTCAACATTTTCAACCAAATCGCCCTCGAACATCGGTAACAAGTTTTGCAATTGTGCCCCTCCTCCTGCTGCTGCCAGTCTTGTGCCCCATGCTGGTCATTCTATAGCAGGCAGTGGGATCAAGAACTCTTGCCAGGCTCCCACATACAATAATGTAAACATGGGTGATAAACCAAGACTTCACCATCAATTGCCTAGACCAATGAAAGGCAATGTTCCCAATCGTGTTGGACAGTCTGTTGCTAACCTGTCTAATGCTAACAACACTGTTCTAATGGTTAACGTCACCAAATTACACCTACCAGCCCATAGGGAAGGGAGAGAGTCTGTTAGAAACAAGGCGATCCATTGGATCTGCCATGTGAGGGGCTGTTACTCTATAATACGTGAGGACATAATCGATGCAGTTAGAAGGCCAGATCCGTACATCCCTCTTGACATAACTGAGCTGACACTTAGTGATAGGAGCTTAGTTGATAATCTGGTGGCCTTAGATGCAAGGACAAGCGCACCAGGGTACTCACACATTCAGTTTAAGTATCCCAGACTCCCCCGCGTGACAGGGCTGGGTTTTCCAACAATTCAGTAGGCATTTTTTCTACTCTAGATGTAAATGACTGACTTGGTGTACCACCTGATATCCCTGCTGACTTAACCTTCCCTTTCAAGTGACATAACTACCCCTGATTTGACTGCTTCTCCTACTGATGACTTTAAACCACCCCCCCTCCTTCTGAACAGATCCCATCTACAAACTCAGGACTCCTTAGTCATTTGTGAAAATACCTTTCCTGAGGGGAAGGCAAGGATAGACTTTTGGAACATGGCAGGTTTACTATCTAAGGTGGGAATAGCAGACTGGTGTGATTTTGTTAATAGCTTTACTGTAGTCTGTGTACAAGAAACACGGGCCGTTAATCCAATCCACCTAAATAGTTTTAGAACCTAATGGAATCATCTAACTCGGGGCGAGCAAAGGGGTGGGGAATCTGTACCTACGATTCAAACACCCTGATGGCAGCTGGTATAACTATGCTGGCTCCGCAATCCTACCATCAGATCGTTGTTGTTGAAAACATCACCTACATGAGTGCTGGCATTAATCAACTTCTAAAAAAACATCTCGAAAGCTGAGATAAAAATCACTGACTCTACTAAAAAGGGATATCGAAGTGCTCAGGAATAGAAAATTCTAGGATGTGGTATTTCTATGGGGGGGATTTCAATACTGAGGTTTGCACTAAGGCTTCAGAAAAGATCTGCCGATTAAGTGAAAGGGGGAATGCTGGACACTCACATTTTACACACTCCATCTGTGGGGAACAACTGAATGAACTCATATTTAGCACTGTCTTTGCATTCTGTAACTAAATTTGCTGCCCTCCAATCCCATTTGCAACTACATTCAATGGCCAGGGGAAAAACTCAGTGATAGATTACATATTGGTCACAAACAGTTGAATGCAGCGACCACTACCCCTGAGCATAGACTTGGATATGGCATCAAGGGTTTTTTCAGCCATGCACCACTCCCCAAATAATGCACAATGGGAGCCATGGACACTAACAGGCTTAACGGGTATACCCTGCGCTGGTCAAGGATTAATCCCCAAGAGTTTCTAAAAAGGCTGATTTCTGGTTGTATGCAGGCTTTTGAAAGTTGTCTAGACCTGTGTTCTGACCCCGAGGATATCATTGAGAGTTTTCAAAAGAATGCTGGGGACGTTAAGGAGGGACTAGCGATTACAGGCAAGGACGGTACCAACAACAGGATGAGGGGGTGGTTTGATGAACCTTGTACCAAGGCCCATTGAATGCTGAAACTAGCCCTACACAAATGACCACGCTGCGTAAATGAAGTAAGGGCTGCTAGGAAAAACTATGAACACGTTTTCATGCAGAAGAAAGTAGTATTAAAAAAAGATCTATGAGACGAATTGTGTGAAGCAAGCACTAGTAAGGACCCTGCAGCTTTTTGGCCAGTAACTAACTCGCCCTATATCCAGCCTGACACCGGACCACGCCTTGAATTGACTATTAGTGAGGGAGACTGGATTACTCACTTCTCTACTATTTATTCTAATCCTATGAACAGGTTAAGGTTGACAGTAGACGGTGCGACTGACAGCATCTCTTTTGCCCTCGTTATTTTCTCTATCAAGCTTGCATTTACCTTGGATGAGGTTATTGTTGCCCTAAACACAAGTAAAGCCGGGAAGGCGCCGGATCCGGACTTCATCACTGTAGATCTGATTAAAGCCAACACAAACCTTTCGGGGCCACTGCTTACTCAAATGCTGAACACATGTTGCCAAGCTGGCCTACTGAAGTCATGGAGGGAATCAATCATTGTCCCAATTTTCAAAAAGGGAGACACAGCCCATCTTGTTACCATCCTATCTCTCTCCTAGATTCGATGCTGAAAGTGGCAGGTAGTGTTATCTTATCAGACTTACAGTACAGGTTCCAGGAGGGAGTAAAAACCGTGGAACAGAGTCTGAACCTAAGCATGCTGATTGAGAAATACACCACTATCAAACAAGGGAGATTGTACCTGGTCTTTGTTGACTTAACTGCTGTCTTTGACTGCGTAATCCATAGTAAAATATGGGCAATCATGGGGAACGTGGCGGTGGACCTACCGATCAAACAATTCCTTAGGGAAACTTATTATGGGTATAGTGCCAGAGTGCGATATGGACTAAAGGGCGAATATACCCAGCCTTTCAGTATAGAGAGGGGTGTAAGGCAGGGTTGTGACCTGGTACCCTTTCTCTTTTGCTTATACATTAATAGTCTGGGTAATGTATTATCTGCTAATTGTAGCAACCTACCCAAAATAGGTTCCCCGCCCGTTCCGACCCTTTTATATGCTGATGATGCTGTTCCTATGGCGCGAACCCCCCTTGCACTGCAACAGCTACTAACATGCTGTGTGTCCTATGTGGAGGAACTGGGGCTACTAGTTAATAAAAGCAAGACATTTGCTATGAGGTGTGGGAAAGTGTTACGGAAAACGCCCAGCCTCATGATAAAAGATACTGGAATTGATTATGTTACGCCCTTTTCCCACCTGGGGATCATGTTTGACGTAAAAGGGACATGGCGGATGGCAGTTAGAACCAGAGGGCTATACTTCCAGAAAACTGTTGCAGCCTTGCGCAACTTTGCTTGCAAGGTTGGTAAGAAACCCCCTAGGGAGATACTAGCAGTGTATAAGGCCAAATGTAATGGCACCAGCCATGTATGGGGCAGGCCTCTGAGGGCATGTAAACCATGACTCCTTGCAGCTGACAGAGAACGCCTTACTGAAGTATCTTCTTTCTCTCCCACAGAGCATTCCATCACATGTATGCCACTTGGAATTAGGGATCCCACTCATTTCAAACCTAGTTAAAACTCAACTGATCTTGCTATGGCACAAGATATGGACTTCTGAGTACACCAAGCTGAACCAAGAGATTATAGGAGACTGTCTTAGGTCCTCTCACATAGGAAGAGTTCAATGTTTGGGATACGTAAAAAAAACTTTATGAGCGACCTAGGACATCCAGATTACTACTATAAACCAGAAACACTACAGGCTGTCACAAGAAAAAACCTGAAAAAAGACTGCTGGACACATCTACAAGAACTAAGGCAGTCATTCTGACCGCGGCGGGCGGCGGTCGCCGCCCACCATGCGGTCACCGCCAAAAGACCGTACCGCGGTCAAATGACCGCGGCGGTCATTCTGACTTTCCCGCTGGGCCGGCGGGCGACCGCCAGAAGGCCGCCTGCCGGCCCAGCGGGAAAGCCCCTTCAACAATGAAGCCGGCTCCGAATGTAGCCGGCGGAGTTGAAGGGGTGCGACGGGTGCAGTGGCACCCGTCGCGATTTTCAGTGTCTGCACAGCAGACACTGAAAATCTTTATGGGGCCCTGTTAAGGGGCCCCACGACACCCGTTCCCGCCATCCTGTTCCTGGCAGTAGGGCGGGAAGGGGGTCGGAATCCCCATGGCGGTGCTGCAAGCAGCGCCACCATGGCGGATTCCTTGGGCCAGAGGTAAACCGGCGGGAAACCGCCGGTTGCCCTTTTCTGACCGCGGCTTTACCGCCGCGGTCAGAATGGCCCTGGAAGCACCGCTAGCCTGTTGGCGGTGCTTCCGCGGTCCCCGGCCCTGGCGGTCATGGACCGCCAGGGTCGGAATGACCCCCTAAGTCTATCTGTTGAACTGCTTAAGCCAAGTGTTCTTAAAAAACAGTTGATTTTAACCTCACCTGGCATGCAACTATATCTAAAGGAGATGAGCAATGAACAGCATAGATTTGTGTTAACCAGGTTTAGGCTAGATTTTTTTCCATCACTTGGTGAGTTTTCCAACCATAAATGACTGGTTGAGGCCATGCCCGTGTGACATGGCTACTGAGAAAAGTACATTCCATACGATTCTATTTTGTTCATTGTATAATTTGCCAAGAAAGATATTTCTGCTGCCATTATTGAGATCCATGTACTTGATACAAGGTCAACCGGCTTATGTGTTCTTACAGTCTTTCCCAACTATATAAATTTGTAAGATCATGTCTAAATATTTATGGACCATTCTTAGACGCAGGAAATTAATACATTTTACTAGTGACTGAGAAGTAAATTCTGTATCTATAGCCGTATGTGACCTGTTGGGTGATTTTAACCCGTTTACTACTGTTCTATTGATGCCTTTTTATGATTTTATCCTGAACAGATTAAGGCCTTCATTATGACCCTGGCGGTGAGTGATAAAGTGGCGGTAATACCGCCAACAGGCTGGCGGTAACTACTGCCAAATTATGACCATGGTGGTGATAACTCCCATAGACAGCCAATGTACCACACCGACTGCCAGGCCAGACACAACACTCACCACGGCGGTAGCCGTCAACAGCCAGGTGGAAGACAAAATACCACCCACCATAAGACCCTACAATCCGCCACATTTTCTGGGGCGGTAACAACACTATCAAAAGCCTGGCGGAATCACATCACAGAAGAGAAAAGACTCACCATCGGAGACACAGGGAAGAACGCCACCGCCATGGATCCCGAACAGCAAGTTTTTCCGATGATCTTCTGCGTAATGCTCCACCTGGAATACCAACGCAGACGAAGACGACGAAGGAGAGTACAGCCGCCTAGCACACAAGGGAGGGAGGGAGTAAAAGGAGAGTGACACACGCACGACACAAACACAACACACACACCATACACACAACTAGATGCACACGAAAAACAATTTGCACCTGATACACGCCAGAATGATGCAAGGACAACAGGAATGCACCAAGGTGAATGTATTAATATCAACAACTAATAAATAATCCAATTGTCCGTGAAACAGATATGTACAAATGTACACAAAGGGACACTGCCCAGTCCAATGTTCAAAGGGCCCACATGGCCACAGTCCAAGGCCCAACTTGAATCCTGACTTCAACCGGATAGAACTCTGCAGGGGCATCAGTTTGAAAGGGGGCAGGCACCTCAGGGGGCTGGGGGTGGGGGTACCTCGCCGAAGTCGGAAACAAGCCCACTGGTTCTGGAGGGGGCTCATTGTCCAGTTCTTTGTCCTGGGGAGTGCATGACCACAGTCTTTCAGATGGGTGACTTTCCCACTGGTTCTGGAGGGGGCTCCATGCCCATTTCTCTGTCCTGGCGAGTGCAACCCACACTCTCTCAGGTGGGTGACTTTCCCACTGGTTCTGGTGGGTGCCCCTCATAAAGCAGTCCCTGGAGGGTGGCCCACATGGCTTCCGCTTGTGGTGATGGCTGCACTGTGGTGGCAGATGGAGGTACCTCCTGGCCAGCCTCTGCAGGTGGTGATGGCTGCACTGTGGTGGCAGATGGAGGTGCCTCAGGGCAGCCTCTGCAGGTGGTGATGGCTGGCAGATGGAGGTGCCTCCCGGGCAGCCTCTGCAGGTGGTGATGGCTGCACTTCCTCAGCTGGTGGTGGGGGCCCTGTGACCACTGGGGGTGGTAGAGGTTTCACCCTGACAGCCTCCGCTGGAGTAGAGGGCTTTGTTCCCTCCATGACATGGGGTGTGGAATCCTTACCCTTCCTGGCAGGGGTTGATGGCTTTTTCCTCTTCATGGCAGGTTACATGTGTTCCTTAGCCTTCTGGCCAGGACTCGAGGGCTTCTTCCCCTTCTTGGCTGGAGGTGCAGGCTCCTTCCCCTTATTGGATGGAGATGCAGGCTCCTTCCCCTTCTTGGCTGGAGGTGCACACTCCTTCCCCTTCTTGGCTGGAGGTGTGGGATCCTTCGCTTTTGTGGCTGGAGGTGTGGGATCCTTCCCCTTTGTGGCTGGTGGAGTGGGATCCTCCACTGACTTCCCACCACGAACGAATAGGTGGTGCTACCACTGTCCGCGTGGACTGTTTGGCTGAGGTGCTGGGCTAGATTGTTGGAACCCTGTTCTTACGGGCAGTATGGGGAGGGAAGAGGTCAAGTTGGGCAAGGAAAAGCTTCTTAGGGATGGTGGGGCGGGAGGAGGGAGGAGGGATGGGAGTGGAAGGTTGAGGGAGTGGTTGTAGGAGGTGTATGTCTGCTGGATTTGGGTGCAGGTGTGTGGGCAGTATGCTGATGTGAGGTGGATGGCTGTTGTGTGTGTGAGTGCTTGCGTTTGTGTCCTTTGGGGGACAGACAGGGTGGGAGAGGACACAGGGGACGCGTGCATGGATGTTTTGGAGGTGTCTGCTAGTGAGGTGTGTGTGCTGCTTGGTGTGGCGATGCTGGCAGTGGATGTTGTTGGTTTTGCAACTGTCTGGTGTTTGCATGAGTGGTTGTGAGATGAAGTGTGGTGCCTGTGTTTGTCTGTGCCACTCTTGGGTGTTTTCTTGTGTGCATGCTCGTCAGTATGTGTGCATGGGATGGGTTGGGGTTGAGGAGACTGGGACTGGGAAGTGGTAGTTTGAGGGGGGATGGTAGAAACAGGGACAATGGCTGCCATCAGAGAGGAGTCCAGAGCCTGAATCGATCTCTATTGGGCCTCCAATCCACCTTGGATGCCCTCCAGGAATGCATTGCATTCCTGCATCTGGGATGCCAGCCCCTGGATGGCATTCGCAATGGTTTATTGCCCTACACAGATGGATCTCAGGAGGTCAATAGCCTCCTCACTCAGGGCAACAGGGCTCACTGGGGCAGGGCCTGAGGTGCCTGGGGCGAAGGAGATGCTCACCATCCTGGGGGAGCAGGCACGGGCAACTCGCTGAGGGGCTACTGGAAAGGCAGTGCTGGTACGGGGGTGGTGGCTGTACCTGCAGCTGGGGTGGTCACTGAGGTGTCCACCACCACCAGGGAGCTCCCATCGGAGGAGGTATCTGAGTCTGTGTTGTCACCTCCTGTCTCCGCCGTGGTGCTCCCCTCGCCCTCCATCCCACTGATTCCCTTGGCGTCGGTGGACTCGGCCTCCTGGGTCCTGTGGCATGCAGCTCCCTCTGTCGCCAGTGCCCCTGCTCCTCCGCCAGATGATGCTAATGCACACAAGGCAAGGATGGCAGAACAAGGAAACACTGGGTCAATGACTGCACCAACACAAAAGTTGGCATGCACAAGACTGTCACACGCAGGGATCAGGCTTAAGCACTATGCATTGCACTGCCAGTGATATGGCTAGATGCCAAGGCAAGATGAGGGACACACACCGCCAACTGCACCCCTCCTGGTCCCCACAAAGACCTGCCTGAAATGGAATGCTAACAAGCTAGGTTACCTGCATTTTCCATACACCCATTACCCTAGAGTTGACCAGCACTGAAATATCTGTCCTGGCCTTAGAGGCACCCACTGTCTCACATCCACCACCAGATCCCGATCCCACCCCACCTGCCAAATTTGTGAATAATACCCACTGTACTCACCCCCTTGTGGCTGCTGTGATTCCCTCAAGTGCCCATCCAGCTCTGGGTAGGCCACCGCCAGGATGCGGGCCATCGGGGTGGTCATGTTCCGACGGGCCCCCCTTCCTTGTTGAGAGGCCATCCCCAGCTAGGCCTCCGCGGTATTCCGTGCCCAGCATCTCAGGTCCTCCCACCATTTCCGAAAGTGGGTGCTCCGCCTGCCATAGACCATCCGGGTCCGCACATCTTTGGTGATGGCATGCCATAATCCCTTCTTTTGATGGGTGCTGACCTGCAGAGTCAATACAGACAGGAGAACACCATTAAACAGCCAGTCTGGCCTGTCACACAAATGGCCCACCATTCCCGTTTCCATCACCAATGGCGCACACATCGCCCGGCGAACACCATGTGCACCACCACAAGACATTACCCCCGCCCACCCCGATGACACTATGCTTGCACACACATCTCCATGCATCCTTCCCACATGCATTGTGCCCAATGTGTACTCACCTGTTGGTCTGGAGGCCCATAGAGCAGTCCGTACTGGGGCAGGACCCCATCCACCAGTTGCTCCAACTCCTCCGAAGTGAAGGCAGGGGCACTTTCCCCAGTCACACGGGCCATGGGGGGTTCAAGACAAAGGTCACAGCACCACATGTAGTGGAGGTGTTCTCCTGTTGAAGGTCAGGAAACAAGTGAGGAATCAGATAGAAAATGGTGGTTACGTCCACGGCGGTGCACACTGTCACCGCTGGGCCAGATCCCCATTGGCCACTGTACTCCATAGAGCCCCATATTGTCCAATGAAGAACTGCATCGCGCTGCAAGACCGCCTTCTGCCACGACGCCTAAAGTCGGCAGAATTACCTCACTTCCACCTGTCCCTACATACAGGACAGGCGGTCACCATTTCAGGGGGGGGAGCAACGGTCATATTGACATTAACTGTGTCACAGATTAGAATGGCACATACCTCGCTATTAACACTGTCCCATTACATAAATGCACAATGTACTCTGAAGTTGTGGTTTCATTGTTCCAACTGTGACAGCCTACTAACTCTGTGTCCCTTAGATACCTACCACTGCAGATGAATAGGAGGTGGAGACATACCCCGGTGTACAGACCCCATGTGGACTTGGCTACACTGGAGAACAGGCACATTATACTCACCTATAGACTGGACAGGGCCAAATTCACAGAGCTGTTGTGCCAATTGGAGACAGACCTGATCTCATCTATTCATCATCTGACTGGTATCCCCCCTCTTGTGCAAGTGCTATCAGTGCTCCATTTCTTGGCAACTGGTTGCTTCCAAGTGACAGTGGGCTTGGCAGCAGGAATGTCCCAGCCAGTGTTCTCAATCGCGCTGGCAAGAGTTTTGTCTGCCCCGGTAAAACACATGTGCAGCTACATTTATTTCCCCCTGGTGGAAGATTTGGCCACTGTGAAGGCAGGATTCTATGCAATGGGACATGTCCCCAATATTACTGGGGCAATTTACGGGACACATATTGCGTTTGTCCCCCCACCAGAATGAACAGGTGTTCAGGAATCATAAGTTTCCACTCACTGAATGTGCAGATGGTGTGCCTGGCGACCAGTACGTCTTCCACGTCAATGCTAAGTATTTTGGGTTGGTGCATGATGCCTTTGTTCTGAGGAATAGCAGCATCCCAAATTTGATGGCCCAACTACAGAGGCACAGGGTGTGGCTAATAGGTGAGCCTTGGTCCCCACCCACTATATTTCAGTGTATGCCTTTAGGTGTTACCCCATAGGATTGTGTGAGGCTAAATGTGGTCCCTCAATACTTGCACGTGACTCTGGCTACCCAAACGTATCGTGGCTGCTGACCCCTGTGAGGAATGCCAGGACAGGGGCTGAGGAACGTTGTAATGAGGCATATGGATGAACCAGATGGATCATCGAGAGGACCTTCGGGTTCCTGACGGCCAGGTTCTGGTGCCTCCATCTGACAGGTGGATCCATGTGCTACTCACCCGAGAAGATCTGCCAGATAGTAGTGGCATGCTGCATGTTGCACAACCTGGCCCTTGGACGCCATGTACCTTTTCTGCAGAAGGAGGAGACTGGAGATGTCCCTGTGGCAGCAGTAGACCCTGAGGACAGTGAGGATGAAGAGGCTGAGGATGAGGACAACAGAACATGAGTTATCCGTCAATACTTCCAATGACACAGAGGTGAGACAGAGCAACTGACCATTCCTATGACTATTGGTGTATTCTGTGTGGCTGTAGCATGATGGCATTAACTTACTTTCACCTATGGCTTGTCATTTTACAGATGTTGGTGATATAACAACTGTGTACTGATGTGCTGACTACAGACAGCTACAGGTCATTCTTTCTATGCTCTCACAGTGCTCAGATCATTTGCACTAGATGTGACTGTTTCCATAAATGCTCATTTTCAAAACATAAAACATTAGTAGTCAAGTTGTGTTAAAGGGTGTTTATTGTGGTGCTAAGAATTTGAGGGGAAGTGGAATGGATGGGGTGATGATGGAGGAAAGTCCAGGGTATTCCTCCAGTCTGTTTGTAGCACAGGTCCAGTGTCCAAGTGGCCATAGGAAGGAGAGCAAAGACAGTTCAAAGTTGACAAGGTGACTGTGTGGGACACAAGGGGGACAATCAGGAGAGTGTATTTCCTGGTGGTGATCTTGACAAGTGTCTCTGGCTTCTGTCTGGTTTGCGAGAACGTTCTGCACCTTCTGGAGGGGGAGGATGCAGGTGGCCTGTGGGTCCTGTGGCAGGGCCTCCTGCCCACTAGCTGCAGTGGAAGTGGAGGGCTGGTCAATGGACAGGCTAGTGGTAGGGTCCCGCTACAGTGCTGTTGCCTCCATCATGATGTTGGCCATGCCTGCCAGCACCACTGCTATGGAGATCAGGGTGGTGTTAATGGCCTGCAAGCCCTCCCTGATCCCCTGATACTGTCCCTCCTGCAGCCGCCTGTTCTCCTTCACGTTGTCAAGGATCTGGCCCATCATGTCCTGGGAATGTTGGTAGGCTCCCAGGATCTCTGAGAGTGCCTCCTGGAGAGTCGGATTCCTGGTCCTGTCCTCCCCCTGGGGCACAGCAGTCCCCCCAGTGTCCCTTATGGCCTGTGCCTCTGTCCCCTGTACGGTGTGCCCACTGCCACTGACCACAGGTCCCTGAGTGTCTTGGGAATGAAGTGTGGACTGGGTCCCTGTACAGGTGGGCACACCGCTGACTGGCGTGTCCTGGGGACAGAGGTGTGGGTACGCTGGGTGGGTGCCTTGGTGTTAGATACTGATGGGGGAGGCTCTGTGGTCGACTGTGGGTGGGCTGGGGTGACCGGCTGTCCAGTGGTCCCTGATGGGCCAGGTTGTTGGCCCAGATCTTGAAGTCCAGACTTACTGTCATCACTGGTGGCATCTTCTGTTGGAGGACTGGATAGTCCTGGCACCTCCTCTCCACTGACATTGGCTGGGGCACCTGTGGGGATGCAAGTGATGTATTATGCTTCATGTCTGTGACATATTGTACATCCCTATCTTCCCCTCTATCGTTGGTGTTGCCCTGTCACCTTTTGCTTGTGTATGGTGAAATATTGTGTGATTGTTAGTTTACCTATGCTGTGCATGCTTTTGTGATGGGTGCCAATGCAGGGCTAAGAGGGCTGTCCATGCATTGGTATAGCATGCAGGGCTTGGCATTGGGGTTAGTCATATGTGTAGGTGCAGTATGTGGTATGTGGTAGAGTGATGGGAGTGAGGGTGAGGGTGTGAGATGGCATGCAGGTATAGGGAGTGATTAGTACTAAATATTGACTTGCCAGTGTCCAGTCCTCCGGCTTCTCCAGCGAGTCCCTCAGGAAGCAGTATTGCCAAGACTTGCTCCTCCCATGCTGTGAGCTGTTGGGATGAGGCGGAGCCCACTGCTAGTCCTGTGTATGGCAAGCTGGTGCCTTGCTGCTATAAAACGTACCTTCCCCCGTAGGTCGTTCCAACTCTTCTTGATGTCGTCCCTTGTTCTTGGGTGCAGTTCCACAACGTTGACCCTGTCCACGATTCTGTGCCATAGCTACATCTTCCTTTCAATGGATATCTGCTGGAACTGTGCTCCAAAAAGCTGTGGCTCTACCGTGACTTTTTTCTCCACCATGACCCTTAAATCCTCATCAGTAAAACGGGGGTGCCTTTGTGGGGACATGGGTGTTGTGTGGTGTGTGTTGGTGAGATTGTGTTGAGTAAGGTGGTGGGGTGTGTGATGTGGGGTGCGTGAGGGATGTATGGGTGTAAGTGGTGTGTGTATCTAGTTGTCACAGTGGTCTTGGTGTCAGTCTGGTGGCAATATTTTGTATTTGTAAAAGGTTGTGGGTAATGTGGGTGTGTGCTTTATGGTGCTGTGGGTGTGTGGGTGTGGTGTGTGTATGAGTGTCAGTTGTGTGTTTTTAGTATTGGCCAATGAGGTGTTGTTTTGTATGTGGGTGTCCATTCTGAGCTCGGCGGTATGTACCGCCAATGGTTTACCACTGTTGAATGTCCACTGTGGTGATTCATGAGTCATAATGAGATGGGCGTTGTTTTGTTGGCGTAACGGTATGGGTGTTGGGACTGCCACTTTATCACTGACCTTTGGGCTGGCGGATTTGTATATGTGGCTGTATTCTGTCAGATTGATGTGTGTATTGTGATATGGAGAACGGATATTCGCCACCGCGGTGGTATGTTGGCGGCCGTCACCGCAGCAGTAAGCGGGATTTACCGCCAATGGCATTATGAGAGCCGATATCTTTTTTTCAATATTTTTAGAATAGCTTTTAACTACAAAAACCCTGTATCTTACAGGTTTATTTGGTCCTAACGCCATGTATTGTACCTGAGTCCTAATGCTTTTTTCTTAATGTTTGGTTTGTGGTTAATGTATTGCCTTTGTTTTATGTATGTACTGTATGCTTTTATGACAACTTCTGTCGAATAAAGCTTATTTGATTTGTTTTGCAACCGCTGTACAGAGTGGGTTCCCAGCTCGTGTTTGGAGGCTCTGAACAACCAATGTCCATTTAGGAGTGTGATAACTTCCCAAGACATCAGTGTCAGCTCCAGCAAGCTTTTATTTTGGAGGGAGGAGCAATGGTGGAGAGAGGGGGCAGAACGCCTCGTAGCCTTTTCTTTGCACGGGGCCATGCCCCTACTCACATGGTGAAATATGCTTTTAAGATGGCAGGTCTACAGTCTAGGTGTCCTTGTTTGAGTGACAAAAAGAAGCAAGGAGCGCCCTTAGTGCTCTTGATAGCAATAAACTGAAATTGTAGAGGCTGAAGCCTGCATAGGCTAGGGGAACAGCCCGCCTCCTCAACAACAAGCCAGTTCACATTCAGAACCTTGATCAATGTTACATTATCCCAAACTCAGTGGTGTCCTCACATGACTCAGATGCACAGGAAGGATGCAGCACCCAGAAGTTGTACAGGCAGTACAGCATCAGCATAACACCTTTGAGTCAACACTCACTGGACTGCTGTACTGTGTGATATGTGGCTAGCAGTTTGCAAATTAAGATCAGACTCATAGTAAATGAAAGTTTCTGGCCGACAATGGTTATGTTTACTACAGACTGCATACAATTACACAGTACTTAAGCACATACAAGAAGTGGTGAGGGGTGGATGAAGGGGTGCTTTACGATCAGAATGTGTGAATGCCCACAAACCCAGGAGTTTGTGTGCATTCACAAACTCCTCTCCGACCATTTCACAGCCTGGAAAAAGCTGGATACATCGATTTCCAGGGTAGGAAGGGAAATTGAGAACCACAAATTTAATGGGAGTGTAGATTAAGGGTTTTATCCGTTGTGAAAAAAGGTTTTTCCACTGGAGAGAACAAACACACAAAAATCTCTAATTCCACAGCAGGGTGCCTTTTGCTCAGTCTTTAATTGTAACCTGTGTAAAATATGGATGTGGGAAAGCAGCAGTTGAACTAATACAGTAAAGTACAGCTGCCAATAGTATGTATAGAAACTTACCACTGGTGCTGTTTTTCTAGCAGCTCTAGTGCCAACATTTTTGTATAACACAAATTAGCACACACAGGATAGTAATACTATGTGTGCAGGTTTACCACTGTTTGTGTAAATCAGGCCCTAAGAGCCTAGCCACACCTTCATGGTGTCACTGGGGTGTTTTGATTCTGAATGCAATTCTTCATGCAGTTCCCTGTGCCCAGTATGTGGCGCCATGCAACCCTGGTTGGGCTATGGGGCTCTGATTAGCTCAGCTCATCCACGTACCAGTGGCATTCACTGCTACAGCACTGAAGGCTGTCACTCCGAAGAGTTACAGTTGGTGAGCCCATGATTTTTAGGTCAAGCGTTCGACGTGTTGTGTACTTTTAAGTATACTTATACTGTGGGTTCAAGTAATTTCATTAGTTAGCTCCAGTGGCATTTAAAAATCCTTGCTTGCTAGTGGTCAGTTCTGCCTCTTTGTCCTGCCTTTTTCTCTTTGGGAGCAGCACAAAGTACTGTAGAATTACGCTATATCCTGTTCATCTCTTCTGTGAGGGACATTTTTCTTTTTTGTATTTGCCTGTTTGTCTTACACTGTGGGTGTGTGTTCAATCCCTTCTCCCCACCAGTTCCCTCTGTAAACATAAACCAACAGCAGAGGGGAGCTTTTCCAGGCCGAGCTCACCCTCGTTCTGTTTCTCTTGTTATTTTCAGTCCCGTGTGGCAAGAAAAAGCCCAGTCAGTAATTTACAATCCTAAGAGCTGTAACTCCAGCAAACACAAGACCATTGCATTCCAAATGCTTGTTTTAAACCTGCAGATTTTTATTGGTGTAACTTGACTCTGTGCCTTGCTTTGTCGGTGTAATGTGACCACCCCCCAGGGCTAATTTCTATTTATTGCTTCAAAACGTCCCCCTCAATGGCGAGGTGCATCAGGCTCCGAGCAGAATCTGCCTCTCTGGTCTCTGCCGCTGCCTCTGATGTGGGCTTGTTGTGCCTGAGCCTTACTGAGTGATGGCTCTTAGCACCGGCCTGTTGACATTCAGATTAACTATTGGCCTGCTGGAGGGGGGATAGCATTTGAGGGACATCCACCGGCGCTCTCTCGGTGTCATCGCGCAGGATTCACCATCGCTGGCCGCTGGCCGCTTAGGTTACATATAATGTCGGTGATTACGGTTTTCTTTCTTCGTGTATTTTTATGGTTGTCCACAGCATGCGCCAGCCATCATGGGCCATACAGTTAATGGGCACTATACAGCAATTATTTATTTATTTTAGCAGAAATCAGTTCATTGTTGAAGTGAACAAGAGGCCAGTGTTCTGTATTTGTCTTAAGGCAGTTTTTCTTTAGTGTAAATCGCACATACCAGTCTTTTGGAGAAAATCTGTCCAGGAATGAACTGTGTACACCAGAGTACTGGGGCTGTTTCCTCGTTCCTGGAAGTTTAGGGTAGGGACGGGGTTTTTAAGGTGACCCTTCCGTGCACCTGCAGTTAAGTTCCTAAATCTAGTCCATCAATATATCTCGCCCCCCCCCCCCCCTTCCTCTGGCTGTTTGTGCGCCTCTTATGACTTGTTTGAATGATTAAACCGACTTCAAAATGGGAATGTGTGTTTTAACGGATTGTGCATGAATTGTGAAAAGACACGCACAAGCAGGTGGGTTGGTAACCTAGACAATATACGTGTAATACCACATTTATTTCAGCAATGGAGCATCAGTGAGTCATTCCGCTCCTTTATACAAGACAGGAAATACGTGCAATATCGCGATTCCGGCTGGTGACTATATTGTGCACAAATTCCTGTTTTTATATAGATTCACATCCCTCTGTTGAGCCAGTCTGAAGCCTGCATATGAGGGATTCCTTTTTTAGCACCGCATTCCTCAATGAAGTCACGTCAGAGCGCTGCAGAGTGCATGCTTACAGTGCAAGGTTACAGTCTAGTGTAGTCAGATGAGCGACGAGATAAAACACAGTACAATGTAGGGTGATCAGGTGACCTGCATTTGCTGGGACAGTCACAGTTTTCACCAGCTCTCCTGGCACATTTCAGCAGATTTGGTCATATCCCGGTTTTTAGAGGGGGTCGACTGAAAACAGCGAGAGGCACTTTCTAGGAGTCTAAAGCTGTGCTAGTTATCCACTGTTAAAAGTAAGCAATTTAAATAACAGGTATGATACTGATTTTAAAATGTACCTTTTATTTATTTTCTTAGTGTCACTTTTGTGTTCCTATGTTGATGAGAGCTGTCATTCTGTGCCACATCCTTGATGTAAAATTGTAGTCCTTCTTCTATTTTCGAAAATGTCCAGGTTTTTTGGTTCTCAAGACCTGGTCACCCTAGTACAATGGTGAGTGTTGACGTGTTTTTGTGTAAATGTGGTGGTCCTCTCCCTCACACAATGTCATTGTTTTAAAGTATATATATTATGACATACACATTAATGTTCAGGATCTCCTCTTTGAAATTATTTTATTCCATTTCGTCATTTAATGTGATAGACATATATATGGCTTTGCATGGCCTCACACAGTTTAGAATATGTAATGCCTTTGATTATATTCACCATGTCATATACTTTAAACAATTGTATTTTGGTTGTCAAGCTTTGGAAAAGGAAATGTTAGTGGTCTGAGTCAAATATGTTTTTGTTCCTTTCAGATTTATTGTAAGTGATGCATCTCATTGGCCTGGTTTTAACAAGGGGCCATGGCTCTTTGCGTGTCCCTCTGCACTTGCACTTTCATTTCAAGCCCCTTCTCTCACTACCAGCATTGACGGCCAAATGACACAAATCAGAGAGAGAAAAAGGCTGACAGGCTTTACTAAAACATGTCTAACCTAAAATGAATAAAGCCCAGATCATACACTTGTCCGTAACTGCACAGTATGGAGGTAATTAATGTATGGTAGCTGGATAGCAACATTTTTCTGTACAGTTTTGAAACTTTTCGGGTGTATTAACAGATGCTGCAGTCATAATTCCAGGATGTATACCCTTCACCTGCGAATTAATAGAGTTTTCTTTGACAGACTTTTGCTGAAAGGAAAGGTGGCTGAATTGCTAGTGGCAACAATGTTTTTGCCAGTGATTCCAATCTATGTGGCAAAGTCTGAATATATTGAAATGGGCTGCCAGAGATGTTATTTCTGACTCAGTCTTTTTCTGTTTTTACCAGCCCAGATCCTAATTGGGTCCTAAATAATTTGTGTAAATGTTCAGATACTTATAAAACCCTCCCCACCAATATTAACCCTGTTTCTAAGCATGCTTATCCAGTATTTAATAAACATTTAAATGGTACTTGGGATGGTAGAGTAGATGTCCAAGATCAAATTACAGGGTCCTGTGGGGAAGCCAAGATTAGCACCACTGGTTTTATAGGGGCTTGCCAGAGGTCACAGTTTCAACTCCTGTGGATTCCCCATTGACTAGAATGATCTAGAGACTGTCATCCTTCAGATTAGCCATTTTCTTTGTTTTAACCCCATAGCAGATCAGAGGTGGCCACTTTTGGGAATCTCCCACCTCTAGCAAACATTAATTATAAGCCACTCTATGGTGAACTAATTAACCATCTGAGCCATTTAGGGAATCCACGGATTGCTTTATAAACCCATATGTTCCCACCCTTGTGCTTTCTTATCTAATCTTTAACTTCCTCTGTGAATTTTAAAATGTACTCATACTTTTACGCTTACAGAGGGGGTGTTTTAATTCCACATTTGTTTTTTATCACAGTTACAATTTTCTGACAATACCAAGAGATTGTTTTTTTTGGGGGGGGGGGGAGGGGGGGACTGCCCAAAAACCTATGAAGTCCCACCTGCTATCCCTAAAATTGATTGATCAGAAGAAATGGTCAAAAGGTAACACTTAAAATAGCATACAGTGTGACCTCTCGTATTTTGTAAGTTGTAGGTTTGTTTAAAATCAATCCATTAACATTTGAATTTCAGGGACTTCCAAACTCTCCTGCCTCAAAAAAGAGTAATAACATTATTTTATAATCCAATACCTGGTATGTCTAACATATGGCACATTGTGCTTGAAGATGCATGTTGTCCTAACAATCTTAATTTGCAAACGCATGGGCATGTCTCTAACTTTTTTTTAATTAAAAAGATAGCATACATGTCTGAAACAAAGTGATTGCACACAGTTCAATGCTGATAAATTATTGTATTCTTTATTTAGAACTGCACTTTGGTTCTATTATTTCACTAATTTAAGAGCTAAAAGCCCTTTCTTCTCTCTTGGAAATTGTGATTTCATTCTAAGTACTATTGTTTCTCCTTTTTCATTTTTTAAGTACATTTAGATAATCTATTCATTTCAACAGTTCAAAAATTATTTTCTACACAGCTACTACAAACTGATTAATTGACTGAGCATACAGGTCAATATTAGGCATGAATAAGGGCTAAAAAACCCTTCAACCCTTCAACCACTAGAAACCACGCTTCATCAATGACCATTCTCTCCACAGTACAGCACCAGTACATGCAGTACACCAATCAAATTTCTTACTCTTGATACTTCTGTATATATATATATATATAATATATATATATATATATATATATATATATATATATATATATATATATATATATATACACACACAGTACCAGTAAAGATGCTCACTCAGGACACGATGCAGTAGAACATGAAGTTTACCCCAATACCTTCATGATGCGTTTCAACTGACTAGCAGTCTTGCTCACATGTGAAGGTGTTGAAGTAAGCTTCACGTTCCAATGTATCAAGTTCTCACTGAGGGTCTTTACGGGTACTGCCTGTTTCTGTGTGTACTGCCGGGGGCGCTCTGTCAGTTCAACATTTCACCCCTCAAGGGTCCGGGGTTCCAGATGGAACTACTGTTTTGATAAATATATATATATATATATATATATATATATATATATATATATATATATATATATATATATGTATATGTGTGTATATATGTATACACACACACACACACACACACACACACACACAAACAACTACCTTCACTCTTGGAACTCCGTATGAGAGTGTATGCACAATCAATTAAGTAATTTGAGCCACTAAAATCACACCAAGACTCATTCAAGGTTTAGTAAAAACACATGGAATGACCACAACTTCTAACAATGCTAGATGGTTCCATTAAAGAAACAGAAAATCAATGGGATTAGGAAAAAAGCACCACATCACCCCAGACAGAGCATCAGCACCCTCCTAACATCTCTAACTCGTTTCTAGCAAAGTAATATCAGCTCACTCAATTGTAGTCTATTTCCACAAGGGTGCTTCAGCTAAGCCTCAGCTTTAATTAATAAACAATTTCACAATCCACCTTTGAGGCTCAGGTATACAAAAAACACAGTGCAGAACCAAAGTATGTGACAAAAACAGAGTTTTTGAGGTTTGGCTAAAACCAGTGTGTTTTGCAGTTGAGCTGAGAAGGGCCTTTATTGGACAGAGTGTCAGGTTTTGCAGCACTGTGATAGTGGGCAGAATTGTCTGACATTGGGCTACAGCAGTGGTTCCCAACCGTTTGACTTCTGTGGACCCCCACTTAGTGGAATCTGGGGACCCTCACCGAATCATAATTGAAATCCTAGGACCCCCACTGAGTCATTACTGGCAGCTGGGAACCCAGGCCTAAACACTGTCAATGATTTGAAGTGCCAAACAGCACACACAAAACACACACAACACACAGAAACAAGCTTTCCATCAAACGCACCCAAATGATAACACGTTTTATTTAATTTGTAAACAAATAAAATAACAAAATAAACCTTTTAATTTTAATGGGAAAGTTGATGCTTTTCTAAATTCAATTGAAGCCACGCATTGTCCGTACTATATTCTGTTTGATGCACTTGCACTGCTCCCACAAAACAATCTGAGGATACTAATTTAATTTTCAGCCTCCAATTTTAAATTCTTTGACATTTTTACAGTACGTTTTAACATTTTCTATCTATCTATCTATCTATCTATCTATCTATCTATCTATCTATCTATCTATCTATCTATCTATCTATCTATCTATCTATCTATCTATCTGTCTATCTATCTATCTATCTATCTATCTATCTATCTATCTATCTATCATTAATCTGTTAATATTGGTTAATTTTCTAAGCAGTCACGGACTCCGTTAGGAAGCTTTGTCGACCCACAGGGGTCCACGGACCACAGGTTAGGAACCACTGGGCTACAGTATATGAAATTGGCTGCATTCCATTTTGCTGATATTTGAAACCACACTGCCGTACTGAAAGATACTTTTTATTTAGCACAAGTTAGTCATTGTGTTATATTGCATAGGGCTGTCATACTAAGAATCACTATCCATTCAAGCAGCACTGTTCGATACCTGGAAGCACTGTTTGCTTATCCAATTCGATACATATCAATGTTTCTGTCCTAGTGTGCTTTAAAATTAGAAAATCCACTGTCCCTTTCTTCTGTCCATTCAAACCCAAACTAGTCAGCAATATGCAGACTCTCGCACAAACGCAACCAGCGGTAATCAAAGTCTTTCACTGGTTAAAAAAAGCCAGCTTTTTGACTTCTTCCATAAGACATCTCGCATTACAATATGCCACAACAGTGCATTTATAGCATATATTTTAGTCTGAGAATGCAAGTCTTAGTGCTAGCATTCCCCAAATAGCAAGCTTAATTTTTCTTATTTACTTTTCATTTTAGTCCTTTGTCATGTTTCTACTTAAGAATTATTTAGTAACATAGGGCCAGATGTACAACCTTCAGCTTTTGCGACTCGCAAATTGCAGTTTTTAGCGGCTCGCAATTTGCAAGTCACAAAAGCTGATGTACAACAGTGTCACAGACACTGTTTGCAATTCCTGAATGGGTCTCATGTGACCGCCATCATTAATATTCATTCATGAGGCAGGTCTCAATTTGCTACCCATTGGGAATGGCCGGAACTCACAGGGATGGTGGCCTGTTGGGGTCAGCAGACCACCATATCTGTGACTGCTTCCGAAATAACAGTTGTTTTTTTTATGCATCCTGCTGTCCTTAAAGGAAAATAGGATGCATTTCAAACAAAAAAATTAAATGTTTGTTTCATTTTATGAGGGTAAGCAGTGGTCCGTTGGGCCATTGCCAGCTCTTAAACTTTAAAAAACTAAATCTTTGCTTCCATTCACAAAGAGGAAGGGGTCCCCTAGGGACCCCTTCCCATTTGTGATGGGCTTACCACCTACTTGAAGTAGGTGGCCAACTGTGATTGTTTTGCGACCGCATTCCGGTTGCAAAACAATGGAACATTCCCCTGTGACTTGCTGTTAGAAATGGACACCCTTGGCACACCCCCTCCTAATAGCGACTCCAAAACCCTATTTTGCTAGTTTGTAATATGTTACTGACTCGCAAAATAGAGTTTATACATGCTAGAGGCTGTTTTAGCAGTCACAAACGGGACGAATCTCCATTTGTGACAGCTAAAAACTATCAGGAATCTGGCCCCCGGTGACTCGCTGTTAGGAAGGGATGCCCTTTGCATGCCCCTTCCTATTAGCGACTAACAAACCCTATTTTGCGAGTGTGTAATAGGTTATGGACTCACAAAATAGAGTTTATACATGGGCGATTTAGTGGTTGCAAATGGAGATTAAACCCATTTGTGACTGCTAAAAAGGGCCTCACATCAGGCCAAAGTTTTTTGCACCCACATTTAGGGCCACATGTACTATCACATGAATTTGTGACTTCCTAATTGTGACTTTTTGCGACTCAAAATTAGGATGTTGAAAAATGCGATGTACAACAGTGTCTCAGACACTGTTTGCGATTCCCAAATAGGTATCAATGGACCTGCCTTATCAATATTAAACAACACAGGTCGCAAATTATGACCCATTGGGAATGGGCGACACTCACAGGGATGGTGGCCTGCTGGGGACTGCAGACCACCATAGCTGGGACTGCGTTTTAAATGAAGCCATTTTTTTTAGTGCAGCCAGTTTGCCTCAAAAGAAAACAGGATGCATTTCAAAAACAAAAATGAGATGTTTTCTTTTAGTTTTTTAGGTCGAGTCTGGACGGCGCTTGCGCTGTTGCTTAGTGACTTGTTGTAGATGGTTTTTGAGGTTCAGCTCCACCCAGTCATTGTGATTTGTGCATGCCAGTGTCCTTTACAAATCTTTGTTTGTTACAAGGTAATTTTACACTTTGACCCACCTTTTTTTCAGTTTTGTCTCTGCCTAGGAGAACAAACCAACTAATATCTAAATACACGTCTCACCATTTCAAGATGTGTGCAGGGACTATTTTGATCTTCAATCTGAGGCACTGGAGAGGAGTGCTCGTCTTTCAGAGCTCTGTTGTAAACAGGGTTGTAAATCTTATTTGGTCCCATTTGCTGTGCATTCCAAGACTTTACTCGGTCCTCCATGCTGTCTTACTCATTTGTTTATTTATGGCTTGCTGGTCCAGCCACACAGACCCTGCCACTCATCCTCCATGCTCTCATCTTATTTTAAATGCACTTCGGCCACTGGTCCTAACTATCACAAAAAGAAGTCAGCCATGGAAAGTGAAACAAATCCTTTTTATCAGTAATGTTGTGTGAGTAGAGCATGCATGTATATAAAAACCCCAGGGAATCAGAGAACGGTGTCTTCAGCCATGCTTGCATTACAGGCTGGGACTCTCCCTTGAGGATCATGGCATGAATCAAGAACAGGCTGTGAGGCTTTTTTTTTTTACAAATTGAAAAAAACATCCTGACCATCCAAAACCCCTTTTGCGGGTGAAAATCCATTTTGTTTTAAATGCACTTCGCCCACTGGTCCTAACTATCACACAAGGAAGTCAGCTGTGGAAAGTGCAAAAAATCTGTTTTAACAGTAATATTGTAGAGCATGCATGATTATAAAACCCCAGGGAATCTGACAGCAGTGTCTCCGGCTGTGCTTGCATTACAGACTGGGGCTATCCTTTGAGGATCACTGTATAAATCAAGAACAGGCTTTTTTTTACAAATTCAAAACCATCTTGACTGGCCTAACCGCCTTTTGCGGGTGAAAATCCAGCCCAAACATTTTCTCGAACTAGAAACCCAGGCAGGATCGGTGTTGTTTGGTGAAAGTCCTAGGAGACTCAGAAAAGTGAGCACAACCCCGGCACTTCTTTAGGTGTGTACTGGATTAGGTATCATGCCTGCAAGTTTTGCTAAATTCCCACATAACATAACACTAATATTACCAGAGTCAGTTCATTATGTGTAATAGATGTGATAGTTTTCTAGTAGTAGAGTGATTTGATGTACTGCAACTGACCTCAATAATATGTGGCAGCAGTGCTTAATTTCTAAATAAAAATGTTCTGGTGCCCAAAGTTCTCCTTTGAAATATGCAGCTGCTGCGTTTAAATGTGCAAGCACTGAATATTGAGGCAGCATAATCCTAAATCCATCTCAAGCCTCTTGACTTTCTTCCCTCCCCCATGCTGTCTTACTTGTTTGTTTATTTATGGCTCACAGAGCCCAGCTCCTGTTCCTCCACACTCTCATCTTGTTTTAAATGCACTGGTCCTAGCTATCATATAAGGAAGTCAGTTGTGCAAAGCCTGACACATCCGTTTAAACAGTAACATTGTGTGAGTTGAGCATGCATGTTTATAAAACCAAAGGGAATCTGAGACGGTGTCTTCAGCCGTGCTTGCATTACAGACTGAGACTGTTCCTTGAGGATCATGGCGTAAATGAATAACATGCTATATAAAACGAAATTACATTAGTGGTCATCATATGCCAGGTTACTAACAGCACTGACCACTACAGTGCATCAGGCATGTTTGCAAGCAATACTTTGATGAAACAATTTTCAATAAGGAAAACATATTCAGAGACAAGGCATAGCAGCCATAACTGCAAGGCCTCTAGTAGCAAGATAACACCATCTGTAAAAAGCCTTCCAAATGCCACATAATCTATCACTCAAATATCAGCCTTTACATATATTTTGGAGATGCAGCCACAATGCTCTACAACACAGCTTCTATCACAGGTTCATTCATCACTTCCTAAATAAAACACCCATCCCTCTCAATCTTCCTTTCTATCTACTCTGTGCTGCTCTCACCTCTGTATATTCACTATGCCACATAATTCAATTACACAAATACACTCCATACAATTCCTCCCTACACAATTCCACAACCAACAATTGCTAATCAAACTACAAAGTTCAACTCCACACTATATACATCCCCTACACTCCAAACCAAAACACATAGATAAAAGACATTGTCATTACCAAATCCAATAGCTCTAACTCTCATAAATGCAAGACCTATTGCATTGTAGATGCTTGTTTGTTTACTGGCTAAATATTGTGTGTTTTGCACAGCTACTGTGATCCTTTGGTAATCACTAATAACTGCTGCTAAAGTTGGCGGACTGGATGTTGAATGTGCATATGCAGATTACCAAGACGACAGACAAAATTACCTGGTGGCATTACCTAACCGCCTTACCTAGTTATTATCATTCATGCATGTTACACCTGAAGAAGCATAACATGCACTGAATCATGTTCTGTTCAAACATGCACATATGTGAGTCAGGCATACCAGCATCATGCTACATATGATAATCAATGTTGGAAGTTAGCTGCTGACTCTTCTCTGCGTTGCAATGCGAGTTAGATAAAATTATCTTGAATAACTTTCTATTTCATGTTAAAAATAATTAAAGTTCACTAGAGAACAAGCATTGGCAATAGTCTGGCTTTATTATAGCTATGCATGCACACAGAATTAGTCTTTGGCTGGGTTTGCGTACAGCAGCAATTAAAACAAGGGCAATTGGCTTTCTCAGTTTGTTTTTCGCTAGAATTCTCCAGTTCCGAGTTGAAACAGCCCTTCTTAAATGTCAATGTGTCTATGCAGTTCCTCCAATATGAAGAGGTTGGATCCTGACTAATATCTCACCTTAGTTAGACTAAGACTAGAACATTCATAAAACAGTTCTTTATAAAGCCTCAGCTAGTGTAGCCACTTTTTGGGATATGGCTATAAGCACAGGTCTCCTCCTGCTGATCTATACAATGTGTCATAGAGACAGATGAAAGAAGACTGCCTCTCCATGAGAGGTCATAGCGAGCACAATGCATACTGCTCCCATAGCCATTCCTTGTATCCAAACAGTCCATGGCACTATCAAAGATGCCCTCTGTGTACTGGAAAGGCTGAAAGAGAAGACAGGCTAGTGTTACTGGAAAGGAACTTCTTTGACACATAATGCTCAAAATCATGAAGTACTGTTGTCTTTTTGCTTCTTTTGAACAAACCCAGTCGACTTAGGACCACAACCCAAAAAACTGCATTTAAAACGTTGATGTCCTGTCAGCATCTTGGTATGGTTTTGCACATATTGAACCTTTCGCTATCAATAAACTGCGTAAGAAAATGTTAAGTGAACTTCCTTTCATTTATGTCACCTTCCATGGTAGCTATTAATACTACCAGGAGTAAAATGATATGGGGGAGACTGAAGAGGGTTAGGAGTCCATCTATTTCTGTGCCTCTGACAATGAAAAGAGGAAATAAAGACTCACACACAGAACCCTAAAATGATGGTGGGCGATAGGGGTAACAACAGTTGATTCTTGTTCCATCTGCAGTACAGCCGATGAGTGTTTGAAAGGTATAAACGGCAGAGACAACAGTAAGAGCAAACAACAAAGGGAATGGAGGTGCTAAATATAAAAACACAACAGGTACGCCCTAAAGCAAAATGCTAGACTCTTTTTAACAGATTGTAACTTAAAGGAAAATTAATAAGTGCGAATGCATGAAAACTATGGGCCATATGTATAAAAAATGGCCTTGCGAATCGCAAACAGCGATTTTTAAGAAATCGCTATTTCCGAGTCGCAATTGGCCATGTAACAAAATTGCGATTCAGAATTAGCGATTTCTTAAAAATCGCTATTTGTGGTTTGCAAGGCCCATTTACCGAATCGCAATTTGCATTATCGCAAATTGCGATTCTTTTGCGATTCGATAAAAAATCGCGAATTGCGAGAAATTTCTAGAAAGCACACTTGGAGGAGCCTGATGACATCACAAGCAGGAAATTAGTCATCTCAGGCAGTTTCAGGTGCCACACCCAAACCAGCATCCTGAGAGAGAGCAGCCCAGCCACACAGAGCAGCACTCAGAAGGAGGCAGCACACCTGAGCAAGGATGGACACCCCAGCCCAAGCACAGGAGAAGGGAGAAAGGAAGCGCAAACTAAAATTCAGCAAGCAGGAGCTTGAGGTGCTCACAGAGGAGGTGGTCAGGAACCATGACCGCCTTTTTGGAAAAAGCTCACTCCAGGTGCCTGAGAGTGAGAAAAGGAGACTATGGGCGGATATTCAATAAAAAATCTGCGCAATTGGAGTGGCACAGTGCTCCGTAGAAGAAATTAAGAAGAGGTGGTATGACCTGCGGTCCCGTGCGAAGGAAAGGGTGGCAAGGAGACTGCAGGAGGCCAGGGGCACAGGAGGTGGTCCACCCCACAGAGGCACCATCCACCCCATTAGAGGACCTAGTCGAGTTCACACTCCTCCCTGAAGCTGTGACAGGGGTCACAGAGATCGACACCTCCGGCACACCAAGTACCAGCCAAGGTAAGTAGCACATACAATGTATTTAAGTAGAGTGACACCCAGAGGAACACAACTCACACAACACAGTGTAGAGAAGTACCTGTACCTTTATTACCAATGTGTGACCGCAAATGTAACAAACATAACTGACATGCTGCATATTGTCGTTGCAGGTGGGCCAGGCCCAGCAGCCACAGCATCAGCACACGTAGGCGAGACAGACACCCATCCGGCCTCCGATTCCAACACCAATGGGTCTCTCACAATTGCGCCTGTCTGACGCAGGCCCAGGGCACTGCCACTGCCAGAGCTCAGCCAAGACTCAGATGAGCAGCAGGAAGGGCCAATTTCCCCATCACCAACAGGCCGGCGCAGCCAGTTGCAGGAGGTCAGGTGTCAGCAGACCACGCAGGATGGTGACAAATACCGGGGCACAGCAGCATGAGGCAGGTGAGGGTCCCTCCTTGTTTGGTGGGCTGGAAGCTACTTTGTTGCAGCAGCAGCGCCTACAAAACAAGAGGATCCTGGGTTTACAAAAGAATTTGCGCCAACATAACAGCAACATGGTGGGCCTGCATCGCCAGCTTGAGTCCCTCAATGCCAACATAGAACAGCTGCGTGAGTGACAGGTGCAGGCATCACAGGACAACAGAGACCTCACAAGTGCTGTCCATGAACTCTGCCAGGAGCTGTGCAATTAGAGGGTGAGCCAGCGCAGACAGGAGCGCAGATTTAGGAACATGTTTGGCAGCTTCTGTCGTTCTTCTAACAGGGTGGCAAATGCAACTGCACTGATTGCCCGTCGTGCAGTGGCTGCACAAGTGGAGGCAGCACACAGCAGCAGGGATGTTGTGAATGGACTGGTACAGATCACCAATGTGATCAACCACATAATGGGTCAGAGGTTAGCCACACCGAGTGAGATTGCACTGGGGGACACTGAGGACAGTTCCAGCCTTAGCAGTGTAGCCGTACCAGCACTGGACACCAGACAGCGCAGTGGTGTGCGTGGCCGCAAAAAATGACTGTAGCTGCCAGTGGACTTATGTTTTCACTATGACGTAATAGTGCATTACTCAGGTCCTTCACTGTTTCTAGTTTCTCACGTAACCTTTTTGTTGCTATTCCTCACACGTACATTACCTGACTTAAGGTAATAAATGTATTTCACTACAGGTACAGTTGTCAGAGGATTTGTGTCATTTATACTCACGTCTGAAATGGTTGTGTGTGATGTCGGCATGCCTTTGCCTTCCCTCTGCTGCACTGGTCCTGTCTGCTGGATGTAGGGGTGGTATGGGATCATCATCCTCATCAGATTCAGATTCACATATTTCTACAGGTATGCCCCTGGTGGTAGCTATATTGTGCAAGATAGCACAAGTAGCCACTATTCTACATGTCGTCTCTGGACTGTACTGTAGTGCTCCTCCACTTTTGTGGAGGCACCGGAAGCGACTCTTCAGCAGTCCAAATGTGCGCTCCACCACATTGCGGGTTGCCCTGTGTGCTGCATTGTATCTCCATTCAGCAGGTGTCGCAGGGCGTCATCATGTAGGTGCGCACTGCGTAGGCACTGTCTCCTGGAAGGGACAGAGGGTATGATAAGAAGTGGGCCATCTGACATCAGCATGCCATCAATGCGCCATTGTATAGAGGGACAATACCTAGTAGATATCCTTCACCAAACTCCACAGCTAGCAGTCTTGTGTGAATCCCGCTGTGACGAAAGATGTACGAATCATGTGTGCTCCCTGGGTACCTGGCCACAAGATCAGTAATGATGCAGGAGGCATTGCATATCACCTGTATATTCATTGAATGTCGGTATTTCCGGTACACATACTCTGTGGCGGATGGTGGACATATTGCCACATGTGTCTCCTCTATGGCACGTAAGACGTGGGGGAACTGTGCTATCTGGTAAAATTCAATTTTTGTCTGCTGTATTTCCTGTGGGCTGTGGGGGAATCTGATGTACTGGTGTAGTTTGCTCAGCATGGCGTTGATAAATGCAGTGAAAAATCTGGAGAGGGTACTCTGTGAGACCCCTCCAGCTGCTGCTATGACCCCTCGATAGCTCCCTGAGACGAGTAGGTGGAGGGAGCATAATACCTGCACATGGGTGGGTATGCTGTGAGTCCTTAGTGTTCTGCGCTGCAGTATGGGTTGTAGCTCAGCTATCAGGTCAAGTATCATGGCTGAGTTCAACCTATACCTCTCATATATTTCCTCCTCTGTCAGGTTAAATAGTGTGATGCGCACTCTGAAAATGCTCTCCTGTCTCCTCCTCCCTCTCCTCAAACCTGCCAAGATCCTCATCCTCCTCGCCATGACATAGAGTGCAGCCATTGTGGAAAAGAGTCTGAGGCATTCTGGGCCTCTTTACATAGGTTGCACCTGGTTACCACCTGGTTTCACTTAGTGGTAGGTTGCATGTGCAAAATGCCATTCTGCGAAAAATCGAAATTTGCGATTTTTTGATGCATCACTTTGCGACTTGGATTTTGCGACTCGCAATTTACGCCTCGCAATTTCCTACTGGAAATACTGAATCACAAATTGCGACTCGCATTACCAGGTCGCAACGCAAAAAATCGCAATTTTTGCGATTTCTTATTTTTGGTCTGCGAATGCCTTTCATGCACCGCCGACCACCTTTTTGCACTCGCAAACGGCGATTTTTGTGATTCGCACCGTTTGCGAGTGCAAAAAAGTTTCATACATCTGGCCCCAAATCTCTAATAATCAAGCCACCTCCCCATCCGCTCACCAGGTGCTCGCACTTAACAGTTTTTTGGAGACAAGGGAGAACATGCCCAGCACAGGGCTGTGATGTTTTCAGAATTGCTGCTGCTTTCGTCGTGTCTATGTTTATTTTTTATTACTTTATTCAGGTACAGTGGCTTTCCATACAAGTGGGGCATGCATATGTTCATACATAATAAGCATAAAGAAACTGAAAATAAAAAAGGGAGCATGCAGGGAGGTGCATCACAAAATATTGATTTTTTAATGTCATTGAACAAGAATATTGTTGACAATATATTCCCGGGAAAACAATATCAGGATCATAATACTGTCTGCGGTAATATCGTCAGTTGTGTAGTTGTAGGAAAGTATTAGTTAAAGCTAACGATATTTAGGTTCAGGGCTACGATCAAGGTTTCCGTTTAGGGTTAGGTTCAGAGCTGGGGTTCGGTTCGGGGTTCTGGTTGGATTTAGGGCTATAGCTAGGTTTAGGGATGGTTAGCGACATAACAAGGTGTATAGTAATATTTTGAGTATTTGCTATACACTTTAACGTTATATTGTCATATGTATATACATTTATGTGGCATTCATATGCCAAAACCAATATTTTTGCAGTATAAATGTAGGTGATATTACGCACATACTAACAATACAAACAATTTAGGCAGTGTTTTTCCTACACTAGCTACAATAAAAATGTACTGAATATTCAAGTACCCAGTATCTAAAAAAAAGGAAGAATGGGTTGGAGCAGGTAGGATTAAAAAAGGCACAGCAGGATTGGGGGAATGGGGGCCGATTTAGATTATGGAGGAGTAAAATACTCCCTCGTCCTGACTGAGCACCTGTCTCCTAAATCTAGAGATATTCCCTGAATCTATAGATGTCTGCCAGCCCAGTGGAAATCTCCTACTTTGGCAAAAGCTGCCGTCACAGAGGTTCCTGTCAATGTAATAAACGTTTGATGGGGGACTTCGTCAACCTGATGGTACAGTCTGTCAAACTTTAAACTTGTGTTTTTTTATTTATAAAAACAAACTCCCAAGCAAGACTTTGTTTTTGAAAATCACTGCCCCTTACTGCCACATTTTACCTGGTGGTGACGGGTAGTGAAAACTGGCCATTTGACAGCCAACTCTGTATCTCTTGGGTGGCAAAATGGCCAAACATCTGATGGCCCTTACTATGTAAGGCCATTAGAAGATTCCTACAGAGGTGTATGTCAGCAGCCAAGATGGAGTGGTTGGACATGTACTTTTAGGTTTTACGCACCCTGTTAGTGCAAAATTCCTACATCCGTTTTTCTGCGAGGTCTACCTCTCCCATAGGATAATATCGGAGTTACCGTATTACATTTTGTAAGTGTTATTTTCAAATGGGAACAGGTAACCAGTTCATGTTTCGTGTCTCTGAAATCAAATCACAATTTAAAATCTAACGGCAAAGTCAGATTTTAAATTGTAATTCTGAAAATGCCGCTTTTAGAAATGTTCTTGCTTTAGCAATTTGGAACCTGCAGCCTCTCTCTGGGTGACATGACTAGGTGTGGGTGACAGGCATCTTGTATACCTCCTAGACAGCCACACACAATGTGGCGCTTAGGTGTGACTGGATGGGCCACTACTGTCATAACGGAAGGGGGAGCTTGGCCCAACCCTATTTACACTTGAACAGGCTGTGTCCTGTCTCCACACAAAGGGCTGCATAGCTCCTGTAGTTAGTATGGACCAGGGCCAGGAATATAGGACACCTGTGCACTCCAAAGGCATGCCTCTAGAAGCTTCTCCCCACTTTAAAGGCACAACTGTGTATAAATACCTGACCTCAGACAACAACTCTTCAGTACACTTCCTGACCTGTGGATTCTCTGCCAGGAAGCAGGACTGCTGTGCGTTGTCACTCTGCTGGGCTGTCGCTTTGAAGGAACTGCTGCCCTACTGCGCTGACTTGCTTCCTGCTGCCCTCTTGCCTGTGGAGTAAGAACTGGAGCTGCAACTTTAACCCAGGACCCCAGAGTGACTCCAAGGGCTAGTCTGCTTTCCTCCTGATCTGAGCCTCGAGGACATAAAAGGCTCCCCAATATACTGAACCAGCCCTTGGACCCAGCTGCTGTGAGTTACTGACTCCCAAGAGGTGCCCCCAGGTCCTGTTCCGTTGGTGTGGCTCAAGGGCGCTGAAATGAAGCTTTTGGGTTCTTCGTAACTGCAAACATTGCCATTTGCACCAAGACCTCTTCATTCACACCGCAAATCAGCACAAAGCTCAGTCAGCACAACTCTTTGCACCGCAGCTTTGCCGGTTTGTGGGGACCGCCAATGTGAAGCTTCAGCAGCATCCACCTGTGACTCTGGCTGGCTCTTCGTGCTTTGCCTACAGTCTTCCGTGATGCTCTTGCTGCTCCTCCCAGCCCTTTTCAATGTAAACGTGAATCTTGGCACAAACTTGAGAAGGTACACTTCAGCTGGCCTAACCTGGTGACTGTAGCCGACCAGCGCTCTATCGCGGTTGGCCTGAAAGTGTGACTGTGACCAAGCCCAGCACAACCGGATATCCCTATTTAGAGTGTTTGTGCTTTTGGTGCTATTTTCAATAAATTCTTTAAAAATTAATTTCTCCGGTTCTAATGATCAGATTTTTGTCATTTTGGACTTGTTATTAAATTTTGCTCTATTTTTCTAATCTGGTGTGGGAACCTTTTACTGTTGTGTTTTTACTGTGTTACTGTTTGTAATGTGTCACACAAATACATTACACATTACCTGTAAGTTAAGTCTTACTGCTGTCTGCCGAGTTACTAAGGGGAAGAGCAGATGCTAATTTATGGTTGGGTTGTACCTTACTCTGACAAAAATTGTGGTTGCTGCTTTTTAGTTTAATTTTAAGGGAAAAGTTGAAGTTTTTTTAAATGTAGCTTGATTTCTAAAAGATGAAGCCATATACTAGACCAGTAGTCTTCAAACGTTTTGATGCAGACCAATGTATAAAAAAATAAAAATCACCCCCAGGATTTTTCACAATTATTTACTTAATTTACCAATATTTAAATATGATATGTCTAAGCATATTTAAACATTGCAGTTAATTTCTGTCATCCTTTTTAAAAATGCAATCAAATATGCCTACTCCCAGCCAGGAAATAAATGATGAAAGATGTTAGTGATGGCCCATTACAGAGTTGCTTACTGTCCCTTATTTATTCACTTTATCAGCATGATACTTCTCTTGGCCAGAGTCTTGCACCACCCTGGGATCAATTATGTCCCTCCAGGAGGTCCCATACCCAGTATGAAGAACTCTGTGCTGGGCACTAGCACATCACTTTGCCTTTTTTGCTCCTAATGCATGTTCTCTTTTGTCAGTGCTTCAACTGAGACTGCCACTCATCCATACTAGATTCCCTTTGCTCTGCTTGCACTGCTCTCATCACTCAAGATAGGATACAAGCTGCATTTTAGCCTCCAGTTTCAACTTCCTTCACATTTAGAGAGTCATTCAAATTTTACAATTTTATTTTTTATGTACATATACTTTATTGGTCTGCTAACATTTTTTACATTTCTAAACAGCTGTAGACCAAATTAAGAACCTCTGTCCTTCAGTATTTTATTTCTCACCTCCTTAAATCATGAGCAGGCTGTTAGGATATGATGCAATGTCTCCATTTCTGGGTTACTACATTGGGAGAACTCGGAGGTTCTCTGACCCCATTGCTTGTTTCTCTCCTTTGCTTCTTTGCCATCTCAAAAGCCCTTCACTGTTTCTCCAGATTTGTGAGCTTGGTTGTGTACGGTTAGTTCTTTCCGAAATCCCTTTCCATGGGATAGTGGCTCGTGCTTCAATTTCTGTTTCTCGCTGCTTCCATATGCTTGCTTAAGCAAGTCCAACTGCAGAATAACTAGGAAAACAATACCCTGCCTAAAGCTAAATTCTCCAAGCCTTTCTTTGAAGTGGTTTTCCAGTCCCTCTGGAGGAGTATGCCCTTCTTATTAAGTTCTCCATGCAATTCATTCCTAGGTAGCAATGAGTGCGTTTTCATTTCTTTGACTTGTCACCCGATGCCATTACTTTGAATGATTTGCAATAGATTTGATTTTTTTTTCTCTTGCAATACTCCACTGCTTTTGTGAGTAGATTCTGAAGAACTTTGGTGTTTTATCACAAGAACATAGTCACTTGCAAATTGGGGAATGGTTAATTTATCCTGTGCATTTTTGATAGATAAACTGTTGCAACTTTGAGGTCAGCTAGTAAATCATTCAAGTATAGATTGCATAGAACCGAGGCTAGCAGGGCACCCCTCATGCACTCCTCTCCAGCTGGAATTTATCTCCAAAATGCTCTAGTTCATAAATAGGGTATTTGCATTCTGGATCAGTGCACAGTTTGATAATTACTGATGGTGTGTGGGTTCACAGATGCGCACTTTAACTTTACCTGGGTCCCACCCTGTGTATCAGGTTGAAGACAGTAGTTGTGGAAGATTGTATGGATGCCTGCTGCAGCTGGAGAAACATCACAGAGAAGGAGGGGTCCTCCGCCCTTGCAGTGCACTGGCCTGAGCACACCAGTAACTTGCAGAGAGCCATCAAGAGCCTCAACAGCTGGATCACCTCATGTGCTGGCATCTGGCTCATCCCAATGGCGAGAGCCCAACCACAGGCTAATTGGAGGAGCGCATGCTGATGAAAAGCCACTGCAAGCAATTGGAGCCAAATGGAGAACAAGTCAAGACATATCGCTGACACAATATTGAGGTAAACAATATCGTTTGACAGAAATATTGTGTCAAAAATATAATTTACCAAATATCACATCCCTATACTTGTAATGGTAGATAATGGTAGGTACACAAATATTGGAAATATTGGAAATAAAAGACAGTAATTTTGTCCAATAGATTGTTTTTATCTATCTATCTATCTATCTATCTATCTATCTATCTATCTATCTATCTATCTATCTATCTATCTATCTATATATACATACACACACATTTCAAAGTAGTAAATCTTAAAACGTTAATATATGACATTAATATAAAGTAAATTAAATAAATTCCACTAATACCTAATACTATATAAATATATACTTATATATATATATACACACACAAACACACATACGTATGTATATATGTGTGTGTTTATATATAGGTATATGTATGTATACACAAATATAGTATCACAATTATTAAATATATATATATTTTACATTACATTACATTTATTTTTTAATTGTTTATATTTGCTACTGTAAAACGTACACACAGACACACACACACATATTTATATGTATCTCTCTTTCTCTATCTATCTATATAAAAAAAGTATATATATGTATATATATATATATATATATATATATATATATATATATATTCTTCCATGCATATGCTCACAAAAGAGCTCCAAGTGGCCCAAGAGGGGTGGTGCAGCAAAAATACCAGCAGAGCACTCCGGTTAATCTCTTCTCAACCACAAAATCAATATATATTAGCAGCACTCTAAGGAGGTCAAAAGAGAAGTAAGTTTATTCAGCACAACGCGTTTCGGCGGACTAGCAGCCTTGGTCACGTGCATCATTGCACGTGACCAAGGCTGCTAGTCAGCCGAAACGCGTTGTGCTGAATAAACTTACTTCTCTTTTGACCTCCTGAGAGTGCTGCTAATATATATTGATTTTGTGGTTGAGAATATATATATATATATACACATACCCATCTATCTATATATCTCTCTCTATCTATATAACAAGTAAATAAAACATAGAAAATATTGACAATTCAATTATAAAATGTTAAATAAATAAAATATAAAAAATCCAAAATCCAAAATCAGATTACACAAGATTTTGTAAAAATGTAATTAATTAAAGATATAAACAAGTAATTAACACAAATAATAAACAACAATATATTTAACCAATATTAGCAAAAACATTGTAGTTTTGGAATATTAGATATACTATTCCCACTACAGTTTATGCAACAGTAGGGAAAATGTGTACTTTGGACGGGTTAAATGTACTATTCCCACTCCAAACAGTTCAACAGCAGGAAACGTTTTAAACTTCATAAGGGTTCAATTCAGTATTCCTACTCCAAACAATGTAACAGTAGGGAAAGTGTTAGGCTTCGATTGGGTTCAATCTACTATTTCTACTTCAGTCAATGCAAAACTAGGGAAAACAAAGGACTTTAGAGTGGTTATATTTACTTTTCCTACTCCAGTCTATGCAACAGTAGGGAATGCATTGGATTTTGGAGTGGTTACATTTACTATTCCTACTCCAGTCAGTGCAAAAGGTAGTGAAAACGTTGGACTTCAAAGAGATTCATTTCACTATTGTCACTGCAAACAGTGCATCAGTAGGGAAAGTGTTGGCCTTTGGAGAGTTAAATGTATTATTCCCACTAACTCCAAACAGCGAAACAGCGGACAAATTGTTGGACTTCAGAGGGGTTAAATTTACTATTCCCACTCCAAACAGTGCAACAGTAGGGAAAGTGTGGGACTTCAGAGAGGTTAGATTTACTATTTTCACGCCACTCAGTGCAAGAGTAGGGAAGGGGTTGGACGTTGAAGTACTTATATTTACTATTCCCACTCCAGTCTAAGCAATAGTTGGAAAAGCATTAGCTTTTGGAGGAGTTACATTCCCAGCCCAGTTCAGCACAACATTAGAGAAACTGTTGGACTTTGGATGGGTTAAATTTACTATTACCACAGCAAACAGCACAACAGTAGGGAAAAAGTTGGACTTAGAAAGGATAAGAATTACTACTCTCACTCCAGTCTGTGCAACAGGAGGAAGAAATGGACTTCGGAGAGTTAAATTTACTATTCCCACTCCAATCCAAGCAACAGTAGGGAATGTACTTCACTTTAAACCTTAAATAGATTAGATTAGATTATACCATTTATAGAGCGCATGGCTACCCTAGGGTTTCCCAGCGCTAATGGACCTAGACCAAAACTCCGCAAAGCCAATAACAGATCTAAAACAACCAAGTTTTTAGAGCCTTTCGGAAATTATATTCTTGGCTCATCAACCACAACTTGGCTCCCCGAAAGGCTAACGTGGTTCCGCCCCATTTGACTTTCTTTATTTTGGGTAGGGTAGCAAAAGTGGAGGTGGCAGATCTCAGAGCTCTATTTGGCCTGTAGAAGGTGGCAAGGTTCTTCAGAAGAGGAGCACCCTTATCATAAAGGGACCTATGTATATAATATAGGGCCTTGAATTTTATCCGCTGTTCGACGGGTAGCGAATGTAAAGAGACTAGGCCGGTCTTTACGGATGACCATCTAGGGATATCCAACAGCAACCGGGCAGTGGCGTTCTGGACCCTTTGCAGTTTCTTTTTAACATAAGATGGAGAGCCAAGAAAGAGTCCGTTACCATAGTCTAGTCTTGACAGGATAGTGCCCTGCACAATGAGTCTCTTTGCCAGGGCTGGGAGGATAGCAAAGACCTTCCTTAAGAGTCTGAGAAGGCTGAAGCAGGTAGATAATATATGTTTAGCATGAGTATCCAGTGTCAAAAGAGGATCAAACCAAATCCCCAAACACTTGATCACTTTCTTAGGGCGCAGCAGGTCTCCCAGCGCTATGGAAATCCTTTGCTGGGTACCTAATCTAGGTTTTGGGCCCAGAATCATTAATTCCGTCTTTTCCTCATTTAGTTGCAATTTGCTGTCAGCCATCCAACCTGAAACAGCTGGCAGGCAGGGGGACAGTATGGCCCCTTCCAGAACCACATTGGAAGAGAAGGAAACAACCAATTGAGTGTCGTCGGCATAGGACACCAACGTTAGTCCGAATGACTCTACCAGTGAGGCTAGCGGGCCATGTATATATTGAATAAAGTAGGGCTCAATGATGAGCCCTGTGGGACACCACACTTATACTGTGGTTTGTCCGAAAGATGGGAACGGTCCACGACCTGAACAGATCGAACTTCTAAGAAGGACATAAACCGTGCCAGAGCATGATCCCTAATCCCAATGTTCCTCATCCTTCGAATTAACACTTGATGGTCGACCGTGTCGAATGCTTCACTCAGGCCCAGCATAATAATTACTGTGGTATGTCCCTGGTCTATGCACTTCCTGGCTACCTCCATGACAGCTAAAAGCGCTGTTTCCGTACTATGCCCTGGTCTAAAGCCCATCTGGGTGGGGTGAAGAAGGTATTAGCTTCGAGAAAAGTGGAGAGCTGTGAGTTGATGTGTTTATCTAATATCTTAGCAGGAGTAGGTAGAAGGGAGATGGGCCTATAATTCTTCAAAACTGCTGGATCCAGATTGGGGTTTTTCAGCAATGGTTTCACTATTGCATGCTTCCATGAGCTGTCCACTAATCCTTTAGTGATGGAGGTGTTAAGCAATTCAGTAAGAACTGGACCTATGGCTTCCGCTCCTTGAGCAAGTATATCAGGAGGGGCAGGATCCAAAGGAGATCCTGACTTCAGGGAGGTGAGAAGCCCTATAACCTGTGCCTGAGAGAGAGGGGTGAAATGGGAGATGGATATTAAACTATTTTTGATGGGATTCTCCCCCTCTTCATGTATAGGACTAGTGCTGACAAAGTTTGAGTAAATATCCAAAAAATGTTGTTGAAAGAAATAGGCCAGAACATTACTATGTTCTATGGAAGCTTCCATAGGAGTCTCCTCCACTGGTGCTTGAATAATCTCTTTTAGGATCTGGAAACCTTCTTTAGGGGAACCAGCCGCTTCTTCAATTCTCTGCTGATAGGAGCTTTGAGCTAATTTAATCTTGGTATGGTATCTTCTAATGGCTTTCCTGTACGTGTCCCTGTCCACTAAATCATATGTTTTCCTCCAACTCCTCTCTAGCTTTTTGCACTCTTTTTTTATGAGATACAATTGGGGGGTGAACCATAGTGCACTGGTTTTCCTGCGCGGCCCTCCTTTTTTCCTACTAGGTAGAACCATGTCCAAGCTGTCCGTTATCCAATCATTGAAAGCCATAGCTTCATGGTCCAACCTGTCCATGAACTGGGCGTTACAGCTGTTCAGGGTGGCTATAAATTTCTTTCTGTTTAGCTTATTCCATTGTCTCCCTATCTGCAAAAAATGGTCTGACCAGGCAAGCGGGATGGGGGTTTTGCAGGATAGAGCAGACGTGTTGCTAAAAACTAAATCAGTAGTGTGTCCCTTTTCATGTGTGGGGCCTTTAACCAGTTGAACCAGGCCAAGCGACTCCATGTCCCCATCAGGCATCTAGATTCTAAATGGTCAAGGGTCTCGGCATGAATTAAAATCGCCTACAATAGTAAGGTTAGGTTTGGAGCATATAGTGTCGACTATGTAATCTGAAAGAGAGTCCAGAAATTTCTCTGGTGGACTAGGGGGACGATATCAAGCTTGACTCCAACCATAGTACTGAAGCAGCTTTCTTCACCACCACTGGCGATGTCTGCATGATCCTTGACAGTGGAGAAACTGCAGCACTCATTCTCCTGAACCTCTCTGCAGCAGTTGACATGGTCTCACACCTCATATTCATCATGCATCTGCATCAGGTTGGCATGCAAGGACCGATTTTCAGCTGGATCTGCTCCTTTTTACCGGATAGAACACAAGCTGTAATCCTGACCTCTTAATCCTTGGAAGCCTATCTGTTACAATAAATTTGCCAGAGTTATTAACTTTTTAAGTTCAAAGGCAAACTGGCTGTTTATTGCATACATAAATATTCTACACTTACTGGAGATTTTTGCAGATGTTCCCAAAGTGGTATAGCAGCCTTGTATGGCTATGTGTGTTTAAGTATTGTTTGTGTCATTGCCTGTTCTAGTCTATTATACATTTGTGTGCACATAGTCGTTAGTTTTTACTTTGATGTGGTTTAAAGGTTTAAAAGTTCATAGTAAGTTGGACTTTGTAAGGCAGCAATGCATAAACAAAGGGTATGCTAGTGCTGTGATATATTTAGCATATATGGGGTATACATGGACACCTTTTAAACGTTCAGTCCATTATCCACGTTTAAAATAGGTTTAGTCTTGGAAAGCTATTTACAGTTGCAACTATGATTATTCTTCTGCTGTAATTGTAGATTTCACAAATAAAGGAAGGATTCTGCATTATATGTAGTGATAGAATATCTATGTCTTTGTAGCTTCTGGGGTAGCAGGGGTTTGACGCGGGACCTTTTTACTACATGATGTTCGTCAGTTTAAAGTAAGAATTGGTAGTAGTTGACATGTAATGTGCTCAGGTGCTTTGGAGAGTATGTCTTAAACGTGTAGTAGTTGGATCTTGGGAACTAGTGCTTGCCTCTTTAAAATCTTGAAATATGTGTCTTACTTCTATCTCTGTTACATTTGAGGGTTGGTTGTTTTCTCTGATGTTAATTACAATATATTTTTTTTTGTTGCAGCCCTCTCATAATAAGTGTATGCATAATATTTAATATATTTACAATTCACGTTCCTGGTTCTTGAGCTTACCTAGATAAATGTATACCTTATGTATAAATCCAGATGCTTGCCATTTCCTGATGCAATTTGTGTGGGTCTTTTTACTGGTATGTCCGTTATGTCTGAGAGTAGTATAATTTTAAAATTAATTATTATGTTAAATGTTCTTTTGTTAGTTAATACAATTTTAAACTTGCTTTGAAATGCTATACATTTTATACCTACATATGTGCTCTTGCTTTAAGTTGCACATGATTTTCTTCTGTTTATATTCAATGTTGTTGAGATTTCCTTTTCTTTTGGTGAGAAAATGTTTTTTTTAGTTACTAATAATACAGGTTTGGTTAGATATTGGGGGGGTTGGGTTTTACTTTTAAGTTTAATCTGTAGGAGTTGTTTTATTTTTAGAACAGTGTTTACTTTACTTACTTTTGAAAGTGTTTTTGTCTAGTTTATGAGTGTGGAGCTGAAGTTTTTACTTTGAATTGCTTTGTTTTTGCTGAAGTGCTTCTTTAGTACCTAAAGATTAATATACACTAAGAGTTTAGTAATGTATTTATAGGTATGTGTTTTAAAATTATGTCACATTACATTGCAGCTTATTTAAATGTTAAACTTACTTGTGAATGTCATTTTTATTTTTTTGAAGCCCATGTTCTGACTTTTCTTTGTGTAGTCCAGCAGAGTGTCAGTTTCTTGGAGTGGTTGCGTTTTTTTCTGTGAAAAATAGTGAGGTTTTGTGCTTTTTTTACACTGTTCACTTAAATATTTTTAGATATTTATTGTTAGTTTTTTTGTATGGTATATTTTATCGGCTACTTTTTGTTAGTTTACTTTTTTTTAGTTATTACCTTTTTTGGTAGACATTAATTAGTATTTCAGTTTTATTTTTAAATATGTGCATTTTTTGGACTGTTGTATTGTTAATATATTTTAAATATTAAATGCATTTTATTTACTATAATGTGTCTTATAATATTTTTTTTTTCGTATTTTTTTTTTAGCTGTGTTTATTTTTAATAGTAAATGTATGGTGAATATATTATGGTGAGACATGTGAATAATTTAATATTTTTTTTAATGTTTATTAACAACCACAGAGACAAAAAGGTGATACCTTAACAAAGCAAATTACATAATCCGAAGAAAATAGAGCCAATCTAAACATCACATGTCGGCATAGATAAACCAGAAAAACAACAGAGGAACTGCTAATTCATTAGTATAACCAAATTAAGTAAATTAGGTTGGAAGTAAGATCAGTGGACATGATGAAGATACCACTCGGGCAGGGCAAACAGAGGGGGACAAGTAGACACAATTAGGACCCAGACTACTTCTAAAGTGGGATGAATGAGGTTGTAGCTTGGTGGTCAGACTGACGACAACCATTGTATTGGACCGAGTGGGGGGAAAAGGGTTACACAGCCTCTAACCATTGTCTCACCTGTACAGGAGAATGTGGGGAATCAAGAGCTGGACTCTGGAGAGAAGGTGTATGGGGATGCTATGTTGGCCAGATCTAGCTCGGCGGGAAGGGGTAGTCTGCCGCCTCGATCTCAGTGAATACTGGATTCCTATATGGACGCTTAAGTGAAGCTCTCGACCCAGTGAATGGAAGGACAATTGCTCTGCCAACTGTTCAGCCGTTTTCTCCCTCTTTCCGTGGTTACTCATCTACTGGCAGTATAGGGGATGGTGCTCTAACCATGACCCCCCTGCTCAACTGGACCCTGAGCCAGTATGCAAATCACATGGGCCAGCCTCTCTGTCTGTAGTTGGTGACCTGCAGAAACACTCTGAGTTATTGGTGCAGCCTCCTTACCTCCCTCAGCCCGCTCACCCAGGGGGGCCGGAACCCGTGGCCATGCTGGGTGACACTCAGAAGACATTTTTTTCCATTTCAGATCTGTCGGACAGTATACTGCAATGAAGAGGTGGATCATGTGCCGCGATCAGTTTTGGTTGACAAGGGCTCAGTGTATTTTGTGCAGCCATCTTCGAGCAATGGGTCTTCTGCCAATTCATCACTTTCAGTTAAGCGGCAAAATGGGTTGGGGGTTACCAGCTTGTCAGCTGGAGGTCTTTGTATCTACATCTTTTGACAAATGGGTAATCGATCCAGTCCTGGTAGCAGGGGAGGCTGAGGATTATTGTGGGATCCTGATGGCATTGAGTTGACCCCTACTAATTGTTCTCCTTTGTGTCAATACCCCCTGTCCTATTATCTGTGGAGGATCAACCTCCGCCCAGTGATCAAACTTCGGGAGGTGCTCCCCCTACCTCATCTTGTCCTCTATTGTCGGCACAGGAGGCCCCCACTCTGGCTGCAATCTATCATCTCCTTCTGCAACACAGGGAGGAGTACTGGAAGGAGTCATTGGCATTGAAAGCTGCTCATTTGAAAACTCAGGTGGTCCTTTGTAAACTGTCGAAGAATATAGATATCTTACAATCACAATTGGGTGCAGTGGAGTCATCTCAAATGGCTCTTCAAAAGGCTGTGGAAGAAAATAGTTCAAAGATCGTCCAGCAGGATTAACAGCTCACTACCCTCTCATCCAGAATGGAAGATCTGGAAAATAGTTCTAGCGGGAACAATCTATGGGTTCTTGGTGTTCTCGAAAGTGCTGACGGGGGTGATCCTAAGGGCTATGTGGTCCATTTGTTTTGGAAGGTGATTCCTGCACTGAATGACTGGGACATGGACTGTATGATCCAGAGAGCTAATTGTTTCCCATTTAGACCACCCAGTAAGCACTTCCGCTACCCCTGGCCATTCTTATCTGTTTCGTATGGGGAGGCAGACTTTCTTTTGTTATGACCGTGTGAAAGTGCAGGAGCTGATAATTAAATGGCAAGCAGGTGGATGAGAATATTTTCTCAGCATGGCATGTTTTGATTTCTTGTAACTGCAGAATTTAGTTGCTCATGTCTATTGGCTTAAGGGCTTATTAAGTGGGGGGTTCTTTGTGTTGGGGGGTATGGCCTCATGCCAATTAGAGACTATCATAGGATTTTCAGGAGACGTGTTGGCTCTTTTTGTGGGATGAGTAGATTGTTTCCTTTGCTCTCTTTCTTTTTTTTCTCACTCTTTTTTCTCTCTTTCTTCAAACTCTCCTCTTTTCTTTATCTTGCTGGCATTTACCTTTCTTCCCCCTTTCTTTTTTCCCTTTGTTTCCCTCCCAGGGATGGGGGCAGAGGACTACCTTTGTTATTATTACTATTGAGATTATTACTATTGGTTGGTATTTGAGTGTATTACTGGGCATTATAAAATTTCTTGTTTGTTTATCAAATATGTGTAATCCAGATTGAGTCGGCCCACCAGTGCAGCCTTTAGTTACGAGCCTCAATGATTGACAGACTCTAATAGTGCAGTCATTGACCCTTTTTTATCAAGGGCATAGCTTCACCCTTTTGGGGACCATAGGTGGGGGAGGAGAGGCACATGGGTGGAGGACTGTGCTTGCTTGTTTGCTATTCTAAGCGCAGAGGTTGGAAGGATGGGGATTCTGAATTTCAGTTCTCTGGCTAGGGGTCTGTTTGGCAGGGGTGTGCTTAGTCTGGAATGGTGGAGGGGCAGTTCATAGATTTGGGGATATGACGCCTATACTTGTTAACAGTGGGTGTTCTGGCCAGAAGGGGCACCTTCTATCCTGGAATACTTTAAGAGAACTCGCTTCAACATGCTAAACGTTTTTCATCTTGTATGGGGCTCTTTTGTTATGAAGTTACCTGCGGAGGATCACTGTTTTAGATGTGGTACAGCAGGGGTAATTTGGTCCATGTTTTTGCCTCCTGCCCCTACCTTCATCTGTTCTATGAATTTGTTTTTGGCAAGATGTATGGTAAATCCAACTTTAGGGTTGAGATTGACTCGAAGTTGATCATGCTGGGATCCTCACCGGCTATTCCTCCTTAATTAGAAAATTTATATATTTTTTCAATCTCTTTAGCTAGATTGATCTTGCACGATCCTAGCTGCCTAGCTGTTTTGCGAGCCTCCTGACTCATGGATTTGATAGTAAGAATTTTTTAATATTAGCATGCTGGAAAAGGCACTAAGAGAGAATGATCCTCGGAGGTGGATCCTGAACCAGATCTGGGACCCAGTCTGGCTCTGGTTGGCAGGTGAGGCTGCGGCTCAGGACACAGGCAACAGCCCCTTTTCCCTTTTTGTTCCCAAGTGGCTCCCCTCCACCTTTAATCTAATTTAAACATAGATATTTTTTAAGGGAATGTTTTTGTCATGAATATTTGCAATCAATATTATTTTCATGATATTTTGGTGAGTCAATATTGATTTCCTTGATAATCTGCCATGGAACCCTAAAAAGCTTGACTCTTTGTAGTCGCATACACAGATGTATAGGCCTTTGAAAGAAATGGAATTAGCTTTACCCCTTTTTATTCTTTGAACAAGTAAATAATGGGAACACTGTAGCGAAAGCCCTCCAAAAGGATGCCACTGCCCACCATGTCAAAGGCTGCACACAGATGCAACCAATACCTTCAATGGAAACTTGAAATGGATGGGGTATATTTACAATATTGTGGCACACTGCATTACTGCAAGGAATCTTGCTGAACTGCCATGCAGCCAAAGAAAAGGGCAGGAATTTGCTGTATCTATAAGATATGATATATTCCTATCCTCTTCCACTGCACTGGTGCACAATTGGCCGTCATTTGCCAACGCAGGCACCCTTGTACACTGGTGCATCTGCGTTGTAGGTATGTTTGTTTTTGTGCAGGAAGGGACACCTTCCTGCACAAAACAATCAATGGAGGTGTTTCCCTCCTTCTTTGTGGGCTGCAAAATGCAGCCCACATAGAAAGAGGCAAAAAACAAGGAGAAATAAAGTTATTTCTCCTCGTTATGCCTCCCCTGGGGAGGCGTAGGATTTTGGCTCATTCCCAGGTCTACAAATCCTTGTAAATCAGGAAATACATCAAAATCCATGTGATCTGCGTGGAAAAACCCACTGCAACCTCTATGGAATGCCTCTATTACGCAGAGTAAGGCAACACAGTGACTTGCGCTGCGTTGCCTTACTCCATATCTACAAGGCCATGAAAAGCCATACAAAATAGCTTTGCATGGCCCTGCAGAAATGGGCCTGCAGGATGCGCCACTCGTGCATCAAAAAAGTGATGCACTGGTGGCGCAAGCCCCTTGCAAATATGCCCCAGAGTCCATATTTTTGGAGCTGGAATGGTACACATATTTAACCAATGAATCAGTGAAAGTAGAACATTGCCGGCAATTTGTTTGTATAAACCAACAAGAAGAATACATAGTAACGATATTCCCTGCATTTATAAAGCGCAAAGTGCTATACAGATGACCACAAACCCAGTTTATTCATAAAAACATATTAACATTTAATTTGTTTATAACTATCCAGGAAAGAGGTCATGCAAGAAGGTCGTACCTACGTAACCAGTAGATTTTAATGTTTGCTGTGAATTACATACAAAAGGAAGAGAACAGATTTTTATGCAAATTATCCTTTTCAATAGTGTAGCCAATCAATTGAAGAAAGTCACGTGCAACGTTATTTTGGATTAATGTTTGTTTTCTCCCTCAATCAGTTTCAATTCGTGTTTGCCATGTAGAAACAAAGCCCCATTGAGCCTAAGAAAGCATCTACAGAGGATGTGCGGACAGAAGTACACAGCAAAAACGTGTAGAAACATGCGGAGGCAAAGCAAAACAACGTGTGTGGGCAGAGTTACAGCTCAAGCAGCCTAATCGTGCTGACAGTAATTTATTAAGTGTGTCAATCTGAATGTGAGTTAATGTGTTTTTATTTTTTGCATTTGGAAAGAGTAAATTGCTCTGCCATCCATTACAATTGTCAAAATGATCGTCCTGGAGGCGAGGATTTGGACAGTTAATACACATGGACACAGAAAACCTCACATGGTGCTTCGGTGTTCTATGCAGAAACCCTTGGGTTTCCCTCCTACATTTTCATTTACTTCTACATTTTCATTTGCAAATGAAAATGTAGAAGTGAACCCCAAGAGCTTCTGCAGAGAACACCGGCGCACCATATGAGGTTTTGTGTGTCCATGTGGACTAACTGTCCATATAGCGTGTTTGCCAGGTCTAATGTACATGTCAGTGATTGTGGCGTTATCTGGTGATGTGTAACGAAGGCAAATGGATTAACTGGAGGTCAGATGACCCTCCCTACTACAATAATGTTTGTTGTTCTCCTGGGCAGTAGAATGTTTCACTGGTTAGAGTGTCTGACAATCGTGGTATGTTTTGTATATGTCAGTGAGTGAAACCCAGGCTTTCTCATCACGTGGAAAAGTATTATGGTATTTGTCAGTGGAAGACGGATCTTCCCTCATGCCTTAGGTGTGCGGCATTTTCTTAGGAAAAGGCATAGTTGTACGCTTAGTCTTATTTTTCCCAATCTCTTTTATTTCCTGAACACAACTTCCAAAATTATGTTAATGAACAGCCATCTAACTGAAAAAAATAATTCCAAAGGGCGACGCATATTAAAAGGCTGAAAGAATTACTTCTTTATGCAGGTGTGAAAACCCGAAATGTCATAAAAACATTGTTTTAAAAATGTCCCTCTTTTAATTAAATTGTAATTAAAATGATTCATTGGTTTGTTCACTTTCTAAGATCCTTGGACTAGTGATGTATTATTCTGTTACAAACGAAAAGAACACCTGAACTGAAGGTGTAGAGGCCGAGGAGGGGCAGCTCTGTAGAAATCGTAGAATAATTCCTGAGCTGACCATGATAAATGCTCTGTCCAAGAAAATGCTTTATATCGCTGGAAATCAGCAATCGCCCTTGTCCCCTCAGCAACAAAGGAAATAATTCTTCTCTCCCTGTGAGCTGCCGCCCTTCTCACTTTAAGCAACACAAATCAACCAGGGATTATGTACAATCTACAGCAGAAATGTTTATGCTCATGAAGTGAAGCAATTATTCCTGTAAGAAACCCTTATATATCTCAGCATGAGAAAAGGCGTTATTTTCTGTCACCTCTCGCTGTATTAGTATATTTGTATGGTAATTTGCATTTCTGCAGGGATAAATGTTCATGTTTCAACATGCATTCATTTTGAAGCCGAAAATAAATAAATTTTGAAAACAAATGCGAGGGATTAATTTTCCCTACTGATTTACATTGAATTAGAGACAACTCAAAGCAGGAGACAGTTAAAATAGAGGCCTGTTTGCTTAAAAAATGTTGGGCGGGAATCTCCTGCCGGAATTGAGCATCTTGACAATGGGTGATTAGATTTCCAGTACGGTTTTAGCTGAGGGAGGGCATATGGTCTTCAATCAATCAATAAATCAGTGCTTTTATAGCGCAACTACTCACCCGTTAGGGTCTCAAGGTGGTGGTGGAGGAGGGAGTGTTTAAAAATGAGGTGGTTCTGAAAAGAGACATATCTTCAGTTCCTTCGTGAAGCTGAGGAGGGAGATGGTTTCTCTGATGTGGAGAGAGAAGGCATTCCAGGCGGTGGCTGTGAGGTGGGAAAAGGAGCATCCTCCTGTTCTGGTGTTCCTGATGTGTGGTACTTCTGCGATAGAGAGCTGGGCTGAGCAGAGGGTCCTGTGGGGTATGTGAAGGTTGAGTCGCTGGTTCAGGTAGGCTGGTCCGGTGTTGTGGTGGGCTTTGTGTGCATGGGTGAGGATCTTGAATGTGATTTCTTTTCTCCATGTAAGCCAGTGCAGTGTACGCAGGTGTTGAGAGATGTGGCAGTGTCATGGTAGGTCGAGGATCAGTCTGGCCGCAGCGTTCTGGATGTTGTGTAGTTTGTGGGTGAGTTTCTTGTTGATTCCGGCATAGAGTACATTGCCATAGTCCAGTCTGCTGTTGATGAGGGCATGTGTGACAGTCTTTCTATGTTCAAGGGGGATCCACTTGCAGGACTTGCATAGGAGGCGGAGGGTGCGGAAGCAGGTGGAGGTGACTGACTTGTATAGATGGTTCATGCTGAGGTTGGAGTCCAGGATGATTCCGAGGTTGTGGGCTTGGCTGGTGGGGGTGGGCAGGTTTTCGGGGGTGGGTGACCACCAGGAGTTGTTCCACGTGTTGGGTTGAGGGCACATGATGAGTACTTCTGTCTTGTTTGCGTTGAGTTGAAGGCAGTTGTTTCTCATTCAGTTGGCAACTGCTTCCATGCCTTCGTGGAAGTTGTGTTTGGCTTTGGTGGGTTCGTTGGAGAGGATGAGTTGGGTGTCGTCGGCATAGCTTCTGACAAGGGTGGCTAGCTGGGCAATGTAGACGTTAAACAACGTGGGGCTGAAGGAGGATCCCTGGGGCATAGACTTATTGGAAAGCCTTGGTGCAGTCTCTAGCCTGCATATTAATTGGCAGAAATCCCATTTGTTTCCACTCTGTAGAGACGCCACCCTTCCCCTGGAACCTGCACGGTCTCACCTGGAGTCATACATGTCTTAAATATTTAGGTATTAAAATATACCATAACCAGCAGGATCTACTAGAGGGTAATGTTGGGGCAGCCATTGGAACTCTTAGAATTAACATAAACTTTTGGATAACATTTCCATTACCCGTGGCTGGCAGAACAATGGTGGCTAAGATGGTGGCACACCCGGACTGCTTTATTTCTTCACCACGCTGCCATTGCTGGTGCCTCGTTGGCTGTTCCAGGACCTGGAATACCTACTTTTAGAAGTGATCTGGAGGACAAGTCTGCATAGGATGGCACTAACAAAATTGCAGCACCCTGTGGTGGAAGGATGACTGGCGGTGCCTGACCTAGAGTCTTATTACTCGACGGCCCAACTGCAAAGGTTAAACAAGTGGGTTTACTGCAGAATGAATCCAGAAGAAGAGGTTCACCTCCTGACTTGTGGGACTCACTGAAAATCCTCTTGGTTCCCTGGCGACGTTTACCTTTGATCTCTCGGTAGTTCCTAGCAATACAGCAGTGCTGATGACGTTGTCTGTAGCAGACTCGTGTTCAGATGCCTTATTTGCCTGATTTGCCACTAAAGTGGTTGAAAACAGTAGCTTGCATAGGAGTGTTGGGGGTGATAGAGGTGTGGGCTGACTATGGAGTTAATCGTGTAGAATTCAGTATATGAGGAGGCCAATTCCTGTTGCACAGGGCAGTGGTTGCCACAATTAGGAATCACTGGGGGAATGTAAGTGCTGAACATGTAACACACCAAGTGTGTCAGTTGCTCTGTACAACGTTGGGTCGTGTAAAAGGGTCATGTGCCTCTATCATGCTATTCATGCTGGTGTTCCTACTTCCCTCAGTGATCTGAAAGTGAAATGGGAGCTGGATCTAGAGCTTCAGATTACGGAGAGCGGCTCAAATTAATAAATTTTTATATTCTGCATGGAGTTTACCTTACTCCTGGCAAGATCAATAGGTTTTATGTGACTGCTGCTACAAAATGTCCAAGATGTGGATAGTTCAGGAAGAAATGTTCCACATGGTTTGGTCCTGCCCATCCTTGGTGGCGTTCTGAGAAGCAGTAGTGAAAGTATAAATGAGATAACTTTACGAGCGATCCTTGTACACCCTTGGCCTGCATACTTGGGGGATACCCTAGCCCCATAAAGAGGAAAACTACTACTAGATTATTGACTAAGCATTGATTCTGACAAAACAAGAATTGACAATACATTGGAAGTCCCTGCAAAGCCCTAAAATAAATAGTGAGAAAAACTCATTAAATGGGCTAATCTTGAGAGTGCTGTGTTATTTCAAGAGCTGAAAAGAGGGTGGCAATGATTGAAAGGGCTAGAGCATGGGAACAGCAAGTGGACTGCTTGTTGGCCCTAAATGATGACATGGACATGTCAAATAGCTCCATGATTTCTCAGGAGGATTTGGAGGGTGGTAATAACTGACCTTGCATGGATCATCTTGGATGGGATTTGGAACTGCTCTGGTGAACTTTGAAGATGTTGGCTACTGTGGCACACTACATATGACAGCTTGGCAAGGCGTAACTAGCAGGGGATGCTGCTTACTGGTGTAGTTGGATTTTTTATTACTGTTATAGAAATGGCACTTCTAGAAAGTGGGCATTTCTCTGTGCTTATGACTCTGGTGTTTTGCAGCTTGACTCCAAACCACATCTGGGGCACAGTGACAGTTAGGCTTTGTGCGTACTTTTCAGACAGCCTGTACACAGGGAGGGTGGAGGTTTCACAGAGGTGCACCTGCCTATTGAACGGTCTTCCTGGGCTGAGAGGAGAGGTGGACACATCTGCATTTGTAAAGGCTGCGCCCTGGCCCAACAGACAAATAGTTCGTACCCCCCAATGATGTCTGGAGCCTGTGCTTGAGGAGACATGGGGTACTCCTAGAACCAATTAGGACTGGTTAGAACCTCTTCTCCTCCCTTTTGTAAAAGTTGTGCAAAACTGAGTATAAAGTACAGTGGGTTTTCCCCATGATGGGGAGACACTAATGGACTACTGAACTGGACACAGTATGCTGCTGGAGGTGTCGTAGTTGGACTCTTGCCCTAGGCAAAACTGCTGGTTGAAGGATGACTTGTAGGCGACTCTGCCAATCCTACAACAAGTCGCAACTGTCATCACAACCCTCCCAGCTCACAAGCAGTGCCTCACCAAAACCCAAACAGTGAAAGGTGATTTCTGGCAGTCTTTACGCATGGACTTGAAGAGTGCGACATCTCAGGGGAGTCGTGGTTAAACGGAGATTACCCTTTTCTCACAGCAACAAGTCTCAGTCACACAAAGGCAATGAAGGAGATGCAGTAAAGTTTTCAATAGGTTTTATTAAAAAGACCCGCAATCTACTGTAAAATGCATGGGCTGCAATGATTAAGACAATGAACAACGCAAGAAACAGAATTGTAAAAACAAAAGTAGTGAAGTTAAAGACCACGACCACCTTGCAACAACATGAGATGTGAAATAGGCACTAATGCCCTGGTATGATAACCCTAATCTCTAACTTAAAGAGAGCTGGTGTGTTAAACCTAATCTGCCAGTACCATGTCTATGAGAAGCTAACCCCAACCCTTGTTACCTTGGAATTAAGTATCTAGATCAGACTCTGTGGGGACATGAAGGCTAGGTTTGCATCAAGGCGTCATGTAGCATAGATAGCGTTGATGGCATCTGGTAGGAATCCCTCTGATAACTTTGTCTGTGTGAGATGTATTTATACAGATCTTGTAGGTCCCCGGACACTGGTATGTTCCCAAACAATAGATAAGAAGGCATGCTTGGGGCGGCAATTATGTAAACAATTCCCTTTGAAAGTACATCATGTTTCTGTCACACGTAAGTGGGAAAAACACATGATGTGAATACCTACGTATATCACTTGTCTTTGATGCTAATAGTGAAGCCTTCACAGAGTGGCACTGATCATGTGAAATCAAAACATCTTCCTAACTGTAAACATAGCCGCCATCTTGGAAGAAATAATTAAATAAATGTGCTAAAACACAACAGGTAAAGTAGGTTAAAAGTCACTAGGAAATGGGGACACCGGCATACAAGCCAGAAGGCTAATATAAACTCCGGATTCTCATTAAAACTAAATAGGATTCACTGTAGAGGAACTCAAGAGGAACCGCCTTTGGACTCTGCTGTAGTGCTGACCTGTGACTTGCTGGGTCACTAGGAGGAACTGCCACTGCCTGCAACCCCTTTGTGCTGGCCTGTTTGCTTGGGCCCTACCCCCGTCCTCTTCTGCTAGGTTCTGTGTCCCCTTGGAATTTTATTTCCTACGGCGCAAGAAGGGCGCTTTTGCTGAACCCCTTTTCCCAGCATGAGGGAAGTGCGGTAGGTCTAAATTTTGAGTTGAGCGCCTTGAAAGCGCTGTACTTTGCTGATTTCCCCAAACTCGGGGAGAATGAAGTTCAGAGGCGAGCGCACTCCATGTGGTGCCCCTGGGGCGAGGAGCACTGTGGAGAGTGCCCCCGGGGCACCGGCAGGCACATGCTTGGGTGCGTTCACCACTGCGACCCAGGCCGCACTCAGAGCGACCCATTCAGTGTGAGGGGAAGCTGCCATTAAAGTCTGTGGCAGCCACTCTCCAGGCCCAGTGAGCATTGAGGGTAAGGTGGGCCCCACGAAGGCGAGGTAGCTGCCTCGCTGCCATGCTGTCGGAGGAAGCAGCATCTGAAGGAGTTGGCTGGTTCAGGTCGTGGCTGCGCTGTGGACTTGCAGGCTGCCCTCCTTGGTGGAAAGCTACACTCGGGGAGATCGGGAGAGGTCTCACTACCAATTAGGAAGGTTTCTTTCCCCGACCCCCAAAGTAAAATCCCTTGGGATCGCAGGGGCCTCATTTTTCTTGGGGCTGTGATTTGCAGGACAGACGGAAACCTCAATGGAGGCCCTGTCTCACTGGGGGTCACTCCTCGACCCTAAGGAATTGGAGTGCAGAAGCTCCGAGATTGGGACACACACATCCTTGTTTTGCCCTCATCATTTATTGTTGTGGAACCTGATGTAGGTGGCAGATCATGCTTGCCAGTTCTGGTGAGAGTTTCATAAAGTGATATCTGCATTTCTTTTTAGTGCCTGACCTATAACAGAGGGGAATAGTTAATGGGATATGCCTTTATGATAATGTCTGTACCTCTGAATATGGTCCATGCACCATGTGTATTTTTGTGTGATGTTTCATCGTTGGCGCAGTCATGATAATGGTTTACCAGTTATGAAAATGCCATGGGCGTTTCTGATGTTTTATTGTATGCGCATTCATGATGTTGTTTTAGCATTTATGTTTATGTGTTTGCCATGACATGTGTATCTTTTCTAACAATGACAACCTGACTACTGCTTATGTTGCAGGATAACCAGTAACCTATGTGTTTCATGTGACTACTGCAGGCTTTTGTAGATTACTAATAATGGTTTAATGGTGTAATGTTCTGACAACTGCTTGTGTAGCAGGGTATTACTGACATGTTGTGTTTGGTCTAACAATGTTTTATACAATACAGTTTATTTTTATATAACTTGGTGTTGTGTTTCCTTTGTGGTGTATTTGTTGCGTCACATGTGTTGTGCGTGTTGTGCAATTGCTTTACACATTGCCTCTGGGATAGGCCTGAGTGCTTGTGCCAAGATACCAAGGGGGTGAGCAGGGGTTATCATGGGTGTGTAACTCCCTCGCCCTGACTAGAGTGGATGGGTTCTGCCTGGCTTAGGTGCCTACCCTAACCAACCAGAAACCCCATTTCTAACAAATGCCAATAAAGAAATTTAGCAAAAAAGAACAGTCTGCAAATAGCTTCCCGCACCCTTAAAACATCTATTGCCACACACTTGAATGGAAGATATTAAAAACCTTCCATATCTACCAAAATGCAACTATTCTAAAATGAAGGATTCATTAATCAACAGGGAGGATGAACGGCCTAGGGAACAGATGTGGAAGGCCAATGCTGAACTTAGCTAGGGATCTCTCATATTAACTATTTTTACCTTTTAAAATATATTATGTCATAAATAACTAAAACTCTATATCTCCGCCTGGATAGTTTTAACCAACTAGTTTCATATATGTATTAACAACTCAAAGTGGGTCGTGGTCTGATCGTCAATGCAGTAGGATGGAATCTCTTAGGGCTCTCGAGTGTGGTGGAGCCCCAAGGCCTTATTATCCTGTTTTAGTGCTGCTTGAGACCCAGGCCACGGGGGTGAGATCCCCACATCAAGCTGAGCCACAATTGGGGTCCACTTGTCCTCGCAGATGGCTGGATATGCCGGGAGAGACTGCGTTCATTGCCGCAGCCAAAGTCAAAATGGTGCCGGTCAAGATATCATTATCGGTTAGGGTATACTGGCTGAGATGCAGCATAAAAGCAGCCATGGGCACTTAAAGAAATGCAGACAAGGAGTCTCTGCATGCCTAAAATGAGAGCTCTATTCTCACTAGCTCGAACCCGCGGGCCGTCGGAGGCATCAGCGTTCGGGGACCTGGGAGAAGAGTTGTCTCCGAGAGCAAGCCAGAGGTGACAGGAGAAGAATCTGAACCTGCGGGCTTCGAGAGGTACAGCTCCCACATGAAAGACTTACTTGTTAAGAAATGTGAAGTGGCAGAAATACTGCAAACCAACTGACCCATAAAGAGTGGTAGATCAGACGAAGCTGTGCAAACAAAAGTGACGTCATGCAGCCAGATACCGTGAGGAAAGGTGCCTGCAGCTGGGGAAGACTGCGAAGAGTGGGAAAACCCACTGTGGTGTCCAATTAGGGCCAAGGGAGCATGACTGGTCGACCCTGCGATGGTAACAGAGGCACACATACTGCCACGATAAAGCACCATATTGACAAGAGTGAGAAAGCATAGGCAGATAAGCACCACAGAGTGTAAATTAACAACAGGTGAGAGCATAAAGGTGCAAACTCACAGATCCTTTTTGCAGCCCAGCACATCAGGGGACAAGACCCTGACAAAAGAAGGTAGTTAACAGCCTCAGGAAGTGGGGATAGTAGAAGCATGGTGATACCTATCTGACACGTGGGCTGTTGGACACCCCTTTCTTCTTCTCCCCTGCCTCTCCCTTCTTTAGTTTGTGAGGGGTGAGGGATGGGCTAACTGTAGTGCGTGGGGAGGACAAGGGAATGAGCACATTCAGAACGAGACATGAGAGATACCTGCCTATATTTGGACAGGTTAACACTGGACGCTAATGTGAGGGGCGAGATCTGATGAGAGCTGATGAGTGCTGGTCAATGGCCGGAAAGTGGCATGTAAAGATAGTAGCCATCCGTTCAATGACACAGTCTAACATCAGACACAATGAGAGAGAGATTGCTGCTCCAGTTTGTACGATAGTATGTCCTCACACCGCAAGAAGGACTCCCCCATGTGGAGGGGCAGGAGGTTCAGAGACAGCGAGGACTGAAAAAAGTGAGTACAGCAAATCCTTGATGATGCATACAGTGACCATTCTAAAAGCAATTAAAGACACCAAGACATTCTTAGAGACTCAAATAGCGGCAGTGGTGAGCTAAGTGGAACTACTAAGAAATGACCACTGGAATCTGACCAACCGGGTAAAGGAGTCGGAGGACCAAATGAGCGTTTCCCTGCCGCAAGAGAAAGAACTAACAAGGAAGTGTGCTGACCTGGAGGAGGGAATGAAACAGTTGGCAGGAACAATAAAGCATACTGAAGGAAGGTCATGCTGTCACAATTTGAGAATTATTGGGGTTCCTGAAAAAATTAGAGGGCCCGTAAATTGAACTATTTGTGGACAAATGGCTAGACATGACTGTCCTACAGGGTAAGCCATCCCAATTCTTCTCTGTGGAACGGGCGCCCAGAATTCCATTCTATGTACCACAGTTGGGGGCCAATACATGGCTGATCATAACGAAACTGATGAACTTCAGAGACAAGGATGTAATTCTCCAGGTAGCAAAGAAACATGGCCTGTACTCTATAGATGGACACGAAGTGCATTTGTACCCACACTACATGAACTTATTCCAACATCAGGGAGGAGCATTTGTACCTGACAAAAAAGTGTTAAGACAATAATTGGTACTCTGATACTCACTTCTCTATCTGGCAAAGTTGAGGGTGGAATGGATGGGAGAGCTCCGTTATTTCTAACCATACAGGATGTCTGGTCATGGCTGAAAAACCGAGAGAATGCGAGGAGACAATGGGTGGAAACCAGCTCCCTCAAAGTGTCGAAACAACAGGGGGTAAAACAGAGCTTCTTACCCCACCAACGAATAAATGAAGGCAGCCCAGGAGCAGACCGTTAAAGAGCTACAACAATGCACAGACGTTTTCAGCAAAAACATGTGGCTGCCCCTTATCTCAGAGGAAGAGGGTATTGGTACGGAGGGAACAGACACAAAGCATGAAAGAAAAGATGACCAGATGCTACTGGTAACACCCATGACATCAGAACACTCAGGGTAAGAAGGGCCTAGAATGACGATGTGGTTGGGCAACAATGGGACTGGCCTCAGGGAAGGAGGACTCAGGGTGATGCCAGAACTTTTGAGCACAAACTAAAGACTGCCTAAAGTGGGAATTGACATAATGGCAACCTAATACAAGAGGCTTGCAGCTAAGCCCTGGCAACAATTGCATACGTTTATTTGTTAATGTTTTGGTTTGGGATTTACACATACCGTAAGTTGGGGGGTGGTTAATTTGGGAATCACCACAAAGTAAGATTCGGAAGGGGTAAGTTTAGGGGAACTTGAATACACCACAAAACACCAGAGTTTTGGGAGCACCTTAACCATGAAACAAAGGGGGAGTCAGACCAGAGTAGGGAAACTTTGACTACATCCACTGTGACAAACCCACACTCAATAATGTTGTTATCATGGAAGGTCAATGGCCTGGGCAATACGATAAAGGAGGGCCTGGTACTAAGAACGAATAATAGAATTAAATCTGACTTTGTGTACCTACAGGAGACAAATGTAATTGACATGCAACATTCTTGTACGGGGAGAGGAAGGTATAAATTGGCAGGATACGTAAAATATACTTCAGGATCAAGGGGGTGACGATTCTGATCAGCAGAATACTCCCCATTCATACAAAATGTGCATGGACAGATGCACATGGGTGTTATACTGCGATCTTGGGAGAACATGAGGGAGGGATGACACTACTGGTTAATGTAGATTCCCCCTGCCCGGGTCTCCAGGCAGAAGCGCTAAGGAAAGTGAGTAACATACTGTTGGAGGACCCATCAGCATTGGTGGTGCTTGGCGGAGACTTCAACCTATTACTTGACACAACAAAAGACAGGATGAGCTACCTGGAAGAGGGGGAGGCCACTAGAGGAAAGCATGTGCTGTGATTATGTGAGATATGTAGGGCCCTCTATCCTGAGGGAAGAGGGTACTCGTTTTATTCTGGGCCCCATATTATTCATTCCAGACTGGACTACTTTTTCACCACAGGAGTGTCACTTCCATGATTTAGCACAGTGAACAATCTGGCAAGGGGGTCTCAGTGACCACTCTCTCCTAGAACTTAGAAACACAGATAGTCATGGAGAATGAAAAATTTACATCTGACTAACAAGCAAGAAGTTCAATGCCTAGATAAAGCATCCAAGTACTTTTTTTAAGGAAAACAACAATTCCATGCAGAGACCAGTAACACTGTGAAATCATATAAAGTACAATTAGACCTGTCATCATTTCTGGGGAGATAATGCCTATGCAGGAAACATGCGCTAGTTTAGCCACCCTGGAGGGAGAATTGACAGAGCTAGAAAGGGAATATATGGAAACACTGACTCACTTAGGTAAAATAGCCCTGGACTTAAAAAGGGCAGAATATCAAGCAGTAGCAAAACAAGAGGAAATTTGGCAAACAGAAACAAATCTATAAAGGGGGAACAAAACAGGAAAACTGCTTGCATGGCTAGGTAGTAAAGAGAGGGATAAATGATAGTCAGGGTGCTATGGACAGATACTGGGGATACAGTGTGAAGGAGTGGTGAAATAGCATTGAAATAGCAGAATAATCTGCTAAACATTTGGAACTGTTTTATGACTCCCACTTTCGTGCCCCCGAAAAGGACGTATTGGCTTTTGTTAATGACTGTCCCATAAAAAGGCTAGGAGGAGACCAAATAAAAGATCAAGAAGCTGATATTACATTGCAATCCGGGAAGACCCCAGGACCAAACAGATTTCCTATTGAACTGTTTGGGAGGCTGCAGAGGCGGTCAGTGGCTCCACTCGATATGGCATATATGACAGTGTCCCAAGAGGGGTAACGGCCAGACAATATGTGGACTGCAATGGTAGTGCTGATTCCAAAGGCAGGTAAACCTCCAGATAGCTGTGTTTCCTCAGTCCGATATCACTTTTGAACCTCAACATCAAAGTTCTGGCAAAATGTTTACCAAACAGACTGACGGTGGTGGTGACAGATCTTGTGCACCAGGACCAGAATGGGCTAATGCTGGGTAGTTCGACTAAGCTAAACTTAAGACGGCTGCATAAACATTTTGTGTCGGCCCAAGATTCACCATCTGGAAAGGTGATTGCTTCCCTGGATGAAAACCAAGCTTTTGACTTGGTGAAGTGGGTTTATTTGTTCAGGATTTTGACTAAGAAGGGATTTAGTCCTAACTATAATAAGTGGGTCAGATTATTATGTGACCGACACAAGACAAGAGTGAGGATTAATGGCCATAGGCCAGGATGTTCGCTCTCATCAATGGTGTTTGCCCTGGCAATAGAAGTACAGTATTGGTGGCATGGGTGTGTGTGAATGCAGACGTGTGGTGGTGACCCAGAGGGGGTTGATGGTGAAGAGGAATACATCTCACTTTACCTAGATGATATATTACTTTACTTTACCAATGTGACCCAATCGCTAGACAGACTATGGGGTATTTTCCATATTTTTGGTGAACACTGTGGTTTTGCCATAAATTGGGACAAATCACTACTGTTCCCGATTGTGGAATATACACTGGGGGGAAACATCATCCTGCTGCTTTGGATAGAGCAGTCAAAGTTTAATTATCTGGGGATCTGGATAACTAAAAATCCAGACTCCTATTATGAGGCTAAAAAGGAACTCCTATTTCACTATTTAGAGCAGGATGTGAAACACTGGCACTCACTGCTACTATATCTGCTAGGAAAAGCAGCCAATTTTAAGATGATGGCACTCCCTAGATTCCTTTATATACTTAAGATCACCCCCTACAAAATACCGAAGAGTTTTGTTGTCTAAGGTGGATAACAATACAAACACTGCTTTGGTTGGGAAGGCAATCTTGAATATCCTTGAAAGTCCTTCAAAGGTCTAAATATGAAGGAGGTATCACTCTACCGAATGTACAGAAATAATATGAGGCGGCACATGTATGTGTAGTGAATGACTGGGCATACGTGGATAGGAACAACTCCACACTTATGAGAGATAGGATAGAATGGCAGCAAAAAGCTACATACATGCACTATACAGAGGAAAATTGTCACCCAAAGCATACCCGGGGACAAAAGAGGTAGTGGACATTTGGAAAAAACTGACCAGGGAAATGAGATGGGGGCACAGACTGTCTCCTAGAACTCCACTATCAGAGGGATCCAAATTACAGTCTGTAACAGGCTACAGGGGATTAAGGTCTGGGATGCCATAACCCTGTCTACATTGGCAATGTGTGGGACGCAAATGGGGTAGCCCCCACTTCCTACATAAGGCAAGAATATCAGATGTTGGAAACACAGTGGCTCAGATATGGCCAGCTAAGTCATGCACTCGGGAAAAGTATATCCTGAGAAGAGGAGATGCATGAAGAATCACCATTGGAAAACAACTCGATGGTGGGGTAGATAAGAAATTGATCTCACTGACTTCTGGTACAGTGATGAGACCCCCTGTACAAGGTAAATGGGAACAGGACCTGGGGGAATTAGATTAGGAGGATTGCGGGAAGTGTTGGAGCTCCACAGGAAAGTGGCAATAAAAACAAGCTTTAGGCTGAGTCAGCTGACGATTTTACATAGGGTATAGTATGCCCATGCCCTGCTACGTAGAACCAGTATGACGAAGGATGCAAACTGCCTTAGAGGCTGTGGCTTGGAGGGCACCTTTATGCACACATTATGGAGTTGCCCCCATATACGAAGGTTCTGGGAAACAGTGGGGAAATCGTTAAAGGCAGCAACAGGACTGCCCTTGGATCTGCCACCACGATTGACAATACCGGGCGTATAGGACACAGCAGGCCACTCACTAATGTTAGTTAACCTGGACTGTATGGTAGCAAACTGTGACATTGCACAGAAGTGTGTTTCTAGGTCCCCCCCCCCCAACACATCAGACCAGGGAATTGGGGATGGAATTCTGTAGAACAATGGAAAAGAAAGCATACAAAGAGAGAGGGTGCAGGAACAACTTTGAGAAAATATGGCTGGGATGTGACATGGAAACGGTTTAAGAGGGGAAGACTCAATGGACGGTTCTTCTGCAAGATTATTGCACAAGAGCTGGACGTTGGGTAGTAATTGTATTAATGTGAATCGATGCTACTGACAAAAGTTTCATAACAGGGAAGATATTGTCAGGCTCAGGGGGGACCGGGAGTGGATGGTTGTTGTGAATGTAATGTTTACTGTATCTGTTGTACGGAAAATAATAAAACATAAACATACAAAAACAATTCAAAGCTCATTTACTTCAGCCTGCTCCATAGGAAAGGCTTTAAACTGAACATCTCCTATTCATCACCATGGCATCCATTGTGTCATGGATATAGTATGTTAGTTATCTAGTTATTCATTAGAAATCTTTGGTAAATCTACAGTAGCTCACTGAGGACTCAACTTACAGACTGTTGCTGGTGTTAATAGTACATGTTTCACTCAGCATGCCAGATTTATTTCTGACAGGGATTAAGAAGGCATTTGAGAATACACAGAAACTGTGCCACCGTTTAGCTTCCCAGAGTACCAAGAATGAATGATAAAAGGATATTGTTTTGTCCATTTATTGCAGCCTCCTTCACAGAAAAATATCTAAATTCTGCAGTCCCCATTTCAGTAACATGATGTTCAGCTGTGCCACACTTATGAATTTAGAATATTATTACTCTAGTTGTTCACTGGAACTCTTCCAAGTACTGCAGTAGAACACTGAGCTGTCAACTGACAGCCTGCTGCTTCTCTTGGAAGTATGTTTCACTCAGGATAGCATACTTTTCCCTCTGAAGACTGAGGAAATATTTTTGAATGTATAGAAAATGTGTCTTCATTGTAGCTTCTGGAGCACTCACCATCAATTCCATGACAGAATCATGTGAGAAACCCATTTACCCCCAAAGATAGTTCCTCATATCTCAGCAAAGTCAGCATTTTGCCCCTGCAAAATTACTTTAGACCTCACTAGAATACTTGAAATGAGTATGTCAACACCAATAAATGATTTATAGTGTGTCTGAAATCTGTTATCTCCCTTTCTATGTGCACCTTTTTGTAGGCCTCAAAACCAGGCGTTCACTACAATACATTTAAATGGAACAGCAATGGCAAAGTCTTCTAAAACAAAAACAAATCCAACAGATGTGCTTCTTATAACCTATGACCTAAATAGTCCCATGTAAAACTCACCATCTAGCAAACAATTTTGTGAATTTCACTGCACCTTTTAAAGGCCGGATTAACATTAGTAGTATTATGCAAGTGGAAGAGCCCTCCTAAGTTTGTACTGACATGGTTGGAGTTGGGACCCTGACAGCGTCTCAGGACCCAATGACTCCTGGCTGGTCAATACCTACCAGGGAGTGCCCTCCCAAGTGAATATTTCTTAAGTACTAGATATCCTAATTCCCCTTGCTTTTGACAAAGGTCATATAAGGCACAATACAAGCAGAGCAGGAGGCAGACATGGAGAGGTATGTGTAGAAAGAAACAGGACTGGAGGGTTTGAGGGCTGGACAGTGTTGGATAAGGCACAAGAGTATCAGATGGGCCTTCCAGGTCAAAATCACTAAGGCCCAATTGGAGTGAAGCCTGTAGGGAAGACAGATGTTTCAGGGAGAATTCAAGAACTACTAGTCACAGTGGTCATTTACTAAACACCTGTTTAGTTATATGCTCATGCACTCACTATCTGACAAACTTAATTCAAACACACAGAATAACTTTTCCATCTGCATGCCTGTAGTCACCAGACCAACTGCCTCAAACAACAGACAAGATAGAAGTAGTCCTCTTCAGGAAAGATACCTCGATAAGGAATTTCACCTTATGGCCTGACAATCTCTCACCCACTCCCAACCCTATCAACCTTGGGAACCACCTCAGAATAGTGATTGATGACCAGCTCTTCATGATGTGCCAAGTGAACGGAGTCTCTGCCTCCTGCTTCCAGATCATGAAGAAGCTCAAGAAGATCTTCAAGTGGATGTCCTTCAAGACCTGCAGAACCATTACCCAGGCCTACATCACCAGCAACCTGGATCATGGGACTGCACTAAATTTAGGAATCAAAGCACTACTGACCAGGAGACCTCTACCCACGGAGAACTGGGTAGCCAGACTTGCACTCAGACTCCCACCCTGCTCCCACATCACCCCTCACCTCATAAAGCTTCACAGGCTCCCTATCCAATACCGGACTCTTTTCAAACTTCTTACGCATACATACATACTTAAGAACATCTGTCCCACCTACCTGAACAGTCACCTAAACTTCCACAAACCTACCAGACTACTTTCCTCTGCTATATTCTTACTCACACACATCCCCTGTATATGCAGAACCCAGATCCAGCAGCCACCTTCTCATACATCACTCCTAAAACCTGCAACAGCCTGTCTCTCTACATCAGAACTGTCTCTTCAGTTCTTGAATTTCACAAGAAATGGAAGACTTAGGGGGTCATTCTGACCCTGGCGGTCATTGACCGCCAGGGTCAACGACCGCGGGAGCACCGCCAACAGGCTGGCGGTGCTCCCAAGGGCATTCTGACCGCAGCGGTTTGGCCGCGGTCAGAAAGGGAAAACCGGCGGTCTCCCGCCGGTTTTCCGCTGCCCTAAGGAATCCTCCATGGTGGCGCAGCTTGCTGCGCCGCCATGGGGATTCCGACACCCCATACCGCCATCCTGTTCCTGGCGGTTCGGCCGCCAGGAACAGGATGGCGGTATGGGGTGTCGTGGGGCCCCTGGGGGCCCCTGGATTGCCCATGCCAATGGCATGGGCACTCCAGGGGCCCCCGTAAGAGGGCCCCACTTTGAATTTCACTGTCTGCATTGCAGACAGTGAAATTTGCAACGGGTGCTACTGCACCCGTCGCACCCCTTCCACTCCGCCGGCTCCATTCGGAGCCGGCTTCATCGTGGAAGGGTGTTTCCCACTGGGCTGGCGGGCGGCCTTTTGGCGGTCGCCCGCCAGCCCAGTGGGAAACCCAGAATGACCGCTGCGGTCTTTTGACCGAGGTACGGTCTTCTGGCGGTTCCCGCTGACCCCCTTAGCTCTTTACTTAATTCTGGCCCTGCTTCCAGTGCCAGGATGGTCTCCTGGGTGAGTTCCACCTCACAAATATTCATAATGTATCATACTGACTCATAGTCTTACCCAAGTTTGAAACTTTGTTGTTTTTCCACTTTCTTTTATTGTTTCCTCCTCTCTGCAATTCTCTACTTTGATTGGCCTGTGTCCTTTACCTAGAGGGTAATAGGAAGATGTGTGCAAGTAGATGCATGTCTCAACAATTACCAATACTTATGAAGATGATATTAAGCCATGATGACCACAATTATTTGCCACTTCATGCATTTACGAAGACGGTATCAAGCCATGAAAGCCAACATTATTTGCCGCTACATACCTTTAATTCACTGAGTTAACATTTTCCGGTAGCATTGGCAGTCAGATAGTTAGATAGTGGGGCAATATGACTGTCAGGATCAATATAATCACAGTGAAAATATAGAGCCCGTACAATCTGGATTTTGAAAGACACTTATTTACAGACTTGGCTACAAAGCAGTGGAGTGCTGTACAGACTGTACAGACTGGGGGGCAACAGTGAGATAACCAGATGAATACATAATAAGAAGGCTGCAGGTCCCCCAGGAATTTCACGTAAAGACTAAGGGCCACATTTACAAGGCCCTATTGCCACTAGAGCGTCACTTTTTGTGACGCTCTGGTGGTGCTAACCACTGCTCCATATTTACAAGGAAGTGCAGTGCCACTTTTTGTGGTGTTATGCCTCCTTGTAAATATGGGCCCCTCAGAGGCAGTTTTCTGTGTCAGAGTGGAGTGCAATGGGTGTTATAGTGGGCATTCCATCGCAACACCCATTGCTTTTGACGCTTCCCCAGATTTTGGAGAAATCATAAATCTGTGGCAGCGTCAAAAACTAACGCCTCCCCAGGGGTGGTGTTAGCATGGCAAAACAAAAAGGAATGCTTTTATTACTCCTCGTTTTTTTCTTTTTGTACGTGAGCTGCATTCTGCAGCACACATAGAAGAAGCAATATGCCATGGATGATTGTTTATGTGTAGGGAGGGATACCTTCCTGTACATAAACAATCAGTCCCCTCAATGGACTGTAGTGTAAGGATGTCTGCGTTGGCACAGGCAGCTTACCTTATCGCCGGCTCTGGGGGAAACGTAGAGCTGTGCCGTATTCTTGTGACTACAGTACAGCCCTGTATTTCAAAACTGGTGCAGCGCTGCTGATTTTGGCACAGCACCGCACTGCACCAGTATCTAGTAAATCTGGCCCTAAAGATCAGTAGTGACCATGATGATAATGGAGCCTTGTGGAATCCTGCTAAGGTTACAGAACTAGAAGAACTCATCAGAATGAGCTGGAATCTGTTGTGAAGGTTCGATAATACGAACTACTACAGGACAATGCTGTTGAATCCCATTCACATGGTGAAGGTGTTATGTAGAGTTTGATTGTGTTTAGTGTTTTAAAAAGGTATATTAATATAAGAAAATGTGTTGTTCTTGTTGATGATTTCAATGTGACCCATCGCTGTGCTGAATGGAGATTTGAGCCCAGGTTGGTAGTTTCAGAGAAGGGCACTGTTTTTCGTGAATCTGAATGGCAATGATTATTTTTTGAATATTTTATCCAGAATTTAATAATATAGTTTTATAATTTGCAAGGTTGTTAGGGACCAAGTTGGAGTCCTTGAGATGGCCATAAGTGATTTGATAAGTGTTGAGACATCCTTGGTAGAGTGGTGAAGTAGTGTGCTTTGGGGTAACATTATTGAGTGGATGGTTGCTATTTCTGTGTTGGTGATGTGAGGCCGCATTGTGTTGATTTCTACATGAAGAAAATGTTGACAGTGATACACCTTTCCATAGAGTGTTTCAGGGATGAGTCTGAGCAGAAGCTTACACAGTGTTTGCAGACACTGCAAAATTCCCTGTATTTTAGGAAAACTTTGCTGATGATGACCATACATTAAGAAGCTTTTGTCTCAGTGATGAGCTTCCGGCAGAATGCACTGAGGCTTTTTTGGGTCACGAGGCCTTCAAGTACTTGTGTTTAATGTCTTCTTACCCAGAGACACCAGTTTCTCCCTTCTCCCTCCTTTTGATGGAGCATCACTAAGCTTGTGTGCATACCAAAGTGAGAATACCTTGTTTTTTTATGAGCAAGATTCAAGAAAATGGGGGGCATCAGTCAAAGCACAGAGAAATAAGAGAGCTGTGAGTTGATGCTTGTCAAGGGACTGACGCTTCTGATAGTGAGATGTATGTATTTATTAACTAAAGAAGTTTGCATGTCACCTGTTGGCCACTTCAGAGCACTGTGAGAGAGAAATCAAATTAACAAAGCTACAAATGATAGAATACAGGGCAAACCACAACAGCAACGGGAGGAGTTTGAGAACAGTGACTTAGGACCTTTTTTAACAGAATAAAGAAACTAGACTGTAAGAAATTGGGGTGGTGGTTGACTGGGGTGTGGCCCTGGGCAAGCAGCAAACCACAATCCATGTCAGAGTAAGTCAGAGCAGTCAGGCTTAACTTAGAGGCAATGTGTAGAGTATCTGTGCATAACGTCAAACAGTACAACAGTGAAAACACTCCACAAAAATATCTCACACCAGGTTAGGAATATAGAACAACTTTTAATAGGAAAACAAGAAAAGAAATACAATCAGGAAAAATGTAGTTTTGAATATAATGTAAAATAGTGCCTAAAGGCATGAAGGTCCAAGTGCGGCTTTCTGGTTGCAATGGACTGGGTCCAAGTCAAAAGTGCAGGCAGAATGCAAAATAATTCAGGTCAGATACAGTCCCAGATTAGTCCCTGAAGTTTTGCCTTCTCAGGTTTTGCACCAAGAGTCATGTTCTAGAATAGGAAAGGAGCCCAAAACCTTGATTTAAGCTAGCAGAGCCACACCAAGGGTCCGGGACCTGAGGTCCCCCACTTGGGAATCAGGGACTCACTGCAGCTGGGTCCAGGAGCTTATTGAAGTGTCTTTAATGTCCCTTAGGTTCAATTCAGGAGGCCATGAGACTAGCCCTTGGAGTCACTCTGGAGTCCTGGGTTCAGGATAAAGTTGCAGGTTCAGATCTTCTTCCCCAGGCAAAAAGGCAAGAGGTCAGCATAGTAGGGCAGCAGTTTGTTTAGAGCAGCAGTCCAGTGGAGTAGCAGTCTTTGTAGCGGCAGAGCAGTCCTTCTTCCTGGCAAAGTATCCACTGGTCCAGAGGTGTACTAAAGTTGGTGTCCAAGGTCGAGTATATACACCCAGTTGTGCCTTTGAAGTTGGGGAGAAGCTTCTAGAGGTTTCCCTTTGAAGGCCCCAGGCATTCTTCTTCCCTGTCCTGCCTCTATACTAACTACAAGGGTAATGGAGCTCTTTGTGCAGAGGCAGGACATAGCCTATGCAAGTGTAAGTGGGGTTGTGCCCATCGTCTCCCTTCTATCTTGCCAGTGGTGGCCCATCCATGCACACCTAAGGACACTAATGTGTATGGCTTTCTAGGAAAAATACACAAAGCTCAACTTTCAGCTACACACAGTCACGTGAACCAGTTTTAGGCTACAGGCACTAAATGGCTAAGGCAGGAATATGTTAACTTCATGTAAGTGGCATTTTTAGAATTCCAATTTAAAAACTGACTTCACTCTAAGGTAAATCATGATTCCAGAGACACCAACCATTAACTGCTCATCTCTGCTTGTTTAGAAATTACACTTATAAATTGTATTAAGCAAACTCTAATGTTATCTCATGGGAGGGAGAGGCTTTGCAGTAGTGAAGAATAATTGAAAGAGTTTTTCACTTCCAGGATATGTAGAACTTAAAAAGTGCATGTCCCACTTTTTTAATATATTGCACTCCGCCCTCTCGGATGTCCAGGGCCTAAACCAGGAGTGACTTATATGTATTAAAAAGGAAGGTTTGAGCCTGGCAAAAGTTTTAGTTTATCAGGTCAAAATGTTTTTTAAAACCACCATAAACACAGGATGCAATGACAAGCCTGAGACATGGTTGAAGGGTTACTTAAGTGGGTGGCACAATCAGTGCTGCAGACCCAATAGCACCATTTAATTTACAGTCTCTGGGCACATGTAGTGCCAGTTTACTAGGTACTTATTAGTAAATTGAATATGCCAATTTGGTACAAGCCAATGTTACTATGTTAAGAGGAGACAGCATAAGCACTTTAGTACTGGTTAGCATTGGTAAAATGCACGGGGTCCTAAGGCCAGCAAAAACAAGGTCAGTAAAAATGGAGGAGGAAGGAAAAAGGTTTAGGGGAAGACCACCCTAACGCTGACAGGTCTTGCCTTGAGTTCTATTAAATGTTCACTGAAATTCACTCAAATATGATATCGAACCAGTTGCTTACTGACCTAACTTCCCTTTACCTTGCAGATGGCCAAAATATTACAAACTTGCCTAAAATGGCTAAAATGGAGAGGTTTCTTGATGAATTTTGTAATTAGGAATGTAATAGCTGCTTGTGCCGGCTGAGATTGAACTGTTTCGTGTTGGAAGGTAGCAATGATCACATCAACAACGTACTGTTCAATTAAAGGAAATTCATTGATCTATTGTACTGCACAAGGGTGGGTTGGAATATCTGATTCTTTAGTCGTTGCCGCTGAACCTACCAGGTGAATCAGATTCACAGATAGGATTCTGCAGAATTTAATACTGTTCATTGAGGGAGTCAAAGGATGGCAGGCAGGAGTTTTTATGTCATGATTATGTTCTCATGAATATAATGGCATGTCTGTGTACAACTGAGATGATGGCCTGGGTTTATTTACCAGGTTATTAGTAGAGGATATTTCTCAGAAACTTAGAGTTTGCTTGTCAGGTTACAGGATGTCAGCATTCATGGAGCATTACAAAAGTTTTGTCATCCTTATAGCTTTTGATCTTGTCTGATTTGTACATTACAATAACATTTGTATGCTTGCAATTTGGATTTTCTTCATGCTTGTCCAACATTGCGCTGCATCCTTTTTCTTTCAGTGTTGAACCACGTTTTACTCATTTTGGAGCCCATTTGCAGTGGCTGGGGGCACGTTTGACAAGTGTTTTTGAGATGTTGTCATAAAGTCGGTTAAGCTATTTATCTGCTGAGTGGCTGGAAATCATATTTGAGTGAATTTCTATGAACATTTAGTAGAACTCAAGGCAACTTATTTTAGTGAATGGTTTGAAAGAAATATATTGTAGAGCAAGTATTACGCTGTGCAGGGGTGTGATTGTGGAACTTAGATTTTAATGTGCAATAAGGAGGACGATGGCCAAGGAAAGTAAGGTTCCATGTATAAATGAGGTTGAGTGTGTGACCCGCATAGAAAAGTGTAACATTGTTTTATATTTTTTATGACAATTGAAGCCAGATTTGGTGTTCACTTTGATTCTAATAGAATGTGTTGTAGCCTGGCGGTCTGAAATTGTAACTATAATGACTGACATGTTGGTATTGTTTGCACAGTGGATGACCAAAGATTTAAATGAGGTATTTGAGGCAATAGGGAAATCATTACAAGTGAGTGATTTATGGTTAATTATGACACCCTCCGTTTCCTGGCTTCTCTATTTCTGAAAACAATGACGGGGTGGTATTAGTTTGTTGAGGAATGTTTACAGGATTTTCGAAAAATAGGTTTCCGTTTGGCCAAAGAGATTACATTTATACATTTCTAGAAGGTTGAGCATTTCTGTGCTGTATTTGACAACTGACTGGATATAATGGTTCCCATTTTAAATGTGGCTTTGGGAGCATTCATTTTGATTGCCTTGGATACTGGGTATGTTTAAAAGAAGAGATTATGACTGTAATAAGGTCCAAAGGAAATTAGAATGCTTGATTCAGATCAGCGCTATAGATGGACCACTGGGAGAGAAGATTTGTAAGCAGTTCCCGCTCATAAGATGCCGTAAGTGTTGGTCTACAACACTGCAGGGCATAACTCCCAAAATTGTTCTGACCCAAGGTACAACTGGATTAACACTGATTTTCAGGAGTGAATGATCATGCCTTGAAAGAAGACAGAAGGTTATGTCAGGTAATGTGGCCCTGTGCAGCAAGCACTCAGGTTTTGAGCTAGTTGGCAGTGGCATGTTTAAATTTAGAAGGAAAGGCTCCTGGTTGGCTGGCCACTCTGTTTGATCAGGTTACACATGGGGATGAGGATACTGCTTTTTGCGGTGAACAGCTAGTATAACAACTGTATGACAGCTGGGTCAAGCAGGCTAAGGAAGGCTTTCTAGATTATCTTAAAGCTACAGTGACTTACATATATGTATTTATTTTGATGGTCAGCAGACCCTACAAAATGGAATTTGCTTTAACATGCTCCACTTTGCATTGGGCTAAATAAAATGTATTTATGGTATTTTAATGAATATGTGCTGTGCCAGTTCAGGTTTCAGATCATCGTACAGTCGACTCTAAGTAGTGATCTATTGTAACCATGGCTGTCCTTCTTAACTTTCTTTTCCACTTCTCTGTTACTGTATTGTAATTTGTCAGGCAATGAAAAGCTCCCATGGCCCTTATGGTTAGGATAACACAAAATACATAGCACAATTAAGCAAATACAGAAAGACCAATTGTTAAAGACATTCAGGTAAAACATTTACTGTTTTCCATTTGGAAATATGACTGTCTGAGTACTAGACAATAAAATTGAACTTTACATTTTTCTAAAAATATATGCCCAGCTAGTTTCTTTCTAGGCAGTGTTTTCCTGTTTTCTGTAGGGCGCTCTTCAAAAGTAAGTAAGTCATGTCTCGGCCTTTTTAAGATCGTGAAAAGAATTCAAGGTGATCAATCCTTCTCATTTCAAACCCCCAAGCTTTGGAACTGTCTTCCTTTAGACTGCTGACCATTTAATTGTATGTGGATGTTTTAAAAACTGAATATTTGCAAGAGAGATAAAGTCAGATAAGGAATCAAGAGAAAGATGAGAAAATAGTGACAATGGGAGACTGGGGAGGGGTGATGAAGAATCTGCAGTCTTGAGGTAAAGATAAAGGTAGTGTAGGGTTGGAAAAAGGGGGCATGGAGTGGAATCAAAACTAGGCAGTGTTGGTATTAAGCAACCCAGCCACTAAGGAGCACAGGCAGAGAGCTACTAACCAAAACACTGGCCACCTGTCTGCTTGTATTACTATCTGTATTAAAACACCGGTTCCATCTTGACCACTGACTCCATTTTGTGCTTAGCTTAGCTTCAAACGCTGTCACATTGGTGGTGCAGGTATTTTGCCACGCACAGCATGTTATCACTTTTTCTTACTAGGTTTGGGAACACAACATGGGGGAGAAATGTAAATGAGGATGTATCAGGCTGAGAATGTTTATGGTAGAGTAGGGTACAGCTCAGTCTTGAAATTACGCTATGAGATATGGCCAGTCTCGATTGTGTTTTTTCAGCACTGACCTTGTACAGCCAGCGATTGAATTCCACAACTTACTCAAAAGGAGTTTTTTTTTAGAACCTTCCACTTAAGTTTGTTCAAAGTATATAAGGTGAGAAGCATGACAACTAGAAGACGGAACTCCACTCTGGGAATTGAGGCATTGCCCAGAGAATAATCCCATTCGGTTGGTTCTCTCTTGCCTTTTGGTTATCAGGGCTCCACAACCTGAAGTTGGCAGACAAGGGATGATGTCGGAGTCAAGCCAAATGGTGATGCATTTGTAATTTTTATTTCTAGCTTTGCGGTGTGCATGCATGAATACGTAGTCACTATATATATATATATATATATATATATATATATATATATATATATTTATTATATGCATTGTTGATGTATTGCATTTTCTTTGATCATTATTATTTTAGTGCTCCGATTATCTTAAGAGTTGCACGTGTGCTGATCACATTATAATCTTCGTGTAATCCACCTGTCTGGTGCCCGTACCAATGCCTGCAAAAGCTTTACTCAAGATTTTTAATGCCACCATGAAGATGTTCAAGAAAGTGATGTATTATCCTATTTTAGTCCCTATGAGTACTGTAGGTTTTGCAGTGGATGAAAGGTAAGACAATTTGACCCAAGTGATTACTTACAATATTACTCCAGGCGATATATGTTATCACCTGACCTGTGAATTCCACAAAATCGGAAAATGTGCTCAACTGCACCTAGAGGCAACAATGGGGTCTCTTCAAGAGATCCCAGGGGAACAACAAACTCTATGTTACTATCGAACCAATAAACATTATAAACAAATGGATAATGATATGTCTTGTCTTCACATTGTGACTGCTACTAGTCACATCACGCATGTCAAACTACCTGTGGGATGGCTATTCACAGGTGGAAATACCACCCTTACATACATTCCTGCTAATATAACTGGTGAACCGTTTACCTTCCCACGATTAGGACTCATGATGTTTCCATTTTATCCCATACGTACTCGCTATCCAAGGGAAACAGTTCAATTAAGTCAGGATTGTGATTCTGAAATTCAATTATTATCTAAATCAGACTATATGAGCTTAAGTCTTTCTATTGTAGGAATTCCAGGATTAACTGTTTATAATACTCAAATCATTAACACGTTAGCATGTTAAATGGTAAAGAACATCAACCATACTTCCATTGATCTAGCTGAGTTATTGCTAGACATATGAGGTACTAGAAAAGCTGCTTTGCAGAACAGGGCCCTGTTAGAAATGGGTTTTTTGGTTGGCAGTCAGGTTACCCCCTGTCCAAGCAAAAGCCCTCACTCTAGTCAGGGTAAGTCACACACAATCCAAGATTATCCTGTGCCCACCCTCTGGTAGCTTGGCACGAGCAGTCAGGCTTAACTTAGAAGGCAATGTGTAAAGTATTTGTGCAATAAATCATACAATACCACCATATAGCACCACAAAAATACACCACACAGTGTTTAGAAAAATATATAATATTTATCAGGATAATTGTAGGTCAAAAAGAATAAAGTTGCAATGGGAAATTGTAGAGATATCACTGAAAAGTGATATAAAGTGTCTTAAGTCTTTAGAATATAAACAAAGTCTCTTTCAAGCACAAGTACCTGGTTTAGCGTGGAAAAATCTCCTCAGAGGACCACAAAAGAAGAGGTGCGTGGAAAAAGGGTGTGTGCGTCGATTTCTCCCCAGCACACACGGACTTGCGTCGTTATTTTCCACGCGGGGAAGTCGGGCGTCGTTTTCCGGCGCGCGGACAGTCTCTTTCTGTGGATCGCGGGGATTACTAGATGTCCCGGGTCTGTGCGTGGATTTTCCTGCTTGTTCTCCGGCTGCGCGTCGGTCTGCGGGGCTGCGCGTCGAAATTACGATCTCACGGCAGGCGTCGCGTCGATTTCTCCTCTAGACTTCGATCTGCGGGGCTGCGCGTTGAAATTACGATCTCACGGCAGGCGTCGCGTCGATTTCTCCTCTAGAGGTCGGGTGGCGTTATCCTTGCGAGGCCGTGCGTCGGATCTTCGATCGTCCCAAGAGCGTTGCGTCGATCAGCGTCAGAGTGCGGCGTTTTTCTCGCCGCGAAACAAGCTGTGCGTCGAAATTTTCGGCGCACGGAGCGTCCAAGTAAAAGAGAGGTCTTTTTGGTCCTGAGACTTCAAGGAACAGGAGGCAAGCTCTATCCAAGCCCTTGGAGAGCACTTTCACAGCCAGACAAGAGTTCAGCAAGGCAGCAGGGCAACAGCAAGGCAGCAGTCCTTTGTAGAAAGCAGGCAGGTGAGTCCTTTGAGCAGCCAGGCAGTTCTTCTTGGCAGGATGTAGTTTCTGGTTCAGGTTTCTTCTCCAGCAAGTGTCTGATGAGGTAGGGCAGAGGCCCTGTTTTTTACCCAAATGTGCCTTTGAAGTGGGGGAGACTTCAAAGAGTGGCTAAGAAGTGCACCAGGTCCCCTTTCAGTTCAATCCTGTCTGCCAGGGTCCCAGTAGGGGGTGTGGCAGTCCTTTGTGTGAGAGCAGGCCCTCCACCCTCCCAGCCCAGGAAGACCCATTCAAAATGCAGATGTATGCAAGTGAGGCTGAGTACCCTGTGTTTGGGGTGTGTCTGAGTGAATGCACAAGGAGCTGTCAACCAAGCCCAGCCAGACGTGGATTGTAAGGCACTGAAGGATTTAAGTGCAAAGAAATGCTCACTTTCTAAAAGTGGCATTTCTAGAATAGTAATATTAAATCCGACTTCACCAGTCAGTAGGATTTTGTATTACCATTCTGGCCATACTAAATATGACCTTCCTGCTCCTTTCAGATCAGCAGCTGCCACTTCAACAGTGTATGAGGGCAGCCCCAATGTTAGCCTATGAAGGGAGCAGGCCTCACAGTAGTGTGAAAACGAATTTAGGAGTTTTACACTACCAGGACATATAACTACCCAGGTACATGTCCTGCCTTTTACCTACACAGCACCCTGCCCTAGGGGTTACCTAGGGCACATATTAAGGGTGACTTATATGTAGAAAAAGGGGAGTTCTAGGCTTGGCAAGAACTTTTAAATGCCAAGTCGATGTGGCAGTGAAACTGCACACACAGGCCTTGCAATGGCAGGCCTGAGACCAGGAGAAGGGGCTACTTTAGTGGGTGGCACAACCAGTGCTGCTGGCCCACTAGTAGCATTTAATTTACCAGCCCTATGCACATAGAGTGCACCTTACTAGGGACTTATAAGTAAATTAATAGTCCAATCAGGTATGATTCCAGGTTACCATGTTTTAGGGGAGAGAGCATATGCACTTTAGCCCTGTTTAGCAGGGGTAAAGTGCGCAGAGTCTATAAACCAGCAAAAACAGTGTCCAAAAAGTGGAGGGAGGCAGGCAAAAAGTTAGGGGTGACTACCCTAAGGCTGTCAGGTCTAACAGGCCCCTATTGATTATTTATTCTGAAAGCACAATCATGGTTGCTCAGAATTTGAAGGCTTATGCTGTTTTAATCTATCAGACCACTCTAAATCCATTCAATCCTGTATTGACAGCTTACATAAATGGTGAAAGAAGTATAACAGGATGTGGACAAAGTGTGGTGGGACTGGTCATTTAGCTGGTTACCCGATTTTGGTCAATTACACAATATTTTAGGGGGGATAACTGCAGTGATTTGGATTATAATAATGCTATGTTGCTCTGTACAATGCATGCCCAATCTACAATAAGTAAAACAAAAAGAGTTAATTTTAGACCAGTATGTTTTGAGAATCAGTAGTCAAATGGTGGAGTGTAATCCTATCTGTATTTAACCACCTGTTCCATCTTGACCACTGACTCCATTTTGCGCTTAGCTTAGCTTCAAACACCGTCTCATTGGTGGTGCATGTATTTTTCACCACACAGCTTGTTAACGTGTTTGTACCAGGTTGAGAATGTTTATGGTAGAGCAGGATACAGCTTGGTCTTGGAAATACACTGTGAGATATGGCCAGTCTCAATTGTGTTTTTTCAACACTGACCTGGTACAGCCAGCACTTGAATTTCTCAACTTGCTCAAAGGGAGGGGGGTTTCTAGAACTTTCCTCCTACGTTTGTTTAAAGTATATAAGTTGTGGAAGCTTGAAAGCTGGTAGAAGACAGAACTCCTCTCTGGGAATTGACGCATTGCCCAAGGAATAATCTCATTAGGGTGGTTCTCTCTTGCCTTTCAGTTGTCAGGGTTCCACAACCTGAAGTTGGCAGACAAGGGATGATGTCGGAGTCAAGCCCAATGTTGATGCATTTTTAATTCTTTCTGGTGGTGTGTATGCATGAATACGTAGTGGATATATATATATATATATATATATATATATATGCATTGTTGATGTATTGCATTTTCTTTGATCATTATTGTTCTACTGCTGCAATTATCTTAAGAGTTGCCTGTGTGTTGCTCATGTTATAATCTTCGTGTAACTTGGGAAGTGCCTTAATAAATTCATTACTCAGACTAAAAGTGCTGTATTCTTTGCATTCCTTTCAGTTCTCTCTCGGTCTGAAGTAAAGCAGAACACTGCTGTTTTTCCATCACACACTGCCAAACATGAATAATTTGGAATGCATTTTCTGCAGTGAATATGTAGGGAAGGCATGAGTTCTGTGTCTCTTTCGAACTTTCAGAAGGCTGCAATATGTATGTTTTTGAGTCATACACATATTTCTCGAAATTAACAAGATCTAGCCAAAGTTTGCACATTGCTAATTAGTTACAGCATAATATTAACGGGCTACTTTATGCGCATGCAGATCAACCAAATAATTAATGGAAATTCAACAAAAATGTGTTTTGTATGCCCATTCTGAGGTGATAAATTAAAATGAACCTTTTCCTCCCAGCGTACCACAGCTGATACTGAAGGAAAGGACAAAAAGACAGGGATGACTCCTCCTTTAGAGTGGAGGAGTGTTGCCCCACTTTAATTCTCCCAGAAATGCCCCAGAGACAAAAAACAAAACGGTAATGAAGGTAATTTATTACAATTTTATTTTTCAATAACTCGTCCTGAACTGTGTCAGGATGGGGAAGGGACTCGTGAGTGGAAGCAGTGGAGAGCTGCCTCCCTAGGCACTAGTTTTTAGTGCACATGTCCCTTTGGCCGACCATCTTGCAATGGCCAGCCTGACTTGGACACTATAAACCTCTCAACTCAGCTGTATTATACAGCTGAGTTGAGAGCCTGCATAGGCCTCCAGTGTCCTCTGGAGAGCCACAGGAGGACACTCTTTCCAATACTGGCACCGCTCTCATGCTGGTTAACAGCATCAAAACAGTGCCAGGATTGGTCAAGTGAGTTTACTGGGGCCCTGGACGTGACATCAGGAGAAGAGGTTTGGAGCGAAGAGGAAGTGTTGGCATTGCGGAAAGCATGGTGAGTACAGTTTTATTTATTTAATTTGTGTATTTAATGTATATTTTTTTATTTACTCATTTGCCCACCCCTCCGATCCCCGTTGTTGCCAGCTGCTACTGCAAAAACAAACTCTCACACGTTAAAATCTTGTGATTAATGCACATTCAGTAAATACGTGAAAAGGAACAGTGCTCAATATTATGTATTACTGATAACTAATAATTAAGGACAGAAATCAAGAATCCCTCCCTTAATTTTTTCCAGGACCGACTCCAAAGTGTGGTCTGCGATTAAACATTTTAAAAATCAAATTACCATTTCCCCCTTGTTGGATAAATGTGCTCCGTATTGAGAGCTTTGCTATGTGTGAGTGGAAGGGGGAGTGCCCCATTTTTTCCAAACCATGAGTTTTGCGCTTCAATTTCTTAATTTATTTGCACTTTTGTTACAGCCTTTTTCATCTTTCCTTCTTGCCTAATTCTCAGGTAACAAATAATTTATGTTTCTCTTGCCAACAATATGCCTTATTTTCTGAAAATACATTGGAAAAAAGTTAGACACATTTGTTTGCTGTTTTAATCTCTGATGTGAAGTATGCATTCACTATATTTCCTCTGTTGTGTTTCAGCATGTAGTTCATGACCATTATTAGATATCAGGCATCTATTATGTTATAGTGGCTGTAGACAATTACAACCCAACCTAATATGACAAGCAATGCAAGTGCAAGATTTTACTTCTACTACATGAGGATGTAAACTGAACAGCTATGCACTTGGCATTAGAAATCCATGGAGAAGCCTTTCCAGACATGGGAAGGCATACTATAAAGCAATCTACCACCTCTGCTCATATCAGGTTTTTAAGGTCTTTTAATTAAGCTACAGAAGTCTGCAAAGGAAGTGACATCACTTCATTTCACATGATCTATCTGCATAGGAAGTTACATCACTGGATTTCCCATGATCCATCTGCAGAGGAAGTGACACTACTGGATTCCCTGCCATCCATATGAACAGGAAGTGACACCACTTCTCTACCCTCCAAGGATCTACTTAATGGCAGCAGCAGCATGGTTGAACATAGGAGGCACACCCACCAAAGGCAAGACCACCTGTTCCCATCACAGCCTGAACCTTGGCCAACACCAGCACTCCCTCCCACCACTACCCAGCTGTGCCCTCAACCCTGGCTGCCACTTCACCTGCTGCCTCCTCCCTCACCACACCACACAACATTGAGGGAGTGTTTTCCTGTACTTCCTGCAAATTTTCATGCACTTAACCACAACCAACACTCACCACATACAACAACTCACCTCTCTCACACTCACACGGTCCTGCTACCAAGCACCCTGCACTCGCATGTTTGCTCCTTTACACCTACTCTCTCACCAAAAACACCACAGAGATCTGGGATTTGCCTCACAGCAATGCCCCAAACCTACTTGTCCTCCCAGAAACCTCTCCAAACCCCGTTTTGGAACTTTCGTCACCAAAGCCATCCCCCAAGCTAAAATAGCTAGGAAGGAAAGACTTCATAGACTGAAGGCAGATGTGCCACCATCCGCATGAAAGGCATGACCTGTACCACTTCCAAGGACACATCATCATCCAACATGGAACATGTTATTCAAGCTCCAGATTCCAGCTAATTTCATCGTATGGCACACTTTCATTTACAGACTACCGGGACCATGCACTAAGTTTACCAACACCATCACAGATTTTGTCGTACCACTCTGCCTCACTGGTAGTAATTACATCCTACTCGGAGATTTGAATTTCCACATGGAAGACTATGCCAGCCCCAACTGAAAAGTGCTTGTCAAAGACCTTGGAAGCCTGCGCCTCACCCAAATAAAGGGACCACCCACGCACTTTGCTGGGCACTTCCTGGAGCCTATCTTCACCACCACTGAAGACATTCAAATCGACAAGTCCACGCCAGTCTCCTGGACAGGGCATGCCCTCGTCAAGTTTAGCATCCCCATCCTGATCCAACACACATGTACCACCACTAGACTAGTATGCTGAAACTGGAATTGTATCACTCACAAGGGTTGGAACACTACTCTCAACACCCACTGACCCAAACACAGCAATGGCTTCCTCAAAGCCATCAAGAATTTCAAGAATTATATCCACTTCTATGTAGAATCCCTTGCCTGCCTCAAATGCCGCAATACAATTCTATATAGACCCCAGACCAGTTGGTACATGGAGGAACTTAAAATGATGAAACACCACTGCAATCAACCAGAGCGCAAAAAGAGAATGAGCCAGGATAATGCAAACAGGACTACAATCAAATCCGCCCTAAAACTCTATCACCAAATGATCCGGAACATCAAATGTGTTGCTCTGGTGAACCGCATCAGTTGAAGCACTAACAGAAGCAAATACATTTTTGCCACCATGAAGGATTTCACCTCACCAGTGGGCATCTTCAGCTCAATTCTCCCCTTTTGGGATCTCTGCAACAATCTCTCTCAATTCTTCAGCAACAAAATCATTTACAGGAATCTCAACCTGCAACCAGAACCAACAGACCTCATCAAAATCCTCCCCATCTTATTCAAAGAAACTAATGCAACCATATAGCCCGTCATCACCCTTGACGAAACCACCATCACCAAGGAGTCCATCCACTCAGGGGTGCCTTCGAACCCCTGCCACCAACAGGTCTAGTTTAGAGGACTGCAACTCCTCAGGGCCATGTTCACACCTATTCTGAATTCCCCCACCTCTTCTGCAGACTTCCCAGATGCTTGAAAACAAGCATGCATCCTCCCACTGCTGAAGAAACCCTCCATGGATTCATCATTTCTCACCAACTACCACACTAATGTCTCTGCTACAGTTAATCACTAAGGCATCAGCATTAAAGAAAATCATGAACAGACACCTCACCAAATACCTCAACAACCACTAAGTCCTCAACATAACTCAGTCTGGTTTTAGACCCAATCACAGCCAAGAAACTGCCCTCATGTCTGTCATGAATGACACTTCCATGACTTCGAACACTGGGATTTTGGACAGGGGAAGCACAGCAACCCTCATCATCCTGGACCTCTCTGCAACTTTTGACTCTACCAACCACCCCATCCTCATCCAAGGCCTATACTAAATAGCAATCAAGGACACCTCAGACACCCATAACTTCATCTGCAGATTTCCTCCCGGAGATTGACCCTCATAATTCCTTTAGCCAGCATCAACCGCTCTCACATCTTCGACCTCTCATATGCTCATGAGAAGCAATTAATTCGCTCCCTCACGGACAAGACACCCAGTACCTTGATCGGGTTCAATGCCTGCATGACCATAATCCCTCATTGGATGAAGACTGTCTGAAGCTGAACACCAACAAGACCTAAATCACTATGTTAGGGAAAACCACTTCACAGTTGGATTCCACCTGGTGTCTAACACAGCTAAGACTGACAACCACCCGACCACCCACCACAACACCTTGGGAAGGTCACAGACAGCAAAATCAACATGACCGGCCAACACAACACTGTCACCACCTCATATTTCCATACCCTGAAAATTCTGAGAAACATTTTCATATAACTCCCAATCAGCACCTGGAAAACTGTCAAGCATGTTCTCTTCATAAGGAAGCGAAACTACAGAAACATCCTATATGCTGGGATCAGCAGAAAAACTCACCATAAGGCTGCAGACCATTCAGAATACAACAGCCAGAATCATTCTCAACCTCCCATGCTGCACTCACATCACACCACGCCTGAAGGAGATCCACTGGCTCCCCATACACAAACAAGCACAACTCAAACTCCTCACTCACACTTTCAAGGCACTACATAACACTGGTCCATCACATCTTTTTCACAAACACTCCAGACTTCTCCACTCATTCTGACTTCTACTTACACATACCCCACCCATACAGAAAGCCAGATCTGGCAGTCAAGCCTTCTCCTACATTGCTCCTAAACTGTGGAATGACCTACAGCTACACATAGGAGCCTCCTCCTCTCTTCTTGAAAACTACAGAAGGCTGAATACCTGCCTTTTATGAGTGGTCCCACTAGGCCCTAGGTTTGGCTGGACTCACATCTGCTCAGCGCCAAGATGCCATCATAGGTGACAGTAAGTTCTACAAATCTGCATAACATAACAGTAGCTAGCATGGTAAATGAGGAGCACCTTTCAACCAGTAGCATTAGCAATTGTGCAGTAACAAAAAAAGGCACGCCTTCTGTTTCCTCCTAAAATCAGACGTAATGCACCTACTTGTGCATGAGTGGAAAAACTTAGATTTTTCTCTTAAAAAAATGTAGATTACATTTTTTACAGGAAGAATATAACTTTACACAGTACAAAAAGTAAGCAATGGATCCACTAACAAACGTTCAAACTGAATATAACTATTTGAATCATGACTTTCATATCTACCGTTACCAATCAGCTGATATTGGTCCAGAAGTGAACCTTTCCTTCCTGCAGTTTTATTTTGTATTATGCCACCACGATTATGGCAATCAAGCAGATGCACACAAAGTTTAAAAAAATCACAACAAAAAATTGGATGGCATCTCTGGGATCTGTATCACAGGCAGCATGAATATATTCAAACACCAAAGTAGTTACTAAGGGTCTGATTACAAAAGGGGTTTGTGCAGGGGTGGTCGTTACGAGTTGTGTGATGTTTGCTGTGATAACTGGGATTGATACATTTCATAAAACTCCCGTTAAAGTTTGGCAGGTCAAACCTACTTGAATTTTATGGAGAAATAAACCCTGGTACCTACCAGGACTTGTGGATTCTGGTAAAATAGGCACCCAAATCCACATGTTATCCCCCAAAATGTAGAATAGGTGCTGCTTATCGCAAAAGAACATTCAAAGCCTTGGGTACCTAATATCCCTCCTGGGCACTCTTAATCAGACCCTAAGGGAGACTTTTTTTAGTTTTGGTGCACAATCCAAAAAGACACTCTGCTGGCAGAATCCATGGCTTTGCATGGTGATGGCATTTTGCCTGCCATATTTAGAGCTTGATCCCAGGTTGGTATAAATGTTGTCACTCAGATGACAGTATAGGAGGGAGCACGGCCATTAAAATGTTCGATGGCAACTGGTCTATAAAGAAATAGCGACACAGCAGGATGATCTGCCTTTTTTTCAAAAACATCCTCCTTATTATTGTATGAAATGTTAGCACACCTCTAACCCTCAATTGCCCCCCACCATCCACAAAGCAACTGTCTGAATGTCCTTCCAGTTGCATGTCTTCTAACTTGCGCTTTGCACTAAGGCTTGCAGAGCAGAGCTCTACTCACTAAAAGGACAGGAGCAGCCAATCACAGATGTGCAAGAGATGGGGTGTTGAGTTTGATGGGTGGAGGTAAAAAATAAAGGCTGCAAATGGAGGAACGAAATAGCACATACAGAGAAGAAAGGCAATAGAGCACACAATGTAAATAAAGTGATGGCAGAAATGCTTGAATTTAGCTCAACCACTGGCAATCTCTCAGGGGAGCATTCCAGTCCATCGTTTTTTGACCACTGTGGCACTCTAGAACGAGACCCACCTTACATAAATAATTCTTGTTGTTCCTTTAATGGAAACAGCCCAACCCAGACCCTTCAAATGGGAACACAAACAACCCTAGATTACTGTCAGCCTACTTAGGCCTTGTCAGTGAGGTAAGGCTTGGGTCCAATGGCAGAGTGAGTAAGGGAACGACATCTGGACACATCTATCACACTCAAGGTGTCTACTGTGACAACAACAAAGAGATAAAGAGATAAATTGAATGCTTAAATTAATCTCGTCCTAGCAGATGTAAATACATCACACGTTTTAAGTGCTATTATAGAAAACTTCCATCCAAAATATAGGTCATATCAGGTTGGTAAGGTGTTTACATACTTGGAGCCAACAGATGAGCGAGAAAACAAGTGTGTTGGTACTGCCCAATGACAGGCAAATCAAGAGTAGTTCTTCCAAAGTCAATTCTCTGCCAGAAATTGTACTCCTTGGGTCAAAGACACCTGAAAACGGAACAGTAATTTTCCACTCGTAAATGCCATAAAACCGGTCTAGAGTAAACCCAAGTAGAAGGGATACAAAATAGAGATTGCTATGGGCATGCCTTCAAAATAGGGATTGTTATGGCCATGTGTTAGACTTTTCATCCTTGGCGTAGTCTCCCTTAACTTTTTGCCTTTGTTCCCCAGGTTGTTGATGTGAGCTGGACTCTGATTTTGCGGTTTTTGTTACTCTGGGCACTTTACCACTGCTAACCAGTACTAAAGTGCAAGCGCTCCTTCACAAAATATGTATGTAATTGACTTATTCATGATTGGCATATTTGATTCACTAGTAAGTCCCTAGTAAAGTGCACTAGAGGTGCCAAGGCCTGTAAATCAAATGCTACTAGTGGGCCTGCAGCACTGGTTGTGCCACCCACATAAGTAGCTCTGTAATCATGTCTCAGACCTACCATTGTTGCGTCTGTGTGTGCAGTTTTAACTGTAAATTCGACTTGGCAAGTGTACCCACTTGCCAGGCCTAAACCTTCCCTTTTCTTACATGTCAGACACCCCTAAGGTAGGCCCTAGGCAGCCCCAAGGGCAGGGTGCAGTGTATGGTTAAGGTAGGACATATAGGCCCTCATTACAACCCTGGAGGTCGGTGTTAAAGCGGCGGTAATACCGCAAACAGGCCGGCGGAAAAAAATGGGATTACGACCGTGGCGGAAACCGCCAGCATAGACAGCCACTTTAACACTCCGACCGCCACGGCGGTACAAACAAACAGCGCAGCGGTAACCACCAACAGACAGGCGGAAGACAATATACCGCCCACCCTATCACAAGATGCCTATCCGCCACCTTTTCCGGGGTGGAACCAACGCGAACAAAAACACGGCCGAAACAGTACACAGAAGGGAAAACACTCACTTCTCCACACCCCACGAGGAAACAGGACACCATGGAGCCTGAATTGCAGATACTGCCGATGCTGGTCTTCCTTCTCTTCTATCAGGAGCTCCAACAACGGCGGCGACGACCACGGTGAGTACTGCACCTACAACACAGGGGAGGGGGAGGGAAAAGAGAGTGACACACACACGCAACATGCAACACCCCCACCCACAACACCATACACACAAATACATGCAGCAACAGTACACATACACCCTCCCACCCCCAGGAAGAATGCAAGGACAAAAGGAATTGACTTGAACAAATGTAATCATGTGAAAACTCATTATCAAAGTTCAAAATCCAGTAAACGCAATTATGTACACCAACTACACAAGTCCGGATAGTGCACCAATCATTGTCCGTGGACGACTGGACCCAAAATGCATGGGCGAAGCCCACACTAGATACCTGACTGGAAACGGAGAAAACACTGGAGGGGCATCAGATCAAAATGAAACGGGCACCTCAGGGGGAGGGGGGCACCTCGGCCAGATGAACGCATGACGCCACTGCTGCACGAGGGGGCTCCATGTCTATTGATGTATCCTGAGAAGTGCAAAGCCATAGTCTCTCAAGTCTCTCCAGTGGGTTGTTTGCCCACTGCTTTATCCTGGGGAGTGCAAAGCCACAGTCTCTCAAGTGGATGCCTTTCTCCACTGGTTCTGGAAGGGACTTTGTGCCCAGAGTGCTTCATCCTGCCAAGGACTGGGGTAGTGGATGCCTTCCTCCACTGGTTCTGGAGGGGGCTTTGTGCCCAGAGTGCTTTATCCTGCCAAGGACTGAGGTAGTGGATGTGATTCTCCACTGGTTCTTGAGGGGGCTTTGTGCCCAGAGTGCTTCATCCTGCCAAGGACTGAGGTAGTGGATGTCTTTCTCCACTGGTTCTGGAGGGGGCTTTGTGCCCAGAGTGCTTCCTCCTGCCAAGGACTGAGGTAGTGGATGTCTTTCTCCACTGGTTCTGGAGGGGGCTTTGTGCCCAGAGTGCTTCCTCCTGCCAAGGACTGAGGTAGTGGATGCCTTTCTCCACTGGTTCTGGAGGGGGCTTTGTGCCCAGAGTGCTTCATCCTGCCAAGGACTGAGGTAGTGGATGCGATTCTCCACTGGTTCTGGAGGGGGCTTTGTGCCCAGAGTGTTTCATCCTGCCAAGGACTGAGGTAGTGGATGCCTTTCTCCACTGGTTCTGGAGGGGGCTTTGTGCCCAAAGTGCTTCATCCTGCCAAGGACTGAGGTAGTTGATGCCTTTCTCCACTGGTTCTGGAGGGGGCTTTGTGCCCAGAGTGCTTCATCCTGCCAAGGAGTGAGGTAGTGGATGTGATTCTCCACTGGTTCTGGAGGGGGCCTGGTGCTGAGAGTGCTCCACATGCAGTGTAGCCAGTACAATTCCCTCTTCTGGGTGTGTGTGCCACGAGATTGCAGAGGTACAGGTAGCATGATATGCCATGAAGGCAGCAACCTACCCCACACTGCTGCGGCTTCGCATTCCACCTGCAGGTGACAACATTGATGACAGTAATGCTTCATGGAAGCTGCCCAGGATCCTGGAACTCACCACCAGCCTCGGACGACTGACCCCTAGGGATGATAGGCATGTCTGCCATGGTGCCACTGTCCGAGGACGTTGCGGTCCGCCGGCGGTGCTTGTGGCGGTGACTGTCGTGGCGGTGCTGGCTGCTGGGTCTGTCGTAGCGGTGCTGGCTGTGGGGTCTGTGGCAGCGGTGCTGGCTGCGTGGTCTCTGGTGGCGGTGCTGGCGGCGGGGTCTGTGGCGGCGGTGCAGGCTGCGGGGACTGTGGCGGTGGGGCATGTGTCTGCTGATGGAGAAAGCAGGATGTCTCCTGCAGCCTCGGACGGCTGCCCACCGGGGAAGAGGCTGGGGACTGTCTCAGCAGCAGTAGACGTGCCAGAGGCAGTGCAGTTCTATTGCCACTTTCCCCTTTCATTTTTACTGCCCCCTTGGTGGCTGGTGTTTTCGGCTTCTCCCTCCGGGATGTGGGCACCTTTTTCACTTTGGCAGGTGGCGGAATGTCCTTGCCCTCGCTATGTGGCACACTGGCAGCCCTGATGGTTGGAGCACTCCATGACCCCGCAGTTGCCACTGTGTCCCACTGTGCCCCACTGTGCCTGGGGATGTGGTGGCTGAGGTGCTGGGCTGGGACCTGGAAAGCCTGGCCCTAGGGGAAGGATGGGGGGGAGGTGAAGGGAAGAGGTCAAGGTTTGACAGGAAAAGCTTTTCAGACTCACTGGGATGGGTAGATGGAGGGGTTTGGGAGTGGATGAAAAGGTAATGGTTGTAGGAGGTGTACGTCTGCTGAATTTGAGTGACAGTGCATGGGCTGGAGGCTGTAGTGAGGTGGATGGCTGTTGGGTGGGTATGTGCCTGCGTTTCTGTACTTTGGTAGGAAGGCTCACAGACACACTGGTAGAGGACACTGGGAATGTGTGAATGGTAGTGGGGGTGGTGAGTGCACGTGAGCGGTGTGTGGTGATGGGCGTGCTGGTGATGGAGGTAGTGGCTGAGGATGTAGTGCATGCAGGTGTGAGTGGAGATGAAACTGGGAGGGAGGAGGGAGATGTGGAGGAGGAGGACACAGTGGAGGAAGTGGATGTTAGTATGTGTGCATGGGTATGGTGCTTGTGTGAGTGCCTGTGGGATGTGTAGTGCTTATGTTTGCCTGAGCCACTCTTGTGTGTTGAGGTGTGTGCATGCTGGTCTGATGGTGTGCTTGGGATAGGCTGAGGTACACGGGATTGGGTCTGGGTGGAGGAGGTTGGAGGGGGGAGGCTGGACACAGGGACAATGGCTGCATCAGTGCTGAGGCCAGAGCCTGAAATGCTTTCTGTTGGGTTGCCTGGCCAGAATGAATGCCCTCCAGGTATGCATTTGTTTGTTGCAAATGCCTCTAAACACCCTGGATGGCATTCAGAATGGTAGACTGCCCAACAGTGAGGGATCTCAGGAGGTCAATAGCCTCCTCACTGAGGGCAGTAGGGCTGACTGGGGCAGGGCCTGAGGTGCCTGGGGCGAAGGAGATGCCCACCCTCCTGGGTGAGCGGGCACGGGACACACACTGAGCGGCTGCTGGGAGGGTGGTGCTGGTAGGGGGGGGGTGGCGGCTGTACCTGTTGATGCGGATGGCACAGAGGGACCCGCCACCGCAAGGGAGTTCCCATCAGTGGAGGAGTCGCTGTCACTGGTGTGTGCTCCTGTCCCCGCCGTGGAGCTCCCCTTGCCCTCCGTCCCACTGGTGGCTTCAGACTCCATAGCTTCACCCTCCAGGGCCAAGTGGGATGCAGCTCCCTCCTACTCCAGTGCCAATGCTCCTCCGCCTGATGATCCTATTGCACACAAGAACAGGGAGACCACAAAAAGGGGGGGGGGGAGACAGAAGAAAGACATGTTCAGTGCATGCAACACCACTACCGTTGGCGGACACAACAGACAGTGAGCAGCCCTCTGCACTATGCCATGCATTTATAGTTCCTAGATTAATCACATGCCCATGGGGTACGAGGCCTAAGCCCAATTGCTGCACACCTGGAAGTCGCAGGAGCCTGACTAGGTGTAGATGGCTCTAACCACTAGTGGGGTTGGGGTGCCACATAGCCTGCCTCACAAGGGACCTTGCCTACCAAGATCCCCCTGGCCTAGGGGAACCCATTGGCCACCTCCCCCGCCCAGACACCTCGTAATGCATGCAAAGTCAGCTGAATGAGATTGTACTCACCCCCTTGTGGCTGCTGTTATGCCCTCAAGCACCCATCCAACTCCGGATAGGCCACCGCCAGGATCCAGAACATCAGGGGGGTCATGGTGTGATGGGCACCCCTTCCACGTTGGGAGTTCATCCCCAGCTGGGCGTCCGCCGTCTTCTTGGTCCAGCGGCGCAGGTCCTCCCATCTTTTCCGGCAGTGGGTGCTCTGTCTGTGCTGGACCCCCAGGGTCGGACGTCCTTGGCAATGGCACGCCAAATACCGTTCTCCTGGTGGGCACTGACCTAGAGGAATGGTACAGGGGAAAAGGAAATTACTTACCCGTCCGGACCGTCATACTTATTGCCCCCCCGTTCCCACCCTTGCCCTGACGCACATACACTCTCCATCTGCACAGGCAGGCCTCAGCCCCCCCCCATGTATCTTCCATCCACACCACTCAAAACAGGCATTGCCCATGCAGCATGCTCACAGTGTACTCACCTGTTTGTCTGGAGGACCGTATAGTTGTGTGTACTGGGGGGGGGACCCCATCCACTAGTTTCTCCAAGTCCTCCGAAGTGAAGGCAGGGGCCCTTTCCCCAGACACATGAGCCATCATCCCTTCCAGACTGAGGTCACAGCAGCACTTGCAGTGTAGGTCCTCTCCTGTTGAAGGTCAGGTATCAAGTGAGTGAACAGACAGAAAATGGCAGTCACGTCCGCGACGGTGCGTACCGTCACCGCCGGCGTACATCGTAATTGGCTCCTCGGACCCATAGGGCCCAATGTTAACCAATGCAGAATTGCGCCGGGGTACTTGGCCCGCCCACCACAACGGTGTAAAATGCCAGCGCAGTTACCTCATATCCGCTTGTCCTACCTTACAGGTCAGGCAGCCGCTATTTCAGGGGGCCACATGGCATTAATAATAACTGTGTCACACCTATGTAGGCCTAGAATACACACAGTAACAGGCAAATTGGGGATTAATACATTTGTGCAAATTACATTTTGGGATACCTCAGTATTGGCTGACTCTCTGCTCGCTGTTCTCCTCCATAGGGCACATCTGCTGGGGCAGGTGATGAGATGGCGGCATCCTCTGGTGTACAGACCGCTGGTGGACCTGTGGACAATGGAAGAGAGACACATAATAGTCACCTACAGACTTGATCGTGCAACAATCCAGGAACTGTGTGCCCAGTTGGAGCCAGACCTGATGTCAGCTATCCGCCATCCCACAGGGATACCCCCTCTAGTGCAGGTCCTGTCAGTAATCCATTTCCTGGCAAGTTGTTCCTTTCAAACAACAGTGGCCATTGCATCTGGGATGTCCCAGCCAATGTTCTCTAACATGTTGTCCAGAGTGTTGTCTAACCTGCTGAAACACATGAGCAGCTACATCGTGTTACCCCAGGTGGAGGATTTGCCCACTGTGAAAGGTGACTTCTATGCCCTGGGACATATCCCCAACATCATTGGTGCCATTGATGGGACACATGTGACATTAGTACCCCCCGCAGGAGTGAACATGTGTACAGAAACTGGAAGAGCTACCATTCAATGAATGTGCAGATGGTGTGTTTGGCAGACCAGTACATCTCCCATGTGAATGCCAAGTTTCCTGGCTCAGTGCATGAAGCTTACATTTTGAGGAATAGCAGCATCCCTTATGTGATGGGGCAGCTCCAGAGGTACCGTGTGTGGCTAATAGGTGAGGCCAAGGACCCAATACAGTGTAAGTAGGTGTCCGGGTATGGGGTTGTCCCTAAGGGTTAGTGTGTGTCTAAAACTTGTCACTCGATATTTGCAGGTGACTCTGGTTACCCCAACCTGTCATGGCTACTGACCCCAGTGAGGAATCCCAGGACAAGGGTAGAGGAACGCTACAATGTGGCACATGGGCGAACTAGGAGGGTGATCGAACGAACGTTCGGCCTCCTGAAGGCCAGATTTCAGTGCCTCCATATGACAGGTGGTTTCCTCTACTACTCAACAAAGAAGGTGTGCCAGATAATCGTGGCCTGCTGTATGCTGCACAACCTGGCTTTGCGACGGCAGGTGCCTTTTCTGCAGGAGGATGGGCCAGCTGGTGGTCTTGTGGCAGCTGTGGAGCCTGTGGACAGTAAAGAAGAGGAGGCAGAAGAAGAGGATATCGACAACTGAAACAACATAATCATGTAATACTTCCAGTGAGATACAGGTAAGAAAATGTCACTGCCTCCCACATGTCATACAATTTCTGGAGCTAGCATAAGTCTGTCTTTTTCACTCAGTGTATGGATCCTGACTTGTCACTTTGCCTTTCCATTTCAGAGATGTGGGTCCCACTTTGTGCCCTCTGCTATATTTCCTCCAGGCCTACAGCTGTGTTACATCGGTATGTGCACAAGTAAACTGACATTGCTATATTCCATGGTTACTGCAATTACACGTTTGTGAAAGCACAGACGGACTCCAGATTATTTTGTGATTGAAGTGTGTTTATTTCTGTGCAAATACATGGAGGGGGTTGTAAAATGGGCTGGGGGGGATGGTGGAGGAATGTCCATGGCAGAGTCCAGTCTATTTGTTTCACAGGAGCATTGTCCAAAGAGGCATAGGAAGTGGAGCAATGGCAGTTGAAGGGTGGACAGGGTGACAAAGTGGGACAGAAGGGTGACATTCAGGGGGGTTTCATTTCCTGGCGGGGGTCTTGGCAATGTTCTCTGTTTTGTTCCTGGATTTCAGGGACCGTTCGCGGGGTGGTTCTCCATCTTCAGGGGGTGGGGTGCTGGTGTCGTGTTCCTGTGGTGGTGCCTCCTGTCCACTAGCGCCGGCAGAGGTGGACGGCTGTTCATCGTCCAGGCTAGTGTCAGGGGCCCCTTGTTGTACCACTGTGTCCCTCCTGTTGTTGACAAGGTCTTGCAGCACCCCTGCAATGGTGACCAGGGTGTTGTTAATGGACTTCAAGTCCTCCCTGATCCCAAGGTAGTGTTCCTCCTGCAGCCGCTGGGTCTCCTGAAACTTGGCCAGTACCGTTGCCATTGTCTCCTGGGAATGATGGTAAGCTCCCATGATGTTGGAGAGTGCCTCGTGGAGAGTGGGTTCCCTGGGCCTGTCCTCCCCCTGTCGCACAGCAGTCCTCCCAGCTTCCCTGTGCCTCTGACCCCTGAACCGTGTGCCCACTGCCACTGCCCCCAGGTCCCTGATCGTCCTGTGTTAGTGGGGTTGCCTGGGTTCCCTGTAGTGGTGGACACACTGCTGATTGACGTGTTCTGGGGACAGAGGGATGGGCCCGCTGGGTGGGTGCTGTGCAGGTGTTTCCTGAGGGGGGAGGCTCTGTTGTGGCTTGTGCCAGTGTCAGGGGAACCGACTGTCCTGAGGTCCTTGATGGGCCGGGCTGGTCATCCTGATCCAGTTGTGCAGAGCTGCTGTCATCACTGTGGGTCTCTTCTGTGGGGGGGGGACTGGATATGTCTGGCACCTCCTGTCCGGTGACGTTGGGAGGGGTCCTGTATGTGTGTAAAGGCATGATTATGGCATCTGTGTGTGTCATTGTGTGCAATAGGTGAGTGACCCTGTGCTCCAGTGCTTGCATTCTTGGCTTGGTCCTTGTGTAATAGTTGGTTTGGGGTCTGTGTGGGTATCTGTAGTGGACATGCTTTGGTGATGGGTGTCCATGCTTTGGTGTTGCATGCAGGGCTTGGTATTGGGATGGCTGGGTTGTGATAGTGGGGCATATGTGAGGAGTTGGAGTGATGGGGGTGAGGTGGAGGGTGTGGGTATGTGATGGCATGCAGATGGGGTGGGGGGATATGGTAATAAAGATTTGACTTACCAGAGTCCAGTCCTCCTGCTACTCCTGCGAGGCCTTCGGGATGCAGTATTGCCAAGACTTGCTCCTCCCATGTTGTTAGTTGTGGGGGAGGAGGTGGGGGGTCCACCGCCAGTCCTCTGTACAGCAATCTGGTGTCTGGAGACCACGGAACGCACCTTCCCCATAGGTCGTTCCACCTCTTCCTGATGTCATCCTGTGTTCTTGGATGCTGTCCCACAGCCTTGACCCTGTCGACAATTCTGCGCCATAGCTCCATCTTCCTTTCAATGGAAGTCTGCTGCACCTGTGATCCGAATAGCTGTGGTTCTACCCGGACGATTTTCTCCACCATGACCCTGAGCTCCTCCTCAGAGAACCTGGGGTGTCGTTGAGGTGCCATGATGTGGTGTGGGTGATGTGTGAGGTGGCGTGTGTTGTGATGTGTGAGGGGATGTGTTGGTGTGTGTTGTTTGAGGTGCTTGGATGTTGTGTAAGTGATGGTGTTGTGTGTCTGTGGATGCTGGTGTTGTTTTAGGTAGCGTCTCTCTCTGGCCTGCTTTCAAATTTCTGGTAGTAAGGGTTTGTGGGTGATGTGGGTGTGTGCTTCATATTGGATTAGGTGTGTGGGTGTGGTGTGTGTATGTGTATCAGGTGTGTGTATTTCGAATTGTCCAATGTGGTTGTGTTTTGTAAATGTGTGTGTATTTTGAGCGCGGTGGTGTGTACCATCAATGGATTACCACGGTTGAAAGACTGCTGCGTTGATTCATGGGTCGTGATAGTGTGGGCATATTCCTGTTGGTGTGACGGTGGAGGTTTTGTTATCGCCAGTTTATCACTGACCTTTGGTGTGGCGAACTTGTGCGGGTGTCTGTATTATGGCAGATTACGAGCTGTGGGTCGTAATATCTGTAGCGTAATTGCGCAGCAGTATGTTGGCGGGCTTCTGCACAGTGGTAAGCGGCATTTACCGCCAGGCTTGTAATGAGGGCCATAGTAATGTGTTTTATAGGTCCTCACAGTGAAATATTTCTAAATTCGTTTTTTACTGTTGCAAGGCCTGTCCCTCTCATAGGTTAACAGGGGGGCTACCTTTAAATCTGATTAAAGTTTAGATCCCCATTGGGAGCGGATGGGCATGTGGAGTTTGGGGTCTCTGAGCTCACAATTGAAAAATACATCTTTTAGTAAAGTTGATTTTAAGATTGTGTGTTTGAAAATGGCACTTTTAGAAAGTGAGCATTTTCTTGCTTATACCATTGCTGTGACTCTGCCTGTTTGTGGATTCCCTGTCTGGGTTGGTTTGACAGTTGGGCTGGTTGCACCTCCCACTAGACAATGGCACAAAGGGAGCTGGGGTGTAGCCTGCATATCCTGATGAGCCATCTGTGCTAGGAGGGAGGGGAAGAGTGGTCACTCACACCAGAAAGGGCTGTGCCTGCCGCCACACAATGCCGTCTTCAACCCCCTGGTGAGTGTCTGGGGCCTGGCCTGGGCAAGGCAGGAATTCACATTGAAGAAAGACTTTGCTTTGAAGTAGGCCTACTTCAAAGGAGAAATTGGGTATAAGAAGGACACCCAAAACCACAGACTTTAGAACACTTCTGGAAACCAAGAGGAACGTCTGCCTGGAGAAGAGCTGAAGAGCAGATGAAGAAGAGCTGCCCTGCCTGTGACTGTGCTTTGTGGAGCTATCCTGCAGTTGCTGCTTCTGCTAGAGTAATAGGGCAAAGAATGGTCTTTGTGTGCCTTTCATCTTGTGAAGATCTCCAAGGGCTTGAATTAGAGCTAGCCTCCTGTTGTTTGAAGTCTCAGGGACAGCAAAGACCTCTCTGCCAGCACCTGGAGTCTCTAGAAAGACTCCTACTCTGCCAAGTGGTGCCCATCCAGTTCCTGGGACCCTGAAAGGAGAAGCGGACAGCCTAAGAGGAGGAAATCCATGCACAGAGCGCCGTGCGGGGAAAAGATTGACGCAACTCCAATCTGCGGCTGAAGAAATAACGCACCACTGGCTCTGTGGCTGAAAATCAACGCTCGCCAGAAACGCGACCGAAGAATTGACGCACAGAGCTGGAGAAACGGCGCACAGCATCGCTGACGGAGGCTGGGAGATCGCAACCCGCCCTCCGTGGTTTTCAGATCATCGTGCGGCTGGATTTCCGACGCAAGCACCGCTGACGTGTAAAAACAATGCAAGGCCTGCCCGGACCCAAGAGTGCTGACCGGATCGACGCATGGCTCTCCTGCGGAGAGAAGAAACGACACGCCCGACAAAAAGAGAAACAACGCAAGGTTTCGCTCATGAGTGAAATCGACACATCGCAACCCCTTTTTCACGCACACTCACCCGTGCGGGGTTATTATTTTACGCACCCAAGGTACATTTTCACGCTAACAGTGTTAGTGTTTGTTTTAAACTACATAAAGACTCTTTTTGCCTTTTAATTGATAACTTGACTTGTGTATTGTGGATTTTTGTCGTTTTGGTCTTGTTTTGTTTAGATAAATATTTTCTATTTTTCTAAACTGGTGTTGTGTCATTTTGTAGTGTTTTCATTAAGTTACTGTCTATGTTGGTACAAATACTTTACACCTAGCACTCTGAAGTTAAGCCTACTGCTCGGCCAAGCTACCAAGGGGTCAAGCAGGGGTTAGCTGAGGGTGATTCTCTTTCACCCTGACTAGAGTGAGGGTCCTTGCTTGAACAGGGGGTAACATGACTGTCAACCAAAGACCCCATTTCTAACACCCTGCCATTGAGGAAGCCAAGAAATAATATTTTGCCTCCAGGATTCAGGCAGATGCACCAAGGAAATGTTTCTTATTTTGAAATAAGCCAGTTTTGTCAGTTTGACCCCACATCAGCATCAATAGAAGGGACTTGTGAGAAACTGGGGCTGATTGCAGAGGCCCCCTAACTTTTTGCCCCCATTTTCCACTTTATGCTGGTGTTTTCCTGACTCTGATGGTGCCCTGGGTACTGCTAACCAGTCCCAGGGCCTGTGCTCTGTGTAAAATGGATATGCAAATTAGGCTAATTATAATTGGCTAAGTTAACCTACCTATAAGTCCCTAGTATATGGTAGGGCATGTAGGTTTAGGGACCACAGCATAGGTGGTGCACACCTAGGTGCATTGCTGAGGTGCCCAGTGTCATTTTAAAAGCAAGCCTGCCTTGCTGGCTGCTTTTAAATTAAAGTTATATGCAAATTCGACTTTGGAATTAAAGGTACTTCCAAAGTCTTAAACTACCTTATTTTTACATATAAGTCACCCCTAAGGTGTGCCCTATGTGCCCCTAGGGCTGGGTGCCATGTAACTATAAGCAGGGACTTTATAAAAATAGATTTATAAGCCCTGGTGAGGTAAAAACAGCCAAATTCGTTTTTCCCTCATTGAAGTAAATGGCCTTCATAGGCTAGAATGGGCAGACTTTATTTTAAATTTTAAAGTCTCCTTAAATGTTACATACCAAGAATTTGGTATCAAATTGATTGTTATAATAAATCCCACAACTTCCAGTTGTTGGATTTAATATAACTAGTGCAGGTAAAAAGTTTAGACTTTACCTAAAAAGTTGCCAATTTCAGCTCTGCATTGTTTTTGCTGCTGTGCTCTGATTGGCCAGCCTGCAGCAGTTTCTGCCAGGCTACTTTAATGAGGTGTGAAGTGGCCTGACTTCACACAAAGGAATGTGCTTGGGGGAGAGAATCTCCCCTCAGCAGATGGGGAAGCAGGAAGGGGGAGGGCTGCCAAACTGGTCTTCAAAGGCAGAGAAGGACATCTGGAGCACCCAGCAACACCCCCACATCCTGCAACCCCAGACAGCTAGGTGCCCCCTTGATTAGATTAGGAGAGGGCAGGAGAGGGGTGTGTTTATGATTTTTAGCCACACCAGTGGGTGGGCTCAGCCAGATCTCTCCTCTAAAAATCAGATTCATCCATTTTGGATTTTTAGAGAC